>NC_064922.1:783081044-783682294 GCF_023897955.1 Schistocerca gregaria
AAGGGCTAAGTCAATTTGACGTGAATCCATGCATCTTAGTGTGATCCGAACAGCACTGCATCGTGAAGTACACCAGCTTCGTAGTTTATGTGTCTACAGACTGGAGATTCTGTAACGTCTTACACCGAACGACAAATCATGCCGACAACGATTTGCTACGCATGTACTGCAGCATACTGACATTAATGCCAGATTCCCGGAAAGATATTTATTCTCTGATGACGCAATCTTTCATGTATAAAGTACGGTTAATCGGTTTAGTGTTCGGATGTGGGGCTCGCAACATCCGCAGTCTACCACTGAACACACTTGCGATAGCCATAACCGAAAGTGTGGTGTGGGTTAATGCACGACAAGATTGTTTGGGTGGTCTTCTTTGCACAAAACACAGTGAACCGGTCAGTGTGTCTTGCATGTTGGAGCAGTTTGTACACCCTCAGATACAAGACTAGTCCAACACCATCTTCCAACAAGATGGAGCTCCGCCGCATTGGTCAACGGCTGTTAGTAAGTTCCTGGATACGAAATTCCCCGAACGCGGGATTGGACGCCGAAAAGCCTACGCCTGACCACCACATTCCCTCGACGTTACACCGCTGCATTCCTTCTTGTGCGGATACGTGGAAGACCGCATGTATACGACCGCAGAGGACAAAATTCTTATTTTAAGACACCGTTCCACTGATATGATTGCAGCAGTAATAGAGGATGCAATACAAAGAAAAGGTAAGAGATTGAATGCATACTCGATATCCTTCGTGCTACATTGGAGAGATGTACTGACGATTATTAAATGAATCCTTTGAGGTGATCCAGTGTGTGATGCAGTATCATTACCATATCTCCTGTGGTTTTTATTCCTCTGTGACTTTGAAATGTGGGTGGTCTGGAAGGGACACCCGGTATTATACTGCTCACACTACACAAGAGGAATTTTATTGTTATCAAGGTCGTCCCTATAATGAGGCTTACAGCGAGTTTAGGTATTGCTGACTCTTTTAAATTTCGCACTGCATATAAATTACTGATTACTTATGCCACAGATCAGTAACGGTATTTGTTTCCAGTTTCGCATGTTGAAACTTTGCAGCAATGTCATTTGCTGTTGCGACTTTTCTTTTCGCTATTCACTTGGCTTGTTAAAAAACATACGAATTTAATAGATTACAAGGGGATGTGAATTCGATACAAGTATTTATGTAGTTTCGTAAGTGACTGTAAATTTGATATGAAACGATATTACAATGCCACGCACCACGAATTTAATGGTTTACTTGACAATGAAAGAGCAAAACATTACAACGATCGACAGACGGGCTTCACTGTTCTGAATATCAAGAAGTGCTGTCTGCTAAATTTCAAACCATTCGGCATATGAAGAAATTGGCGGTATGAAAAGTAAAATTTCTGAAATAGCAGCATTTAAGTCATGGTTATGAAGGGTTTTAATCTGGGGAAACAGTAATAAAACTAGAAGGAAGAGGGACGAGGATATGGAGAAGAGCAACAGAAGCATCTTGAACTGAAAGAAACCCAAAGAACAAATACTGAAGTCCGCAGTGACTAATGGGAGTCGCTCCCGAAGATAAGCTCTCTCTCTCAGTACTGCAGTGCCATCGCAGGGAGGTATATATAGCGCCAGGCGTGGACTCGCTCTGCCCCAGTTCCGTGACCTCATATGAAGCAGTGAACATAATCTTGTTAGGACACCAGTACTATTCAAGTCTCAGATGGAACTGTACTTTAGTAAATGTTTAACTTGTAATTCAAGAGAAAAGTTTGTAGTTGTGCCCTTCAAGTGATTCTTTACTGTTCGTAGACAATTGTAAACATTCGACACACTCCTGTGGTCATGGACTGTATGCGGTTAAGTACATCTTTTTATCACATGTTGTAGTGAAAGGTCTCTGTTGGATTCCTTTCATGTTAATTTCTTAAATCTGTTGTCATTTACGGCATACATTCCTCTTCTAAATTTACTGTGGTGTTTCTGACTATCTGGGAGGAGACTGAGCAGTGGAATGTGTTACTTTTACACATAAACAAGAACGATCTGTCACACTACTACACTTTAAAACACAGTTTATATGTAATTCATGTCACACAGTCTCATACGGAACCTACATTCGCTTTCTTTTGCATGCTGTATATGATAAGATACTTTCATCCCCCTTCCCTTCTGTGTGAAAGGGTGAATGAGCAAATGTATTTCTAGTTGCATGCTTGATGGTAGCAAACAAGCCTGTCTGCTAGAGAACAGTAGGACCAACGTCGGAACAGGTAGCTACGCTTTCTAAAAGCAGAGAGGTTTCTATTCTTGGTATGGTCCTGTCCGTCCCTTGTCATGTTGGTATAGGAAGCTGCCTCTCTGGTCATCTCCGTTTGTGTCTGTGAAGCACCCTCGGAAGGGGCCCAGCCAGCTGGTCCGCGGCGAGCGTTTGAGGTGGTAAGATCTCCGGCTAAACGCGTGTCTGCTAAGTCTGTAGGACAATGAATTTCTTAAGTTCAGCCTAACAGAAAATTTAATCACTTTCATTTCAGGTTCAGGTCTAAAATATATATATGTTATCTTAAATTGCAACGCAGTGTAATTCGAGTGTGAAGTTCAAAATATCTTCCAGTAGTTGCTTAGTCACTACTTTGTGAGCAAAGAGGAACCACGTGCTGAGGATCCGTAACTCTAACTAAGATCATCAGTCTTAAATGCGAATATGCGTGAGATTATAACGGCTCGCCTTAACAATATTTTTCAATATAGTAACTTTTATTTATGTTCAACCCACGTGGGGTGTAGTTTGTGAGACCAGTACCACGTGCTTATACAACTGTTTGACCCATCAGGTTAATAGTAAGATGATGGTAACCAGTTAGAGGTTTTTCTTTTGTAAATTGCGTTTCGATGTAATTTATTTTAATTATCAAAATTATTGTGGAGTTACACTCTTTGTGTAAACCAAGTTGACCACGTGAAGCATGAGGTGTAATCATCAAAGTAGCCCTCAGCTATTCTTTTCGGGAAGATTTCACAGAGAGTTAATATGAATTTATTATACCAGAGTGTGGTAATTTCATGACAGACAGGATTGCGCTACGAACGTGACTTCTTTGGGTGAAAATTGAATCGGTTGGTTGTGGTTAATTTCCTCCTGCATATGTTTCAACGTTCTTCGTGTGTTATTTTATGAATGCAGTGTTGTATGTAATCTCCCAATCTTGGCTCCATATTTGATGTGTTCCGTAAGGTTACAAACTCACATTTTCACAATCCTAAATAAGGCACCAGTTTAATATGCTGAAATTTTAACGGAACAATATATATATATATATATATATATATATATATATATATACCACCTGTTGTCGTAAGATGACTATTAAAAGATTATAATGAATGTTAGTCTGGTTGGGAATTTGGTAAGCTAGACTGGATACCTGGTGAAACACTTGCTCAGTAATGCAAGGTTAACTTCCTCAGATAGCTCAGGGCTTTTAACCCGCTTTTATTGTCTTGAATATCAGCACCGCTTTCAGAACTACTTAATGCATCAAAATTAAAGTAGTTCCGCTCAGTTATATCCCAAAGCGATCAAAGAACACCCAGGTAGGACCAGACGGCTGTAGTTTTGTCAGCTCATAACATACCAAGGCGTTGTCATTAGCATATAATTATTATTATTACTAACGAAGTTTCAGCGGTTTAACCCTGCCAAGTGGGACTTGGAACACGACCACATGACTCCAACCTTCTCAGCAAGCAGCTCCAATAATAACTAATGCTACGTACTTTTACCACCTGCCTTGCGCCTGACAAGGACAGATACTGATCATACTGCAAATCCTAGCCAATGTGGCACTCAGAAACCATTTCCTGCCATCAAGGAGATATAGAAAGCGCTATGGGTACAGTTGTGATGTTCGTGAGCCTGCGAGATAACGACCTTATAAGCAGTACTTTGACGCTATCCGAAAGCGTTCGGAGACGTTAAGCTCCTCCTCCTCGGGAAACAAGTCCATGTTTCAAATCAGACCGCCAGCCAGCAAAGTAGGAAGAACCTGCTCCTTACCAATGGGCTGTGCTGGACAACCGAGCAGTGCGAGGCAATTTTCCAGTAATTAGGAGCAGCCGCACGCCTAATCACCGCCAGCACACATACTAGCACCCGTCCGAGCTTTTTTTGTGTGTGTTTCTCCGCATGTGCGTGTCTGCGCTTGACGTTCGCCTCCAGATTGAAAAGCGATTTGTTGCTCCGGTGCCCGCGTTTTTTTCGTCTTCCACCCTTCCGTAGCTCACGCCCCCACCTGCCTACCTCACCGACGCCACCTCCGCGTCGAACACCTGAGGCGCAAGACCCACTTCTTCGATACAAATACTTTTTTAATAGGCTGGCCCCCTGGACGCTGTCGATCTCAAACATAGGTGTGAGCCGAACTCCAGCTGTAATCGCTGCACCCGTCTTACTAACACATTATTACGAGATGATGATAATGAAAGTAAAACAAGCGGAGATGGTAACGAGACTTGAGGTAACCCCTGGTTCCTTCCGCCCTTGCCTCCTAACTTGTTTTAAAAGCGCGTGAAGCGTGTAATTTTCACCAGTGCCCTTGTTCTAATTTCCGTGCCAAGCTGTGTAATTTACAACCAGAACTTTTCAAATCAGTGCCTCTTTCCGAGTGATAAACCGTGTCTTCTGTTTTCTCTTCTTATTAGTTTGTCGTGGTTTATTTACACGGCTGCCCTTTTTTTGTCCCTTGACACGTCCGTGTGTGCGTAGATAATCGCGATGTTTGTTGTGGCGCGGGGCGTATAATTTTGTGGACGGTGTTAGTGGGGGAGGGGCGCTGGCTGGTTCTCACCTTTTTTCGACTTCCTGCCAGACAGCCGAACCGGGCTGATTTCCTCGCCACTTAACACTTGTTCCAGCTCACCTGCCTGCTAATGAGTACTGCGAGTTCATATTATCTCAATGCGATCATTTACAAACAGTTCCCAGGGCAGAAGGGTGTGTATCAGAATAGGAGCAGCTAAGCACACGCAGGGATCAAAATGCGCAGTACTTCTGCACGATTCGCTTCCACGTTCCCTTGTACATGACTGGCACTGGTCTAGTAAGGACTCTTCCAACACAGAATGTTATTTCAAATTTTTTAAAAAAATGACTAATCTGATTTCACACGACTATGTCTTCTACACGGATGAACATAGAAACCTGGGGTGAATTTTCACTGACGCATTGAAACTAAAAGTTTTTCCGTG
This sequence comes from Schistocerca gregaria, assembly GCF_023897955.1. NCBI lineage: Eukaryota > Metazoa > Arthropoda > Insecta > Orthoptera > Acrididae > Schistocerca > Schistocerca gregaria. The sequence goes on from NC_064922.1 coordinate 783,086,299, forward strand.
TTGCCATTAATTAGTTGCTTGTTCATGTTGTTGACGGTAGCGACTTTTCTGGTGCAGTTCTCTCGCTCGCTCGTTCATTACCCAGTGCAGTGAGTTGACTTGGCGAGAATACAGCAGCGAAAGGCTTTTACGCTCTCCGTTTCTACAGTTGCAGACCACTCATAGGAAGGGCATTTACAACAGTGGTTGAAACGTCGCAGAATTTCACATGCTGATAGTGCGATCACATGCCCTGAAAAATTTTATTAAGAGTTGCAGGGCAGTTGCAACTGTGCGGCGTCCTTTCGTCGGGAGTGCGTCACTTTAGACCAGCGATTTTCTGTTCAGAATCGGCAATCCGAAGCGTATGCACCTCTCGTGATTTCTTGAAAATCAGCAGCGAGCGTCGCCGCACGTGTGTCTTTGACGCTAACGATCTACAGATTTTGTCGAGTGCGGAGCCTAAGTTTTCGAGTATGCTGCACACTGAGCGTTGGTGGAAATAGGTGAATGAGGTGGCACCTGCTCTAACATTTAGAGTTAACTTATTTTTACCGAGCTCACTCCTATTATAGACATGGATTTTGAGCTTACGCGTCTTCTTAAACTGTGTCTTGTTTACTTTGTTCTCGTGACACACAAACGGTTACACGAGGTCCTGGTATCTTTCTTGCTTCTCCAACAAGAGATGAATTATCTGATAGCAAAAAGGTGTTTACGTTTGGTAGAGAAAAGATCTACTCTATACTTAAATAGCATATATATATATATATATATATATATATATATATATATATATATATATATATATATATATATATATATATAACCTACGAGGGTCACTCCAAAAGAAATGCACATTACTTTTGTAAAAATACAGTTTTCATTCTGCATGTGTGAAAGTTTTACAGTGTGTAGATACATCCTTCCCGCTTGTTTTCAAACTTATTTCAAACTGTTCCCGTGAGTGGCGCCGTCAAGGCATGTCTTCAAGATGGCTGTCATAGAATTCCTGTGCTGTGAAAACGAGACAAGAGGTTGAAAAGGTGTACGGAGATGCTGCTGTCGATCGCAGAGCACAGTTAGTCCGTGGGCAAGCAGGTTACATGATGAAAGCGGGCACGGCAATATTGAGAATTGTCCTCGCAGCGGCAGGCTTCGTACTGCACACACACCAGACAATGTGCAGAGAGTTAACGAATTGGTGACTGCTGACAGAGGCATCACAGTGAACGAATTGTCACGCTACGTTGGGATAGGGAAAGGAAGTGTTTGCAGAATACTGAAAGTGTTGGCGTTTAAAAAGGTTCCCAGGACGTTGACATTTGCTCATAAAGAAACAAGAAAAACGATATGCAGCGATCTTTTGGAACAGTAAGAGAATGATGGAGATGAATTTCTTGGAAGCAATATGACAGGTGATGGAACATGGTTCCATCATTTTTCACCAGAGACGAAGAGGCAATCAATGGAGTGGCATCATGCAAATTCACCCAAGAAATAAAAAATCTAAAACCTCACCTTCTGCTGGAAAAGTTATGGTTACGGTGTTTTTCGATTCCGAAAGACTTTTGCTTGTGTACAAGCAAGTGGAACCACAATAAATTCTGATGCATATGTGACGACACTTGAGGCACTTCAAGCTCGACTGAGTCATGTTCGACCACATCGGCAAAAGCAGGATGTTTTGCTGTTGCACGACAGTGCACGGCCACATATCAGTCAAAAAACCATGGAAGCGATCTCAAGACTCGGATGGACAAAACTGAAACACCCGCCTTACAGTCCTGACCTGGTTCGATGTGACTACCATCTCTTTGGGAAACTGAAATACTCTCTTCGTGGGACAAGGTTTGAAGATGATGACTCCCTTATGCACGCTGCCAAGCAGTGACTCCAACACGCTGCTCCAGAGTTTTGCCGTGCGGGTATACAGGCGCTGGTTCCAAGATGGAGTAAGGCAGCGGAGAGAGATGAAAATTATGTGGAGAAATTAAAATATTGTTCCTAAATGATGTATCTGCACACTGTAAAACTTTCAATTATGTAGAATAAAATACGGATTTTTTTAAAAAATAGTGCTCATTTCTTTTGGATTTTAATGAATGTTATTTCAAGAGTGGAAAAGTCAGAATTATTTGACAGGAAAAATAATTTTCCATGTTACTTAACATTTAGCAAAAAGAAAAGATACAAAAGATAATTTCAAAAAACGCTACTTACTGCTTTCTAGAAGTCGTTTGATGTGTTTGCAAGTACGTAAATAAACGCATATGTTTTGACATGCTTGGACGACAGTTCTCAGGAGTGTAGAGAATCTACTACCCGATCTTTGACGAAAATTTGTAAATTTTGACCAATTGGGAATTTCAGCCTCGGTTAGAAATGCAGCTGTTTAAAATTATATCTGAAATTTAAAATTTCAGCATGAATTTATACCATCATAGTTGTGTAATTCATGACGTCTACAGATATGCTAAGCATATTTTTTAAATCAGTATAGAATGAATAAGTTTGTTCTCTCAGTTACATTAGAATGAAGGAGGAGGAGGAGGAAAGGGTCTACCGGTTGATAGGACGGTAACTACGACAAACACCACTACAGGGCAGAGTACACTGCAGTGTCCTGAGAATCACTAATCCACACTCCTAGTATTTCTCACATCTAGATGTCTGCGGTCGCTGAAAATACTCGTAGATACAGCCCACTCACCTCCAAGATGTACACACAGAGAGTACCTGCCCATCGTACACCACCAGTAGCAACACACGCAGACTGGAGAAAATTGCTGCTCTGACTGCAGCAGCAGTCGTCGGAGACTGGAGAAAATTGCTGCTCTTACAGCAGCAGTCGTAGACACAAGTTTCTACAGAGTGCACCAACCCGGCGATGGAGGGCATCCTGTGATGCCTGGAGCGGTAGGAATTCGGATGTTATCAATATGTCTGGCGCCAACACTTGGCAGTGATCCATCTTGAATCGCCAAAAATGTCTCCAGAGAATACATGCAACATATACAATAGTAGAGACAGCCTATTTCATGCTGTCTCTCTATTCACTACTCAGATGTCCAGGTGATTCCGTCACTGGGACTTGTATCCGCTGTTGTGGGGAAGAACCGACTAGCCGCCCGGCCAAAACTTCCCTTTGTATCCGCCGCTTGCGACAGCCTTATGCAGGAAATGTCAATTGTTCCATTCCCCAGCTACTTATACTAAGAGACCATCTGGTCAGAAGTCGTCTGGGACACCAGTACATACTTATCACTGTACAGTTAAATATTACGATTGCATCCCTAAACTGGTAACATTCAACAATGAGCGAAGTATCATAAATACCTCTTAACAAAGGCTGTAACTCTGGAGGATACACATGTTGAAATATGAATATCTATATCCTCCTTATGACTGGACATAATGTTCCAGATAAAATCTTTCATCCTCCTTACGGCTACTGACGCTTTGAAATCGCAATTTTCCGTGTCATATCCATACCTCATTTATGACTGAACATACTCATGTTCTTTGCACATGTCGAAACACTGACTACAAAACTTTAGACACCAACAAGTACTTCAGAGGCATTTTGATCACAGGGAATCACTCATATGCCCCTTACTAAGTGTAATACTTCAGCAGCAGCTGGCGCAAAACAATATTGAGCAAAAATCTGCGATACATGGACATGGCTAATTTGTTTGCCTTGCGAGTGGTACCAGTGTATCTGAGGAAGAGAAACGTAATCATCTCATAACTGGGCTATTAAAAACATGACAGCAGTGACTATGTTACTGTCACCCTGCAAAAAAGCGATCTTGGTTCTATAGGCACACAGAAGTGTCGCTAACTAAATCCATGTTAAAAACTATACATGCCTTATAGATCGAGGTATGGTATTATTTCCAAAAGAAGTAATACCACACAAATTCCGCAGCATTCAATATAGACGGTGATCGCAAGGGTATTACGACGGTACTGGGCACTACACATTGAAGTTTGAACAGTTTGGCTCTTGCCCCCACGTGCTATGGAAAGAAGATATGTATATTTGTTACACTCAGATTAATTGAGTGGCCCAGAGATGTGGCTGGTCTCAATGTTTGGCTACGTTTTTCGTCATAGGGTGCCAGCTCGCACCTGTCGTAAACTTGATTTTTAAGTTGAAATAAAATATAACACAACAATGCAGGCAGGTATTGAGGCGAAATTTAAAATTTTGAGTCATACACGTTGATTTTCAATTTGGACAAGTAGTTTATTTTCCTTCAATATATTCACTAGACACTGAAATGCAGTCTGAGGGGCTTTTATGTAAGGGCGGCCTTAAACAATTAATGCTACAACACTTCACTATAAAATTCATAGGTCGCGAACACGGCACTCGACAGTCTGTTCACAATTCACAAAATGCACTCTTGTCTGCTGTCCTAAACCGGCATATTGCTCCCCACTTGATCACTTTCGAACGTCGCTGCACACATACTTGTCCCCGAACGTGGCTACCAGCCCACTGCTACCCCCAGATGGGCGACGCGTCCGTCTCTTAGCGTCGCTCAAACCCAACTGTCTCCAAAGATAAAAAATGACCGCCCTATCCAACCCTCGAAACGACTGCCTAACTCAAAACAATGTTTGACAAAAATTACGAATGTTCTAAAACTAAACACAAAAACATACATGATATATAGAAAAATAGGGAAATTTTCCGGGCAATAACAATTTAAAGTCCAATTTTTTTTGTATCCGCCACCATTTTTTCACAAATAATGCTCTTGTGGTGTGATATACCTTTTTCCAGATTTTAGATACTAACCATAAACAAACAAATAAAAATACGTACTTAATAACTCAATTACCTCTTTAAACCTTAGTATGTCGCCTCTAGTTTCGTCTTTTTAAATTTATTTATTACCAAAAACACAGTTTCTCCCAGTCGAATCCCATACTCCGACCTCGCGTTCATGAATGGTACATATTCAGGTAAATCGGCTATGATTGCTCCATGCAACTCTACTAGCCGCATCCTTAAACCCTTTTTTCATATTAATCGGCCAAAGCATTGCCGAGATATTGGCTTTTAAACTTTCATAAATTTACAATTTTTTAAGACGACAATAACTTATAAACTACTATTTTGTAGTGCGTCTAGATTATTTAATTTTACGTATTTTTCTGGCCATGAGTGCCAACTTGCACCTCCGTGTCACTCTTGGTTCTGTTTTTATCAATTTTTCTGTGGCATATAAATTTCTCCAAAAGCGCAAAACCACCAAATGCGCCCCTGTCAAATGTCCACTCGAGTTTTTCCAACGCCGCGTTCACGCTAGCCACTCGCCACGGCCCCATAGCAACCGCCATCCAAGTGCTCTGCGGCGGAAAACTGCCGCTCTAATCTCCTGCCACAGCTCGTACGATCACAGTGTGTACTGACACATCGAAAGCGAGGGCGCAAGACGCCAGGGAAGTAAACTTGTAAAAATATCCACCTTCTCACCCAATTTAGAAAGTGATTCGGCTTAGGAACGTGAAATTAAGCTGACATACGCATCTCCCTCGTGTTGCTGCTAGAGATTTGCCATGCTAAGCAACAGTATTTGTAATAAATTGTATCTCAATAACATTTAGACAGTGTAACAGAGGTTCTGCGATACATCCACTGGGTTATAGATGAAAGAGAACGCTGTTGATGAAGAATAATCACATGCATTAGATGGTGTGCTATGTGAGGAATCACTTAAAAGTTGCCACGCTAGATTGATGTCATAAGAAATGTAGAAAATGCTATGACTAATACACTAGCTTTACACATATATGATGTTACACTTTGTAGTAGAAGTACTGTCTGTGATTGGGAATCAAGTCGTCCCATTCAACCAAATGCCTGCATTGGATCCTATGGAGATGCCTTTTTAGTGATTATGGCACTGGTGGATCATATTCAAGGCACTCTCGTACCTCGAAATGAGTCACTTTTTTTCGAACCTATCTGCCAAGGACTCTATACAGCAAAACTTCAATGTGGTTTTAGACAGTCCTTCTGCATCTTCTAACTGTTTTCCAGTCTCTGCCCTGCCCTCCCTGTAGCTATTGTCCACGTGGTGGTTCCAATTTAAGAGCAGAAATCGGATATCACTATGTCTACAACCTTCTGCATCCCATGGAGAAACAGGTTGAGCTGACTTAATGTGACAGGACCATGTTTTGACCACCAATGGGGACAGAAATCGGAGAGCACTATGTCTACAACCTTCTGCATCCCCTAGAGAAACAGGTTGAGCTGACTTAATGTGACAGGACCATGTTTTGACCACCAATGGGAACAGAAATCGGAGAGCACTATGTCTACAAACTTCTGCATCCCCTGGAGAAACAGGGTGAGCTGACGTAATGTGACAGGACCATGTTTTGACCACCAATGGGAACATGTTGTATCTCCGCCAACTGCGTAAATGTGTAAGCCTAGCGCCAGGCCGGCAGGTGTGGCCAAGCGGTTTTAGGCGCTTCAGTCTGGAACCGCGCGACCGCTACGGTCGGAGGTTCGAATCCTGCCTTGGGCATGGATGTGTGTGAAGTCCTTAGGTTAGTTAGGTTTAAGTAGTTCTAAGTTCTAGGGGACTGATGTTCTCAGATGTTGAGTCCTATAGTGCTCAGAGCCGTTTGAACCATTTGAACCTAGCGCCAGACAGAGTTTTTCTCCTGCAACACAAGGTAGTAGAAAAAGCAGTATGAGCAATTATGCCAGTGTTTCTTTTCGGGGAAATAAGGAAGTCTTCCCATCTTGTGGGGACTGGAAGACGGATGAGGGTTTTCCTCTCCCTCCTCGTTATTTTGTACCATCCAACTGGAAAAAAAACTATTAACTATAAATACTTTGCTAATATCACCCAGTAGAGAACTTTATAAGATATTACCACTTCCCTGTCTTCTGATATATTGAAAACAATTATAGTCTGTGAGCTGACATTAACCATATGTGGTAATCCTATTAAATGTGTAGGTATTGGTCCATTGAGGCAAGTTGCCAGTTATCAAACTTGCATGCATAGGCCATTGTAAAGATCCATTGCCTGTGCTGTAGGAGGACCATATCCCACAGACTACAATCCCTTGTGTTGTTCTTTCATAAACAGTTTGATACATTGTTTTTGTGGTGTAACACATCCAAGCAGTTTGTAACTACCGCTTTATACGCCACCACAAGTTTATTTTTTCAACCTCAATTTTGAGGCCTGTGTCAGGTGCCAAACTGACATTAACATGTTTCAATTTGTTGGCTCTTACAGAAAGTTGGACACTGCATGATGTAAACTATACTGTTCCCACAACACACAGGATGGTTGAAATAAAACACAGGGTGGTGTTTCTCATTGACAAAAATGTGTAAGACATTACACCAAATGGAACTTGGGAGAGTTTGTGGCATCGTGGAGCATTGTTGTTTCAAACTCCTACGATCTGTAGCTCCATATGCACAACTCTAACTTTTCTTCCATCTTCTTCTTCTTTATCATCTGTTACATTACCGCAATATTCTTAAATGTATCAGTCTCATATAAACTACACACCTTTAAGGAGCATCTAGGGAGGTCATGTTTAATTGGACAGGTGACATGAGTAAGACTGGTGCAGAACGTGCTGAATGGCTGTTACAATACTGGGATGACAAAACCAGTCTATATCTTTAGGGCTGGTCAGTACAACAGGTGTTATGCTCTTTGCAAAAGTAAAATAATGAAGCTCATTCTGTTCTTTGATAGACATCGTATGTAGCTGGTGCAGTACCCTCCTACTTGTGTTCTGTTTCAAATTAAATCAAAGACAGTGTTGCATGGAGGGTTTGTTGAACACAGAGGAGAGTTACAAGGCCCATAGAGAGAGGCCATGTGGAGTTTTACTCAGGGTCTCTAGCTTATAGGTTCAGCGAAGGGGTGGCGCACTTCGAAATAGGTAGAGCTTTGTACCTCTGATTTAATCCCATGAATGCAAAAATACTTTGTGACACATAGGGCGAGATGGCAAATCATAACAAAATCATACCGAATTTATAAAGTGTTTTGGCTAAGGAACGTAGTTGTTGCCCCTCCTCTCTGGCGATGGCTGTTTCCTATACTTACAAACGATATTTGTTTGATGTGATGTAGGCTGTGTAACAGGGTTAACAATATATACACATATATAAGACACTTGCATAGTAATGGAGGGTATGGTTTAGCAATGACAGAGAAAATGAGAAAGGCGGCAATGTCATTGGCTGGTACTATCACAAGACAAACGGGATGAGACGTTTTGTTGATATGACAACTCATCGAGGGTGTTGGTTTGGACGTCAAGCAATTGAGTAAAAATGTGTTGAAATTGTGGATAACCTGGTAAAAATACGAAAGCTGACCGAAAATATGTACAATTGATGCAAACGCAAAAAAAAAAAAAAAAAAAAAAAAAATGTGGAGGGTTGCCGGCCGTAATGGGCAAGCGGATCTAAGCGCTACAGTCTGGAACCGCGTGACCGCTACGGTCGCAGGTTTGAATCCTGTTTCGGGCACGGATGTGTGTGATGTCCTTAGGTTAGTTAGGTTTAAGTAGTTCCCATAGTGCTCAGAGCCTTTTTTGTGGATGGTTGAGAGTACTTACACGCTCACATGACTCTATAAAAATCATTCCATTCCTCGTTTGGTTGTACTGCAGCTGATGGTGTACACTATACACGCCCTCTGGGTTTAGCTCCTGCAGAATACCCCTAGATCCATATGTAGTTATGCACTGTAAGTCCTAACAGTGAATGAAGCAGTTTCAAAAGGTTTGGAGATTAGGATGACCACCACCAAGGACACCATAACAGCGCTCACATGCCTAGGTGTAACATGCACTACAAATATGAGGAATCAGAACTCAGGGTCTCTCCATATAACAGAACACCGAGACATCTACTATTCCATCAGTGTGGATGGTGAGATTAAATGTAGAGACCATCACCTTGGCATTGCTGTTTGGTAACGCTGTACAATGGCAGAAACTCTTCCAGGTTCCATGTGTTGCAATTTCCTACACATTTTTGTCCATAAGAGGCACCACCATTGTATTTTATTTAGACCATCCTGTGTGGCATGGTAACAGCACAGTTTACGCCATGCAATGCCCAATTTCCTATAAGTCGTGGTTGAAAAACAATCTTGTGGTGGTGTGAAAAGTTGTAGTTATATACTGCTTGGATGTGTTACAGCAGAAAAACAATGTGTCAAAATGATTGTCAAAGAACAACACAAGGATTCACTGCTGTGACTGATAGTCTGTAGGATATGGCCCTTGTAGAGCACAGGCAAGAAAACTTTACACTGGCCTATTCATGTAACTTTGATCACTGGCCACCTGTTCCAATGGACCAACACCTGTATATTTAATAGGATCGCCAAGTATGGTTCATTTAACCACACAGACTGTATTTGCTTTCAGTTCATCAGATGAGAGGGACGTGGAAATACGTTTCCAAGTTTTCTGCCGGATGATGTTAACAAAGTATTTATAGTTCATAGTTTTTCTCTGCTGGATGGAACGAAATAATGAGGAGGGAGAAATAAAAATACTCGTCCTTCTTCCAGTCGCTGTATGATGGGAAGTCTTGCTAATTTCCCTGAAAAGAAACACCACCATAACTACTCATACTGTCTTTTCTACTACATTGCGTAGAAGGAGACACTGACTTTACAATTGTACACAGTTGGTGGAGCTATGACATGTTCCCATTCCACCGAGTGATCAAAACAAGGACATGCCTCTTTAAGTCAGCTCACCCTGTTTCTACATGTGATGCAGAGGGTGGTCGACATAACACTTTCCGACTTCATCTCAGTTCCAACTTAAACTGAAATGACCCCACCGAGAAAGCAGCAGGGAGGCCGGGGCAGAGACTGAGAAAGAGCTGCAAGATGCAGACAGACTATCAAAACCGAGCTAAGGTTTTGCTGTATGGGGCCTTCAGCAGATACGTTCGAAAAACGTGACTCATTTCGAGATATGAGAATGCTACAAATGTGGTTCACCATTGACTGTTATCATTAAAAAAACATCTCCATACGATCCAACGCAAGCGTGTGGTTTAATGGAAAGACTTGATTCCAGATTGGAGACAGATTTTCTACCAGAAAGCATGGCTCCTCACATAGCACATCATCTACTGTATGTGAACATTCTTAATCGACCATCATTCCCCTCACCTATAATCCCATTGATATATCGCAGAACCTCTGTTACAATATATACATGGTATCGATATAGGATGCGTTACAAATACTGTTTGTTACTGTGGGATATATTTAGCAGCGACATGAGGGAGTTGCATACATTGGGTTAATACCACGTTCCTTAGCCGAATCACTTTCTAAATTGGTTGAGAAGCATGATTTTATTACAAGCTTACACTGCTGGCGACGTGCACTTGTACTTTTGGTCTGTCGATACACATCCCATGGTCAACATCTATATTCATAGTCGTTGTATTTGTGTGGAAGACCACTTCATTTGGAGGCAACACCATACCTCGATTTATAAAACATGTATAGCTTTTAACATGGATATCGTTAGTGATATTTGTTTGTGTCTGTGAAACGAAGACAGTTTTTATGCAGGGTTAGAGTAACATAGTCGTTGAGATTCTGTTTTTAATAACTGGTAACATATAAAGTGACTACCTCTCTCTTCCTAAGACAAACGGGTACTACTCGCAAAAAAAGAATAAATAAATAAATAAAACGAGGCACGTCCATCCATCGCAGATTTTCGCTCAATGTTGCTTGGTGCCACTAGCATTCAGTTGCTGGAGAAGTATTATACTTAGCAGGGGACGTGTGACAGATTCGCTGTGATCGGCATGCTTACAACTATGTATTGGGGTGTCTTGTTACTGTGGTCAGTGTGCCGACATGTGTAAAGAACATGACTACGTTCGGTCGTAAGGGAGATATGACTTTGACATGAAAACTTGCGATTTCAGAGTGTCAATAGGCGTAGAGTGGATGATAGATTTTACGTGAAACATTATGTCTAGTCTTAAGGAGGATAGGCCGTCAGGAGGAAGTATTTCCGGTACTTCGCTCATTGTCGAATTTCAACAGTTTTGGGGTGCAATCGTAATATTTAATTGTAATGACAGTGATAAAGATTTATATGGTTACCTAGGACGACTCGTCGGCCCGCTGGGTGCATGGCGGAGGTAACTTCTGACCAGAAAGAATTATTATTTGTGGCTTAAGGCTGTTGTGAGCGGTGGGAAGAAAGAAAAGTCCCAGCTGGCTGGCTAGTCGGTTCTTGCCTGCAGTAATGGGGAAAAGTCGCGGTGGCGCTGCCCTCTGGATAGCTGAATAGTGAAGTAATACTCATTATGCATTAGAGTGTCTCCATGATCGCGTGTGTTGCATACATTCTCTGTCGAAAATTGAGCAGTTCAGTATCGATCACTGCCAAATGTTGGCACTGGAAGTATTGATGATATCCGTATTTCTATCACTCCAATCATTCCTGGATGCCCTTCATGGCTGCAGTGGTTCACTCTGGCAAGACGTGCATCCACAAGTGCAACTGTTCTCATGGTAGCAGTTTCCTCCGACCTCTGAGCTTTGGCACCAGCAGTGTACAAGAAGAAGGGGGCGCTGCATGTGGAAATGTGAGAGATGAGTGGACTGTATGATGACTGTTTTCAGCGATCTTAGGCATCTAGCCACGTCAACTACTATGATCATTTTAGCGATTCTCAATACATTGCACTGTGCTCAGTCTTGTAATGGTATTTGTTGTTTTACTATCCTATGATCCAGTAGACCCTTTCCTCCTCCTTCTTTGCTCTGATGTAATCGAGAGAACAAACTTAGGAATCCTACAGTACTTTATAAAATGCACCCAGTAGACCTGCTTATGTCTTGAATTCCACGGTAGTAATGGTATAAATTCAGGCCAAAGGTTACACAGGCTCCGCTTCCTATTAAGGCATCAAATTCCCTATTGGTCAATTTATTGTTTCCAATAGTGGTACTGCGAACACATACATCAGTCCAGTCCTGCCACAGATTGTTTGAGAACATAGCGTGCAACAGAGCTGAAGTTTGAAATTCTTGGCTACCTCCGATGTAATGGACTACTTCACAAACGATGTAACTGTGCCAGTTTATACCAGTAGGAGAGGAGAGGAAAAAAATCTAAAAAGGCTTTGAAACCCGGTATTTGCTTCATTGAAACCCACCAAATACACCTGTCCTAGTATCCATCAATAGTATGTAAGAAAAATTGTGCCACACAGAGGGTCTGGATTTAATTAAGTAATCAAACAGTCTCACACAGTGAGAGAATATTTACAAAACATTCACAGAGGGTGATTTACCAAGTATCCAGTACTTTTTTCAGGACAAAAAAGAAGTTAGTGTGGTACTTGACAGATGCTTGCTGGGTAGGAAGTAGCCACTTGAGAGGGAGAGAGAGAGGGGGGGGGGAGAGGGAGAGGGAGAGAGAGAGAGAGGGAGAGAGGGAGAGAGAGAGTAAGAGAGAGAGAGAGAGAGAGAGAGAGAGAGAGAGAGAGAGAGAGAGCTTGTCTTTCGACAGGAATTTGTCCTGTATCCGTATCAAAGAGTTTTAACCACCTAATGCTTTATACAGGGACACAAGATCAAAGGAGGTCTGTGGTTTCTTTTTCCTTTATTAAAACAACCATATATGTAAATAAGCACAAAAACAAAATAATGAAGTGCTCGAACTGTTTCAACACGAATTGTATCCTACAATAGGCTGAAGAACACATTTCAGTATATTGCCATTTGTAAGCTTACAAAATAGAACAAAAATAGTAAACTGACAATAGCCTCTTCAGTCCAGAGCGAGACATAGAACCAAAACGCAAACATATATATATATATATATATATATATATATATATATATATATATATATATATATATATATATATATATATATATATAATTGACTGTCTTAACTAGAATGGCATTTCTGTCATTTGATTCATAACCGTCCAAACTCAAAATCGTTTGGAGCATACAAACGTATAACAAGAGATGCACAGGAAACATAAATTAATGAAAACGTCATAATGAAGGTAATAACACTATTGAGAAGTCGGGAGCAGTTCTAGGAACAGGTGTAACCTCTTATTTGTTGTGTATTTTGTTCGCTACATAGTCTTGAATGTGATTTGTGTCCTTACCGGCATCGAGAATTACCATACGCCTTGTTTTTCCAAAATTATGTCTAACATGTTACCAAACATCTTCCTGAAATCTGTGTAACGTTTCATCTTCCAACGTGCCGTTCTCATGTAAGCCTCGAAACTAATGAGATTATCTTCACTATTGTGGATGGTGATATATGTCACAAACTGTCCTAACATCGACATCACGGTGTTGTTCTTGGTGGCGGGAATATGCTTCGCGTCCGGCCAGAGCAGGATGTCGGTGCAGTGGCTGGCTGGGCTGCTGCAGGTAATCAGGCCAGCCTCTGCTGCATCCATTTCCAGTTAATGAGATGACCGCCACAAGTGAAGCGATAGCGTAAGGTGTCGACCAGGCCACAGCGGACGAATTTATCACTGTCACTTAAACCGATTCTATGCAACCTTTCATTAGTAGGTATAACATCGTTTACCACTTTATACCACGTGGACGCCACTTGGGCAGTGTGGACGGTTAAACTTATGTTGTCCCAAACTGCCTTCCAGTGAACACTCGGGTATTTAAGTTCAATGGGATTCCGGACTATTGGATGGTTGGTAGTATTTAATACCATGATATGTAATTAGGACATTGGGTGATTTTGACCTATATGGCGGCACCTGGACGACACACACATGCACGGGAGCCCCCTAACGGCGGCTACTTACTGAACTTTCTTTCTATACCTCAATCCTTACAGTTATTAAGTTACAGGAAGTGGGGAATGTGGAGGGCCGGAGGTGAGCTCTAATCAAACGGGGGAACTGTTTGTCCCACAAACTGATTAAACAAAGAAAGTACATCAATATATTATTGACATTGATTAGAATTTCGTGTTGTGAGAACCTTCATCTACAGCACAAAGTGAGTTTTTTTCGTGTACATTTTTTCTGAGAGGGATTCAGAGGAAGGGGCGAGGGGTGGGGTGTGGGACGTCGTCTGGTGGTGCCATCATGTTCTAACTCAGTCAATCCCTGCATGTCAAGCTGAGCACACAAACAAAAATTTTCCAACAAGACAACATCCCCAATCTGCAACAGTGCAATAACATAACTGGAACATGGAGTTGCTGGATGTAAGCTTTTTCCACCAACTGAAGAGATCCAACCCCTGAAAATTGAATTTTATAAATAAACAGTACAGCCTCTGCTATGTAATCTATATTGACTTGAGTTTCATATTATTAGATTCTTCCTTTAAACAACAGACTGAGTCCCTTTCTCGCCAGTTTCCAGAGGGGCGCAGGTGAGGGGAAGTAGGGGGATGGCAGGCGAGGGCTAGGGGATTCCTCAGACGGGGAGAGATTAATTAATTTATCGAAATTAATTAATTAGTCTATTTATTTGTATTAAAACATGCTTGTATTGGCGATGGGGTTTCCCAGAGGGTATCATAAGTCAATTAACGGAACAATAGGTTAAGAGGAGAGGGAAGAGGTCATAAATCAGCCTGGTTTTCTCCTGAATGTTTGCTTACCTCTGAATGTTTGCAACTCACACTAACAATTTTTTTCAGCATCCCCTCTGCCCCACTACTACCATGATGAGCTGGCAATCCAAATGAAGGCGACTGCCTGACAGTGGAGTACAGTACGACCATACCTTTGCTGTGGTGTAGGGTGGAACCACTAGGGTTTAGTCCAAAACCTGCTATGAAAGTTGAATGTGATCCAAAGCCACAAATGGTGCTTATGCTTTTTCAGCCATCTTGTTTTGCACCCTCCTGTGGCGGTACATTAAATGTATTGGCAGTTGTGTATGTATACAGCCATCAGCAGTAGAATGGAATATTTTCTTTCTTTCTTTTCTTTTGCTACTGCCTGTATCCTACATTGTGTGCAGGGTCAGAAGGGTTAAGTACGGATGTGGCATAGTTAATTTGTAAGGGGTGGCCGGATGTCCTTCCTGCCGTCACCCCATACCCTCTGGGACAGAATTAGTGTACCCAGCTGTTGGCGTCTATTGTAAACCGTGGTGTGAACGTGTTTCAAATGTCTGTGGGTCGTGGAACTGAGGCGGGACGTGGGGACCAGTCCGGTAGTCACCTAGTAGGATGTGGAAAACCGCCTAAAAACCACATCCAGGCTGGCCGGCACACTGGCCGTTGTCGTTAATCCGCCAGGCGGATTCGATCCGGGGCCGGCGCGCCTACCCGAGTCCAGAAAGCAGCGCCTTAGCGCTCTTGGCTATGCTGGCGGGTAGCTGTAGAATGGAATGACGACAATGAAACTCTGTGCCATTGCTAGAATCCTAATTTCCTTTCTATTGCGAGCAGTCACCTTGCTATTTGGGTATCTGTGCATGTCTCAGGGTCAGAACCAAATTTCCATATGTCGTCAACCATGCATCTAGAACCTCTACTCGTATATCTGCTATGTATATTCCCACACAGGGGACACATTTTAATTGAAAGTCGCTTGCCCAGTGTCCGCAGATGAATGTGATATGGCAGAATGTGTGTTATTCTGTTTTACTATGTCCAAAGGAGGTTTACAATCATAAATCGGGATAACACAGGCACTGCAATATCGTGATTATGGAGTGGTGGGACCCTAACTCATGCACGAATAAAACGACAAGTAATCCGTCTATGAATTCGTAGTCATCCCCCCTCCCCCCACCCTCCTGCACAGTACACAGTTCAGCGAAACCCTCAGTGCCACACGGCCTCCTTCATCGAGCACTCTAAAAATGTTGTCTTTCCGGCAAACTGTGATGAAGTCATACATGCTTGCAGAAAGACAACCCCTTGGCATACCATCTATTCCAGATGCGTACCAGCAGGTGCATGAGCAGCAGTGTAGCCTGCCAGAAGGCAGCTGTGGATCTCGGCATTGTTTACCTCTGTACATGCACATACTTAAAGTTCTCAACAAAGGCAGCCTGATGGCATCGGAGGTGTTACCGAACTGGGCCGGGGGTGGGGATGTCTTAGAGGTATTCTTTGTCGTTTTATTCATTCATGTGGCTGTGTCACACATCATGATGGGCTTTGCTGCAACTAAATGCTTTGTGCAAAGTGCTTTCGACACCCATACATTGCGATTACAAACCAAAGATGTATTTCATCCATAGTGGACGCAGTCGAACTCCGTGACTGTTCCTTTATGGGGTTGTAGAAAAATATCCGCTACCAGTCACAATAAAAGGTTGTTTATTCGTCACACGACCGGTTTCGGGCTTGCGCCCATCTTCAGCTGTTTATACAATCATTAACATGTTTGTACTGTTGGAGATCACTGTATAAATACAAAAAAAAATATTTGCTGGTGACTACACAAATGAAAGTGGGACAATTGTAAGTGGTAAGGCAGCATTTGACGAAAATATATCTGTAGTTACAAAAAGATGAAGCACCGTTATTACAGTTACGCTGTAACGATAGTTTTGCCACTTAGTTACACACTTATGGTCATTTTCACGTCCATATATCCGGTATAGCCCCCATATTACAATATTATGATGTGCACCGTTATTATAGAATTGCTGTGACGATAGTTTTGCCACTTAGTTACACACTTATGGTCATTTTCACGTCCATATATCCGGTATAGCTCCATATTACACTATTATGATGTGCACTCGTGAAATACACTATGTTTACATACGAAATGTGGGCTGTGGTCAAAGAACAGAGATGTAGCAGATGTAAAGATATTGCTCACACAGAAACTCGTTCAAAGAACTTAGCCACAGGAAGTGCAAAGCTGTTGCATATATAGAACTTAAGAAAGCTACTACAGACTGCGACGTTTCTTGACAAACAATATGAAATTTTTTGGTTCACATTTTCGACGGAAAACTTAGATCTAGGAAGTACAATGTTGTTATATATATATGAAATTACTCAAAGCTACTACAAATTAAAAATTTAAAAAAAAATAACAGCTAGAACTGTTTTGAGCCATACTGTTTTCAGACAAATTAGATCTAACAACATTGCACTTACTAGATCTAAGTTTTTCGTCGAAAATGTGAACCAAAAAGTTTCATAATGTGTGTCAAGAAACGTCGCAGTCTATAGTAGCTTTTCAAATTTCTATATATGCAACACATTTGCACTGCCTGTGGCTAAGTTCTTTGACCAGAAACTACGAGTTTCTGTGTGAGCAACATCTTTACATCTGCTACATCTAAGTTCTTTGACCACAGCCCACATTTCCTATGTAAACATAGTGTATTTCACGAGTGCACATCATAACAGTGTAATATGGAGCTATACCGGATATATGGACGTGAAAATGACCATAAGTGTGTAACTAAGTGGCAAAACTATCATCTCAGCATAACTGTAATAACGGTGCTTCACCTTTTTGTAAGTACAGATATTTTTTCGTCAAATGCTGACTTACCACTTACAATTGTCCCACTTTCATTTGTGTAGTCACCAGCAAATATTTTTTTTGTATTTATACAGTGATCTCCAACAGTACAAACATGTAAATGAATGTATAAACAGCTGAAGATGGGCTCAAGCCCGAAACCGGTCGTGTGACAAATAAACAACCTTTTATTGTGACTGGTAGCGGATATTTTTCAACAACCTGTAACGTTCCCTCTTTCTGTTTATTTAGGTTTGATTTGTTTGATTGTTATTCTTTATTTCTATTATTCGGAATCTTTTTTTTATTAAATTGAGCCTGAAACTTACGTAATAAATACTTCGCGTGAAGTACGATTTGCAGCATAAACAAAAATTAATTTCGGAAATGTAATCCACTGAATATTAAAAGTAAAGCTTTTGAACAACGCGCGTGACTGACTATATACATTCAGAGGGTACGTACATTCGCGTGCGAGTGGTTGCGGTCTGATGAGAAATTTTCATTGTGAAATAATTTCGTCGTAACACACTCGGAGATTGCGAACGTACATTCAGAGTAGAGGCACGTACGTTCTATCATTCCCCGTGGCCTGGGTAAAAGAATGGCAATTATTTAAATCTAAGAGTATTTCTTTTGCATCGGACTAGTATTTTTATAAGAAAAAGAAGATTGCAGGTTCTGAATGTCTCGGCAAAACGAATCGGAAGTAAGTTTAGCGGCCACGAAAGGAAAGTAGAGAGCACAATCACGTACCTCTATTGTTGAGAAGCGCCGTTTTGAAGATCTTCAGTTCCATCTAAAACTCGCCTTCTCTGCTTAACATAAATACTCCATAGGCATGGGAATAAGGCTTGTTGTGCGATGAAAATAATACAAAACACATCTTGCGTCTTTTAACTCATTCATTTACCACACACATACACACACTAGTAATTAGACAGTACGACATCCCACCAGCCCATCAGAACAAAAAGGTAGTCGTTCATACCAGAAAAAAAAACGAAGGGCGAAATTGTTCCTATGTCTCTCAAAGATAAAAAGTTTACCAGATATTTCTCTGGTGTGTCACTGGAACAATTTTTCAGCACCTCTGCGATTAAATCACAATACTTTCAGTTCCTTCACAAACCCCACAAACCAAAGATATAACCACACAGAATACTTTCCGAAATAGGTGATCAGATGAAAGGATATTTGACTAATAGAGCTCAGTACGTTAGAAGGAATGGAGAATGCTTCTACAGAAGCGAAATTAGCAGCGACTGGGTGGTAAGAAAGTGTAAAAGGCCCTCGATAGGTTTCAATATACTCGTACGTGAATTAGTTAGCACATATGATCAGGAAAGCTTCAGCGTTGGACTATCGTAAGGCAGTGATTATTTAACAAATGCTCTGTGTATCATCTAGCCACATATCCAGTCCCCTTTGCGTCAACAATGTCACTTCCCGTGCCGCCGGGGAAAACATCTCCTGGAACTCAGGAGAAGCCTTTCCAGGCTACAACGGCAACCGGGATCGAGCTCCTGGGACGCGCCGAGTACCTGACCACGCCGGGCAATAAATTGCCACCCGGCTTCTTCTCCACGTTCCGGAGCTGTCGCTCTACAACAGGGATTCCACTAAACGTTTTTGCGCCGTGGTCGACACTCGGCAGGGTGTCCCCAATAGCTCTTATACGGAGCGTCGGAAGCGCGGCCGCATACCGGCGCAGAAATGCACCGGCGCCGGGCCAGAGCGGCCATTGTCTCTGGCCGCCTTTGAAGTGGCCGCGGCAGGTGCTGGCAGGCTGGCCGGCTGGCGGCTCTCAGCGCGCTGATAGCCCGGGCTCACCCAGCTGCGCCCACGCCGACGCCGACGCTGTACCGTTACGATGGCGCCTCCCAACTCACCTGCATTTCCGCTGCTGCCGGCTTGGTACAGCACGCCTCTCTTCTCCTCGGTTTCATAACTTACGTAAAATCAGTAAGCGATTTGATATCCTCTACTCGTTCACTCGGCGCCCGCACTGGCACCGGAGCAGAAAACAAGCGATAGCAGATACAGAATGGCTGTAAGCACTATGGGACTTAATATCTGAGGTCATCAGTCTCCTAAGACTTAGAACTTCTTAAGCCTAACTAACCTAAGGACATCACACACATCCATGCCCAAGGCAGGATTCGAACCTGCGACCGTAGCAGCAGCGCGGTTCCAGATCGAAGCGCCTAGAACCGCTTGGACACAGCGGCCAGCAAGCGATAGAAGGCCGAAAGTGTTTCACCGCGGAAGATCGTAATACGAAACCTCCTTTCAATCATCGTACGAACGTCTAAATGGCAGATAATGAGACAATCGATCGCGTGACAAAACAGCAACAACGAGGATTGTTCAGTAACTCACGCAACCAGAATGAGATTTTCACTCTGCAGCGGAGTGTGCGCTGATATGAAACTTCCTGGCAGATTAAAACTGTGTGCCCGACCGGGACTCGAACTCGGGACCTTTGCCTTTCGCGGCCAAGTACTCTACCATCTGAGCACCCAAGCACGAACCTTGCAGAACTAGCACTCCTGAAAGAAAGCATACTGCTGAGACATGGCTTAGCCACAGCTTGAGGGATGTTTCCAGAATGAGATTTTCACCCTGCGGCGGAGTGTGTGCTGATATGAAATTTCTTGTTAGATTAAAACTGTGTGTCGGACCGAGACTCGAACTCGGGACCTTTGCCTTTTGCGGGCAAGTGCTCTACCAACTGACGAGAGGAGGTTCGCAGGAGAGCTTCTGTAAAGTTTGGAAGGTAGGAGACGAGTTACTGGCAGAAGTAGAGCTGTGAGGACGCTGCGTGAGTCGTGCTTGGATAGTTTAGTTGGTAGAGCACTTGCTAGCAAAACGCAAAGGTCCCTAGTTCTAGTCTCGGTCAGGCACACAGTTTTAATCTGCGAATAAGTTTCAACTCATGCCACATTTTTTCAAAACAGTTTGGTTTTATTCAGGATTCCAATACACCATATTGTTCCCCAGTCTTATGGCTACAAAATTGTATTTACCAACATACTCTCCGTTCAATGCAAATTTCTTAGTGAAACGTCCCCTTAGAAAAATTATACACGACTGTGCTTAAATTGACACACAATATTTTTAGCGCAACGCAATCTCACTTTCAATAATCCCTACAAAAGAATGGCCCTGACTAACATTAACCTATACCTTTCACAAATCACTTACCTCACCAAAAATCTTTGTTACTCGATCTACTGCAATACAGCGAGCACCACTACTGCCATCTAAATAAAAGATTCAAACTACGGAAGGCACTAACTACTGATAGGTATAGTTAGCAAATGAAAGATTTTAATAGAGAACAAACAATGTATTTACCTTAATAGTCATAATATATATAACAGTTCATGACATCCATTCTTACAAATTTCAAAACTCCGCCATCTCTCTCCCCACATCCACCACTGCTGGCGGCTCACTTCCAACTGCGCAACGCTACGCGCCGCTAACAGCCAACTGCCCAACGCTACAATGGCGAGTATTACAACAATGCCAACCAGCCACAGACTGCCCACAGCACAGTCAGTGATTTTCATACAGAGGTGGTGTTACAATTAAAAAAAACCTAAACAGCCTACATACATAGCCCCACGCTCCCCACAAAACATTTTACAAATTGTTTTGGGGCACTGGCCAATACAGATTTGAAAAATTTTTTTCATAATTATAATAACAAAGAAATGAAATGCACACACTTATCGATACAATGTTGGTCAAAAGCTAAAATTTTCTCACAGTCCTCAAAGACAGTCCTGATCGTTCATCACAGTAAAATAGCAGTGTTTTTGCTCAATGTTTGAGCAGTAAAAGAAAAAGCACATGGAAGTAGTGGATTTCGATGCAGTCTTGAAGAAGTAGTATTGTCCTTCCAACGGAAAGACAGTGCTGACTCTTGACATGCAGACAGGTAATGGGCCACAACAGAGCAAACTCACAGCAGAGTCATTCGAAGTTTTGAAGAATATTGGTAGGTTGGTTATCACAGAGTAGACCCATTGTTGTCCTGGTAGAGATTACGGTATTGGTGGGCCACCAGAGGCGCAGACCCACTGCAGTCCTTGTAGAAATAATGGTACTGGTGGGCCATCAAAGATGCAGACCCACTGTAGTCCATGTAGAGACGGCCAGCAGCCATCTGTTGCGACTGTGCAGGTGCACAATCACCATCAAAGAGTCTTGCGCAGCATATAGCAAGTCCATAAACCACCACTTGTGCACTCACAAAGTTTTTGGAATTGTCCTTAGAACCATCAATGCTGTTATCCAGTCCCTTGCTGAATTATTAACACACGTGCAAACACTATCAGTCCCTACTTCTCACATACTGTCCATATACTATGACCAACAGAAATTTGTGCAGTGAAATGAAACTTAATTTGAAGAACTGGTGTCTATACAGTTATAAATTTACAACATGAGAATACAATTACAAAGGTACAAAATATATCATTAAAGATCATAATAGTACAGACAACATTTGCTGCAATAGGGGCTTTCGAAAAGAATCGAAATAACAAATACATCAGTGTTACAAAAATTACGACATAAGTACATACATAAAAGATCAGAATAACTTTTGAAACATCAACTTCACGGATGAGCATTAGAACAAAACGGAATAAATAATGTGTAAACATCTTTACAAAGTAAATAACATGTTATTAATGCAAATTATATTTGAGGATAACAGTATTCCTCATCACAGTGAATGTAGCTTAGTATTAGAAGAGAAAAAATTCTGTGAAACAGTACACAGAGACAGGAAGAAAATAAATACACAAGTGTACACAAACACATAGTGGGATAACACAAGGAAAGGACAGGGTTGTTTTCAGTGTAACATTTGGTACTGCAGTTCAACCCAAAACTTCATTCCATAGATCTGTCGTCTTATTTCAACATTTGTTTTCACCAAAAAAATCCTATCCAAGCATGCTTTTTGTATTTATATGTTCACATATTACTTACCTCATTATTTATTTTCCATTATCTTACCTCATCATTTATTTCCAAGAAAATCCTACTTAAACCTGTTGTCCCTAAACCCTACTTTTTTGTTCTTATCCTCTTTCAAAATACTTTTTTGGCCAAACCATTTTTTTATTGCTTCTCAATGCATTCCTTCCAATTCATCGCAACTCATTCTCTTATATAGTCTACCCCCTCTTAAGTTAACTTAAATCTACTGAGCTCAGATGCTAAACTAAGGGACGAGGCAATGCAGCAGCACAAAACAATTAACACAAACAGCAATGATAAAAAAAACGGAAATTGGCAAAAAAGGCAGCAATATTACAACTAATATGAAGCAAGGAACAGCAACAAGAAAAATTAATCAGTAGTAAAACTGGCTTGACAGAGTAATACAAAGTGAAATTCAGTAGCACTATGCCTGGCAAACAGCAGCAGCAAATGCAATAACTTATGTCTAAACATGACAAAGCTCAAGCAGAAAAATAGTACACTAAAGACAACAATGCAGATAAGGGAGATGTCTATTTACATCTTAATGTCTATGTAATTAAAATGGTGCACCACAAAAGCTAATTCTATAAAAAATTACCAAGTAGTTGAAAAGAAAATTAAGTGTACAGTGACTGTTATTAACCCTTTCTTATTGTTATTTCCTTTCGAAGTGCTCCTTTTTCGAAGAACGTGGATCATAAAATGATTATTTAATAGATCTGTTGACAGAAAGTGTTCACATTAGCAAATGCATTTAATTTTATTTTATAAAACCAATGCTGCAACACAGCTGGAAACCAGATATCAAATGAAATAAGCAACTATGAAAGGCAAAGCATAAAAATATCATTCGATAGTCATGTGACATTTCATAAGTTAGTACAAATTCTCTCAACTCTTGTAGAAAGACGCTTGTAATTATCAGATGTGCAGATGTAAATAAGTATCTTTTCCAAGTAATGAGCGTGTCGTTTTTGCGATGCTTTTTACAAAGGAATGTCAATAGCGTGAATAATGGCCTCCTTTTTTTTTTCTTGTGCCTCTGAAAGGTACACACTAATGGCTTGTTTCCAGGTGGCTGTCGCGCAGCTGGGTGCCCACGACGCATTACGTGAACGCGGTCACTTAACTTTCTTACCGAAATATTTACGACACCAGTTTCCGCTACAGTGGCAGTCTCATATAAAAATATTTTCACAGGTTGAGAATTTGCGTCACAAATGTGTAGAAAATAAAATCCTATAAATATAACAGTGCCCAAAAAATTTTCGTCGGCATTGTAATACATTCACGCATTTACATACATTTCATAACTCTTAAAGTACGATTCTTGGTTTCCAACAACCTTTTTCACAAACCAGAGACCCTAACCACTACCTATTATTCCTTACCTTATTCGTTGACACATCTTCAATATTTCATCATAACAGATGCATAGCATAATCAAATAACTCATATAGCATCAGCTTATTGATCATAAACATACCGCAACAGCGTAATACACATCGTCATCATAACATCATAAAACCTCAGCCTAATCTCAAAATCGTCGTAGCTTCCTCCAATAATTTCAAAACCTAAAAAAAATTCTCTGCTCATGTCAAAAGTGTAATCTACCTCAAACATACTTTAAAAATCGTGATCTCATACCAAATACATCATCCAAAGCTCTCATAGTATCACAACGGTTCCGAAAAAATATGAACATTTCAAAAAGTACACACAAAATACAATTACATAAGTCTGAAGTTATCCAACTGTGTAATTACGTAAACGTCTGTCACTGATGTAGTAAAATAAATATTTGTCTCTCTCAGTTAAATGATCACATAGCTGTGTAATTCTGTGTTAGAGAAATATGGTACCAATGTGTAAAGTTGTATAAGCAAATACCATATTAGCTAGGGCTCCTTGTGCTTGCCACACACATGGTACACAAAGTAAGCGTGTACCCCCCTGAGGATTAATGTAATTATATCCTCAGGTGCTACAGATTACAAAAATGGAATGAAATGTATCACGGAAAACCTTTGTATCATTGTACTTCAAATACCTTTAGAAATAAATGTTTTAAGTACAAATTAATCACTCAAATACGTGTACTGTAGCGCTAAACTGTGCGTCTTGTTGTAAGATAACCTCGTGGAAGTGTCGTAGTTATCGTCCTCCGAAAGCTAAGTTCTGCAGAAGTCAATGTACTTACCTCATGATAAACAAAAGTGAAATGCTTTGCTTATAGATATCGTAGTTACTACGCTTATTGCCGTGATTAAGTAAGTACTGTACTGTAACGTAGTGTTGTGCTACAGAAAAGGCTGTCTCATTGTAGCTATACCTCGAAGTTACTAATAAAACATGTTTTCCTTTCCAGAAGAATTCAGAAAAACTGTGCAGATATAAAACAGATACACCGCAAAAGCACAATGTAAATTGTGTCACACATTAGTAGCGTCGTGATATAATCGTGTAGGTGTCACATAAACTAACCACTGTGTCATCTGGTATCTCACAGAAAGTACTTTAAATCCAGAATGTATTTTCAAGTAAACCAAAATGTTGCATTAAAATCTCATTAGCAGTATATGTTCTAAGTATGTAAGCCTTATAGTCGTTACGTAATCGTGCAACTAACAAGCAAGAATGGACAAATAAACAACACTGTGTCGTCTGTTCACTATAACAATGCACTCGTAATTTCTGTTTAAAAATGTTCCCTAGGTTCTAGACTGGATAGTTAACTTCAAAACATTGTTGAATGTTAACAGTTTTTCAGTGTGACAAAGCATACTAGAAATGTGAAGTGAAATGTTTTATGGCAGAGACTAAGTTATAAAGCAGATTATCTTTCAATAAACGGTTTTGCATGTGAAATGTAGGGCAATCCTTTACCTTTTATAGTACTCAGTTTCAACTTGAACGCAATTATCATGCGGTATACGTCGGTAAAGAATACTGGAACTTTTCTCAAGGTTAGAGTCTATGTTATTTTTCTCGGAGCCAGCCGGCGCACGTGGCTGCCTGCGGTGCGAGTCATTGTCTACCTCTTTGTTGGCGTGCGTCGTTATTGGGTTTAGGAGACCTAACTTCTACAGATTCACCTTGTCGAGTGGGCCCTGCTCTGCTTGAATCCCGCCAGTTCTGCTGCAATTCAGGTCTGTCGTTACGATCATATCGTCTGTCGTCATGTCGGTAGATTCCATAGTTTCTTTCTTGTCGGTAACGTGGTGGAGAATTTCTCCCTGAATCGTAACTGCGCGCTGGACCGTTGCGTCTAAAGTTATTCTGTCTCCCTTGATAATAATTATTTTGTTTCCCATATTGTATGTTTCTCTGATTGTCACTGTGATAGTCACTAGCACGGAGAGGTGATCTTTCCCTGTAATTATTACCACTCTGCCAACGGTTGCCATAAGGGTGGTGTCTATTTTGGTCACGATTTGTATTGTGAGAATAGCCTTGTCGTGTCCAGTTATTATTTCTTTCTTCGCGGAATTGTGACGGATGTGACCTGTTATTGTTGTGTTCCTGTTTTCGCGCTCCGAGATTGTCAGTGTCAATTTCCAATTCTTGTAACAGTCCCTGAAAAGCTTCAATGTCCTCTTTGCAACATACTGCCAAAATAATATGTCGTAAATGTTCAGGCAGTTTCATTAAGCAAATGCGAATGAGTTCTGAGGGGCTGTATGGGTTTGACAGGAACTGATTCTTGTGCAACATGTCTTCAAAATATTTCACAAGACTGGAAAATTCAGATTGTTCGAAATGTTTCATCATTATGATGCTATGTTTTATTCGGTCTTGTGTAGCTTGAGACCAATATGCTGAGAGGAAGGCATGATAAAATTCTCCTTCACTGTGACAATCGTGAATGACCGATCGCATTCTTACAGCTCGTTCATTCTCCAAGTAGCCACACATAAATTCTAACCTATGCTCCAATGACCAGTTGGGAGGAAAACAATGAGAGAATTGATGGAGCCACGCTTGTGGGTGAATGTCGTTGCCAGAATTATAGTCAAAATCATCATGTCGGCGAGTCGCATGTCGGTCATTGTTACATCGTTTCGGCGGTTCCATCTCAAAATTCAATGCGCCTTGCCAATTTCTTTCATAATTTCCGAAGTGTCCTGTGTTATTATTTTGTGGTTGTTCTGTATTTCTATGTCCCTCTTCCCATACAGGAGCGCGAGTGTCCTCTGAAATATGTAATTCTTGTATTACTTGAGCCAACTGATCTTGTACTTCCCGCATTTCTCTTTTGTAGTGTGTGTTGATTTGATTTTGATTCTGTTTGAATTTTCTAATTTGTTCATACTCTTCAGTGTCAGTGAAGGCTAGAGGTTTCGTGTCATTCAGATCATCATCTACCTTTGTAGATAAGTTAGTGAACTGATCTGAAAGTTCGGCTACTTTATCCAATAGTGAAATTATTTCCTCTCTGTGTTTTTCTGAACCAAGTTTCAGAGTGTCCATTTGTGATGAAATCGTATCTACTGTGTCCTTTAAGCTTTCCTGAGTTTTTGCAAGTTGCGTAACCGAATCGTCAGATGCAACTGAGTCAATTTTAGCTTGCAAGGTCTCATGATTTTCATGAACAATAGTTTGCAGTTCTTTTATGGCTGCTTCGCGATTCTGTAATGCATTTTCATGCCGCGAAAAAATAGGTTGAAAAAACTCACAAATTTGTGTTTTACGTCATTACAGACTTTTTGACATTTCGATTCGATGTTATGTAACTCATTAGTTAAATCTTCACGTGTTTGTTCAAGTGTGGTGTCTAACTTTTGAAGCTTTTGCTGTGTTTGTCTCTGATTTTGTTCCATTGTGTCTAACTTTTGAAGCTTTTGTCCCATTTGTTGCATTAAATGTAATAACAATGCACTGGTGTCTGAAACATGTTCCTCAGAGATATTCGGCAATGCATTTGAACCGGCAATATTCGCAGTTCGAAAAACAGAAAATGTGTCTTGACGTATTTGAGAAAACGGTGAGGATGCAAAACCTAAATCTACAGTATTTGCAAGATTGTGTCCTGTCATTTCAGAATCCTGAGGCGAGCTGTTGCCGACCGATCGATCGATAATGCTTCCCTGTTCACAAATTGTTTCACTACCTACACCATTATTTGCACCCCGCTCCATTTCCCTATGCACAATTACCAAATTACTACTTTGAACATTACTTAATTCATTATATGGTGACGCTAACACACTGCTTTCGTCTTCACTGTCATTTCTCAGTTTACTTTGGAGCCTAGTATTACGTTTTTCACACGCCATTATTGTCACAATATTTCACACGATAAAACAGAAAAACACAATTTGAAGAGAAAAAATGAGAGAACACATTAACGTAGCACTGAAAATAATATCTAGCTAATTGCAAGTGCAGCTGCAAAATACTTGGTGCAAATCTACATGCATGCCACAACTGTTTTACTGTACAGCAATGAAAAACTACAACTACAGAGGAAATTCTCTCTACAATTATGCGCTAGCAATAAACAAAGGCTACACTAACAACACAAACTACAAGAAAAAAATCAGAAGATTCCAGTGAGGTATCCTGGCAGGGTCGCCATATGAAACGTCCCCTTAGAAAAATTATACACGACTGTGCTTAAACTGACACACAATATTTTTAGCGCAACGCAATCTGACTTTCAATAATCCCTACAAAAGAATGGCCCTGACTAACATTAACCTATACCTTTCACAAATCACTTACCACACCAAAAACCTTCATTACACGAACTACTTCAATACAGCGAGCACCACTACTGCCAGCTAAATAAAAGATTCAAACTATGGAAGGCACTAACTACTGATAGGTATAGTTAGCAAATGAAAGATTTTAATAGAGAACAAACAATGTATTTACCTTAATAGTCATAATATATATAACAGTTCATGACATCCATTCTTCCAAATTTCAAAACTCCGCCATCTCTCTCCCCACATCCACCACTGCTGGTGGCTCACCTCCAACTGCGCAACGCTACGCACCGCTAACAGCCAACTGCCCAACGCTACAATGGCGAGTATTACAACAATGCCAACCAGCCACAGACTGCCCACAGCACAGTCAGTGATTTTCATACAGAGGTGGTGTCACAAATAAAAAAAACCTAAACAGCCTACTTACATTAGGCAACCGTACTGGGAGGGCCTGTATAGCCGTGTGATACCACTCTACTAGTCGAAATTGGAGCAAACGTCTTCCTTCACCAATAACCTCCCCGTAATCCACGTACTGCTTCGTGCGGCGTGCAGTCTTAATTGAGCCAAACACATGCAAGTTGGAAGGTGCGATGTCCGGTCTGTAGTGCGGTTGAGGGAGAAAGTCCAAAAAGTTTTCTGAGCTACCCTCGCGTGAGCACACTTGTGTATGTAAATTGCCCTAGCCGGGTGGTGACCGTTAATTATTTCCCTTTCGTTCATTAGTGTAAGTTTTGGATTCATGATCAGTGGCACCCCTTTCTGTCCAGTGTTGTTCATGAGTGAATGCACAAAATAAGTTTCGTATTCCAAATTATAGCTCCGTTCGGTTTAATTCCTTTTACTTTTAGTAGACTTTCCATCAGAAGGGTCGGTTGTACACTTTCCTCCTACTTATGGGTATCACCTCTTCGGGAAAGATAGCCTTATACAATTACAAGAAACCCATAAGGCGTACACGCGATCCACGGTCATACTTTATATCGCAAGCAGGATAGCCCGATTAGTAAGAGGGAGGTTACAGCATCACTCCACGGATTGCCATTTTGTTTCTAGTTCGGAGCAATTAACTCATGTGTCATCGCCTGTGACGATGTTTGATGAAAAATTGTCACGATCAGAGTCGTAACGAGCAAGCAATTCAGCATAAATGGTACTTCATTGCCTGTATTGGCTTCTGTAAGGCGGCTGGGAATACACGCCCACACACCTTTGCGTACGCCATCTGGTGGACGAAAGTGTCAACACTATCAGAAGAGACGTCCAGCTGAGCAGCGACGTGTTTGTTCGTATTCTGCGATCACCTCGAATGAGAGTGTCTGGACGTTCTAACATTACAGGAATCACAACTGTGTGCGATCGGTCGGCACTCGAGAGATCAGGCAGGTTTGTGCGGTCTTGTTATAATGGTGACAGAGGCCTTGCTCAAACGTATAGCGTCACCAACTACCGGAATTTCATGAAACTCTAATGACTGAAGCGGGAATGTTGCACGATGTCCCGTAACTAATTCCGTGTTTTTTCATCCGAAATCGCTTGTCGTAGAGTCGCTTAATAGTGGAAAGGCATGATGACCAGATGAAATATCTGTAAGATTCTACAAAGCCTTTGCGAATGAATTTGCTCCCCTTCCGGCAGCAGCTTATCGTAGATCGCTGGAAAAACGAAGGTTTCCTAGCTACTGGAAAAAAGCGCTGCACATTCCCATTTTCAAGAAGGGGTTCTACGACATATGCATATAATTACAATTCTACATCCTGTTGTGGAATAACGGTACGTGTTTTATGTTCAAGAAGTATTACGTTTCTGGAGAACGACAATCCTCACTATAAAAACCAATACGTATTCCGCAAACAGAAATATTGCGCAACACAGCTCACTATGTTTCTCCTGCTTGACGAGATCCATAACGCCGTGGACAACGGCGCACGGATTGAGGCCGCGTGCCTTGACTTCAGGAAAGCATTTGACAACGTCCTGCAGTGACGTACTCACTTACCGAGTATCGGACCAGAATTGCGACAAGACTGATGACTTTCTTGCAGACAGAACTCAGCAACAGTCCATTTAACGATATAATTTCGAAAAAAGTAAAAGTAATTTCCGAAATACGTCAAGGAAGTGTGATAGGACCGTCACTACTTATAATATATGTAAATGAACTACACACGTCAAAAAAGTTTTGCGCTTTCGAGAGTTCCGAACCTGTACATAAAATTGGAATACAGTTCAACATTACATCATTTTCGCCCTTTTTATTGCTTATGAAATCTACCCATTGTATGTTGCACCACCATATAGCGAGACCTTCAGAGGTGGAGGTCCAGATTGCTGTACACACCGGTACCTCTAATACCCAGTAGCACGTCCTCTTGCATTGATGCATGCCTGTATTCGCCGTACCATACTATCCACGAGTTTATCAAGGCACTGTTGATCCAGATTGTCGTTCTCCTCAACTGCGATTCTACGTAGATCACTCAGAGTGCTTGGTGGGTCACGTCGTAGATAAATAACCCTTTTCAATCCATCCCAGGCATTTTGGATAGAGTTCATGTCTGGAGAACACTCTGGCAACGGTAGTCGAGCGATGTCGTTACCAAAATGGCTCTAGGCACTATGAGACTTAACATCTGACTTCATCAGTCCCCTGGACTTAGAACTACTTAAACCTAACTAATCTAAGGACATCACACACATTCATGCCCGAGGCAGGATTCGAACCTGCTACTGTAGCAGCCGCGTGGTTCCGGACGGAAGCGCCTAGAACCGCTCGGTCACAGCGGCCGGCGATGTCGTTATCCTGAAGGAAGTCATTCACAAGATGTGCACAGTGGGGGCGCTAATTGTCGCCCATGAAAACGAATGCCTTGCCAATATGCTGCTGATATGGTTGTACTATAGGCCTGAGGATGGCATTCACGTATCGCACAACCGTTATGGCGCTTTCCATGACCACCAGCGGCGTAAGTGAGCCCCACATAATGCCACCCCAGAACAGCAGGCAACCTCCACCTAGCTGCACTCGCTGGACATTGCGTCTAAGGCGTTCAGCCTGATCGGGTTGCCTCCAAATACATACCCGAGGATTGTCTAGTTCGTCGGTGAAGAGAACGTGATGTCAGTCCTGAGCAGTCCATTCGGCGTGTTGTTGGGCCTATCTGTACCGAACTCCACGGTGTTGTGGTTGCAGAGATGGACCTCGCCATGGACGTCGGGAGTTAAATGGTTCAAATGGCTCTGAGCACTATGGGACTTTACTTCTGAGGTCATCTGTCCCCTAGGACTTAGAAATACTTAAACCTAACTAACCTAAGGGCATCACACACATCCAAGCCCGAGGCAGGATTCTAACCTGCGACCGTAGTGGTCGCGCGGTTCC
Organism: Schistocerca gregaria; assembly: GCF_023897955.1. NCBI lineage: Eukaryota > Metazoa > Arthropoda > Insecta > Orthoptera > Acrididae > Schistocerca > Schistocerca gregaria. The sequence continues at coordinate 783,117,910 of NC_064922.1, forward strand.
AGACTGTAGCGCCTAGAACCGCTCGGCCACTCCGGCCGGCTCGGGAGTTAAGTTGAGCATCTTGCAGCATATTGCGCACAGTTTGAGGCACAACACGACGTCCTGTGGCTGCACGACAAGCATTATTCAACATGATCGCGTTGCTGTCAGGCTTCTTCCGAGCCATAATAGGTAGGTAGCGGTCATACACTGCAGCAGTAGCCCTTGGGCGGCCTGAGCGAGCCGTGTCTTCGACAGATCCTGTCTCTCTGTATCTCATCAGCATCCGTTTGGTTCACACCGAGACGCTTGGACACTTCCCTATTTGAAAGCCTTTCCTGGCACAGAGTAACAATGCCGACGCGATAAAACCGCGGTATTGACCATCTAGGCATGGTTGAACTAAAGACAACACGAGCCGTGTACTTCCTTCCTGGTGGAATGACTGGAACACATCGGCTGTCGGACCCTCTCCGTCTAATAGGTGCTCCTCTTACACCTTTGGGCGGGTTTAGTGTAATGTCTGAACAGTCAGGGAGACTGTGTCTGTGATACAATATCCATAGTCAACGTCTGTCTTCAGGAGTTCTGGGAACTGGGATGAACTTTTTTTGATGTGTGTAGTAGAAAGTGTCGGATGCTTTTCAAGACCGTTCGCAAATTATGCAGTAAGTAGCAACGCCAACATCGATTTGCAAAATGACCTACAGAGGATTGATGAATGGTGTCTGTCAGTTGATCCTTTTTGTTGTTGTTGCTGTGGTGTTCAGTCCAGAGGCTGGTTTGATGCAGTTCTCCATGCTATTCTATCCTGTGCAAGCCTCTTCATGTCCGAGTAACTACTGCAACCTACATCCTCCTGAATCTGCTTAGTTTTTTCATCTCTTGGTCTCCCTCTACGAATTTTACTCTCCACGCTTCCCTCCAGTAGTAAACTGGTGATCCCTTGATGCCTCAGAAAGTGTCCTACCAAACTATGCTTTCTTCTAGCCAAGTTGCGCAACAAATTCCTCCTCTCCCCAATTCTATTCTGTACCTCCCTACGACGGCGCGGATTCTTGTCGTCCTTTTACCTGCACCTACCTGTGAACTCGTTGCAGCAGATCGTCGTAAGAGAGCCGAGGAGAAACCTTCCGTACCACAACTCGCACCAGGTTGCGTACAACGTAATATCCAGAAATCATTCATGGAAACTTCAGTGACAACTGAAGTAGAGTCATGCCTGGAGGAGTGGTGTGCATGATTTTTAAGTCTCCTGCTCGTGAAAAGCAGGAAATCCATGATTAAATTCCGGCTTGGAACAAGTTGTCGTTTGTCACGGCACGTTAATTACGTTACAGGTTCAGCATTTCAGAACACTTTGCACTTACGTCATTGCACCTGCATTAATTTGATCCCTACCGCTCGTTTTGTTTCATTCAATTCGTGTCAGGTAATTTCCTGTTACCTTGCGCTGCACCCGTTGTGAGGTGGCAGTGGGCGACGGGCGGCGTGAGGCCGGCGGTTAGGCGCCAGGGATTGTTACGGTTCCTCGTCTCAGGCTCGAAGCCTGCTCTCCCCATTATATCAAAACTTCTTGGTAAAATTTTTTGAAAATAAGAGCTTTCAAAAGCTAGTGACTGTATGTCTACATCTATATTCTGAAAACCTCCTTATGGTGTGTGGCGAAGGGTACTTCTTGTATCGCTGTCTGTTGCCCACTTTAATGACCCTTCGCGAATGGCGCGGATGAAAAATGAATGTACGCAGGGATCTAATACCTCTAATTTTCTTCTGGAGATAATTTCTTGAGACGCATGTGGAAGGAGTAACGGCCTTGTCGCAGTGGATATACCGGTTCCCGTGAGATCACCGAAGTTAAGCTCTGTCGGGCGTGGCCGGCACTTGGATAGGTGACCATCCTGCCGCCATGCGCTGTTGCCATTTTTCGGGGTGCACGCAGCCTCGTGACGTCAACTGAGGAGCTATTCGACCGAATAGTAGCGGCTCCAGTCGAAGATAACCATCATAACGACCGGGAGAGCGGTGTGTTGACCAACGCTCCTCCTATCTGCATCCTGAACTGAGGATGACGCGGCGGTCGGATGATCCCGATGGGCCACTTGTGTCCTGTTGACGGAGTGCTTTTTATGTGTATGGAAGTAATACGTTGTCCGACTCTTCCCGCAAAGTACTCTCTCGGAATTTCAGTGGTAAACATCTCCGCGATGAACAATGCTTCTTTTGTAGTGTCTGCCACTGGAGTTTATTGACGATCTTTGTAACGCTCCCGCGAGCGGTAAAAGATCCCACGATGAAACATATCGCTCTTCATTGGGTGCTCTTTATTAATTGCTACTTGGTAATGGTCCCAGACTAATATAGTCAAGAATCGACCCAACTAATGTTTTATAACCAACTTGTTTCGGAGATTAATCATCTGTTTTTCCTGTTATTTGTTTCAAGTGATCATTCCACCTTAGGTCTCTCCGGATGGTCACTCCTAGGTATTTTACCGTAGTTGCTGTTTCCAATAAAGTAAAGTGATGTGGCATTATTGGCTGGGAAATCCCAAAGGGCAGTATCAGCCACTTAGGTTTTTCTTATGCCTTGTACAAAACGGGACCTTTCTTTCGCAAAGTGTGAAAGTTGTGTGTTTAAGTGTAACTTCCGGAAGTGTAGGAGACAGTAGTGGCTGCGTGTGGTGTCGAATTTGTGTTAAATAGTAGTGAGAAAAGGGAGAGGGTAAAACCCAGCACTGTCACCTAGCCTACTCCTCTCGAATAGTACCAGGAGGTGACGAGGAGGGGGGGGGGGGGTGAGGTCGGGCTCCTATCTTAACGGCCCGGATTACTCATTTCCATCAACAATGTCACATGCTGTCACTTCATTAGACACAGCGGAGAGGTTTGGAATGTATTCCACGACATCGACGCAAAGACTGGTGGTTGGATGTTTTTCCGTAAATGCAAGGGGAAAGAGAAAGCAATCGCAGCACGTGGTGAACCCCAGCGGTTACCCATCCATGTACTGGCCACGTCCAATGATGATTAATTTCGACGATCAGACGAAAACCAATGTATTCAACAAGGCATGACCATTGGCGCACTTTCAGTGATTTTCTGCCAATAGTGTAACGCAACAGTAGTTAATCTCTTCGGACATTTATGCACAAAATGTTACGTTTATTTACGTTCACGATCGGCTGCTAACCCCTACACCACCTACTGATCCTCTACAGGTCTTCCTACATTCCGCTACAGTCCCTTGCCATTTCAACCTTAGCGTCTTTGTCTACGCCACTCTGTATGCGACAGACGAACAAAGCGAGCAGTATTTCTTAAGCTTTCTGCTGGTGGAATCCATACTGATATAGTGATACAGAAAATTGAGCTGTTAGCTATTATGCTAATAGAGAGGATATTTCCTTATATTTTCGACAGCTAATTTGGCGATAACTTAACTGAAGAAAGGAATATAATACTAAATAGTTTGTCCTTCGTGACACCATATTGACAACAATTAAAAAAAACCGTGAAATGGCGGCAGTGGTGTACAGTTCATTTATTAACCGTCCTGTTCTGAATGACTGCGGCCATTTTCGAGCGATAGAGATGCACTACGGCTCCGTTAAACAGTTAATGTTCCAATAAGAGGCATCAGTGTTACCATATCGGCTTGGACACTGTGGCGTATCTTTGAGCTTTACGTTTACTCTGCAGACCATTGTGATACCGTATGCCGGTCGGGGTGGCCGAGCGGCTCTAGGCGCTTCAGTCTGGAACCGCGCGACCGCTACGGTCGCAGGTTCGAATCCTGCGTCGGGTATGGATGTGTGTGATGGCCTTAGATTAGTTAGGTTTAAGTAGTTCTAAGTTCTAGGGGACTGATGACCTGAGCAGTTAGTCTCATAGTGCTCAGAGCCAGTTGAACCATTTGATACCGTATACGGGATTAGCCGAGCGGTCTAGGCGCTGCAGTCATGGACTGTGCGGCTGGTCCCAGCGGGGGTTCGAGTCCTCCCTCAGGCATGGGTGCGTGTGTTTGTCCTTAGGATGATTTAGTTTAAGTAGTGTGTAAGCTTAGGGACTGATGACCTTAGCAGTTAATGCCATAAGATTTCACATACGGTTAGGTACCATATATCTTGGAAATGACCGTAGGCGCTCGGACCTGGTTCTGGTGCTGGTTAGCGTACATTTGAAATCGCTGTTACGACAGAAGAGCACGAGTTGACATCATGATAATCATGTAATTGTTTTATTCACTTAGATCCACAGTTTGCCACGTTATTCTCATCTGTTGGCTGGTGTAGAGCTGTATCCAGAATTCGTTCGGAGACAGATTTCTGTTAGCTCAAGAATCCTCAATATACCGAAGCAGCACACAGGATATTCATCTTTTGTTATTGAGACACTAAAACGTACGTTACAGCACACTTTGCTAAGGTGATACAGGTCGCGGCGTCTCGGTGAGCGACTCTCCTGGACTTGAACTGTGTCTTTTGATCCGACAAGTCGGCGTTCTTGATGAGGCCTTCCAGGAACTTGAGCTGCAAGCGTAAATGTGTGTGCTACAGTGTACAGCCAGTTCGTGGAAGAATGCCTCAGCAAGAAGACAGACACGCGGATCAGAAGATTCTACAAGAATGACGCGGGACCAGCACCCAGCAACCTTACATCGTTTATAATGGCTGCGAAAGCCTGCATTCTTATATAGTTGATTTGTTTCATTACGCTTTCTTGTGGGAGTGGAAAGGTGATCATCATTTTCTGAGGGGCTTGGTATGAATCGCCACGAATAGGTCTCTCTTCTGGCCACCTCTTTCCACACGTTGCTTTCCTCACCGATTCTATGTAGGACCGTCTCATACATTATCAGTCCACAGAACTGTTACACCTGATCATCCCGACCCAAGTATTCGCGTCGGTGTGGCTCTGGACCTACCCGCGACTTAAGCTTAAGTGTGCGGGGCTAGGGTTCGACTCATGGGTCTAGCAGGCAGTAAGTTTTTCATTGCGTGAGACAATCATGTGGTTACATTGAGGTTTTAATTTATGATCTTGTAAATCACGTTCTCCGCTGTTTTATTACAAAGTGCAGTACAATAAAAACCTATCATACTGCTTCGCAAGTAAATGAGTATAAGCTTCCGGATTGCTTTATTACCAGTAAATGACCTACGTTGTCTTCACTAGATAATGATTGCAAGCATAAAAAGGAGGGAGAAAAGGAAAGAAGCACAAAATAAGAACAGCTTTTGCTTGGTTACTGCAAGGACAACAATTTTGTAACTTTTACATTTACAACGGATCACATTTACAAAAGTTGTTCTAAATTTGCGCCGTTTGTTTGAATGCAAGTATTGCATTATCCACTCATCCCTTCACACACGCACTCGAAAATATCCTGCTTATTTTGGATGTGACGTCACATCTTCAATATCTGTTATCTATTCCTGGGATATTTCTCGACATTTGCGGCCCATGTGTCCTGTATTACATTACTTGTCTCAACGTTATCTATCTCGCTACTGGTTTTTTTAGACGTTAATAAGAATAACCCTGTATTTGTTTTTAGAGTGTCACCTAACAATGTTTAGTTGTGAGACAATAATTTATTACTGATTAGTTTAAAATTGATTATGGCATACTACAGGAAACGGAACAAACCTCTGGCAATAACATTTGTAGATTTTAAGAAGGCATATGACTGTCTCCACAGGCCTTCAGTATTAAAAATTTTGAGGATTCTAGGACTCCATCCAAAACTAATTAAAGTAATACAACTCACTCTAACCAACACCAAATCAAAAGTGAAGTTTAGAGGAGAAATTTCGGAACCATTTTTCATAAAAACAGGCTTAAGACAAGGCGACTGCCTATCACCATTACTGTTCAGCTGTGCACTGGAATACGTAATTAGAGAATGGTGCAAGGACAATCCAAAGATGATAAGAATTGGAAGGGCAAAAGACGATATTAGCTTAAACTGCTTGGGGTTCGCTGATGATCTTGCTCTCCTAGCCAACACCGTTCAAGAAGCCAGGCAACAAGTGAAATCACTACAAGAAATAGCACAGAAAGTAGACCTTAGAATATCATTTGAAAAAAACGGAGATTATGCTAACTGATCCAGCACTTGAAACAAAATACAATAGGACAACAGGAAATCAAAATTGTTGATAAATTTAAATACTTAAGTGAAATAATAACATGCAGTTTAAATGAGAAACCATCATGGCAGAGTCGAATTAAAAAACTAAACTATGCAAACTACATTACCAAAACTACATACAACAAAAAAAGCCTATCTATAGATGCAAAATTAAAACACTATAAAACAGTTACAAAACCAGAAATAACGTATGCAGCTGAAACTATCTTCAAAACAACTAATACAGCAGATATTGGCAGAATACTAAAAACAGAAAGAGGAATAATTAGGACATGTATAAATAAACAGTATAAAATAAATTGACATTGGAGAATAGCATCAAATGAAACAGTATATAAGAAAATAGAACCAGTCATGAGCACGATCAGGAGGAAACACATCTCATTCTTTGGACATCTGATAAGAACTCCAGAAAACAGAATTACTAAAAAAAAAATACAAAAATTGTGGTATAGCAAGAGCGACATTAAATGGATCACAGAAATTAAGGAAGATATAAAGAACTACAAATTACAGTAGATGACCTAAAAACCAAGACAGAGAAAACCAGAATACTCCAAGACCCGCAACTACAAATGAGAATCAATAAAAGGAGTACAGGAAGAGTGGTCTCAGATGAAGAAAGAAAGAAAATATCTGAAAGAACGAGGAAATATTGGGCAGACAGAAGAGTAAAACACATTTCATACAAGAATAGACTCTAATAATTATATTAGCTCAACATCATATTAAGTTATTGTTGAGCCGAATTATATCCCCGTGTAACAACTTGTTTACAACTTTGTATTTTTGACTAGAGTGGTCCAATGAAGGCCATAAAATATAATAATAATAATAATAATAATAATAATAATAATAATAAAACTGAGATTCAAATCAAGTCTGAATTTAATAAATCATTTATTTAACCAGAAAACTCTACGCATGCCAACTTAAAACTACAAAAAATAGCTTTTCAAGTAAACGAACATAAATTCTCATATGTTGACTTAGAAATTGCTCCAACGCAATGAACGCAAAATCGTCTAAAATGCTGAAGTTAGAGTTGATCGTGAATATTCCGGCAATACTGTGGTGAAGTACCTCATGTATGTGGACGACTGCTTCTTGTTTCCTAATCGGTGCAGCTGGAAAATGCAAACTAATGAGTCCAAGATCAACGAAATAATATAATTAATAAGGCATCTCCAGTTGCATAGTGAATCCCGAAAATTGTGAGCAGCTCAGAAAGCGAATACCGCTAATGCTAAATGCCAAAACGTAACGTAAAACTGAGCGAAAGGTGCCAGTCAGAATCGGAGGGAGGGTGGAAGAAAAAGACTGCCCCCGTCTGGACAAAGAGTGTCCCAAACCGCTTTTCTGCGACCAGCGCTCAAAACTCTCCTCCTTTAAATCTCACTCTCTACTTTTCGAAAAAGACGTAATCGCTGTCAGAATGGTAGCGAGAATTTTGTGTTATTTACTTGAACACTGGGGAAACCTGCAGAAATTTCCCACTCTAGGCTTACGGAATGCATCTTAAGATTCAACACTTTGGATTCAGGTCCCGGCCATGTTCCTCTCATGGGTAGAGCCCTTCGCGTGTAAGCGGGCAAACCACAGTTGATTGTCTAACAAGATTTGGATTCAAGGCAACGAATACGTCACACACAGTTATCCTCTAGGGACTTGCATTGGCATAACGGTAGCTGCCTTCAAAGGAGGAAAAAATGGCTCTAAGCACTACGGGACTTAACATCTGAGGGAATTAGTCCCCTAGACTTAGAACTACTTAAACCTACCTAACCTACGGACATCACACATCCATGCCCTAGGCACTATTCGAACCTGCGACCGGAGGAGCAGCGCGGTTCCGGAATGAAGCGCCTAGAGCCGCTCGGCCACAGCGGCCAGCTTCAAAGGCGAAAGCCATTGGCATCCTGCAGCGCATAGTCTGATCATCATTGCTGTAAAGTTGTGTACCCATACCACAAAATTTTTTCCGTATACAGTGGTTCAAGTACTGAAAGTTTAAAAATAAACACCTTGTATGTGAGACGCCAGACTTAACGTAACCATACAGGTGATCACGAGCGATAGTGTCACAGGCCCGCATCTCGTGGTCGTGCGGAAGCGTTCTCGCTTCCCAGGCCCGGGTTCCCGGGTTCGACTCCCGGCGCGGTCAGAGATTTTCTCTGCCTCGTCATGGCTGGGTGTTTTGTGATGTCCTTAGGTTAGTTAGGTTTAAGTAGTTCTAAGTTCTAGGGGACTGATGACCATAGTTGTTAAGTCCCATAGTGCTGAGAGCCATTTTTCGATAGTGTCACATGACCTCGCTTCATAAGATACTGCGGAGAGATTTGGAGTTTAATGAACTTGTGTGAACAGGTTCGTCACCACTTCTCGTCAAACTTTACTTTACAGGTTCGTCTTGCTCATATAAATTTTTTACATTTCACTATAACCGGTTTCGGCCATGCTATCTTCAGATCATAAAATATTCTGATGTAGTATCAACTTCAAACCAAACGTGTCGGTACATAGTAAGTGCACTTACTACGTAGCTACATGTTTAGTTTGACGTCTACATTTCACTATAACCGGTTTCGGACATGCCATCTTCAGATCATAAAATATTCTGATGTAGTACCAACTTCAAACCAAACGTGTAGGTACATAGTAAGTGCACTTACTATGTACCTACATGTTTAGTTTGACGTTGATACTACATCAGAATATTTTATGATCTGAAGATGGCAGTGGTCGAAAGCGGTTATAGTGAAATGTAAAAAAATTTTGTGAGCAAGACGAACTTGTAAAATAAAGTGCCAAAAATATGATCACCGACTCATTTTCAGACTCTATGTCTTCAATTGATAACTTATCGTCACATGTTTGACCAAATACTAACGGTAAGCATTTCTTCCACTGCCATGATTCGAACAGGTTTGCGCCAGAGTCGAACACAAGTGCAGAGGACTCGACTTTCAGCGGATGCAAGAGCATATCTGAACTAAAGTACACTATGTGATCAAAAGTATCCGGACACCCCCAGAAACATACGTTTTTCATATTAAGTGCATTGTGCTGCCTCCTACTGCCTGACACTCCATATCAGCGACCTCAGCGGTCATTAGACATTATGAGAGAGCAGAATAGAGTGCTCTTCGCGGAACTCACGGACTTCAAACGTGGTCAGGTGATTGGGTGTCACTTGTGTCATACGACTGTACGCAAGATTTCCACACTCCTAAACATCCCTAGGTCCACTGTTTCTGATGTGATAGTGAAGTGGAATCGTGAAGGGACACGTACAGCACAAAAGCGTACCGGCCAATCTCTTCTGTTGACTGACAGAGACCGCCGACAGTTGAAGAGGGTCGTAATGTGTAATAGGTAGACACCTATCCAGACCATCACACAGGAATTCCAAACTGCATCTGTATTCACTGCAAGTACTGTGACAGTTAGGCGGAGGTGAGAAAACTTGATTTTACGGTCGAGTGGTCGCTCGTAAGCCACACATCACACCGGTAAATGTCAAACGACGCCTCGCTTGGTGTAAGGAGTGTAAACATTGGACGATTGAAAAGTGGAAAAACTTTGTGTGTAGTGACAAATCAAGGTACACATTGTGGCGATCCGATGGCAGGGTGTGGGTATGGTGAATGCCTGGTGAACTTCATATGGCAGTGTGTGTAGTGTGAACAGTAAAATTTGGATGCGGTGGGTGTTACTGTGTGGTCGTGTTTTCATGGAGGGGTCTTGCACCCGTTGTTGTCTTGCGTGGCACTATCACAGCACAGCCTACATTGATGTTTTGAGCACCTTCTTGCTTCCTACTGTTAAAGAGGAATTTGGGGATGAAGACTGCATCTTTCAACACCACCGAGCACCTATTCATTATGCACGGCCTGTGGCGGAGTGGTTACACGAGAATAACATCCCGGTAATGGTCTGGCCTGCACAGAATCCTGATTTGAGTCCCAAAGAACACCTATGGGATGTTTGGAACGCCGAATTCGTATCAGGCCTCACCAAGCGACATCGATACCTCTCCTCAGTGCAGCACTTCGTGAAGAATGGGCTTCCATTCTCCAAGAAATCTTCCAGCATCTGACTGAACGTATGCCTGCGAGAACTGAAGCTGTCGGCAAGACATAGGGTCGGCCAACACCACAATGAATTCCAGCATTACCGCTGGAGGGCGCCACGAACTTGTAACTCATTTCATCTAGGGGTCCGGATACTTTCGATCACATAGTGTACCTTTCCTCTGAGATTGTGTCGATAAATTTTGCTAAAACGTGTCACGAGGTAAGGAAACAATTCAACGTCGTCGAAAAGTCGCTCTTTTTTGCGAAGAAAGCCATTTACAGGGATTGATATATTTATTTGATAAGACGTTTCTGCGTCTGCAATCATCAGATCAAAATTTAGACGTCGTAAGACAATTATCAGTGTGGGTTGTAGGCGTAGGTTTTGTTTCAATTGACATCGAACTTCGTTTTACGAGTTCTGTGTTTTGACATGAGGAAAGCAGTAGTCGAAATGTCATAACAAAAAACAAGGACAATATTAAGCAATCTAGACCGCAATACTTCACAATCACTTGTGTACGTTCAACGTGTATCTTCTGCACTGATACGGCTGTGGTTAACCAAGACAGTGCATTTTTATAATTTCTACTACTCCCTTTTACCAATATGTGGAATACCGACAACAGCAGGATAAAACGGTTTTTTGCTTTGGAAGTGAGACTTGGCTATGAAACATCTGTACTTTGGATACACATGAAGAATCAGATGGTGGCTAAAATAAATTTTTTTTCTTCTGCTTTCTATATGTGACAGTAGGTGGAACAAGGAACTGATTGCACTGATGCCAATGTTGCCATTTAGGACATACTTTGGAAAGAATTGGAATAGACTGGTTATATCCAGGCTTGTCTCCTGCAGGAAGCACGCTGTTCGATGTAGATTCGAAAAATGTTGCTCTTTTTTATTTTCTACGAAGAGGAACCTTTATTTTCTCATGGTGGAGAGGGCATAGACAAGAACACAACCACTTTGGGACCAAATTTGCATGTTTTTTGTCTCAAATTATTCCAGACATCACTCTTCATTTAATGGAGATCATCTGCAGTTGTATGCACTTCATTACTTAATTTACGCTTCAAACCCTTCACAGTCTCACAAAGCACAGGTTCCTTAAAAGACCATCTGATGCCCTGTCAGTGCTACTTTACGATAGCAAGCACGTGCATTCAACTTCTGTACTAAATCACAACTAGCCTTACAATTCTGCACACATCAGTAAGAGAGAACGGTCGACGAGCGAGAAGCGAGCGCAGCATCTCCGTTCTCAGACTCGTCATATCGCGGAAGTACTGGCTCCATCCTTACGTCCGATTCATTCACAAGCGTACCTACAATGTCTGACATTGAAATTCTGTCAGAGACAGGAAAGGACCTAGAAGAGCAGCTGAACGGAATGGACAGTGTCTTGAAAGGAGGATATAAGATGAGCATCAACAAAAGCTAAACGAGGATAATGGAATGTAGTCCAAATAAATCAAGCGATGCTGCGGGAATTAGATTAGGAAATGAGACGCTTAAAGTAGTAAATGGGTTTTGCTATTTGGTGAGCAAAATAACTAATGATGGTCGAAGTAGAGAGAATATAAAATGTAGACTGACAATGGCAAGGAAAGTGTTTCTGAGGAAGAGAAATTTGTTAACATCCAGTAGATTTAAGTGCCAGGAAGTCGTTTCTGAAAGTATTTGTATGGAGTGTAGCCAAGTATGGAAGAGAAACGTGGACGATATATAGTTTAGACAAGAAGAGAATAGAAACTTTCGAAATGTGGTGCTACAGAAGAATGCTGAAGTTCAGATAGGTAGATCACATAACTAATGAGGAGGTATTGAATAGAATTGAAGAGAAGAGAAAATTGTGGCACAACTTGACTAGAAGAAGGGATCGGTTGGTAGTGCATATTCTGAGGCATGAAGGGATCACCAATTTAGTATTGGAGGGCAGCGTGGAGGGTAAAAATCGTAGAGGGAGATCAAGAGATGAATACACTAAATAGATTCAGAAGGATGTAGGTTGCAGTAGGTACTGGGAGATAAAGCAGCTTGCACAGGATAGAGTAGCATGGAGAGCTGCATCAAACCAGTCTCTGGACTGCAGACCACAACAACAACAACAACTACAACGTCAGACATTTGAAATACTTTTTCTTTGTAAATAAATGTAGTGTCCTTTCGATTTGGATACAACTTAAATACAAAGCGGCTTTTACACCTGCGACGCTGTAGTGCCAGTCAATTAGTTGTGGCACCGAGTGTTTATACTGCAGCAACAGAACTAACCAGCGTGACTTCAAACACTTTGTTACAGGAAATGTTCAAAATGTCATCCGTTAGCGAGGATACCTGCATCCACCCTCGGTCGCATGGAATCCCTGATGCGCTGATGCAGCCCTGGAAAATGGCGTATTGTATCACAGCCGTCCACAATACGAGCACGAAGAGTCACTACATTTGGTACCGGGGTTGCGTAGACAAGAGCTTTCAAATGCCCCCATAAATGAAAGTCAAGAGGGTTGAGGTCAGGAGAGCTTGGAGGCCATGGAATTGGTCCGCCTCTACCAATCCATCGGTCACCGAATCTGTTGTTGAGAAGCGTACGAACACTTCGACTGAAATGTGCACGAGCTCCATCGTGCGTGAACCACATGTTGTGTCGTACTTGTGTCGTACCTGCTAACCCATACATCAAATGGACATCTGCCAACTCCGCATTCGTAAAGATTGCACTGACTGCAAAACCACGTTCGTGATGAACATTAACCTGTTGATGCTACGTGCTGATGTGCTTGATGCTAGTACTGTAGAGCAATGAGTCGCATGTCAACATAAGCACCGATGTCAGCATTACCTTCCTTCAATTGGGCCAACTGGCGGTGAATCGAGGAAGTACAGTACGTAATGACGAAACTAAAATGAGCTCTAACATGGAAATTAAGCGTTTCCGGACACATGTCCACATAACATCTTTTCTTTATTTGTGTGTGACGAATGATTCCTGAAAGTTTGGCCGTATGTTTTTTAAACACCCTGTATACGTTCTAATTTATGTACAGGTTTTCGTTTGTCTAGGAGTTGTTAAACTAAATTCCTTTTCACTTTCGGGTGTTTGGTGCCTATTGTCGTAAGGCTCTAGCAGGAAAAACGTAAGCCCCTAATGCAACAGCTGCAGTGTGGAATCGCGCGACAGCCACGGTCGGAGGTTCAAATCCTGCCTCGGGCATGGATGTGTGTGATGTCCGTAGGTTAGTTAGGTTTAAGTAGTAATAAGTTCTAGGGGACTGATGACTTCAGCAGTTAAGTCCCATAGTGCTCAGTGCCATTTGAGCCTAATGCAACATGTGCAGTGTGTCACGAAAACAGACAATAGATTTGAGACTGAAAAGACACAAAATCACAAAAGCCGGCAGTCTAACATGAAAGAACGCGTCTGTCTGCCCCATACCATGATTTTACAACTCTTCACTCGGCGCAATCAATTGATTATTAATATCAATCACCGACCCACTAGCGACGAGATTGCGTCTGATTAACGCTCGGTCTCATCCGCCATTAACAGTCGATTTTAACCAGAAAGTTTCTGGCGCAAAACGGGTCGTAGAACTAGCACAATGACGATTAGCTGCGTAGGTGGCTGTGGAGGGGAGCGAACGGTAAACAGCGGCCAGTCCGGCGGGCCCAGACAGCAGGTGTGTAGCGCGGCGCTGTGCTCGCGCCGGTGTGGGGGCGGCGCCGTCGTGCGGGGCACGGCCCCCTTAATGGGGTCCAGCTCAGCGGCCGCCCACTGAGCGTCATGTCGTGCGTTCCTGCCCCGGGCGCAGAGCTCAGGTGCAACGGGGTGAAATCAGGGACACCAACAGTTCGCCTTTTCTCCGGGTATGTCTGGCTTTTTGATGCTTTTCTTTTTCACGTCCGGCTGACTTTAGGAGCAGAGGGATTGAACAACAATATGGGAAGACATTACTATTCCTAAAACGGTAAGGAAACCCGCTGGCTTTCAAATTAGCTTCCAGTCGTCACGGAATGGATAAATATAACTCCCCTATGGTTTCCAAGGAAATCTCACAGTCGCAGTTCAGGTAGCGATGATGGAGGTGACCAGCAATCACGCACTCTTCTCTTCAAAATAGTCCAGAAACGCTCACTAACATTGAGATCCAGTGGCTGCCGTGACCAGGAGAGGCGCTACAATTCGTCCGCTTGCTGGAGAAAACCAATTCGGGACGATGCGAACCTTGGGAACAGGAGCCTTGACATGATGGAACACAGTATAACCTTTGGGGAACAAACATTTTTCTGTAGGATGGACATGATCAGTCAAAATGGTAACACAATCCTTGGCGGTAAATCTACGTTGCTGAGTGACCACAAGGGCCCATGGAATAGCGTTATATTGTCGCGAATGATAGAAAACAGGCTTAAAAATCAAGTAAGATGTAGGTTTGGAAATTGTTGCTACCAGCGAGGTGGACGTGAACGGACGTAGCTTATGTATAATGTTTACTCTGCTAACAAGAGCAGACTAGGCCTCATCACGAGACTCGAGAACCGTTACAGGCTGCAGCCCTTGATCACGACGAACATACGGCCTGTTCGTCACGTAGACATCACGTGCTGCGCGTGACACACACGCAATGCTCCAGAGTACTGGAAACTTCTGGAACAAGTGGTGCCGGGTGCACTACCGCCTATAAAAAGACTAGCCGCCATAGTGATGGCAGTGATGGAGCATCTGGTCAGTCGGTCAGATATGGCTTAGCTGGAGTTGTGATGCTGTGAGATTATAGTGCAGTGCTGCGTAACCACGAGGGGACTTAGACCCATTTCCATGTAGTCAACACTTAGCCTGGTGCGCCCGCGTCTGCTATATTAGGACTTAGACTCAGGGAGCTATGAGAAGTTACACTACTAAGAAGGCCGTTAGCAGACTTTGTATATAGAACTGTTTATAAAACGGATGTGCCAGGGATTCTTCCAGCGTACATATCCTCATGCAATGATTTATGATCGCATCCAGTGTACCCTGAGATCCCAGCCGACTTCCGTATTCTAATTCACCCTACAGCCCTCTTTTCAGTAGAGCAAGTGCATAGAAATCAGCCCACGACCACGAGACCTCCTGGCAAGAAAGTTCCTCGACGAGCATTCTTGCAGTCCTTCCACTCCCTCTCAGGACTCGTCAGTAGGACACGACAATATGGCTGCCCAAAGTATCGCCAACTAAACGTAAACTCCGCCAGAACCTGGAAACAGTGAGAAAAAAAAATCATCTGACCAAATGACTTTCTTCCATTGTTCCTTAGTCGAGGTTTTTATTCCATGGGGATGAATGATTTTGGAATTCCAGATCGCCGAGCGATTCCAAACTCTCCATTCTCTTAACAGGGTTCGCAAATATGGGGCATTCATTTCTATCGTCTTCAATGATAGTCTCTCACGATTACCCAACATACAGTGTTGCTACGTTGTGTCTTAATGGATGATGTCATTCCTCTTTCACTGTATGCGGTGCATATTATCAATGTGGTCTACATCGACATCTACATCCATACTCCGCAAGCCACCTGACGGTATGTGGCGGAGGGTGCCTCTTGAAACAGCAAAGACTTTGGCTATCTTGGATATGGAAGCAGCCACCACACGATTATCAACAATTTGGCCATTTTTGAAATCACTTAGCTGCGACGTAATGCATTGTGACTACGCGGAACACTATTTTGACAACGACTGACACTTACGACATATTGACAACAGTACACAGCTGCCGTTCGTGCTCATATAGAAGAGCGAAACCTGTAGGCTTCGATAGCATCTGTATTTATGTTCAAGCATGCATGTCTCACGTTCTTTTCATATTTTTTTCCAACGCCTGTAGTAGTGAAAGCAGAAAAGGCAGTGCAACTCTTACACAGTTTAAGAGCAAAACACCTAAGCTTCGTAATGGATGAAACGTAAATAAAGCTAATAGTGTAGTGTGTGATTGTTACGTCAATGTGGGATACAAGAGTGCTGTGAATTTGGAAAGACATCTGAGGGCAGAAAAAACAACAGGTTGATAAGAACTGGCTCATATTGAGATCAGAGTAGGCCTTATAAGCCATTGTGTAAGACACAAATGTTTTATTGATTGTATTATAAATTGTCAGGCTTTCTACTAGTAAACAATTGCCTGATTTTTCCGAAGCACTGCTCTCTTTTTGCTAGGTTTGAGCTGGTAACGCAATGTGCAAGCAAGCATGCTGGAGCATGATGCGACCTGCGCAAAAAGAAGAGGAACATACGTCGCAGCTTCGCCAGTATGTACTCTGTCTTGCTCTCACGCCACATTCTCCGGCCATTACTATCCTGGCAGCAGGCGAGGCGGGGAAAGGTTTCGACAAAAAATTATGGGAACTTTTTGGAAAAATTTAATTCATTTGTCTACATTATGGCTATCCCCTTCAGAATATTTCCCGTTGTACACCGTCTCGTCTCAGTAACGTGACCACCTGTCAAGAGACTGAATAACCACCTTTTGCAGCGACAGCAGCTGCGATCCGAGCAGGAAGATAGATAGTTAGGTTCTGCAAGGTACCGACAGGGATGTGGTACCATGCCGACTCGTCGTCCGGAGCGGCCGAGCGGTTCTAGGCACTACAGTTTGGAACCGCGCGACCGTTCCGGTCACAGGTTCGATCCTACTTCGGGCATGGGTGTGTTCAAAAAAATGGCTCTGAGCACTATGGGATTTAACTGCTGTGGTCATCAATCCCCTAGAACTTAGAACTACTTAAACCTAACTAACCTAAGGACATCACAAACACCCACGCCCGAGGCAGGATTCGAACCTGCGACCGCAGCGGTCGCGCGGTTCCAGACTGTAACGCCTGGAACCGTTCGGCCACTCCGGCCGGCCATGGATGTGTGTGATGTCCTTAGGTTAGTTACGTTTAAGTACTTTCTAAGTCTAGGGAACTGATCACCTCCGATGTTGAGTCTCATAGTCCTTAGAGCCATTTGAACCATTTGATGGCTCAACATAGCATACGAACCAACAACACTATACAGAGCAAACTTAGAAGAAATACCACCAACACTAACAACTACAGCCAGGCTGAAATATATTAATTAGCTTGAAGCTACTGCCGGTCTGTATATGCGGATCAAACAGGCAAGAATTTTAGAACCAGGTACACAGAACATCTCAGAGCTGTGAAAAGTAATAGGTCACACTCAACATTTGCAAATCATCTAACAGCACTTAGTCATCACTCAACCAACATAGAAACCGACTTCAAAATCCTTAAAATTAGTAACAGCCAATACCAAAAACATGCAACAGAAGAAAACTATCACATCACTGTGCAATAAAATCCTCTTTGCCACAATAGAAGAACTATATATACACTCCTGGAAATGGAAAAAAGAACAAATTGACACCGGTGTGTCAGACCCACCATACTTGCTCTGGAAACTGCGAGAGGGCTGTACAAGCAATGATCACACGCACGGTACAGCGGACACACCCGGAACCGCGGTGTTGGCCGTCGAATGGCGCTAGCTGCGCAGCATTTGTGCACCGCCGCCGTCAGTGTCAGCCAGTTTGCCGTGGCATACGGAGCTCCGTCGCAGTCTTTAACACTGGTAGCATGCCGCGACAGCGTGGACGTGAACCGTATGTGCAGTTGACGGACTTTGAGCGAGGGCGTATAGTGGGCATGCGGGAGGCCGGGTGGACGTATCGCCGAATTGCTCAACACGTGGGGCGTGAGGTCTCCACAGTACATCGATGTTGTCGCCAGTGGTCGGCGGAAGGTGCACGTGCCCATCGACCTGGGACCGGACCGCAGCGACGCACGGTTGCACGCCAAGACCGTAGGATCCTACGCAGTGCCGTAGGGGACCGCACCGCCACTTCCCAGCAAATTAGGGACACTGTTGCTCCTGGGGTATCGGCGAGGACCATTCGCAACCGTCTCCATGAAGCTGGGCTACGGTCTCGCACACCGTTAGGCCGTCTTCCGCTCACGCCCCAACATCGTTCAGCCCGCCTCCAGTGGTGTCGCGACAGGCGTGAATGGAGGGACGAATGGAGACGTGTCGCCTTCACCGATGAGAGTTGCTTCTGCCTTGGTGCCAATGATGGTCGTATGCGTGTTTGGCGCCGTGCAGGTGAGCGCCACAATCAGGACTGCATACGACCGAGGCACACAGGGCCAACACCCGGCATCATGGTGTGGGGAGCGATCTCCTCCACTGGCCGTACACCTCTGGTGATCGTCGAGGGGACTCTGAATAGTGCACGGTACATCCAAACCGTCATCGAACCCATCGTTCTACCATTCCTAGACCGGCAAGGGAACTTGCTGTTCCAACAGGACAATGCACGTCCTCGTGTATCCCGTGCCACCCAACGTGCTGTAGAAGGTGTAAGTCAACTACCCCGGCCAGCAAGATCTCCGAATCTGTCCCGCATTGAGATTGTTTGGGACTGGATGAAGCGTCGTCTCACGCGGTCTGCACGTCCAGCACGAACGCTGGTCCAACTGAGGCGCCAGGTGGAAATGGCATGGCAAGCCGTTCCACAGGACTACATCCAGCATCTCTACGATCGTCTCCATGGGAGAATAGCAGCCTGCATTGCTGCGAAAGGTGGATATACACTGTACTAGTGCCGACATTGTGCATGCTCTGTTGCCTGTGTCTATGTGCCTGTGGTTCTGTCAGTGTGATCATGTGATGTATGTGACCCCAGGAATGTGTCAATAAAGTTTCCCCTTCCTGGGGCAATGAATTCACGGTGTTCTTATTTCAATTTCCAGGAGTGTATATAACACCTATCTCAAAACTGTATATGATCAGCTTCTAAAATCAAATGCCTTTCTCCCCATATTGCTCACTATTCGCTCGACGTGCCTATCCCCAACTCCCGCTCCGCCAGCCTCCCCCTCCCATTCCCCTCGCGCTCCTTCTCACTCTCCTTCTGTCCTTCTCTCCTTCTCTCTCCATATCTTAGAGAAACACACACACACACAAACGCGCGCGAGCGCGCGTGCGAACTGATCATCACAAACGTCACACACACTTCAAATCCGCAAGCCACATCCCAAACAAACATGCATCGAAACAAATGAACACTAATGGCGGCGAATACTCTGCGCTTGGGAAGAACCCGTATAAAGTGATTACGTAATGAAAAAACAAAATAAATAAGAGTGTTATCTCGACAGAAAATAGTAAGAACACCGCAACATAAAAAATTGTAAGTAACACTCTAAACAATACGACAAATAGTGAATTTCAGTCGGAAACGCATAACAAACAGAAAACTAAAATAACGTTTTGCCTTTTGCACATGACAACCTGTGGATTGCATAGTAGACTTAAAGTTACTAACGTAAATATTCGATAGCTCCATGTGAAGTTCAAATGGTTCAAATGGATGTGAGTACAATGGGACTTAACATCTGAGGTCATCAGTCCCCTAGAACTTAGAAATACTTAAACCTAACTAACCTAAGGACATCACACACATCCATGCCGGAGGCAGGATTCGAAATGCGACCGTAGCGGTCACGCGGTTCCAAACTGTAGCGCCTAGAACCGCTCGGCCACTCCGGCCGGCAGTGGATGAATGTCCTACCCCGAATATACATGTGTATTCACCAAACTGTGAGGTGCACGGTAACCGACGAGACCGTGACGAAAGAAGGAAACGGCAGATAAATGAGCCCACTTTGTCATCAGTTTTGTTACAAGTGAGTCTTATAAAACGCCGTCAATTTCAAGTATTTATCCCGGAAAAAAATGTACACATCGCCTTTATTCCCAAATGTGCTATAAAACTTGAAAGTTCTACTTCATAAATGAACAACACAGAATGCCTCAATTCAGTGATACATGTCTCAACTGTGTACTGTAAGCAAACCAATGTAAAAGCATTTGCAATAATCGCACCTTTTACAGATGCAAATATTCAGTGTCGATAGCGTTTTCAAAGGTTAACATGCTACAGGTTTGTAGAAGGAAAATGTATCAACCCGCTAACGATAATACAAAAAGTGCTGAAACATGTCTGAGTGAGAACAGAACTACTATGTTGCCTTGCAGTAGGCGGAATTCCTCTCTAATTGTATCATGGGATGCAACTGATCTGTCCAATGGTGGCATAGTCCTTGGCAGTCATATGACACTGCAAAGTATCCATGAGGCACGTGGAATACCACGGCGCGACTGCTACGGTCGCAGGTTCGAATCCTGCCTCGGGCATGGATGTTTGTGATGTCCTTAGGTTAGTTAGGTTTAAGTAGTTCTAAGCTCTAGGGGACTGATGACCGCAGATGTTAAGTCCCATAGTGCTCAGAGCCATTTGAACCATTTGTTGAATACCACGCTGCGACTGCCCGCATCATCATGGACTCCCAGCCATGTTTCACCCTTGGGACGTAAACTCTGACAGAAGTTGGAAACAGTGTGGAACAACGACTCATCCGGCCAAATGACTTTTCTCTATAGGTCCGTACTCCATGTTTTATGACTTTAGCACCAAATTTTTCTGTTAGGGGCTTTTCAATCACTGATGAGTGGTTCTGCAATTCCAGCTGGTCCTGCAGTTCCCTGCTCACGGAGCAACCTTCGTGTTGTTTTGGAGCTGACAGGATTCACAAGAGCAGCATTCAGTTCTGCAGGTACTTTTGCAGCTGCCATCCTCTTATTTGTCGCCACAGCCCTCTTCAATGGCCATTGTCACTATTACACAAAACCCACTATCATCCGCGTTTTGTCTTAGCGGATGATGTTTTCCTGCTTTCCCTGTATGCGGTATAAATCTTCGGTATGGTGCCTCTTGAAACACCAAACACCTCGGCTGCCTTGGTTAGGTTCAAATGGCTCTGAGCAATATGGGACTCAACATCTTAGGTCATAAGTCCCTTAGAACTTAGAACTACATAAACCTAAGGACATCACATAGACCCATGCCCGAGGCAGGATTCGAACCTGCGACCGTAGCAGCCCCGCGGTTCCGGACTGCAGCGCCAGAACCGCACGGCCACCGCGGCCTGCCTTGGTTAGGGAAGCACGCACTTCACAAGTACCAACAATTTGCCCACGTTGGAATCACTTGCCTGCGACATAGAGCAGCTACAACTACACAGAACACTGCTCTGGTGATGACTGACACTTGCAAAGTGTTGGGAGCGTAACGCAGGTGTCGTTCGTGAAATACAGCTGCGCAACCTGCAGGCTTGCCTAGTAACTCCATTTATATCCAAGCATACATTTCACGCGGTGTTTCTAATTCTTCCAACGCCTGTATGTAAATATATAAACGGTTCCATTGAAATTCTTTTGTTGCAAGCCGTGACCCAGCTCCCCCCCCCCCCCCCCCCCTCCCGCCTCATCGTCTTCCACCGCCTCCACAGCTGGATACGCGCCTGAATTCAGTCGCTGAATCACGATCAGAGAAGTTGCTGATGAAACTGGTATATTGAATGAGTAACGTCATGAAATTTCTTTAGGATACTCTGGGTATGAAACATGTGACGTCGTGATCTGCTCCAAAATTTCTGAATTTCAAAAATATACGGCGGTGAATGCAATTTGCTCATGAGTCGCTCAGTGAAGTCAACAACTATCCAGAAGTATTGATACGTGTCGTAACGGGTGATGAGCTGTAGGTCTGTGGATATGACGTTTAAAGTAATGTTCAGTCATGACAACGGAAGTACTCTGGATGGCCAAGACCGATAAAAATTCGAGAAGTGTGCTCAGATGTGAAGATTGTGTTCACTATGGCTTTAACGATATGAGTTATTGCTGAGAGGCCGAACGATCTGTAAGGAGTTCTGCTTAGAAGCCTGGATTTGGGACGAAACAGTCCATAGCTTCTGCATCACAATAAAGCACCTGCTCACACTTCATTGCTTCTTTTTGGTAAATTTTTGGCCACAACAAATACTATAATCATATCTCAGCTTACATATCTCCAGATATGGCGCTGTGTGACTTCAGTGCCGTTCGCAAAAATACAGGAAGCCTTGAAGGGGTACAAACAAGAGCTAAGAGCTAAATGCTACCCCCGAAATCGAGTTCCAGAAGTTCTTTCTGTAATTCGAGAAAGTGCTGAGATACAGTACTGGGCATTAAAATTGATACACCAAGAAGAAATGCAGATGATAAACAGGTATTCATTGGACAAGTATATTATACTAGAAATGACATGTGATTACATTTTCACGCAATTTGGGTGAATAGATCCTGAGAAATCAGTACCCAGAACAACCACCTCTGGGCGTAATAACGGCCTTGATACGCCTGGGCATTTACTCAAACAGAGCTTGGATGGCGTGTACAGGTACAGCTGCCCATGCAGCTTCAACACGATACCACAGTTCATCAAGAGTATTGACTGGCGTATTGTGACGAGCCAGTTGCTCTGCCGCCATTGACCAGAGACTTCTAATTGGTGAGAGATCTGGAGAATATGCTGGCCAGGGCAGCAGTCGAACATTTTCTGTATCCAGAAAGGCCCTTACAGGACCTGCATTATCCTGTTGAAATGTTGGGTTTTGCAGGGTTCGAATGAAGGGTAGAGCCACGGGTCGTATCACATCTGAAATGTAACGTCCACTTTTCAAAGTGCCATCAATGCGAACAAGTGGTGACGGAGACGTGTAACCAATAGCACCCCATACCATCACGCCGGGCGATGAGGAATACACGCTTCCAATGTGCGTTCACCGCGATGTCGCCAAACACGGATGCGACCATCATGATGCTGTAAACAGAACCTGGATTCATACGAAAAAATTACGTTTTGCCATTGGTGCACCTAAGTTCGTCGTTGAGTACACCATCGCAGTCGCTCCTGTCTGTGATGCAGCGTCAAGGGTAACCGCAGCCATGGCCTCCGAGCTGATAGTCCATGCATCTGCAAACGTCGTCGAACTGTTCGTGTAGATGGTTGTTGTCTTGCAAACGTCCCTATTTGGTGACTCAGGGATTGAGACGTGGATGCACGATCCGTTACAAGCATGCGGATAAGATGCTTGTCATCTCGACTGCTAGTGATACGAGGCCATTGGAATCCAGCACGGCGTTCCGTATTACCCTCCTAAACCCAGCGATTCCATATTCTGCTAACAGTCATTGGATCTCGACCAACGCGAGCAGTAATGTCGCGATACGATAAACCGGAATCGCGATAGGCTACAATCCGACCTTTATCAAAGTCGGAAAGGTGATGGTACGCATTTCTCCTCCTTACACGAGGCATCACAACAACGTTTCACCAGGCAACGCCGGTCAACTGCTGTTTGTGTATGAGAAATCGGTTGGAAACTTTCCTCGTGTCAGCACGTTGTAGGTGTCACCACCGCCGCCAACCTTGTGTCAATGCTCTGAAAAGCTGATCATTTTGCATATCACAGCATCTTCTTCCTGTCGGTTAAATTTCGCGGCTGTAGCACGTCATTTTCGTCGTGTAGCAATTTTAAATGCCAGTAGTGTAAATGTATAATATCAACGGCCCAGTCACATTAATGAGACTATGTTGAACGTCAACGAGCAATAATCATTCTTCACAGATGACTAATGGCATTACTAGTTGTGAAGGATATAAAATGCATGTAAGGGGGACGCGGAGAATTGTGCAGTCGTTGCAGTAATGTGGAAACGGAGCGATTTATTTGAATTCCAAACGGATAAGATCATTCGTTTTCGGGCTAAGGGTGGAAGCATTTCCAAAACGACTACGTTTGTAAACTGTTCTTGTGCCCCCGTGGTTATACTATACCATGCATGAGAAAAACCGGAGTTGAGGCAACTGTGCTGCACCGTGAGTCATAGTTGACAGAGAAGAACGACAACAACGAAGATGGATAGGGGCTAACAGACGTGCAATTGAAACTTCCTGGCAGATTAAAACTGTGTGCCCGACCGAGACTCGAACTCGGGACCTTTGCCTTTCGGGGGCAAGTGCTCTACCATCTGAGCTACCGAAGCACGACTCACGCCCGGTACTCACAGCTTTACTTCTGCCAGTATCCGTCTCCTACCTTCCAAACTTTACAGAAGCTCTCCTGCGAGCCTTGCAGAACTAGCACTCCTGAAAGAAGTAAAGCTGTGAGTACCGGGCGTGAGTCGTGCTTCGGTAGCACAGATGGTAGAGCACATGCCCGCGAAAGGCAAAGGTCCCGAGTTCGAGTCTCGGTCGAGCAAACAGTTTTAATCTGCTAGGAAGTTTCATATCAGCGCACACTCCGCTGCAGAGTGAAAAATCTCATTCTGGAGACGTGCAATTGTTCAGCAACTGACCACTCAGATGTACCAATGGGCTACCAACAGTGTCTCCTCAACGCCCGTTCAGCGAATGGCTGCATATGAACATCCGCAGCAGACTATTTTTTCAGATGAATCGTGTTTTATGTTGCATCGAAAAAACGGCCATTATTGTGTATGGCGTGAAACGTTTCAAAGCAAACATCCTGCTGTGGGGCGGCGAAGAAGTCGTTGAATGAGTTGTTTGAATGTTCATTTCACGTAACAGACTATTGCCGATGCAACATATGTGGGACGGCGAAGAAGTCGTTGTTTAATGTTGAATGAAAGTTGAACATTGCCACCTTAAATCACGCGAGCCTGGCAACTAATTTGGTGGCCAGTCAGAAAGCGAAGGGAAACTTACTGACCTTAGTTCCCAGTCTGCACGGCCACATTCCTGTACAGCCCAGCTAAACGAAAAATATCCATAGTTCTTCACGGGATTAGGGCTGCTTCAATAAAATTTAAAGTTCCAAACATGATTTTATTATCTTAAAGGCTCACACAAATTACTCGAAACTTCTGAAAATGCTAAAGACATTAAATATTGTTAATTCAGCCAATCGTTTAATAGTTCAGAGGCGACTTCTACAGCAAGTTCCTCCCGAATAGTTCATTACTCTAACTAACGGTGCTCTATTAATAGTTCGCAATAATGTTAAAAAAAAAGATTAATGCTCGCCTTAAAAGTGGAGTTAGTCACCACTTGCCACGCGGAATTATACTTCACACGGACGGCACAATAACAGTTTGTTATTGAAGTCTAAACGATCCAGGACGGTGTACAGTCCTCGCGATTTTCAATGTCCGTTTACATTGCTAAGTACGCGCATGTCACAGCCCGCTATGACGTCACCCGAGGCGAGGCGCGATCGGACGTTAAGCTCGCGTGGACTAGGCGTTGGTCTAATGCGGAGTGAGCTTCACTACTGCCTCTGCCGCTCTTTTTATATAGCTCCGGCGCGTACCGCCAAGAGAGCATCTGTTCTTTCCGTTCCTATGCAGATGCCTGCAGCCTTCAAATGATCGCTATCTCAGGCACATAATCTTAAATATCACATTTAATAATAGCTTTACAAACTTCTCAATTTTTGTATACATACATCTGAGCAGTACAGAAGCACGTAGAAAATCTCAGCCCGCTAAAATTAAAACTTTACTCTCTAGAATTTTTACAATGGAACTAACGGTAGATTGTTACCTCTGAACCATAGCTTTATCAAGACTTGTATCAGCTGTTAATTATGCTACAAGACTAAAACTTGGTGTAGCTTTGTTAATTGTCCTATCTGATCATTGGTCTTAAAGAATTTGTTTTATCATTAAAATTTAAAGTACTTAATCTATAATGCTTATGTACATTTTACTCACAAAAGTAGTTTTTACTAAATTACTAAAAAACTAGAAGAGGTAACTGATTGTGGTATTTCCATTATTATTATTAGGGTGAACTGAAGCATCCTACCAATTTTCAATATTGTAGCTCTATTATTTCGCGCCTCTGATTTTTCCGAAAAACGCGGATTCTGGAGTCAATTTTAGTTTTATGGTTTTGGAAACCAGCACCACTCATTAATGACTTCTTACTGCACCTTCTCACCAAATTTTGGCTTCCTAGCGTCATTATTTAGCGCCTCCTATTTTTCTTTCAAAACGTGAATTTTACGTAAACTACTAATTTTATAACATTAAGATTTGTTACCTGAAACATTATTACATAGAACTATACTTTAACAAAGTTTTACACACAAATCTTAATTTTTACTTTTATGTTAAATGTGGTGCAATACTATATGCAGGCGCGTTACGATGACGTGACGCTACTAGCAGTGAACTAGGGTAAGTCCCGTGCACTCGCTCGCCTCTGTATCTTATACATGATACAGCGCTTGCTTTGCTTCACTGCAACAGTAGTTGGAAGGGTGCACGCGGCAGGAAGGAGCGTTATGGTTTGGGGAATGTTTTCGTGGCATTCTCTGTAAGATTTCGTCATTCTGGAAGGCGTAATGGTTCAACACAAGTATGAATCTATCCTTGGGGATCATATTCGTACACTGGAAAGGGTTACATTTATGAGCCTGAACAGTGTATCCGTGTCTAGAGAACATTTTATTTCCATGTACGCCATATTTGCATTTAAAAACAAATACAGATTCAGATGCAGGGCTGCAGCGAGAGTTAAATTTTAATTCCGCCGTATTTCACTGCTCCAGAGCAACACGCCAGAGTACGACTGTCTTTAAATGGTCTCTCCACAGGCCGTCCTGGAATTACCGAGTCTAATGAAGGTGTACCCGCAGCGAAATTGAGAGTTAGAATTACTGCCATCAACGGTAATTGAAACGGTGGTGGTCTGGCCGTTACGTCACAGGTGAATGTTGCCTAGTGCTTCTGCACGCCAACTTTCGCTGCCCTAGGAGAACGTACTTCCCGACGCTTCATTAGCTTCTGAAAGTACCGGCGATAAAAAGAAGACACGGTTGCAAGTGTTCGGCCGGCCCCCCGCCCGCGTTCGGTTTTTCTGCGCGTTACTGCGACATCGGAAATAGGCGCTTTTGTCCGACGCTGTAGGTGACTTTCTTGTTGTCCTCATTACCTGCAATTAAACTGGAGTGAGAAATATACTGACGAACAAAAAAATCACAGCACCAGAAAATAATTACTGGAGGGTTACGAAATTCCGAGAATACATTTGTTACATAACATACACCATGTGATCAAAAGTATCCTGACACCTGACTGAAGCCGGCCGGAGTGGCCGTGCGGTTCTATGCGCTACAGCCTGGAGCCGAGCGACCACTACTGTCGCAGGCTCGAATCCTGCCTCGGGCATCGATGTGTGTGATGTCCTTAGGTTAGTTAGGTTTAAGTAGTTCTAAGTTGTAGGGGACTGATGACCTCAGAAGTTAAGTCGCATAGTGCTCAGAGCCATTTTGAACCTGACTGAAAATGACTTACAAGTTCGAGGCGCCCTCCATCGGTAATGCTGGAATTCAATATGGTGCGGGCCCACCCTTAGCCTTAATGACAGCTTCCACTCTCGCAGGCATACGTTCAATCAGGTGCTGGAAGGATTCTTGGGGAATGGAAGCCAATTCTTCACGGAGTGCTGCACTGAAGAGAGTTATCAATGTCGGTCGGTGCGGCCTAGTAAGAAGTCGGTGTTCCAAAACTTCCCAGAGGTGTTCTACTGGATTCAGGTCAGGATTCTGTGCAGGCCAGTCCACTACAGGGATATTATTGTCGTGTAATCACTCCGCCACAGGTGGTGCATTATAAACAGGTGCTCGATGGCGTTGAAAGATGCAATTGCCATCCCCGAATTACTCTTCAACAGTGGGAAGCGAGAAGGTGCTTAAAACATCAGCGTAGGCCTGTACTTTGATACTGTCACGCAAAACAACAAGGGGTGAACACGACCACACGATAACACCACCGCCTCTGAACGCTACTGTTGGCACTACACCCGTTCGCAGATGACGTTCACCTGGCATTCGCCATACCCACACCCAGCCATCGGATCGCCACATGTTTTACCGAGATTCGTCACTCCACACAACATTTTTCCACTGTTCAATCGTCCAATGTTTACGCTCCCTACACTCAGCGAGGCGTCGTTTGGCATTTACCGGCTTTATGTGTGGCTATGAGCAGCCGCTCGACCACGAAATCCAAGTTTTCTCAACTCCCGCCTAACTGTGGATCCTGATGCAGTTCGGAATTCCTGTATGATGGTCTAGATAGGTGTGTGCCTATTACACATTCCGACCCTCCTCAACGGTCGGTGGTCTCTGTCAGTCATCAGACGAGGTCGGCCTCTATGCTTTTGTACTGTACATCTACATCTACATCTACATGACTACTCTGCAATTCACATTTAAGTGCTTGGCAGAGGGTTCATCGAACCACAATCATACTATCTCTCTACTATTCCACTCCCGAACAGCGAGCGGGAAAAACGAACACCTAAACCTTTCTGTTTGTGCTCTGATTTCTCTTATTTTATTTTGATGATCATTCCTACCTATGTAGGTTGGGCTCAACAAAATATTTTCGCATTCGGAAGAAAGTTGGTGACTGAAATTTCGTAAAAAGGTCTCGCCGCGACGAAAAACGTCTATGCTGTAATGAATTCCATCCCAACTCGTGTATCATATCTGCCACACTCTCTCCCCTACAACGTGATCATACAAAACGAGCTGCCCTTTTTTGCACCCTTTCGATGTCCTCCGTCAATCCCATCGGTAAGGATCCCACACCACGCAGCAATATTCTAACAGAGGACGAACGAGTGTAGAGTAAGCTGTCTCTTTAGTGGACTTGTTGCATCTTCTAAGTGTAGTGGACTTGTTGCATCTTCTAAGTGTCCTGCCAATGAAACACAACCTTTGGCTCGCCTTCCCGACAATATTATCTATGTGGTCCTTCCAACTGAAGTTGTTCGTAATTTTAACACCCAGGTACTTAATTGAATTGACAGCCTTGAGAATTGTACTATTTATCGAGTAATCGAATTCCAACGGATTTCTTTTGGAACTCATGTGGATCATCTCACACTTTTCGTTATTTAGCGTCAAGTGCCACCTGACACACCATACAGCTATCTTTTCTAAATCGCTTTGCAACTGATACTGGTCTTCGGATGACCTTACTAAACGGTAAATTACAGCATCATCTGCGAACAGTCTAAGAGAACTGCTCAGATTGTCACCCAGGTCATTTATATAGATCAGGAACAGTAGAGGTCCCAGGACGCGTCCCTGGGGAACACCTGATATCACTTCAGTTTTGCTCGATGATTTGCCGTCTATTACTACGAACTGCGACCTTCCTGACAGGAAATCACGAATCCAGTCGCACAACTGAGACGATACCCCATAGCTCCGCAGCTTGATTAGAAGTCGCTTGTGAGGAACGGTGTCAAAAGCTTTCCGGAAATCTAGAAATACCGGATCAACTTGATATCCCCTGTCGATAGAGGCCATTACTTCGTGCGAATAAAGAGCTAGCTGCGTTGCACAAGAGCGATGTTTTCTGAAGCCATGCTGATTACGTGTCAATAGATCGTTCTCTTTGGAGTGATTCATAATGTTTGAATACAGTATATGCTCCAAAATCCTACTGCAGACCGACGTCAATGATATAGGTCGGTGAGCGAGCGGTTGTATATGAGTGCTAAGTAGGGAGCTATAGTATCAGCGTAATCTGAAAGGAACCTAACCGGTATACAATCTGGACCTGAAGACTTGCCCGTATCAGGCGATTTGAGTTGCTTCGCAACCCCTAAGGTATCTACTTCTAAGAAACTCATGCTAGCAGATGTTCGTGTTTCAAATTCTGGAATATTCCATTCGTCTTCCCTGGTGAAGGAATTTCGGAAAACTGCGTTCAATAACTCGGCTTTAGCGGCACAGTCGTCGATAACAGTACCATCGGCACTGCGCAGCGAAGGTATTGACTGCGTCTTGCCGCTTGTGTACTTTACATACGACCAGAATTTCTTCGGATTTTCTACCAAATTTCGAGACAATGTTTCGTTGTGGAACCTATTAAAGGCATCTCGCATCGAAGTACGTGCCAAATTACGCGCGTCTGTAAATTTTAGCCCATCTTCGGGATTTCGCGTTCTTCTGAACTTCGCATGCTTTTTCCGTTGCCTCTGCAACAGCGTTCGGACCTTTTTTGTGTACCACGGGGGATCCGTTCCATCCCTTACCAATTTATGAGGTATGAATATCTCAATTGCTGTTGCTACTCTATCTTTGAATTTGAGCCACATCTCGTTTACATTCGCATAGTCAGTTCGGAAGGAATGGAAATTGTCTTTTAGGAAGGCTTCTAGTTTCACTTTATCCGCTTTTTTAAATAAAATTATTTTGCGTTTGTTTCTGATGGATTTGGAAGAAATGGTATTGAGCCTAGCAACAATGACCTTGTGATCACTAATCCCTGTATCAGTCATGATGCTCTCTATCAGCTCTGGATTGTTTGTGGCTAAGAGGTCAATTGTGTTTTCGCAACCATTTACAATTCGCGTGGGTTCGTGGACTAACTGCTCGAAATAATTTTCGGAGAAAGCATTTAGGACAATCTCGGAAGACGTTTTCTGCCTACCACCGGTTTTGAACAAGTATTTTTGCCAACATACCGAGGGTAGGTTGAAGTCCCCACCAACTATAAGCGTATGAGTGGGGTATTTATTTGTTACGATACTCAAACTTTCTCTGAACTGTTCCGCAACTGTATCATCAGAGTCTGGGGGTCGGTAGAAGGGGCCAATTATTAACTTAATTCGGCTGTTAAGTATAACCTCCACCCACACCAATTCGCAAGGAGTATCTACTTCGACTTCACTACAAGATAAACCACTACTGACAGATACAAACACTCCACCACCAATTCTGCCTAATCTATCTTTCCTGAACACCGTCTGAGACTTCGTAAAAATTTCTGCAGAACTTATTTCAGGCTTTAGCCAGCTTTCTGTACCTATAACGATATCAGCTTCTGTGCTTTCTATTAGCGCTTGAAGCTCAGGGACTTTTCCAGCGCAACTACAACAATTTACAACTATAATTCCGACTGTTCCTTGATCCAAGCACGTCCTGTAATTGCCAAGCACCCTTTGACATTGCAGCCCATCCCGCACTTTCCCGAGGCCTTCTAACCTAAAAAACCGCCCAGTCCACGCCACACAGCCTCCGCTACCCGTGTAGCCGCCAGCTGAGTGTAGTGACCCTTCACGTTTCCACTTCAGTATCACATCGTAAACAGTGGACCTAGGCATGTTTAGGATTGTAAAAATCTCGCTTACAGACGTATGACACAAGTGACTCCCAATCAGATGACCACGTTCGAAGCGCGTGAGTTTCGCGGTGAGCACTATTCTGCCCTCTCTCGATGTCTAATGACTACTGGCAGTGGGAGGCAGCACAATGCACCTGATATGAAAAACGTATTTTTCTGTGGTGTCCGGATACTTTTCATCACATAGTGTATGTAAGTGATTAAAATTGCAAGATCACAATGTGGGGCTGCGAATAAATAATCAAATGGTCTTTACTTTGTTGTGTCGTTATGGAAAGACACTTCAATTCTCTATACGTGCCATACACCTACCATCTCAGTTTTCAAAAGAATGAAAGCTATTATTGTGGCCAGCTAGAAAAGCGGGGGAAAATATATTGCCCATCTAAGGTCTGAAATTTTCTGGGCGTGTTTTTCTTCTACCAATTTTCGGTGTGCAGCCGGATCCCGTCGACATTCTGACACGATATTTCGACCCAGAAACGTCCGGCCATCTTCAGGTGTGTAGACAACTACTGGAGAGCCCAGGAGCATTCACGGTATTAACGCCCAATATCGCGCATGCGAAATGTGCTGGCGTCTTTCGACGCGTGCGTCACGTGGTGACATGCGCGAGACAACCGAGTTGTATTGATGCCCTCGGCGGTGGAAGTGAGAAATGATCTAATCTCTGAGTATCAAATGACACCGTACATTCCGCTGTGACTGGATACCAGTTTTTACCCTGTTGAAAGCCACTGTCACGATTTATAAGATTATCACCAAGATTTTTGGATTACTGAAACCAAAAACTGGAATCTGGAACTAAACTTTTGCTCTATTATGCTCCATTGAGAGTCCCACAGAGATACAGCATTCTGCTACTGCTGATTTTAACGGTTGCCTAAGATGGGTGTATCTTTCGTGTTCTATACAACGCTCTTGGAGAGTTCGTATCGTCTGGGCCTATATATGCAGCACCACACTTACAGGGAATTTTGTAAACGCCCACTTTTTTCAGTTGTAAGTAGTAGTTAACGGATGGAACCAGGCCCAAGCTCTTCGCTCTTCGCTGGTGGTAATAATAAATTACAACAAAAAGTTATCCATAATGTAAATACCTCCAAGAGTCCCTACCGTAAATCAGGAATATACAAACTCAAATGCGATACATGCCCCAAATTCTACATTGGACAGACTGGCAGAAATTTTGAAATTAGATACAAAGAACACATTGATGCTTTAAGACTTGGTAACTTGAACAAATCTGCATTTGCAGCCGATATTGCTGAAGAAAACCATTCAGTGGGAAACATTGAGAACAACTTAACAATTTTACATCTAGCAGAAAAAGGAGCCACTATGAATATATTAGAAGAAATAGAAACACACACACACGAAAACAGCACCCCAGACTATATCCTTAATGAACAAACAGAGTTAGCTAACACCCCTTTCCTGAAAAATTTCCAAAAATTACTTTCCAGCCCCCCAAAGAAAATAATATTAGTACGCCTACCTGCAGATCAAGTAGCAAATTTATGTGTTACTATAATTCTCATGATGCTAAATTTAGTTAAATTATATACTATTTTACTTATACAGTACTAAAAAAAACTTTATAATTAATGTAACAGTGTCAACTCAACAAATCAATGTCTCTGTACTAGTGAAAATGGCATTTCAGTTGCGTAAGTGAATATATGATCCTTTCCAAACATAGGACATCTTCAAATGTTTCGATGTATCATAGCATCTTTGATACTCATATGTTTGTAAGCTATTTGTATGTATAACAACATGTGGTGCGTGGTAGAAATCTTCTCAGTGACAAATCTAATGTGTTCAGTGAGAAAAATTTACGTGTGCAACGGTAAGAATGCAGTGGGAATGTATTCACATCTGTTGGACCAATGTTATGAAAACAAACACTCCGAACCGACATTTCACGTAAGTCACATACAAAGAAAATCTGTAAAGCAACCATCTGTGTGTGGCGTGCTTATAATTATTAATTACTTATATTTTAGGACAATTAATCTGTAAAAAAACTACACCAAGTGTCATAAGGAAAGCGTGTAAACCGTCTGAAGATGATTCACAACTATTCGAAACCGGTAACGGTACCCTTTGAATAAAAAACTGAAAGTAAATTTGTGGCTGATTGCTGTCCCAACACCATCAACATTTGTCTTCAAATAAGAGCCACGGTCTCCATCATGTCATCATATGACAAAATTGCATTAACCTTGAAACGTCTCCTTAGAAAAATTATACATGACTGTGCTTAAACAGACACACAATATTTTTTTAGCGCAACGCAATCTGACTTTCAAAAATCCCTACAAAAGAATGGCCCTGACTAACATTAACCTATACCTCCCACAAATCACTTACCTCACAAAAATCTTCGTTATTCGAACTACTTCAATACAGCGAGCGCCACTACTGCCAGCTAAATAAAAGATTTAAACTACTGAAGGCACTAACTACTGATAGGTAGAAAGATTTTGATAGAGAACAAACAATGTATTTACCTTAATAGTGTTCAAAAGTCATAATGTATATAGCAGTTCATGACATCCAGTCTTACAAATTTCAAAACTCCGCCATTTCTCTCCCCACATCCACCACTGCTGGCGGCTCACCTCCAACTGCGCAACGCTACGCGATGATAACATCCAGCTGCCCAACAGTACAATGGCGAGTATTACAACGATGCCAACCAGCCACAGACTGCACACAGCACAGCCAGTGATTTTCATACAGAGCGCTACGTGGCGGCGGCGTTACCAATAAAAAAACCTAAACAGCCTACTTACAACCTTGATTCTATTTTTCCTAAGCAATCTGCCTATTGTAGGAGACACATTCCCGGCATATGGAAGGAACGCAGATGATTTATAGCCGCAATCACTGCCCTCACTGCACTGCTTCTTGTTATTATAGTTATGCATGGCCTTCCTTATTTGGCGTGAGGAGTAGCCATTCTCCTTAAAAACCTTCTCCAAGAGTTCTGATTCTATGTGAAGGTTTTCAATGTCTGATTCACGGGCGCCCGGTGTACTAAGGTTCTAGGAACAACGGTGGTTTGTGGTGGGTGATGGCAGCTGGACACCTGGAGATATAGATCTGAATGCGTAGGTTTCCTGTACACAGAATGTCCTAATGATCCATTTTTTGTCACTTAAACTCATTACATGAGAACATCAAGTTCACGTTGGAGACTGAGAAATATGGGATTTTATCCTTTCTAGACGTACTAGTAGGCCATAAGAATGATGGGTCTCTGGGACATTGTGGGTAAAGAAAACACCCGCACACTATCTAGATCGCCAGGCGTCTAGCTGCCATCACCGTGCACAAACTGGCGGTGTTCTTATTACGTTAGTACATCGGCAGTACGTAATATAAGGCGACGAAAACCTTCCTGCAGAATTAGAACACTTTGAAAAGGTTTTTAAAGAGTATGGCCATGCACAACTATAATAACAAGAAGCAACACACCGAGGACACTGATGACGACTATAAATCATCTTCGTTCCTTCCATATGCAGTGTATGAGTATGAAAGGTCTCTGTTGGATTCCTTTCATATTAACTTCTTAAATCTGTTGCCATTTACGGCATAAATTCCTCTTCTAAATTTACTGTGGCGTTTCTGACTATCTGGGAAGAGACTGAGTGGTGGAACGTGTTACTTTTACACATAAACAAGAACGAACTGTCACACTACTACACTTTAAAACACAGTTTATATGTAATTCATGTCACACAGTCTCATACGTAACCTACATCCGCTTTGTTTTATATACTATATATGATAAGATACTGTCACCCCCCCTTCCCTTCTGTGTGAGAGGATGAATGAGCAAATGTAATTCCAGTTGCATGCTTGAGGGTAACAGACAAGCCTGTCTGCTAGAGAACAATAGGACCAACGTCGGAAAAGGTTGCTACGCTTTCTTGAAGCAAAGAGGTTTCTATTCTTAGTATGGTCCTGTCCGTCCCTTGTCATGTTGGTATATGGAGCTGCCTCTCTGGTCACTTCCGTTTTGTATTTGTGCAGCACGCTCGGTAGCGGGCCAGGTCAGTCAGGCCGCGGTTAGCGTCTGAAGTGGTAAGATCTCCGGTTAAGCGCGTGTCAGCTAAGTCCGCAGGACAATGGATTTCTTAAGTTCAGCCTACCTGAAAATTTGATCACCTTTATTTCAGGTTTAGCTCTAAAATATCTAATGTTATCTTAAATTGCAACGCAGTGTAATTCGAGTGTGAAGTTCAGAATATATTCCGGTAGTTGCTTTGTCACTACTTTGAGAGTAAAGTGGAACCACTTGTTGATCAGTAACTCTAACTAAAATCATCAATCTTAAATGCGAATGTGCGTGAGATTATAACGTCTCGCCTTGACAATATTTTTCAATATAGCAACTTTTCTTTATGTTCAACCCACGTGGGGTGTCCTCTCTGAGACCAGTACCACGTGCTTATAAAATTGTTTGACCCATCATGTTAATAGTAAGACGATAGTAACCAATTCGAGGTTTTTCTTTTGTAAATTGCTTTTCGATCTAATTTATTTTATTTATCAAAATTATTGTGGAGTTACACTCTTTGTGTAAACCAAGTTGACCACGTGAAGCATGTGGTGTAATCATCAAAGTAGCTCTCAATTATTCTTTTCGGTAAGATTTCACAGAGAGTTAGTATGAATTTAGTATACCAGTGTGTGGTAATTACATGACGGAGAGGATTGCGCTACGAACGTAACTTTTTTGGGTGAAAATCGAATCGGTTGGTTGTGGTTAATTTCCTCTTGCATATGTCATCAACGTTCTTCGTGTGTTATTTTATGAATGCAGTGTTGTATCCAGTCTCCTAATCTTGGCTCCATATTTGATGTATTCCGTAAGATTACAAACTCACATTTTCACAATCCTAAATAAGGCACCAGTTCAGTTATGAATCAAGTTTAATATGCTGAAATTTCAATGATCAATGTTTAAATAAATTTCCAAATATAAACTGATTTATTTCTTTGTATTCAAATTCTCTTTTTATATATATATCACCGGTTATCGTATGACGATTAAAAGATTATAATTAATGATAGACTGGTTGGGAATTTGGTAAGCTAGACTGGATACCTGGTGAAACAGTTGCGCAGTAATGCAAGGTTAACTTCCCCAGACAACTCACAGCTTTTAACCCGGTTTTATTGTCTATCAGCACCGCTTACACCGCAAATTAATGCAACAATATTACAGAGTCTCGTAAAATAGGCAGATTGCTTAGGAAAAATAAAATAAAGTTTATCTTGCACCCAGTGAGGAGCTTGGCCGTGCTTGGTTCCGTTAAATAGAGGGCATTTACAATATTTCCTGTAGGTGTGGTGGTGCTTATATAGAGGTCAGATGGCAGGAACTGTTACGGAGCGCTGTACAGAACACGAAAGATACAACCGTCTTCGGCAACGGTCAAAATCAGCATTAGCAGAACACTATATTTTCATGGTACACTCAGTGGAATACAATAGAAAAAAAGCTCTAGTTTCCCATGTTTTGGACTCAGTAATCAAAGAATGAGTGGAATTACGTCTTGGCGATAATCTTATGAATCATGACAACAGCTTTCACCTGGACAAAAACTGGAATCCTATAATTAAAATTATGCAGTCACAGCGGAATCGACGGGGTCATCCGATACTCAAGGATTAGATCATCTCTCACTTCCATCACCGAGGGCAGCACACACAACTCGGTTGTCCCGCGCATGTCACGATGTGAGTGAGGCACGCGCCGAAAAACGCCAGCACGTTTCGCGTACGTGAGAATCGGCATGAATACCGTGAATGTATCTGACCTGTTGAGTAGTTGCCTGCTCACTTTAAGACGGTCGCACGTCTCCGGGCCTAAATAACATTGCAGAATATCGAAAGCAGCCGGCTGTACACCCGAAAATTATTCGAACATATTGTTCTAAATTTCCAGTCTACAAGTCCACATTACTCTTTCTGCTTACTAAAAGAAAATGTTTCTGCTTACCATTTAAGCAGCGGGATCAGGATCTATGACAATAAATAAAAGTTTTGAGCTTCAACTGATGCATATTTTGTGAAAGTGTATGCGCACAAAATATAATAATACCTTAACAGAAATACTCCCAATAATAATAATATCACTATCGGAAACAGCACTATTAACAGTTCAGAGGCGACCTCTGCGGGAATTCCATGTAAAATGGTCTGTGGCCCTGATTTCTAATCACCAAAAGTTAATCGTTCACCTGAAAAGTGGAAAACAATCTCTCCGCTTGCTATGCAGCTTTGTCAACATTACAGGCGGCAGACGAACAGTTGCTTCAGTGAAATCTAAGCTATCCAGGACGGTGTACAGTCGTCGCGAGTTACATCCCACTATTACTGAGGATGCACTCGAGTCTGTCCAGCTCTGACGACATCCGAGGCACAACGCACGTGGAGGTTTCACCCAGGCAGAGAGTTTGATATCTTGGTGCGAAGTGTCTCTTCCCACTGTCTCTCTAGTTGTATTTGCATGCTGGTGCAGCAGACCTCCAAACGGGACACCTGACGTCCTAGGCACAGGTTGCTGTATCCAAATGGTCGCTTCCTTGGACAAGTATTAAGTAACAGCTCTGCCATTTAACAATTTACAATCTTCTTAATTTTTATATAAAGAGAGATAACTTCGCTTTAATTACTGAAAAAGTCTTACCATGACTGCATTTAAACTTTCCTGGCTACAATACTTAGAGCGGAACGAACAATAGAACACGACTCCTAAACTGACTCTTCAAGACTCCTTGTAATCATTATTATTTACAATACAGTCTTGAAACTTGGCACAGCTGTATTATTGCACGAATTTAAACGACTGCTGGAATTAGTACTTTCTATTACAAATGCAAATGATACCTAATCTATCACGAAAAAGGACATTTTCGTTTCAAATTTCATTTTTAGTAAATAACTTGACAACTAATAGAGGCGGCCTATTGGTATCACATATTCAATTTTTTTACATGTAACTGGGTTACACACGCATTTACAGTTTTCTAATATTTAGTGGACACAATTAAATGCAGATTTTAACCAAAATATTGCTCTGATCTAGTTGAGACTTGCAACTTTTAATTGTGACTTATGTTTTCATATCCGGAAAAGTTTTTAGCTTTGTAGTTTTATTATTCTGCGTCACATATTTTTTCTCAAGATCATATGTTTTGCCTAATGTATTAATTTGATCCTTCTGCAACTTTTTAAGGTGCCAGATTAAATGAATGTCAACTTTGAACCTTACGTGACAGATTTTATACATCGTAATGAGTAGGTGAATGTGTCACATGACATACCTCAACGAAAATGAGCAGATATGCCTATTAAAATATATAGTATGCAGTACAAAGGGATGACATTCCGGCAACGGTATTAACACATTGAACCTAAATCCTGCATGTCAATGAGAAAGATGTGAAAGAGCTGCTGGAGGAAATGTTTTAGTTGGGGGGCGGACGGGAGTTGTGCCATCATGGCCCGAATACAACGGAACACTTTTAAGGTGACCCGTGGCGACACACAATGAAGGTGCCGGGCGATGCATGCAGGAGAACAGGAAGAGGGCCAGTGCTGTGTGCTATGGAAAGTGTCTTTAGAAAACTGAATTGGGAATTTCCAGATGGGTACAAACAGACCAGCGATGCACCTGATCACGTGAAAGGCATGTGGAACACTCGTGGTGTACACATATAACTTTTAGACGTCAGGAATGGGCACAAAATGTCGGATTGGCTGAAATGAACTTGGAAGGAGTAAAGTGCCGAAATTTCGAAGCAGTTTTATGGTAGGCCCTTTGCGATTGGCAGATATAGTTTCCACAAGATGAAAGGAACTGTCCTATTGGTTAGGAAAAGCCATGAGATAGAGCATGAAAGGATCCAGTTGGGGGACAGTTTTGGTACGAGAGACACAAGACCAAAAGTTTCGTGGATTCTCCTCTGAACCAGTGTCAAGTGCAGAACAGGGCACATCACACTCTATACGACATAAAGTAGGAATTTTGTGTGAACACTGTGTTCACTTCGGCAGACATTCAGCTAGACAGATATTAGCCATAGCGTCGTTGAGCTCCAACAGCAGAACAGCCACACAGTTAATTGTTCTTGCAAGAACTGAGAGAGCATTGTAATGTGTATGTTGTTCCATCCATGTACATGTATATCACAATATTTCTAGACTAGGGATGAGTGCATGTTGTCTCGCCTAACGAGAAACATAGGACAGTTTCTGCTGATAAAATCAGCTTTTATAGGACTTTCAGAGGACGAGAGCAGCCATGCAGCTGACAGCTCATCGCAGCTAAGGTAGATACCGCTGGCAGAGGCGTAAACTTGTTCACCAACTTGCATTCACTATGAACTCGAGCAATCTTGAGTCATCACAAAAACTAACCATCTCCCTAGACTTGATTGTCATCCTAAATAGTACTGAACTTAGAACCGGAATCGGATGATTTTTCGTAATATTTGCTAACTTCACGGTGTAGTAGTAAGAATTACTTTGTAGAGATCCTTCTGATTGAAACTTAATATTGTTTTATTCAGTATTATTACTGTTAAACAGTATGTGATACGTTGTCTTGACAACCGTCCTAACCTTGTCATGTTACAACCTATGGAAATTCGTGTGCTTCTTTAACAATAATCTTGAATTTAAAGCAATTTGTGTACAGCTAAACACCCTTGTGCTCTGTCATAGAATAACGGTCCTCTCCTAACCCCTGTCATTTATTCTATAGACGCTATCGCATTCACAGGGTGTTTTTTCTGATATCTGACGATATAGAAAAGGAGTGATGTGTCAGAACTTCACTAAGTTAACATTAGTACACTTAAGTATTCCCTGACAAAATTTTGAATAGTTATTTTAATTTTTAATTTCACTCTTAGATTATGGTGCAATTTATATGTTAAGCACAAGCGTGTTACGACGACTTTGCGCTGGCAGTACTGAACCGCTGTAAGCCCTGGGACACTCACTCGCTTCTGTGCCTCGCACAACCGCGCGACTGCTACGGTCGTAGGTTCGAATCCTGTCTCGGGCATGGATGTGTGTGATGTCCTTAGGTTAGTTAGGTTTACGTAGTTCTAAGTTCTACGGAACTGATGATCACAGATGTTAAGTCCCATAGTGCTCAGAGCCATTTGAACCATTTCTGTGCCTGGCACAATGAAGTAGCGCTTCTTCCGCCTCAACAAGTTAATGTATGCGCGACGTAAGCCGTTGCAAATGTGGAATGCTGGTAGATTAAAAACCGGCATAAAGGCGTGTGTGCATTGTATTGTACAGATGCCGGATGTCAGTTTGATGGGATGGAGTTCCAAGCTTGTTGCACTGGTCGCTCAATACTGTTTGTGGATGACGCTGGATTGTTGTCCTATGATGTCTACAGACAGATCTGGTGTTCGACTGTGTCAAGGTAACAAGCCGATACTCGTGGAGCATATTGACGTACAGTTTTCTAGACAGGGTGGGTGGGATAACACGAGAGTGCTCCTTCGTTACTAAGAAATCGCACCTCAGAACATCACCCTACGTGTAGGTGCAGTGTGCCTAGAACGCAGAGAGGTTGGTTGCAGGCCTCCTGCTAACCAAGACACGGCCATCACTGGCACCGACGCAGAACCGGCTTTCGCCAGAAAGCGAAACAGACCTGCATGCTGCCCTCCAATCAACTCTCACTTGACACCGCTGAAGTCGCAAATGGCGATGGTTTGGGGTCAGTGGAATGCACGCTACGGGGCCCCTGGAGCAATCCTTCAAGTAACAGATTTGTAACAGCTCGTTGTGTCACTGTGGTGCCAACTGCTGCTCAAATTGCTCCTGCAGATGCAGTAACACGCGACAGACTTATAAGCTGAATGTGATGGTCTTCCTTCTCGGTAGTGCCAAGTGGCCTTCCTGAGTCCTTTCTTCTTGCGGCCGTATATTCTTATCACCACCATTACCAGCAATAATATACAATGGCTACAATCCTTCCACATCTTTCTGCAGCATCGCGAAAGGAACATCCAGCTCCTCGTAGGTCTGGCGCACGACCTCGTTCAAACCCAGTGAGGTACTGATAATGGCGTCTTTGTACTTTTAAAGGCATTCTCGACTAAAATCAAAGCACCAGACCTGATTCGTATACTCATAGTGGCGCTACTAGCGCCATTGTTATAGGATAGGTTCGAAATCTGAATAGATATCATCTTTGAGATGCAGAAACACGCCTACGAAACTTTCGTTGATGTCGCAGAATTCCTTCTTGGAACCGCGATTTTTTTGTTCACGTCAGTGTATTACTGAGAACTATATCGCGTATGATGGACAATCGATGTTACAGTCTTGGTTACCTACATCTACATCCATACTCCGCAATCCACCTGACGGTATGTGGCGGAGGGTACCTTGAGTGTCTCTACCGGTTCTCCCTTCTATTCCAGTCTCGTATTGTTCGTGGAAAGAAGGACTGTCGGTATGCCTCTGTGTGGGATCTAATCTCTCTGATTTTATGCTCATGGTCTCTTCGCGAGATATACGTAGCAGGTAGCAATATACTGCTTGACTCCTCGGTGAAGGTATGTTCTCGAAACTTCAACAAAAGCTCATACCGAGCTACTGAGCGTCTCTCCTGCAGAGTCTTCCACTGGAGTTTATCTGTCATCTGCGTAACGCTTTCGCGATTACTAAATGATGCTGTAACGAAGCGCGCTGCTCTCCGTTGGATCTTCTCTATCTCTTCTGTCAACCCTATCTGGTACGGATCCCACACTCCTGAGCAGTATTCAAGCACTGGGCGAACAAGCGTTTTTCACATTTCATCCTTTAGCGCGTCGTGATTCGCTCAGTACTGGATTACGGGTCAACATTACATGACAATGTGACGACATATGTAGAGCACACTGTTCTACCTTGGAGCGATTTTGAGACTTTCCGCTCAAGACAGGACTGTAATATAAGTTTATTGTAATTTCTGATTCCATTTTGAAATGATAGCATTCATTTTGTGTATGCTGTAGTCTTTTTCGGAAATCACAGTAATTACTTCGGAAAAGTAAGTTTTATTTTTCCAAATGTGAAAAACTGTTCCAAGGAACAACAGTGTCACGTACATAGGTACTTTTATTCAAATCTAAAATCGTTACAGTCGAGAAAACCTTGTGGATACTATTTTCAGAAGTCCTTGTGT
Source organism: Schistocerca gregaria (assembly GCF_023897955.1). NCBI lineage: Eukaryota > Metazoa > Arthropoda > Insecta > Orthoptera > Acrididae > Schistocerca > Schistocerca gregaria. The sequence goes on from NC_064922.1 coordinate 783,160,453, forward strand.
TACGTTACTGCTTTACTGCACATTAATATCCAGTAAATAAAGTCAAATAAAGATGTATTGCAAAAAACTAATTACAAGTTAAAAGCGTTTTGAAATAGGAAACTTAGGAAAATTCCATTTCCATTACCCGGAAAGTGTTAGGACATTAAACAGACTCAGTTAGTTTTCAGATATCACGTTCTCCAGACTTTAAAAGTATCAGACGGTTCACGATCGACGAAGTACGGCTTAACAGTCTACACAACAACTAACCAGTTTTTAAAATGTACAGAATTTCGCTCATCATAAAACTCTGTAACTGAAAAATTAACCACTAAGTTCTAAACAGATTTAATATATTCTACAACACTTCAAATATGTAGAACTCGTAAAGTGAGACTTGAGTGTCTCTAGGTGTACACAATGTTCAAATAACTTACGGGAACGTAGCCAGGTGACGTTATCGATAACTACTGATATTTCGACAGGTATGCCTTGTAAATGGCAGAGTGTGCTCATGTCGAGGGGTCAGCTGTTGTCGAAGACGTAACCAGGCTGCATTCCCATAAGTTGATTGAGAACTCGTAATATCTAAAATGCTAGATGAAACACAACCTCATGTCACACAACAACAGAAGACGTAGAAAATACCGGAGATTGGTCATGGCAATCTCTAGTTCGCATTCCTTCATGGATTCTAAAATCAGATACTAGATTGAAACACCGACCAGGAGACATCAACGGTTTCTAGATACACTATCTTCTTGCGAGCCGATATCGACGTACTATGTAGCTAAGTGTTTGGGAGCAATGAAATTCTCACCTAAGAATGCCACTTTGGTAGTGGGAAGGAATTACAAATAAGCAGGAAATCCTTGGATCAGAAATGCCTATCTTTTATGGCAGCGAACTCGGTTCATCCTCGGCTCGAGAAAGGGAAGTGTTTAATTGAGGACAACTGGTACAGCGATTGAATTCTCGGGAGCAACTCTACTGGTTCACAGTTACAGGCAATAAAGACATATAGTACCTTTCTTAATGAACGAATGTCTGCCACCTGCATTTAAATTGCACTACTAAGCTCTTAATTATCAGTACAAAATTTCCTATGGGCCAAGAGTGTCGGCTTTATCATCTTCTTCTCCTACTATCATATCCCAGCTGATTGCAACAAGGTCACTGAAGTCAATAAAAATATACACAATTGGATCCAAACCATGACAGGGCGCTGAAATGGTTCAAATGGCTCTGAGCACTGTGGGACTTAACATCTGAGATCATCAGTCCCCTAAAACTTTGAACTACTTATACCTAACTAATCTAAGGACATCACACACATCCATGCCCGAGGCAGGATTCGAACCAGCGACCGTAGCGGTAACGCGGTTCCAGACTGAAGTGCCTAGAACCGCTCGGCCACAACCGGCCGGTCAGGGTGCTATACCTCTGGCATCGATCTGTTGCAGAATTTTAGAACATGTTTTTTGCTCGCGTATCATGTAATTTCTGGAAACCCAGAATCTACTCTGTAGAAATCAACATGGATTCCGGAAATAGCGATCGTGTGAGACACAACTCACTTTCTTTGTTCATGAGACCCAGATAATATTAGATACAGGATCCCAGCAAGATGTCATTTTCCTTGACTTCCGGAAGGCGTTCGATACAGTTCCGCACTGTCGCCTGATAAACAAAGTAAGAGCCTACGGAATATCAGACCAGCTGTGTGGCTGATTTGAAGAGTTTTTAGCAAACAGAACACAGCATGTTGTTCTCAATGGAGAGACGTCTACAGACGTTAAAGTAACCTCTAGCGAACCACAGGGGAGTGTTATGGGACCATTGCTTTTCACTATATGAGACCTAGTAGATAGCGTCGGAAGTTCCGTGCGGCTTTTAGCGGATGATACTGTAGTATACAGAGAAGTTGCAGCATTAGATAAATGCAGCAAAATGCAGGAAGATCTGCAGCGGATAGGCACTTGGTGCAGGGAGTGGCAACTGACCCTTAACATAGACAAATGTAATGTATTGCGAATACATAGAAAGAAGTATCCTTTATTGTATGATTATATGATGGCGGAACAAACACTGGTAGCAGTTACTTCTGTAAAATGTCTGGGAGTATGCGTACGGAACGATGATCATATAAAATTAATTGTGGGTAAGGCGGGTGCCAGGTTGAGATTCATTGGGAGAGTCATTAGAAAATGTAGTCCATCAACAAAGGAGGTGGCTTACAAAACACTCTTTCGACCTGTACTTGAGAATTGCTCATCAGTGTGGGATCCGTACCAGATCGGGTTGACAGAGGAGATAGAGAAGATCCAAAGAAGAGCGGCGTGTTTCGTCACAGGGTTATTTGGTAAGCGTTGACAGCGTTACGGAGATGTTTAGCAAACTCAAGTAGCAGACTCTGCAAGAGAGGTGCTCTGCATCGCGGCGTATCTTGCTGTCAAGGTTTCGAGAGGGTGCGTTTCTGGATGAGGTATCGAATATATTGCTACCCCCTACTTATACCTCCCAAGGAAATCACGAATGTAAAATTCGAGAAATTCGAGCGCGCACGGAGGCTTTCCGGCAGTAGTTCTTCACGCGAACCATACCCGACTGGAACCGGAAAGGGAGGTATGACAGTGGCACGTAAAGTGCCCTACGCCACACAACGTTGGGTGGCTTGCGGAGTATAAATGTAGATGTATATGACGTCTCTTTCTTTTGCGGGGATGGGGCATACACTATTTTGAGTTATATTTAAGCTTCTTCAATGTCGGAGTACTTATCATCAAGAAAGTCTTTAGATATGCAAAAATTCAGTTCGTCGAGCTCCTTCTTGAAAAGAAAGCGCCATGTAAAACCTATAAACACGGAAATGGATGTCAACTGCGAGGAGCATGAAGTACTTAAATCAATGTAGCAGTGTAAAAGTGAACACATAAGTACCCAGTTATTATGGATTAGTATGGACCAAGGAGAACCTTGGTGTCTGTTCTAACGAATATCCTTCTGATAAAACGTAGTGTGACTGATATTCAACTGTACTGCACGGGTCTCTCACATACGGATTTCGTTGATGATGTAGTGAAGCCAGCCTCTCTGAAAGGGACACAGATGTCACAACAGGTGAAAGATGAGATATTATTTCGCTACAGTCCAACAGAACATTCCACTAAACAGTAGTTTTAATAGATAAAACTATCTAGGTGATACACAACTACCATAAGACCCATCAGCCCGGGTCACAGCTAGCAACAGCCTAAGATGATAGCTCAGCCATTTCTGTATTGCGAAAAAACAACCATAGGAAATCGAGGACTAGGGTTTCACCCAACGGAAAACAACTGTGTAAGCTTCTAAGGGGCTTCATAAGAGCGGCAATTTCTCGATCTACGGCTGTGACAGAACTGTTTTGGCAGCTGTCCACAGCGGACTACGTCAGTTTCCCACTGTATCTGAAAGAAGCCAATAGAAAGATATAACGCAGACTCAAAGCTGGATGAAAATTCACAACAGAGAGATCCAGATACTCAACAGCCCGACTGATATTTTCTTTACCCTTCAACTGGACTGCAGCCTGACATGACACATTGACAGTGTTGGCTCTGAGCACTATGGAACTCTACGTCTGAGGTCATCAGTCCCCTAGAACTTAGAACTACTTAAACCGAACTAACCTAACGACATCGCACACATCCATGCCCGAGGCAGGATTCGAACCTGCGACCGTAGTAGTCTCGCGGTTCCAGACTGTAGCGCCTAGAACCGCACGGCCACTCCGGCCGGAATTGACAGTGTTCAACAATCGGTAGTAAGCAAGATGGATGCTGGTGTGGTACACTTTTGCTGTCGCTGGAAGAGCGGCTACGTGGCGGTATAGTGTCCGTGACGAAGAATAATGTGGACTGTCTACAACGCCCGTGAATTATTAATTCGTCGTTTTTGTTGTTATATTCCCATCAGTGAACTGAAATAATATATTTTAATACTGCAAGGTGTATTATGTATTTTGTATTCTGTAAGGGTAGTGGACCTTGCCGTTGGTGGGGAGCCTTGTGTGCCTCAACGATACAGATAGCCGTACCGTAGATGCAACCACAACGGAGGGGTATCTGTTAAGAGGCTAGACAAACGTGTAGTTCCTGAAGAGGGGCAGCAGCCTTTTCAGTAGTTGCAGGGACAACAGTCTGGATGATTGATTGATCTGGCCCTGTAACACTAACCAAAACGGCCTTGCTATTGTGGTACTGCGAACGGCTGAAAGCAAGGGGAAACTACAGCCGTAATTTTTTCCGAGGGCATGCAGCACAACAACAAGAACAAAGGGTAGTGTAAAATGCCGATGTTGTATGTATCATATGGCTTAAAATTTGTAGCTACTCACTTCCCTGGTTAAATGGTTAATGTCAAAGGCTAATGACATAAATTTAAAGTAATGTATACTACATAACGATTGCTTCGAATGCCCAAGTCAACCATATAGACTGTTCCACATATCTCCGCCACCTCATCTACTTCCGAAACGAAACAAATTGTGAGAAATGTAATTGGCCAGGGATGCACCTATGTTAGAGGCTGAGATAATGGGCAGGGATGTACAATCGATAAATGTCAACAAACACCACGTTCAACACAAAGTTACGCTTTTTTTAACGCCACATGTAAGTTTTTTCTGCGGAGACGAACACCAGAAGTAGAGTTAGTGACGGGGGACTTGTTTCCACTGTTCTAAACCTCAGACCTGAAACAGGTAGACTTTACGGGATGGCAACGGTAGGGCGCCAGATTTCCTGCCGTAATGCGCAGAGCAGAAAAAAACATACATGTGCCGTTTCAAAAAATGTAACTTAGTGTTGAAAGTGATGTTTGTTTACTTGTTGGAATTGTGCCCTTTATATGGGCACCTTACATGGTTGCAGCTTTGGCCAATTTCTTTTTATACACTTTGTTTCATTTCGAAAGTATATGAAGTGGCAAAGTTAGGTGGGATATCCTGTATACTCTTTGAAACTTTGCTTTTCGCGGGAAAGTGGTCTACCATCTTTTTGCGATCTCTTTCTTCTTCCTTATACAGCCAGTGGTTTGCGGGTGTCACATTTCGTCTTTCACATTCTCTCCATGAGAACTTGCTAAATTCTTTTTTATGACAAGACGTGGCCAATCCCCGAACATGTCGGCTACCTACTGTGCCATCCAAGCATGATCACAACCTGTCCTTACGGTTTTACTTCCGCCAGTACCTCATCTCCTAGTTCTGCAAGTTACATGGGAGACAAAAAAATGGTTCAAATGGCTCTGAGCACTATGGGACTCAACTGCTGTGGTCATTAGTCCCCTAGAACTTAGTACTACTTAAACCTAACTAACCTAAGGACATCACACACATCCATGCCCGAGGCAGGATTCGAACCTGCGACCGTAGCAGTCGCACGGTTCCGGACTGCGCGCCTAGAACCGCGAGACCACCGCGGCCGGCACAGGCGAGACCTTCGGTGACATATGGGAAACGGGAGATGAGGTACTGGCGGAATTACAACCGTGAGGTCGGTTCGTGGGTTGTGGTTAACTCAGTTGGTGGAGTAATTACCAGCGAAAGGATAAAGTTCACAGGTGTCTAGTTCTAGTCCGGTACACAGTCTTAATTTACATGAGGAGCTTCGTAAGGTATAACTGCACACCCCGCTGCACAGTAAAATTCACTATGTTCTTCTGATCTGCGTAAGTGACGCCTGTGGGTTGTGGATGACACGGTGGCCGATCGATAACGTTGGGCCTTCAAGTCCTCTTCGGATGGAGCTTAGTTTAGTTTTTACTACCTGGGAGCCATCGACCACAAGCAAGTGAATCACCACGAATATCTGGTTTACCGAAGATACATCAGGAAGCTTTTCACCTAACACCACTGCCAACATTTTCTCCAGCCGACAAAATATCTACAGAGCCTTCTGAACCAATATGTTGAAAAGAACGAACACTACATACGTATTGGCTTCTGTCTAGGGTTCTTCGGCCAACGTTCGTCTGATGATTTTACTGACGAGTGGCTGGCATTGTCAGAGCTTCCCCCTCCATTGCTGGGGATGAACTGGAGCCGTTCCCGCGGCTGCAGACTATATGCACCTGGCGCGCCAACGGCCGAGGGCTTCTCCGCGGCCATTTCCAGCGCGGTTCTCCTCTTGCTACCTGCGACGGACGTTCCCTGCATCACGAGAAGCCAGGATCCTTTCATCTTAAGACTTTCTTCTTTCATACTGAAGCTATTCCCGTGTTTTTGTATCTCTATAGCCTCTTTGAACAAGCGGGTGTGATAGTGATTCTCTACAGCCAGAACTTCCGTGTCCGCGAATTTCACTACGTGGTCGGTCTCACACAGTGCGTGCTCTGCCACAGGCGATTGCTCCACCTAATCCAACCTGCAATGTCGCTTATGTTCTTTCACCCTGGTGTTGATTGACTGTCCAGTCATTCCAACATAAATCTTTCCCGTATGTGCACGGTATGCTGCATATTCCCGAAATTGCAAATAGGCTCCCCTTCTCCTCTGCCGATCTGAGACACTCTTTAGTTTTCTTTGTCGGTTTTAAAAACGTCTTTACACCGTGTTTGCACAATATACAGCCGATTCTGTGCGTCACTCTGGGAGTGTATGGCAGAAAGGTCGTACCCGATATTTCTTTTTCTGATTTGTCCTTCGTCGAGTGTTTGGGTCTGTTACACTACTAATATAACTAATTGAGTACCCGTTGCTCCTCAGAACACTTTCCAGGAGTTACATTTCGCCTCTGAGGCGCTGCGACTCCCATATTCATCCTGCTCGCGTTACGAGCCTATTAATCATGCCTCTTTTCTGGATCGGGTGGTGGTTTGGTAAATTGTGCAGGTATCTGTCCACGTGTGTCGGTTTTCGATACACGCTGTGTCCCAGGTTTTCGCCATTCCTTGTGACCAGCACATCTAGAAATTGTAGTTCCTTGTTCTTTTCTACTTCCATGGTAAATTTTATGTTGTCATGAAGCCTGTTCAAGTGTCTTAGGAGGACGCCGAGCTTTTTTTCGCCATGGCTCCACACAGCGAAGTTATTATCGACGTATCTGTACCACATCTTAGGCTCACAAGTCGCCAAGTCCAGTGCCACTGGATCGAAATGTTCCACGAAGAAGTTGGCCACCATTGGACAAAGAGGCCTATCCATAGTGAAGCCTTCCAGCTGTTCGTAGAAATCTCCTTTCCATGTGAAATAGCTCGTGGTGAGACATCCATGAAAGAGCTTTGTAGTGTCACGTGGGGAAAATTGAACCGATGTGCTCCAGAGAGTCACTAGGTGGCATTTTCATAAAAAAAGAAACAATAACGAAGCTGACCAGGATGTCGTTTAGGGCAAATTTTAGTTTCTTAACTTGTCAATGAAATGTCCCGAGTCCTTTATGTATAGGTCAGTCTTCCCCAAGAGCGGTTGGGGCAGAGAGGTCAAGTGTTCTGCAAGTTTATACGTCGGTGAAGCAGGAACCTTAACAATCGGTCTTAGTGGAACGTTGCTCTTATGGATCTTAGGTAATCCATGCAGCCGAGGTGGTAGGGCTTCTTTGTTGCGCAGATTACTATGTATGTCCGCCGGCAGAGAAGACGCTTTGATTAACCGATTTTATTCCGAATGATACGTTGCATCGGATCTGCGCTTAGGTTTCGGTAGGTCGTCGGATCTTTTCCTCACAATCTTCGGTCTTCATTTCGACGATCGCATTTCCTTTATCGGCAGGCAATACCAATATACTCCAGCTGGTGTTAAGCTTGTAGCTTTTCTTTCTTCAGATTACAAGCTGCTGATTTTGCTCGGCGCAGTATCCTGGCCGTTTCAGTGCATATTCCCTCTGTTCTTTCACAAGGAAGGTTCCGTATGGCCGCTTCGGTATTAGTTATAATATCCTCCAAAGGTATAGTTCACGGGATGGTAGCGAAATTCCCTCCTTTTGGAAGAACAGACACCTCCTCTTCAGTCAGTTTTCGGTCAGTGAGGTTGACCACTGTGCGTGACATGTCGGGAATCGACTTGTCTCTATGCTTCCGGCATCTGTCAAACTTTTTCTTCCCTCGCTGAGTGCAGCGCTCGAGTTCGTTCTGCATGCACCTGTCAGTGATGCTGTCGATCTTCCCCCCGTCGTCCCGATGCATTCTGCAACTTGTTGTTGTGGTCTTCAGTCCTGAGACTAGTTTGATGCAGCTCTCCATGCTACTCTATCCTGTGCAAACTTCTTCATCTCCCAGTACCTACTGCAACCTACATCCTTCTGAATCTGCTTAGTGTATTCATCTCTTGGTCTCCCTCTACGATTTTTACCCTCCACGCTGCCCTCCAATACGAAATTGGTGATCCCTTGATGCCTCAGAACATGTCTTACCAACCGTTCCCTTCTTCTGGTCAAGTTGTGCCACAAACTTCTCTTCTCCCCAATCCTATTCAATACTTCCTCATTAGTTATGTGATTTACCCATATAATTTTCAGCATTCTTCTGTAGCACCACATTTCGAAATCTTCTATTCTCTTCTTGGTCAAACGATTTATCGTCCATGTTTCACTTCCATACATGGCTACACTCCATACAAATACTTTCAGAAACGGCTTACTGACACTTATATCTATACTCGATGTTAACAAATTTCTCTTCTTCAGAAACGCTTTCCTTGCCATTGCCAGTCTTCATTTTATATCCTCTCTACTTCGACCATTATCAGTTACTTTGCTCCCCAAATAGCAAAACTCCTTTACAACTTTAAGTGTCTCATTTCCTAATCTAATTCCCTCAACATCACCCGTCTTAATTCGACTACATTGATTCTGCTGATTTTCATCTTATATCCTCCTTTCAAAACACTATCCATTCCGTTCAACTGCTCTTCCAAGTCCTTTGCTGTCTCTGACAGAATTACGATGTCATCGGCGAAACTCAAAATTTTTATTTCTTCTCCATACATTTTAATACTTACTCCAAATTTTTCATTTGTTCCTTCACTGCTTGCTCAATATACAGATTGAATAACATCGAGGAGAGGCTACAACCCTGTCTCACTCCCTTCCCAACCGCTTCTTCCCTTTCATGCCCCTCGATTCTTATAACTGACATCTGGTTTCTGTACAAATTGTAAATAGCCTTTCTCTCCCTGTATTTTACCCCTGCCATCTTCAGAATTTGAAAGAGGGTATTCCAGTCAACATTGTCAAAAGCTTTCTCTAAGTCTACAAATGCTAGAAACGTAGGTTTGCCTTTCCTTAATCTTTCTTCTAAGATAAGTCGTAGGGTCAGTATTGCCTCACGTGTTCCAACGTATCTACGGAATCCAAACTGATCTTCCCCGAGGTCGGCTTCTACTAGTTTTTCCATTCGTCTGTAAAGAATTCGCGTTAGTATTTTGCAGCTGTGACTTATTAAACTGATAGTTCGGTAATTTTCACATCTGTCAACACTTGCTGTCTTTGGGATTGGAATTATTATATTCTTCTTGAACTCTGAGGGTATTTCGCCTGTTTCATACATCTTGCTCACCAGATGGTAGAATTTTGTCAGGACTGGCTCTCCCTAGGCCGTTAGTAGTTCCAATGAAATGTCTACTCCTGGGGCCTTGTTTCGACTCAGGTCTTCCAGTGCTCTGTCAAACTCTTCACGCAGTATCATATCTCCCATTTCATCTTCATCTACATCCTCTTCCATTTCCATAATATTGTACTCAAGTACATCGCCCTTGTATAGACCCTCTACCCATTCCACCTTTCTGCTTTCCCTTCTTTGCTTAGAACTGGGTTTCCATCTGAGCTCTTGATGATCATACAAGTGGTTCTCTTATCTCCAAAGGCTTCTTTAATTTTCCTGTAGCTAGTATCTATCTTTCCCCTAGTGAGATAAGCCTCTACATCCTTAAATTTGTCCTCTAGCCATCTCTGCTTATCCATTTTGCACTTCCTGTCGATCTCATTTTTGAGACGCTTGTATTCCTTTTTGCCTGCTTCATTTACTGCATTTTTATATTTTCTCCTTTCATCAATTAAATTCAATATTTCTTCTGTTACCCAAGGATTTCTACTAGCCCTCGTCTTTTTACCTACTTGATCCTCTGCTGCCTTCACTACTTCATCCCTCAAAGTTACCCATTCTTCTTCTACTGTATTTCTTTCCCCCATTCCTGTCAATTGTTCCCTTATGCTCTCCCTGAAACTCTGTACAACCTCTGGTTTAGTCAGTTTATTCAGGTCCCATCTCCTTAAATTCCCACCTTTTTTCAGTTTCTTCAGTTTTAATCTACAGGTCATAACCAATAGATTGTGGTCAGAGTCCACATCTGCCCCTGGAAATGTCTTACAATTTAAAACCTGGTTCCTAAATCTCTGTCTTACAATTATATAATCTATCTGAAACCTGTCAGTATCTCTAGGGTTCTTCCATGTATACAGCCTTCTTTTATGATTCTTGAACTAAGTGTTAGCTATGATAAAGTTATGATCTGTGAAAATTTCTACCAGGCAGTTTCATCTTTCATTTCTTAGCCCCACTCCATATTGACTTACTACGTTTCCTTCTCTCCCTTTTCCTACTACCGAATTCCAGTCACCCATGACTATTAAATTTTCGTCACCCTTCACTATCTGAATAATTTCTTTTATTTCATCACACATTTCTTCAATTTCTTCGTCATCTGCAGAGCTAGTTGGCATATAAACTTGTACTACTGTGGTAGGTGTGGGCTTCGTATCTATCTTGGCCACAATAATGCGTTCACTATGCTGTTTGTAGTAGCTAACCCGCATTCCTATTTCCCTATTCATTTTTAAACCTACTCCTGCATTACCCCTATTTGATTTTGTGTTTATAACCCTGTAGTCACCTGACCAGAAGTCTTGTTCCTCCTGCCACCGAACATCACTAATTCCCACTATATCTAACTTTAACCTATCCATTTCCCTTTTTAAATTTTCTAACCTACCTGCCCGATTAAGGGATCTGACAATCCACGCTCCGACCCGTAGAAGGCCAGTTTTCTTTCTACTGATAATGACATCCTCTTGAGTAGTCCCCGCCCGGAGATCCGAATGGAGGACTATTTTACCTCCGGAATATTTTACCCAAGAGGACCCCATTATCATTTAATCATACAGTAAAGCTGCATGCCCTCGGGAAAAATAACGGCTGTAGTTTCCCCTTGCTTTCAGCCGTTCACAGTACCAGCACAGCAAGGCCGTTTTGGTTAGTGTTGCAAGGCCAGATCAGTCAATCATCCAGATATTGCCCCTGCAACTATTGAAAAAGCTGCTGCCCCTCTTCAGGAACCACACGTTTGTCTGGCCTCCCGACAGGTACCCCTCCGTTGTGGTTGCACCTACGGTACGGCCATCTGTATCGCTGAGGCACGCAAGCCTCCCCACCTACGGCAAGGTCCATGGTTCATGCAACTTAGTTGATAGAAAATGTCAAAAAGATCCTCATCCGTTCTTTCCAAGTCTCTCCCTGTTCTATGAATTCGCTCACGAGGAAAAGCTCGTTCTATTCTGTCGTAGATACGATGTTCTTGGGCGGTGGTGAATAGGCGCTTTCGTGGCCACGAAAGCCTCAACAGTTTGTACTACATTCGTAACGTAACTAACTTTGCACAGCATCTGAGTGATTTTTGTCTCCAGGAAACGAACATTATGTTCGGTTTCAATGTAAAAACTGGTACTATCCATCGAGAAAGGAAAATATATAAAGGCTGGAGAGGGAATCAGAAAATTGCAACTCATAACGATTTCCTACATCACTTAACTGCACATTCAGTAACCAACAGAACATAGAACATACGGTTTAATTTTATGATTGTATTTCCGTAACGTGTCTGTTACGCTTCCATCACTCTGAAAAATTAGCTTTTTTGTAGTAATGAAAGAATACAGTTATTTAAAAATGAGAGTTAGAGACAGAACAGCAGCGAAATACATTTTTTCGACAGGAAAATTTGATTTCATTCTGAGGTAAAACATCGTCATATGTTGCATACTTTTCATAACACATTTTTTAAAGTAAGCTTTCAACACTACACCAATACTGCTAATGGTTCTTAAGACATTTTTAAAAATTCACATTTTTTCGACACATTATATGGTATTCTTCACCCAAGAGGGTGCCATCAAAACAGTGTTCTGACAATGGGCCTTGACCAAAATAACTGGAAAGACTTGTTAGCGGGATATTGTTAACGAATGGGGGTAATGTGCCAAAAAGTTTGGGAGTGAAGTGAGCATGTCTTAGGTTTGAAATCTGAATCTAGCTGTACACCTGTACTCCTCACTCAGCCTCATGTTGTATGGCGGAGATGTCTTCGTGTATTATCATTCCCACGTTTCCTATTCAGTCAGTGAACATTGCACTGGAGACTGAATGAAGATAACCCTCGGGTAGGATTGGAATTTTCCGATTTACTTTCATAGAGGAAGAAAATATTGCTGCACTCTTTTTACCTATGTAATCTCCGAAATATTTATACTTCACTTGCTGATGAGGCAAACCATTTCGCTTCTAGCGTCTGCCACTGGAGTTTCATATCAATTCCATGAGTCCCACGCCCTGACTAAGCGAATCTGTAACGAAATGTGCTGATGCTCTGTGGATCATCTATATCTCCCCTTCTTATTCTTAGGTGATAATGATACGAAACCGTTGACTAAGAATATCTGTGGAACTAGCTTAGTGTGTTGCGTTTGTCGTCAACGTCAAATTTAACTTGTCACTTGACTTTATAATACCATTGTTTGTTTACTTTCACATTTTGCTTACTTGTCCTGTTTCTACAGGTCTGTTTATTAGTAACACCACTTACCAATTACTGTTGGTACAAATAGGAACACTCCAAAGGAGGAAAGGTACTTTCCATACGTAACTAATAGAAAGATCTAATTATAGTTATCATATGTGTAAGTATAGCTTAATGTTTTGAAAAGCACGGAGACAGCGTGTAAAAGGAATTAATATCATAGTGCTAATTTATATGACTGTCTGTCTCTCTAGCTGTCAGCACAGATGACTAGTATGTGAAGGACCCGGGTTCGATTCCCTGTACTGCGACTATTTTTCTTTGCAGGGAGGACTTACACGGGAATCACTCAGTGCCGGCCGCTATGGATAAGCGGTTCTAGGTGCTTCAATCCGGAACGCTACGGTCGCAGTTCCGAATCGTGCGTCGGGCATGGATGTGTGTGATGTCCTCAGGTTAGTTAGGTTTAAGTAGTTCTAAGTCTAGGGGACTGATGATCTCAGATGTTAAGTCCTATAGTGCTTAGAGCCATTTGAACCATTTGAAGCACTCAGCGTCGTGGGACCGACTGCAGACTTGCTTGACCGAGTAGTAGCGGCTCCACGGTCTGGAAAGTTTGCAGAACGGCCCGAAGAGCGGTGTACTGATCACCTGACTCTCCGTGTAGCATCAACATGGGACCACAAGGTAGAGGATGACATGGTGGCCGATAGAAATTCCTTGAATCTTCATGGCTTGGGCGTGGAGCTTCTTACAGACAGAGATCTATGAGACAGTTGCTGGGTAAATACGGTGAAGTGGACTGTATACGCATTTCGAGCAATTTTGCCATCTAGATAACATTTATAAGTGACAGAGAGGTTTCCAAACGAATGTGAATATTTTAAATTAATCATAAGAAGAAACTCTAGTAGGGGACAGTGCTTTACGTTGGAACACCTTTGAGACTTTCGCCTGACAACTGGATCCAAAATGCACAAGATCGCCATCTATGAGGAGCACTGTGAGATAGGTGCATGATCTACTGGGTCCTCGAATGCCGATTTGATGATTGATTGCATTTTGAAATGATAGCAGTCACTTTAGTTGCTGCAATCCTTTTCTTAAATTACAAAAGCTATTACAGAAAAGTAAGAATTTTCTAATGTTTAGAACTGTTTCAAGGTACAACATGATCATGTATCTCGAAACAAATATTCTATTCAATTCTAAAAGTTTTACAATGGAGAAAATGTTGTCAGTACCGTATTTAATAGACCTCGCGTTGCGTTATTACTCAACAACACACCAATAATCAATAAGGCAAATCAAATAAACAAGCATTACCAAAAACTGGTTACAAATCAAAAACGTTTTGAAACAGGGGCTGTTGGCAAGCACTACAAATTTTCGTTATCGTGACAAGGAAAATTGTTAATACGTTAAAGAAACCGAGTTTATTTGCAAGTAACACGAGCTGCAACCTTCAGTTTGAAGGCACAAGATGATTCACAACTGACGAAATGTGGGTTAAGCGCCCACACGTTATGTAACCAGCTCTAAAAATTTACGGAATTTTAGTCACCATAAAACACTGTATTTGAAGAATTAACAGTATCTTCCAAACAGCGTTAATAAACGAGGGTTGCAAAGAAAGTAATGCACATCAATTTTTCTCATCCGAAAACAATGCTCCGAATGCTAAACGTTGCGTATGTATTATTTGATGTCTTCTGAGTCAGCGCGCCAAGTGTCCGTCACTTCCGACAGATACCGTAGCTGCAGAACAGTTTCAAAATGGCGTCTGTAGGTGATGTGCCCTACAAGCAACGTGCCGTCATTGAATTTCTCACTGCAGAGAAAGAAACTGTGGGGAATATTCACAAGCGCTTGTGCCAAGCCTATGGAGCATCTGCTGTCGACAGAAGCACAGTTAGTGTCTGGGCACAGAGGGTGAGGTCATCAAAAGGAGGTTCGGCGGAGTTCTACGATTTCCTGCGGTCGGGGAGATCATCCTCGGCTGTCACTCCTGTAATGTTGCAGCGAGCTGATGTTGTCATTCGCGAGGACAGACGCAGTACGACTCGTCAGTTGGCGCTGCATCTGTCAATCAGCAAAGGAAATGTGGATGCAATTATCTGCACTCTTTGGTATTCAAAAGTGTGTGCAAGATGGGTCCCATGTTGTCTAGCGGTGGATGACAAATCGCGTAGAAAAAAAAAAAATTATCTTGATTTGTTGCAATAAATGTGTGTGAAATCTTATGGGACTTAACTCCTAAGGTCACCAGTCCCTAAGCTTACACATTACTTATCCTAAGGACAAACACACACACACATACCTGAGGGAGGATTCGAACCTCCGCCGGAACCAGCCGCACAGTCCATGACTGCAGCGTGAAGACCGCAGGGCTAATCCCGCGCGGCTGATTTGTTGCAAAGTTTTGAAGCTGAGAGGGAGGACGTCTTGTTCCAGATTGTGACAGGTGATGAAACCTGGGTTCACCATTTTGAGCCTGAAACAAAACGATAATCAATGGAATGGCGCCATTCTCACTCCCCACAGAAGAAACAATTCGAAGCAGCTGTTTCCGCCGGTAACGTCATATTCACCGGGTTCTGGGACTGTGAAGGTGTGATTCTCATTGATGTAATGCCAAGAGGAGGTACCATCAATTAAGAAGGATATGTCAACAAATTAATAAAACTCAGGAGATGTTTTGCTGCAACACGGCAACTCGTGGTCCCACAAAAGCCTGAGAACTGCTGAACATATCGCAAAACAGAGTTGGACAGTGTTACACCATCCGTACTACAGCCCTGACCTAGCCCCCTCGGGCTTCCACTTATTTCGGCCATTAAAGCATGCTATTCGATGAAGAGATTTTGAGAATGATAAGGAGGTGACTCACACAGTGAAGTGCTGGCTCCGCCAGCAGCACATGGATTGGTACCAACAGGGCATACACGCCCTTGTTTCGCGCTGGAGGAAGGCCATATAACGGGTTGGAGATTACATGGTAAAATGTAATTTGTAGATAAAACACCATTCTTTGTGTGTGTAGTTCTCCTTATGTTCAATAAAGAATTTTTGAAAGAAATAATGCGAGGCATTACTTTCTGGGCAACCCTCGTACTACACAGCATCTAAATGTATAGAACTCTGAAAATACACGAACGCTGCTCAAAACACAGCCTCATCTCTCACAACAAATGCAGTAGAAAATGCTGAAGGCTCCTCATGGGAGGCCTCTAGCGATCATTTCTCCATGTCACTAGACTGAAACATTGACCAGGCAACATCATGCGTTCCTAGGTACACTATCCTGCAGGCACAACACTATCCGCTACTAATGGTACGTTGAAAATGAATTTTTGAGATTAATATGTTGGTATGTCTAACGATGAACGAAGATTAAGTGTAAGCCACAGAAGGATTTCTCCCCTAAAGCTATTTCTCTGTGTGACAAATCGCTAATTTTCTGCTTGTCATAATTCTAAATTCGGTGTTTTCCGAGACTCTTTCACCCTGGCATACCAGAAAGCCATTTGCGAGCGTCATCGCAGCATAGCTGATCATAACATAGACTTTGTAATGCAATCAACTGCAGTAGCAACAATAGAAAACCGAAGAGATGACGGTGGCCATTCCTACTTTTCCCACAGAAAGGAAGTAGCGACACCTGAGATGTGGCAAACGTGCGATCTACCCTTGCGTTTCTCTCTTCAAAGTTTTCAGTAGATTTAATCCAAGAAAACAAATGCAAATTACTAAGATGACAACGACATGCGTGTACAGAATCCACAGTAGTTTTGAACGGGATTCGTCTGTTCTAGCGCGTAACTAGGTCCTTTATTCAGTATCTACGGAGCGTTACGGGCAAATCTTACGCCGAACCGTACTCACGCCACTTTGATGGCAAAGTGCATCAGTGACAGAGATTCTGCTCTGTGCGTCTGGTTGTTCTCTCCATAGATATTCTGTGCCGGGGACTGACAACTATCATGAAGAATCGATCAAAGGAGAGTTACGTTAGTTACTTCTTTCGCGGGTGGATTACATTTCCTTAAGTTTCTTAAAGTTAATCTCAGACTGGTTTCTGCTTTCCCTGTAGTTAGGTTTATGCGCTTGTTCCACATTTTAAGTAGCTGCAAATGATTACTCCTTGATAGTGTGCGGTTTTTACTTTTTCCAGCGATACATCGCCAGTCGCGTAATGGAACATTATTGTATGAAGCTGGGGACCTAGGAAAGACGGAGAGGTTTCGTCCCCGCCGTAGCCCTCAGTGGTTCACAACCCCGCAACAGGGATCAGCAGTCCACTCACCCCACCGCCGCCCCACACCGAACGCACGATTATAGTGCGGTTTGGCCCCCAGCCACCCCCCCCCCCCCCCCCTCCGCCGCCGGGAATGTCTCACACCACACGAGTGTAACCCCAGTGTTTGCGTGGTATGGTAGAGTAATTATGGTGTAGAAAGTGCTTGCGTAACAATCGCCGACATAGTGCAGCTGAAGCGGAATAAGGGGAATGAGCCCGCATTCGCCGAGACAGATGGAAAACCGCCTTAAAAGTCATCCACAGACTGGTCGGCACACCGGACCTCGGCACTAATCGCATTCGTGCCAGAGACCGGGACGCCTTCCCGCCTGGAAAGCACTGCGTTAGACTGCACGGCTGCCAGGCTATGGAACGGTATTGCTGGATTTATTTATAATCGAAGCATACTACCAGCTGTAACACTTATGTCAAATTAATGTCAGTTCCAGTATAATACTGTGCAATAAGCAGTGAGCCCTACTGTTGGGAGAACCATCTACGAGGTGGAGGAGTCCTGGTGGCAACTTACAGTGCCAAAACGCACCTCATGACAGCGTCCTATTGGCTCAGAGGAGGAGACACTTATTTGGTAGAAAGCAGTCCCCTGTCCCCCTACTGACCGAAAGGTTCAAGCAGTAACTCCGTTGTCACTTCTGGGGAGTATCAAGTGGCTGCTTGCAAAGTGAGTGGTTGTGCACCTAACGTCACTGTGAAGAAGTTCGTCATATATGTTAGTTATTTCACTGAAACTGTTGATTGCTCCACTTGTGTTCATTAGTGAAGTCTGGTGCCGACGTCGAAAGTGAACGACGCTATGGACAATTGTTTTAAGAAATATTGCGTCATTAACAATGGTGACCGGTTATCATGTGATAATTTGCTGCAGCACACTGTAAATATTTCCCTAAAATTATGTAACTTCTCTTCAGATGCGAGCCAGAAATAGCACTAAAACTACGCCATTTATCTTCGATTCGGAGCTGAAAATCTCACTAAAATTACACAATTTCTCTTGTAACTCATGTTGGTATGTGAATAAATAAGACGAAAACACGTTTAGTAACATTCTCTCTGCGATAACTAGAAACCAAGTAGATTTCAGAAATGATGGTCAGCCGTGGTACTATCAACTCAGAGAAGGTACGCAGCTGTTTTGTTTTCAAATGTACATTTTCTGATGGACGTCATCCCTTCCGACACAATAAGTACTACTATGCTCAGACCACCAGGTCAGTTTCTCGTTTTCTTTGAAGCTGTGTGTAGCGTATTGTACAAGCATGAAATACGAGGAATTTTTTAGGAGCACTTGTACTGACACCGTGGCTGGGTGGACTAATGCATAGCCTGGCTATTTTTTGACTCAGGTTCGGTTCTCGCTGTTATCTACGATTTTTCTCATTTTATTTCATTTCTGACAATGTCAAACAGTGCTTTATAAAATTTAAATATATTTAAATCGTTCAATTTCTATATGTAAAATTAATTTATTCAGTTTAGTTAAGATTGCTATCCATGTACGTCAAAAGACTACAGGCCACCACATTGCAGCGCACTGAAAAATATTTGCACGAGCTTCCACTGGTTAGAAGAATCGAGTGCGATCGTATTAAGAAGTGTTACTGTACTCGTATTAAAAGCATTCTGAAGCGTCATTGGATTTGTGTGGCAGCAAGTTACACGAGTGACACATCGTGTATTCATTAGTGTAATCATTCTGAGTGGAAACGGTTGCTGTGGCAAGACTTACAGTCCGTAATAAAACAAGACATGCCTTAAATAATATTGAAGTGCTTTCTACTGCGAAGTAGCTCCTCATTTTTCTACGGACTTAACCTATCAGCGCCACGGTATAAACGAAGCAAGAGTCATGAGTTAGCATCTGTAGCGAAGGGGGCATGATTTCATCCCTAGAGCAGGTCAGGCGAGAATGTAATTACTGCTAGGAGCGCCTGATGTTGTTCACCTACAACTGCAGCTCTCGCGTGTACAGTCAGTCTTTCACAATCAGCTGCAGCTACTAGGGTCACGTTCTAACGAAGATGATGTACACTCTCTGCAACGAACTTTTATCGTTCGAAAGTCCTCCTGCTTTTTATAACGTTTTGTAGCGATGAAAAGACTTCCGTACATACAACAGCATCGTCTGCAAGTGGGCTTCAGGAAACTTCTACCGCTATCCACTGGGTAATTCATGTGTGCCGAGGACTGCAGTAGTTCTATAGCAGTCCATTGTTGCACACTTTTACATCTGGCGATTTCACCGCATTGAAACCGATGTGCTATCTGCTACGAAGTATAAATCCTGTCTCAAAGCGGTCACGTATTTTGCAAGCTTGTATCTTTTTTTCATATGATGACAGTGTGGAATTCTGTCTAAATCAATACAGTGACGTTATCTTCTACTTTCTGGAGCTTACGGACGAACATAGCTGGCTGAGATTCTAAAGGCTGCTTTTTGTGTAATACATGTTTACGTTTTTGGAGATGTGGTTCATCTTATGCAGCTAAATTATTGTTCTTGGAGATACTTTTCGTCCCCTACAACTAAACTGATACCTACAGAGGAGATTCAAGATCTCTAAAACATCGTAATACTCGAGCATAAAATGCGTTTAATATTTCTACTCGTTTAGTAGATTTACGTCAGCGCTAAAGACATGTAATTGAAGCGGGCAGCGGAAGCATATGCTAATCCAAGTGTGTGTCATTTTGAGTTACTGCACGTTGTATGTTGGTTACTCCAAAGACAAGTATATACTTTCAATAAGACAAAACAATTTATGTATTAGACATTTGTAGCGGTTCAAATGGAAATATGTGTTACCAGTATGTGATGCATTCTAAAACACAACCGTTCAAGAGAGCCGGCTAATCCTTCTGAAATTGAGGATTCACTATTTCTTTCGCAGACTCCATCAATTGTGTGCATCTGTTGGACGTGCCTTGTTGTAAACGAAAATTAGCCATTAGGATGGAACACTTGTTTGCTCCAATGACCTGCGATAATCTGCTGGTGGAATGAAGGAAAGTTAAATGGCTCTGAGCACTATGGGGGAAAAGTTATTTCGCATCTATTGAATAATGTCGTACGGATATGCTATCATCCCAGTTGGATTTCCTCTATTGAGCGATTCTATGCTTTGGCATTCTTTGCGGCGTTTGCAAGAGTGGACCGTATTACGATCTTCCACAGCGAAAAACTTTTGCATGGTCAAATATAGGATGTCAGCCTTCTCCCTTTTGATGCCAGTATGATCACTGAGTGGGAATAAAGGCGTCTTTCATCTTTTCCTGGCGTTACGTAATGCCAGAACTTCTTCCGACTTTTTGTCAGAAGGGTATAACTAACTTCAGATTAATTGGCAGCTTTTCTCATATCTCTCCCTACGCTCATTTCGGCAACCACATGAGTAACAGTACAGTTCTCAGAGTTACTAATGTATCGCTGCCTATCACTTATGTCGTTTTGCAAACGTTTTTTTCCTCTGAAGAATATGCAGACGAGCTGTAAGCGTTCGCTAGCCTCTCATTTGTACAAAATTGGCACTTGTCTGACGCTGAGTAGGTTATGAAGCCCACAGGCGTTTGAACTCACTCGGTAGTCTCTTTATGGGGATTTTACTAATCATACATGGATGTAAGTCACTCCATATTTAGTCTGGGAAATGATACCATTTGCACAAATAAGTGGCTACAAAAACGGTCAATTAACAGTGGTGCTACAATTTGCATAGCTTGAATTAATGAAATGTATAGTTAGCAATTCTTAGGTCATCTCCGACGTAGTGCTTCGCCTGCTGCTGCAGGGATCTTCAGAAAGCACCACGGGCCATAGATTCTTAATCCGCCCCCTTAACAGTCATTCCCCAGCAGAAGTAAATGAAACGTTTTGTTGCGTGGTTCGCGGTGGCCTTTCTGTGTGCGTCAAAACTGATAATCTGTCTGTCTCTCTCTCTCTCTCTCTCTCTCTCTCTCTCTCTCTCTCTCTTTTTTTTTTGAGTCATTAG
The DNA here is from genome assembly GCF_023897955.1 of Schistocerca gregaria. Taxonomy (NCBI): domain Eukaryota; kingdom Metazoa; phylum Arthropoda; class Insecta; order Orthoptera; family Acrididae; genus Schistocerca; species Schistocerca gregaria. Next base: position 783,181,508 of record NC_064922.1, read on the forward strand.
TGTTCTGACTGATTTAATGCTGCTTGCCTCGAATTCCTCTCCTGTGTCATCCTCTACATCTCACAGTAACACTTGCAACCAACGTCCTCAGTTATTTGCTGGATGTATGGATGTATTCCAAAATCTTACTTCCTCTTTAGCTTTTACCCACTGCAGCTCTCCCTAGTAAAATGGAAGTTATTCCATAATGTCTTAACAGATGTCTACCGTCCTGTCCCTTCTTCTAGTCAGTGTTTACCATATATTCCTTCTCTTGCCGATTCTCCGGAGAACCTCCTAATTCCTTACTTTATCGGTCAATCTAATTTTCAATATTCTTCTGTAATACCACATCTCAAATGCTTCGACTGTCTTCTGTGCCAGTTTTCTCACAGTCCATGTTTCACTACCATACAATGCTGTGCTCCAAACGCTCATTATCAGATATTTCTTACTCAAATTCTGATCTATGTTTGATACCAGTAGACTTATCTTGGGCAGGAATGTCCTTTTTGACAAAGCTAGTCAGCTTTTGATGTCCTGCCGGGTAGCATAATTCCTTCATCTACTTTGCCATCACCAATGCTGATGTTAGGCTTCTCACTGTTCTCGTTTGTGCTACTTCTCATTACTTTAATCCTTCTTCGATTTAGTCTCAATCTATATTCTGTACTCATCAGACTGTTCATTCTATTCAGCAGATCCTGTAAATTTTCTTCGCTTTCACTGAGGGTAGCAATGTCATCAGCTAATCTTACCATTGATATACTTTCACCTTGAATTTTAAAACCACCCTTGAAACTTTCTTTTATTTCGATTTGCTTCTTCGATGTATAGACTGAACAGTAGTGGCGAAAATCTACATCCCTGCCCTACACAGTTTTTAATCCAAGCACTTCATTCTTGGTCTTCCACTCTTACTTTTCCCTCTCGGCTCTTGTATATGTAGTATGTTACCCGTCTTTCTCTACAGTTTACCCCTATTTTTCTCAAAATTTCAAAAACTTTGAACCACTGCACATTATCGAGCACTTTTCCCAGGCCAACCAATGCTATGAACGTGTCTTGACTTTTCTTTAGTCTTGCTTCCATTATTAAACTCAACGTCAGAATTGCCTGTCTGGTGGCTTTACCTGTCCTAAAGCCAAACTTATCGTCATCTAAGAGGTCGTCAATTTTCTTTTCCATTCTTCTGTATATTATTCTTGTCAGTAACTTGGATGCATGTGCTGACGAACTGATTGTGTGACAATTCTCGCGTTTGTCGGATTGATAATAATACACGATTCTGATTGAGTCGTATCATTCAGATGCATCACACTCACTACAAATCAAGTATCTGCAGTAAGAAAATTTTACAGATCTGGAGAATGAAAAATGTCCTGCCTGAGGTACGGTATATCGTGATGTAGTTTTCTTTCAGTATTTCATTGTAGACGTTTTAGAATGTATTATTATGGACTGATTATCTTGGACAAAAATTTAGATATTTCTACTGCCACCGCATGCAATAATGTATGAAGCTGCCCTATAAAGGTACTGTGATGGTTAAGATTTGTGTTTCGGAGGGGGACGGGGATCACAATAAACTTGAGTCTAAACGGAAACAGCGCCGGAAAAAAAAAAAATTCGACTCCGTAAAGCGAATAAGTGTGAGAGCATTAGCTCGCCACGCGATAATGGTTCAGATGGCTCTGAGCACTATGGAACATCTGAGGTCATCAGTCCCCTAGAACTTGTTGTTGTTGTGGTTTTCAGTCCTGAGACTGGTTTGATGCAGTTCTCCATGCTACTCTATCCTCTGAAAGCTTCTTCATCTCCCAGCACCTACTGCAGCCTTCATCCTTCTGAATCTACATAGTGCATTCATCTCTTGGTCTCCCTCTACGATTTTTACCCTCCACGCTGCCCTCCAACACTAAATTGGTGATCACTCGATGTCCCAGAATGTGTCCTACCAACCGATCCATTCTTCTAGTCAAGTTGGGCCACAAGCTCCTCATCTCCCCAGTTCTATTCAATACCTCCTCATTAGTTCTTACAATGTCATCGGCGAACCTCAGAGTTTTTATTTCTTCTCCATGGATTTTAATACATACTCCGAACTTTTCTTTTGTTTCCTTTATTGTTTGCTCAATATAGAGACTAAATAACATCGTGGACAGGCTACAACTCTGTCTCACTCCCTTCCCAACCACTGCTTCCCTTTCATGCCCCTCGACTCTTTATAACTGCCATCTGCTTTCTGTACAAATTGTAAATAACCTTTCGCTCCCTGTATTTTTCCCCTGCCACCTTCAGAATTTGAAAGAGAGTATTCCAACAACATTGTCAAAAGCTTTCTCTAAGTCTACAAATGCTAGAAACGTAGGTTTGCCTTTCCATAATCTATCTTCTAAGATAAGTCGTAAGGTCAGAATTGCCTCAAGTGTTCCAACATTTCTACGGAATCCAAACTGATCTTCCCTGAGGTAGGCTTCTACCAGTTTTTCCATTCGTCTGTCAAGAATTCGCGTTAGTATTTTGCAGCTGTGACTTATTAAACTGATAGTTCCGTAATTTTCACATCTGTCAACACCGAGTTTCTTTGGGATTGGAATTATTATATTCTCCTTGAAGTGTAAGGGTATTTCGCCTGTCTCATACATCTTGCTCAGTAGATGGTAGAGTTTTGCCAGGGATGGCTCTCCCAAGGCTATCAGTAGTTCTAATGGAATGTTGTCTACTCCCAGGGCCTTGTTTTGACTTAGGTCTGTCAAACTCTTCACGCAGTATCTTATCTCCCATTTCATCTTCATCTACATCGTCTTCCATTTCCATAATATTATCCTCAATAAAGTTGCCATTCTGTAGACCCTCTATATGCTCCTTCCACCTTTATGCTATTCCTTCTTTTCTGAGAACTGGGTTTCTATCTGTGCTGTCGATATTCATGCAAGTGGTTCTCCTTTCTCAAAAGGTCTCCCTAATTGTCCTGTAGGCAGTATCTATCTAACCCCCTAGTGATATACGCCTCTACATCTTTACATTTGTCCTATATCCATCTCTGCTAGGCCATTTTACGTTTCCTGTCGATCTCATTTTTGAGACGTTTGTATTGCTTTTTGTATTTCTTCCTTCCATCAATTAAGTTCAGGATCTCTTGTGTTACCCAAGGATTTCTATTATCCCCCGGCTTTTTACCAACTAGATCCTCTGCTGCCTTCACTATTTCATCTCTCAAAGCTACCCATTCTTCTTCTATGTATTTCTTTCTCACACTATTGTCAATCGTTCTCTAAAGCTATCCCTGAAACTCTCTAGAACCTCTGGTTTAGTCAGCTTCTCCAGGTTCCATTTCCTTAAATTCCCACCTTGTGCAGTTTCTTTAGTTTTTAGTCCACATCTGCATCTGGAAATGTCTTACAATTTCAATCTGGTTCCTAAGCCTCTGTCTTACCATTATATAATCTGTCTGAAACTTGTCAGTATCTCCAGGGTTTTTCCATGTATACAACCTTCTTTTATGAGTCTTGAACCAAGTGTTAGCTATGATTAAGTTATGCTCTGTGCAAAATTCATTTCTTACCCCCAATCCATGTTCAGCTGCTACTTTTCCTTCTCTCCCTTTTCCTACTACCGAATTCCAGTCACCCATGACTATTAAATTTTCGTCTCCCGTCACTACCTGAATAATTTCTTTTATCTCATCATACGTTTCTTCATCATCTGCAGAGCTAGTTGGCGTATAAACTTGTACTACTGTAGTAGGCATGGGCTTCGTGTCTGTCTTGGCCTCTATTATACGTTCACTATGCTGTTTGTAGTAGCTTACTCGCACTCCAATTTTTTTATTCATAATTAAACCTACTCCTGCATTACCTCTATTTGATTTTGTATTTATAACCCTGTATTCACCTGAGCAGAAGTCTTGTTCCTCCTGCCACCGAACTTCACTAATTCCCACTATATCTACAGGGTGTTTCAAAAATGACCGGTATATTTGAAACGGCAATAAAAACTAAACGAGCAGCGATAGAAATACACCGTTTGTTGCAATATGCTTGGGACAACAGTACATTTTCAGGCGGACAAACTTTCGAAATTACAGTAGTTACAATTTTCAACAGCAGATGGCGCTGCAAGTGATGTGAAATATATAGAAGACAACGCAGTCTGTGGGTGCACCATTCTGTACGTCGTCTTTCTGCTGTAAGCGTGTGCTGTTCACAACGTGCAAGTCTGCTGTGGACAACATGGTTGATTCCTTAGAACAGAGGATTTTACTGGTGTTGGAATTCCACCGCCTAGAACACAGTGTTGTTGCAACAAGACCAAGTTTTCAATGGAGGTTTAATGTAACCAAAGGACCGAAAAGCGATACAATAAAGGATCTGTTTGAAAAATTTCAACGGACTGGGAACGTGACGGATGAACGTGCTGGAAAGGTAGGGCGACCACGTACGGCAACCACAGAGGGCAACGTGCAGCTAGTGCAGCAGGTGATCCAGCAGCGGCCTCGGGTTTCCGTTCGCCGTGTTGCAGCTGCGGTCCAAATGACGCCAATGTCCACGTATCGTCTTATGAGCCAGAGTTTACACCTCTATCCATACAAAATTCAAATGCGGCAACCCCTCAGCGCCGCTACCATTGCTGCACGAGAGACATTCGCTAACGATATAGTGCACAGGATTGATGACGACGATATGCATGTGGGCAGCATTTGGTTTACTGATGAAGCTTATTTTTACCTGGACGGCTTCGTCAATAAACAGAACTGGCGCATATGGGGAACCGAAAAGCCGCATGTTGCAGTCCCATCGTCCCTGCATCCTCAAAAAGTATTGGTCTGGGCCGCCATTTCTTCCAAAGGAATCATTGGCCCATTATTCAGATCCGAAACGATTACTGCATCACGCTATCTGGACATTCTTCGTGAATTTGTGGCGGTACAAACTGCCTTAGACGACACTGCGAACACCTCGTGGTTTATGCAAGATGGTGCCCGGCCACATCGCACGGCCGACGTCTTTAATTTCCTGAATGAATATTTCGATGATCGTGTGATTGCTTTGGGCTATCCGAAACATACAGGAGGCGGCGTGGATTGACCTCCCTATTCGCCAGACACGAACCCCTGTGACTTCTTTCTGTGGGGACACTTGAAAGACCAGGTTTACCGCCAGAATCCAGCAACAATTGAACAGCTGACGCAGTACATCTCATCTGCATGTGAAGCCATTCCGCCAGACACGTTGTCAAAGGTTTCGGGTGATTTCATTCAGAGACTACGCCATATTATTGCTACGCATGGTGGATATGTGGAAAATATCGTACTACAGAGTTTCCCAGACCGAAGCGCCATCTGTTGTTGACAATTGTAACTACTGTGATTTCGAAAGTTTGTCTGCCTGAAAATGTACTGTTGTCCCAAGCATATTGCAACAAACGGTGTATTTCTATCGCTGCTCGTTTAGTTTGAATTGCCGTTTCAAATATACCGGTCATTTTTGAAACACCCTGTAATTTTAACCTATCCATTTCCCTTTTTAAATTTTCTAACCTACCTGTCCGATTAAGCGATCTGACATTACACACTCCTACCCGTATAACGCCAGTTTTCTATCTCCTGATAACAAAGTCTTCTTGAGTAGTCCCCGCCCCGAGATCTGAATGAGGGACCATTTTACCTCCGGAATATTTTACCCAAGAGGACGCCATCATCATTTAACCACACAGTAAAGATGCATGTCCTCGGGAAAAATTACGGCGTAGTTTCCCCTTGCTTTCAGCCGTTCGCAGTACCAGCACAGCAAGGCCGTTTTGGTTAGTGTTACAAGGCCAGATCAGTCAATCATCCAGACTCTTGCTCCTGCAACTACCGAAAAGGTTGGTGCCCCTCTTCAGGAACCACACGTTTGTCTGGCCTCTCAACAGATACCCCTCCGTTGTGGTTGCACCTACGGTACGGCTATCTGTATCGTTGAGGCACCCAAGCCTCCCCACCAACGGCAAGATCTATGGTGCATGGGGGTGGGATTGTGTAGCACATCGATATTTTCGAGACAGACTGAGCTCATTCCGACGCATTCGGCCTCGTTTTAGGAACACATTGCAGCCCTCGTCTCCAGACATATAGGCGTCGTGGCCTCCATCCTGTTTAAGGAGATTAAAATAGATTCAAAAATTCGTGATGGAGGAGATTCCATTCCAGTCTCTTCCATCCTGGCAAAGACAGACGAAGGACATCGTTGTAATCGGACGACCTCTGGCGGTGTCATCTTGAGACCGTTGTCGGGGCCGTTTTGAACATTGTCTTGGTAGATGAAATAGTTTCTTGCAATAACTTACAAGTTATTCTTCTTCCATTATTTCTTTCACACGTGGTAAATTCGTTCGCTTATTTACGTCTCACGTTAATCAGAACACAGTGATTTGAGTTTCGCACGTCTGTGGGAGAACACTTTGAAATATCTATGCTACTTTTCGAGAGTCGTTGTGACATAGTGGGTCTCTGCTGTGGAGTGTGCAAACTGTACCTATCATACGTACTCAGCACAGAACCGTTACACAAGCGAGTGTACACTTTGTACAACATTAAACCAACTGAACCTATCTATGATTTCATTACCGTAGTAAACAGAAATGCGATTAATTATAATTAATTATTAGTGATTAGATGTTCCATGTAGTGGAGGCAGTTTCGCAGTGAAATGCTGTTACAATGGGAGCACAAATTAGGTATTCAAAAGAAGCCAATCATATTTATATTTTAGTTCGAGTCACATGGCCAGGACTGTTCTGGAATGGAAGAGAATACAGTCCTAAGATTTAATCTATGATTTTGTTTCCTCAAGTTAGTATCAGAATTTAGTGATTTACAATTACTTACTTGAACTAAGAGGTGAATATCAATACGTTTATATATAACAAAGAAGATAGCTTTGTGGACGCTCCAGAAAAAACCTTATGTCTCTCAGAATGAGTTTAACAAAGTCATGGTCTCAAATGAATACATGTTGATTTACGCAAAAATACAATAAATGACTCCTTTAGTGAAGTTCAGTTGGTACAGAATGTACTGTTAACAACTGGTAGGTACACTAAACTAAATGGAAGACTGCTACAAAACCGGAATTGGGTTTCCAAATCTTTGCAGATAAGTGAAATCACTGAGCAAGTAACACAAGTTGCGGAATAATCTTCGCTAATTGATAGCTGCTCAGAGTAAAGGTAGCGCTAATGCTGTGAGCGACACTTACTCAAGCCTCTGCAAAGTACGTAGTTTTGCGACCGGCCGCCTCTCTCTCGACATGACTTCACGGCCACGTGTCTCCACACCGCCTCTTATCTTCTCTACGTTCTTCTTCGCTCTCAAAGCCCTACGGCGAAGATTCACGACTTTCACCACAATGCGCGTTAACAGTTTCCCTGAATACACTAAAATGCAGGGGAAGCATGCTAAAACTTCTCCACTGTCGCTTTCTGCGTAAAATTAACAAACCATAGTTTGGTACACGTATTTACTGTGTCGCCGCTCATTGGCTGACACACTTTCGTCACGACGCCAATGCCGCTGACCCATGTGATTGGCTGACGACATCCGGAATGTAAGATTCAGAAATTTTTGCACTCTTTAGGTGGCAAAATGGCGGTTTCACGCATTTGCATCAGCCTACAGGATGCGCGGATACGTCACACCAGCAATACTCAGGAGACCTTCCAATGCTCTAATTTCAAAGGCCCATGCCGACGCGCCGACAAAGAAGCCAGGCCAGCTTTCGGCGGAGCAATTCTGCATACCCGCAGGCGAACAAACAGTCCCGCACTCAAAGCGGCAGGACCACACAGGCTTCTCGCAGCACATCTGCTCTCGTCTGCCTCTACGGAGAGAAATTCAAGATTCTGACTCCTGAAGCCACTACGCATTTCACTTCAGCAAAGCGGCAGGACCACACAGGCTTCTCGCAGCACATCTGCTCTCGTCTGCCTCTACGGGTAGAAATTCAAGAATCTGACTCCTGAAGCCACTACGCATTTCACTTCAGCAAAGAGGCTGGATCACACAGGCTTCTCGCAGCACATCTGCTCTCGTCTGCCTCTACGGAGAGAAATTCAAGAATCTGACTCCTGAAGCCACTACGCATTTCACTTCAGCAAAGCGGCAGGACCACACAGGATTCTCAAAGCACATCTGCTCTCGTCTGCCTCCACGGGGAGAAATTCAAGAATCTGTCTCCTCAAGCCACTACGCATTTCACTTCAGCAAAGCGGCATGACCACACAGGCTTCTCGCAGCACATCTGCTTTCGTCTGCCTCTACGGAGAGAAATTCAAGAATCTGGCTCCTGAAGCCACTACGCATTTCACTTCAGCAAAGCGGCAGGACCACACAGGCTTCTTGTAGCACATCTGCTCTCATCTGACTCTACGGAGAGAAATTCAAGAATCTGACTCCTGAAGCCACTACGCATTTCACTTCAGTAAAGCGGCAGGACCACACAGGCTTCTCGCAGCACATCTGCTCTCGCCTGCCTCTACGGAGAGAAATTCAAGAATCTGACTCCTGAAGCCACTACGCATTTCACTTCAGCAAAGCGGCACGACCACACAGGCTTCTCGCAGCACATCTGCTCTCGTCTGCCTCTACGGGGAGAAATTCAAGAATCTGAAAGATGATGATGATGATGATGATGATGGAGACGCACTCCATCGAAACGTTGCTACGAGACGACGATGCTACTCGGCTGACAATCCGTGAAGACCTCAGGTATCACTTACGTACGTCACATTGGTCACAGGGCTCTGGACACGCATCAGCTGCGATTTGTTGTTGTACCCAATAACAGGCCGCACCATAAGGTGTTGAGTTGGCTCTAGGTCTTGTGCGAATGCAGTGACTTATGATACTGCTCTCCTTGTTTGCAGTGAGCGAAAATGGGCTCATCATTTTCAAACAGAACGTGGATTCGTCCGAAGACACAATATGACGTCATTCCTGTCCACAGTGACGACGTTCCACACAACATTGGCGTCTAGCATGTTTCTGCACATTCGTCGAAGGTAGGTGGAAAGTGGACGACTCACACGTAACCCATGCCGTAATAAACGGCGACGGACTGTCACCCCTGATAATGTACGACGTGTTACACTGTTCCACTGTTACTCGAGAACCAAGGGCGACGCAGATATGTCGTGCAACACCATTCGGACGAGATATCGACCATTTGCAGGGATGGGTGGTCCGACGTGACCCATCTCGTTGTGTTCTACGGCCTTTCTACATCTACGTCTACAGTTATACTCCGCAAGCCACCCAACGGTGTGTGGCGGAGGGCACTTTACGTGCCGCTGTCATTACCTCCCTTTCCTGTTCCAGTCGCATATGGTTCGCGGGAAGAACGACTGCCGGAAAGCCTCCGTGCGCGCTCGAATCTCTCTAATTTTACGTTCGTGATCTCCTCGGGAGGTATAAGTAGGGTGAAGCAATATATACACCTCATCCAGAAAGCACCTTCTAGAAACCTGGACAGCAAGCTACACCACGATGCAGAGCGCCTCTCTTGCAGAGTCTGCCACTTGAGTTTGCTAAACATCTCCGTAACGCTATCACGCATACCAAATAACCCTGTGACGAAACGCGCCGCTCTTCTTCGGATATTCTCTATCTCCTCTGTCAACTCGACCTGGTACGGATCCCACAATGATAAGCAATACTCAAGTATAGGTCAAACGAGTGTTTTGTAAGCCATCTCCTTTGTTGATGGACTACATTTTCTAAGGACTTTCCCAATGAATCTCAACCTGGCACCCGCCTTACCAACAATTAATTTTATATGATCATTCCACTTCAAATCGTTCCGTACGCATACTCCCAGATATTTTACAGAAGTAACTGCTACCAGTGTTTGTTCCGCTATCATATAATCATACAATAAAGGATCCTTCTTTCTATGTATTCGCAATATATTACATTTGTCTATTTTAAAGGTCAGCTGCATCAGCACCAAGTGCCCATCCCCTGCAGATCTTCCTGCATTTCGGTGCAGTTTACTAATGCTGCAACTTCTCTGTGTACTACAGCATCATCGGCGAAAAGCCGCATGGAACTTCCGACACTATCTACTAGGTCATTTATATATATTGTGAAAAGCAATGGTCCCATAACACTCCCGTGTGGCACGCCAGAGGCTACTTTAACGTCGGTAGATGCGAAACATTCGGCTAACATCTAACACCCGTTGCCGCAAGACTTCCTCTCACACGAGCAGCAATTTCCCGAATGGATGCATCACATACTCTCATACCAATAATGCGCTCTCTTTCAAACTCACTGATTTGACGGTACGATTTGCTCATTCGTCTGCCAGGCATTCTGCACGTCTGCTCAAATCGCACCGGTCCATTAGCTTCGGTTTATAGCGTCAACGAGAGCCGCAGGCACATTTTACCGGTAGGTGGTGTTTCGCCACGATATCGATGTCGACCTTGCACTCGCGAGCCCACATCGCTGGAATGCTAACCATTTTTGCATTACATAATAGTATACATGTCCTGTGAATATGATAGTTCTATCTCTAGTCGTTCAAGGTATCCTGTTTTTTTTCTGAACATGAGTGTTATTTTACAAGGAAGAACTCAGACCCTCCGTGCTGAAGAAATTCTGAGTACATAAACGTATCGGTATGAGACCTTTAATAACTGCATTGTGTGTTGTGTTGACCGGGACTTTCTGAGAGAAGGACAGGGCAGTGTAGGCGAAATGCTGTGTTCGCTAAAATTCCCTGTGGGTGGGACGAAAGGCGCGTGGCCACCCACACATCTGAGGCTTCCTTTGGTTGAATAGCGGCGTCTCGACACGTTCCCAGAATTTTTTGCATGGGCGGACTAAGCCGCATGAGACAGCTGGCCGAGAGGGCCATTCTCTGGCCGGCGGTACCGCTAGCCATCTCTCTGCTGCGTTCTGCGCTCTTCTCACGTGGCCCCAGAAGACCTTGAGAAACTCACTTGGGCGTTTCCTCGAAGCGTAGTAGAGAGGAAGCCGCTGCCATATTTTCGCACACTACGTGGGAAACAAGCGACTTTTCGCACGATAAACGTCTAGCCAATAAGGAAAGAGAGCGCCACCTATTCCCAACTTCCTGATTAGCCTGCGGCAACAGAACAGGTGCGAACTGGAAAATTTAGGCAGGCCTTCCCTGCAAAGTGGTGTGGAGAAAGAAATTCACGCTTGTCATGGTGGCAGACCCAGGAATTGGCTCTCGCCATTTGTGAGAGTAAAGTGAGAAGGAGAGGACTTGGGGAGCAGGCAGGTTTCTGTAGGTTAGTTTGAGTAGTTACCAGACAGCGCCAAACAGGCTGTACTGCGCATGCCCAGCTACGATGACGTAGGCAGCCTGTACTTTGTGCTTGATCTGCTCATACGCTTTTCTGTGAGGAATTTCGTGCGTGGCGAGGCATCACATGAGCATGTGCAGCCCTGCGGCACATACAGAGCTGTACTTAGAGCAACTGTTTTGTCATATCTCACCCAGATAAAGGTTGCAAATAAGGAAGCAGTTCGTGGCATAATATCATTTCAAAACTAGACTCCACAGCTCAAAGTACCATAACATTTTGCTATGGGGTGACTTTGACAGGTTTTTTCTTTTCTTTTTTTTTATTTGTACTTTGCAATATCGTTACGTAGCATTTACAATCAGATTTACATCTACACATCACTGCAATAAGCTAGTAGGCTGGGATACAAATTTCTTGCAAAAAAAAAAAAAAAAAAAAAGGAAGAGCTTCTTGTGTAGCTTACACCAGTATAAAGGACAAAAAATTTCAAGACTATTTCAAAATGTGTAAAAAATTAACAAGTTTGACTCTGACACAAGGAAACTGTACAACTGACAGTTTATGTTCTACTCTAGGAATAAAGCCATGTGGTAAGTTAAAACGATAAAACACGGTATGCTGCCAGTTTACAATTTGGAATAGAATGGCATTCTATAAATTTAAGATGTAAACACAAATTAAGAAATAACTTTAGGCCTAATGGAAGTAATAGACAAGCGCCTTGTGATCGAAAAACACTGTTTCACTGAAGGCAGATTTGTAAAATTCTGCTACAGCTGTCAATATATTTGAAAGAAAATATTTAGTTCAAAACTACTGACCAAATTTGCCCAATTAGTCAGCTAAAGTCAATGTTTATGTATATTCGAACGTATATAGCATTAAGAGGTCTTACAGTGCCATAAAAGGAACAGGATATCAGAGACTACTTCAGCAGCATCAGAATTTCATAAACCATACTAAAATGCTTTATTCCGCTCTAATTGCACGTTTCTATGTCCAGATGCACTCTGAAGTACCTGATATTCAGCTTTTCTAAGTGGTTTTCGTGATACCAACTTTCTTGGAGGTCCAGTACTGTATTCTCATATTTGGTTCTTTACTATGTTATAATGTCATTCGTCCCAGAAAATGAAAATTTGCACTTGAAATTGAACGATGTTGAAAGTAATCAATAGTACGTAACGAAACACTTCGTTTCAAATAAACTAACTGCTTCAGCAGAAAACATTAATAGAAGAAAATTTCTCTACAAAATAGACAGAAATAGCTTGCGAAAACATTAATGGTTGATGGTTAATAATGTGGGAATAATATAAAATCAGAAAATTGAAACTAACTTATTTTGGTCTTTCATGATTATGAAAATGTATATCAATTCACTTGATGGCTCCCGGCCACAGAAATCTGTTTTGTTTTCATTAGACGTTAAGTGGTGGTAGTCTTAGTATGCTTCGAAGTAGTCGTCTTTCGGTGCTCTACAGTCGGTTCGCGACTGGTCTTGGAATGCCTCCTAGGGGTGCTGTGGCATATTCAATTAGTGGTCTGATGAACGTCTTAAGCCCGGTCCACACGCAACGATCTGTCTGCGCAGACATTGGAGCAGATGTCTGTATATGCAAAAGATCGCCGCAAATGTGGTGTGTTCACACGACACAAACCCCAATCTACTACTCGCCCGCCATCTGTCGGTGTAGAAAAGAAATATCAGTAGCAAGCGACTACGCTCCCCGTAAATGTCAAAAATTTAATTCAGTTATTTTGAAATATAGAAATGGAGGAAGTTCTGTTGTGGTCTGTGTTCGAAACTTGTGTTGGAAAAAACATTCAGATCAACCGCAGGAAACAGAGAAAGCGGTCAAAATGGTGTAGACAGTGGCTGCTAAAGCGAAAGCAGTTTTCTCACGTACATTTAGTGCGAGAGTTGCAGGGCGAACCTGTTTTGTTTTACATTACCTCGTGTTTCATTTCCTGGCACATTCACACTCCAATTTCATCTTCAGTAGTACTCCTGCTTGGTCTTGGCGTTTCTTGATCACTAAGAGAGCCAAGCAGATCAAAATACCATAACATTGGCTAGTATACTTGATCTACTCTTATATCAGAACTTCTAGATTTCTGAACTTTGGATAACTCTTTTCGGTAAAAGGGTTCGCTGACAGACTTAATTTACTTGACTTTCCTTCATGGACTCATCCTTCAGGACAGCGTAAATAGCTTCGCATGTGTTGGGTATTATTTTACTCAGCGCTTGTTTCGATATTGCAGTTGAAAATTCCAAATCCTTGTAGCTCCTTCTTCTTGCTAGGAATCTTAATGTTACCGCCAGCCGTTCATGAGGAGAAATTGCCCTTCTCATACAAATATTTTTTCTCGTAACATGAGGGGTTACAAGCTTTAAGAGATAATTATAAGTTTCGACATCCATCCGCAAATAATTTCGCCAGTTCGCAACGAGTTTATTTTTTTTATTACCGTTTCTCTGTTTGCCGAGACGTCAACTGCCCGCAATTTTTCAATTAGAGCATTGGATGCTGCTGTCTTTTTGTCTCGGTCACTATATTCTTTACTTTTAATCTTCCACAAACAAGGGTGGTTTCTATATATTTCAATGAATTCACTTACAAACTCTCGAGAACACTGACGAGTATCAGCCATTTTAATGCCCTGTGCGCACAAATACAAACACTAGACTGAGTAAACAGCTGTTTCGCGCCAGATTTGCGGCGATCTCCTGTCCACACGCTACAACTTGTCTGTGCAGATGTGGTGAGAACCCACAGATTTGAGAGGTTTCGCTCAAACCTCCAACTCCAACTTCCAGGCTTGCACACACCTCAGATTGGTGCACATCTTCTGTCCACACGCAACGATCTGTCTGCGCAGATGTGATGTGCGCAGACAGATCGTTGCGTGTGGACGGGCCTTTATATGTGTGTATCGCCTTCTGAGTGTCGCACCCGTGGAACGCGAATTCAGCTCTGCGCATGCGCACGAGCTCGCTGGCAACTGCTCAAACGAACCTTATGTGGTCGTATCTGGCATCGCAGGGTGACGCCCTGTCCACAGAGGTTACCAGTGGTGTCCGGTGCAGCTTGCAGCTTCTTGTTGCTGTCACGAGTAAGTGATGCAAACAGCGTTCGCTCTACTTGGAGTCTGCGCAGCTCTCGGCTTGCGAGTGCTTCCCGCAACATGCATTGTTGTTATTTGGTTCTGAGTTTGTATTACAAGAATCGTGTATCGAATTTCGTTGTTATTTCGGCATTTTTGAGCTGCCCAGGCTCTGATAAGTAATTTGGACAAGAAGTTAACAGTCTTATAAAAAGCTGTCCGGTGCCTCCGATAAACATATATTAATTGTGAATTCAGTTTTAATTTAATTTCTCCGAATAATTGAGATTCTTCATTGTACTTCATGCTTAATGATTTTAATTGCTTGAGAGAAGATCTTGTATTTGCAGACATTTGATGTGAGAATCAAATTAATTTGAGTCAGTAAATACATGTTCAAATGGTTCAAATGGCTCTGAGCACTATGGGACTTAATAACATCTATGGTCATTAGTCCCCTAGAACTTAGAACTACTTAAACCTAACTAACCTAAGGACATCACACACATCCATGCCCGAGGCAGGATTCGAACCTGTGACCATAGCGGTCGCGCGGTTCCGGACTGAGCGCCTAGAACCGCTAGACCACCGCGGCCGGCTACATGTTCATTTTAGTGATTATTTTCATTCGAACGTTACTACAACTAATTTGTCAGGCGACCCTCCCTTAATCCCTCTGCGCTTATCTCAGAAGTTGTTCTGCATTTTCAGCATCTTTCTGTGGTGTGATAATTTCACAAGATACTAATTTTCTGGTGAAAATAATCGCATCCCGAGTACGCGAGGGTGGCAAGCAGATTCCACTAATTACTGTTGAAGACCGAGTGTCTCACACTTTCCATTTTCGTGCATCTTAGGTGTGAATTTGCTGGTATTTTCTTTTAAAACAGGAAAGAAACGAAGAGGGAGTTGTCACAGTTAACAAAGTTGTGCTAATTCGAGCTCAATACACCTAATTTCTCCTTCTAAATATTCTCAAGAATAAAGATTCCACTACAGAACCTCTACGAGGCCATGTTAGTGTGTAAGTAGGCTATTTAGGTTTTTATGTTGGTAACGCCACGTAGCGCTCTGTATGAAAATCACTGACTGTGCTGTGTGCAATCAAATGGCTCTGAGCACTATGCGACTTAACTTCTGAGGTCATCAGTCGCCTAGAACTTAGAACTAATTAAACCTAACAAACCTAACGACATCAAACACATCCATGCCCGAGGCAGGGTTCGAACCTGCGACCGTAGCGGTCGCTCGGTTCCAGAATGTAGCGCCTAGAACCGCACGGCCACTCCGGCCGGCTGTGTGGAATCTATGGCTGGTTGGCATTGTTGGAATATTCACTATTGTAGTGTTGGGCAGTTGGATGTGAACTTTGTGTAGCGTTGTACAGTTTAAGGTGAGCCGCCAGCAGGGGCGGATATGTGGGAAGAGAGATTGCAGAGTTTTGAGAGCGGACGATCTGGTCGTGTGTCCGTCAGAAAAAGGTAATTTTTAAAACTGGATGTTATGAACTTATATATATATATATATATATATATATATATATATATATATATATATATATATATATATATATATATATATATATATATATATATATATATATATATATATGGGATTATTGAAAGTCAGACTGCGTTGCGCTAAAAATACTGGGTGTCAGCTTAGTGTATATCAGAAGAAGTACAGAAAGAAATGTCTGAGTACGTTCATTTTGCTCAGCTGTTTGAAAATCAAATGACGTTGAAGGTTCCAGCACAGTCATTTATAAATTTTTTCTAAGGGGATGTTTCAAGTGTAGACCAAACACCGTTTTCTCAGCTGCAGAGGAAGTACGTGTGCGCTAACGGACTAAGAAACGGAACTGGTTTGCATGTCGCTCTGGGGCTCTTCTAAGAGTAAGGCGGCTCGTAGATTTTGATGTGCCACGTTAACTGCCGTTCTCGAGAGTGAAAGACACAAAACCGTGCCACAAAAACGGTGCATCGCGTGCGCGTGCGACCTTAATGAATGCTCCGAGGACTAGTATTAACGAGAATGGCAGTTCTCCAGCGACTAAGTAGAAGGAAGCGGCGCCACTGTATTATGATAAAATTAACGTCGAGGAGTGAATGAGACAGCTGAATAGCAGTTTATTTATGACGAAATTGAAAATGCAAAACAGCTCAGTTAAACGATATCACCAATTTTCGTATGGATGCATTGTACAAAATCTAAATAAGGATTTACTTTTCTCCTCTGATAATTTGTGTTAAATTCGTGCTTTGTGTTGTGTACAAGGGTACATTTTTTATGATGATAATAATTCCTGGACTTAATTATACGTTTCCAATCCCGCTCAACTGCATCCCCTCTGCAGAAAATACTCAGATATTCACTTACGCTTCCAGCGGGCAAATTGCACCGTAAATGGTGTTTGAGCCAGGACTGGAATCACTATTCAGTGCACAGAGTAGCACGTTCAAAAATCATTCAGTTTTATTCATTTGCTTGCAGCTATTGATACAGGTTGAACTCACTTTGTTTGCAAAGTGTGACGTAGTTTTGACTCTTAGCTGTAATGCTGCAAAAGTTCTTTCTGGATGACAGCCTGCTCCATAGAATATTGGTGCACCATCGGAACACAGTGCAGCAGCGATTCAGCGTGGCATAGCCTCGATACATCCTTGTTAGGTTCCTGGTGGTACTAGATGGGTATAATTAAAGCGCAGCTACTCACGGAGGTCGAGTGCAGCCTACAATTACAGTATGACAGCGAAATTTGGTAAATATGGTAATACATTAATGCGAATTCGGTTTTCATTGCAACACAAATTAGTTCCAGCTTTGGCCACTATGCGCAAATCGGGCGCTGTACACTGTTTGTATGACGATATGAAATGTCTGTGTGAAATCTTATGGGACTTAACAGCTGAGGTCATCAGTCCCCAAGCTTACACACTACTTAACCTACATTATCCTAAGGACATACACACACACCCATACGCGAGGGAGGACTCGATCCTCCGCCGGGATGAGTCGCACAGTCCGTGACTGCAGCGCCTTCAGTCCGCTCGGCTTATCCCGTGCGGCTATGACGATATGACTTACCCGCTGTCATATGACAAGCCATAATTTGAGTAAACAGTAGGTCTGTCGAGAAGAGAGGCCGTTCTCTGTACATGAATCTGTATTACGTGAACGGTAGCAGTTGCACTCTTTCTTTGAGAGATTATCGCCGAGTGAAAGGACTAAGAAGAGACCCGATCTCATTAAAAGGTTTAAAGATGATAATGAATTTCGAAAACACGGGTGAGCTTGGTGTGGCACCTGGAAGGAGAAGACGTCCTATTCCGGTGAACTTTATTGGCGAGGTCACTGTTGCTGTAACTGACCATGCAGCTCGTGCTGCTGGCGTTCATGCACTGTCACGCGAATTGTTCATCTCAAAGCCGACAGTACAGAAATTTTGCGGTCTGTTGTGCACTATTACTCGTACAAGACGGTGCAGAAACTGAAACGTCATCATCCGTAGCAATGTCCTGAATTTGCTCTTCAGTTTGTGGTACCGACTGAAGTTGATGACATGTGGCCGAGTAATATTTTATGGAATGGCGATGCACATTTTACACTGCAGGTGGCAGTGAATACACAGAATTTCTGATGATGATGTTAAGCCACTCACGAAGAGGGTTTAAACTCACCTTATGTGACTGTGTGGTGCGAATTCTCAAGCACCTTTATTCTCGGTCCATTCTTCTTTGAAGAGAATACACCCAGAGATCCTGTCAGGTGTACATCTACATCTACATTTATACTCCGCAAGCCACCCAACGGTGTGTGGCAGAGGGCACTTTAATTGCCACTGTCATTACATCCCTTTTCTGTTCCAGTCGTGTATGGTTCGCGGGAAGAACGACTGCCGGAAAGCCTCCGTGCGCGCTCGAATCTCTCTAATTTTACATTCGTGATCTCCTCGGGAGGTATAAGTAGGGGGAAGCAATATATTCGATACCTCATCCAGAAACGCACCCTCTCGAAACCTGGCGAGCAAGCTACGCCGCGATGCAGAGCGCCTCTCTTGCAGAGTCTGCCACTTGAGTTTGCTAAACATCTCCGTAACGCTATCACGCTTACCAAATAACCCTGTGACGAAATGCGCCGCTCTTCTTTGGATCTTCTCTATCTCCTCCGTCAACCCGACCTGGTACGGATCCCACACTGGTGAGCAATACTCAAGTATAGGCGGAACGAGTGTTTTGTAAGCCGCCTCTTTTGCTGATGGACTACATATTCTAAGGACTCTCCCAATGAATCTCAACCTGGTACCCGCCTTACCAACTATTAATTTTATATGATCATTCCACTTCAAATCGTTCCGCACGCATACTCCCAGATATTTTACAGGAGTAACTGCTACCAGTGTTTGTTCCGCCATCATATAATAATACAATAAAGGATCCTTCTTTCTATGTATTCGGAATACATTATATTTGTCTACATTAAGGATCAGTTTCCACTCCCTACACTAAGTGCCTATCCGCTGCAGATCTTCCTGCATTTCGCTGCAATTTTCTAATGCTGCAACTTCTCTGTATACTACAGCATCATCGGCGAAAAGCCGCATGGAACTTCCGTCACTATCTATTAGGTCATTTATATATATTGTGAAAAGCAATGGTCCCATAACACTCCCCTGTGGCACGCCAGAGGTTACTTTAACGTCTGTAGACGTCTCTCCATTGATAACAACATGCTGTGTTCTGTTTGCTAAAAACTTTTCAATCCAGCCACACAGCTGGTCTGATTTTCCGTAGGCTCTTACTTTGTTTATCAGGCGACAGTGCAGAACTGTATCGAACGCCTTCCGGAAGTCAAGGAAAATAGCATCTAATATTTTCTGGGTCTCATGAACAAATAAAGCGAGTTGGGTCTCACACGATCGCTGTTTCCGGAATCCATGTTGATTCCTATAGAGTAGATTCTGGGTTTCCAAAAAACGACATGATACTCGAGCAAAAAACATGTTCTAAAAGTCTACAACAGATCGATGTCATAGACATTGGTCTATAGTTATGCGCATCTGCTCGACGACCCTTCTTGAAGACTGGGACTACGTGTGCTATTTTCCAATCAATTGGAACATTTCGTTCCTCTAGAGACTTGCGGTACACGGCTGATAGAAGGAAGGGGGGGGGGGGGGCAAGTTCTTTCGCGGACTCTGTGTAGAAACGAATTGGTATCCCGTCAGGTCCAGTGGACTTTCCTCTGTTGAGTGATTCCAGTTGCTCGGGTACCGTGATGTCTGCGCGTTATCGGACCTCTTCGTGCAGCACCTGATTCCTGCTTTGGAATACCGCAGCTGTGTGGCATCCCCTGCTTTCATGCAAGATTGAGCAACACCTTGAGAGGTTCCATGCCCTCTTTTGCATGTCTCCTCTCATTTTCATCAAGTCTGTTAATGTCCTATGTCATTGCACGGTAGTAACAGACCGAATTATGTTATTGTAATGAGAGTATTTGTACTAAGGCAAGTTGACGTCATAAAGCCCTGCTCGAAATTGGAGGGAACGGTCGCTATTGGTGTGAATGATGTACTGAGACGGGGAGGGGGGGGGGGGGGGGGGAATTTTGGAATCAGAACTGAATGCTGAGGGTCTAAACATTCATGGTGGTGTCTGATTGTTCTATATCGTGTCTCCCTACCACCTTCCCGCAACGACTCTCTGAGCGTGTTTTTTAGGGAATTAACTAGTTTGAACCTGGGGCCTGTTGCTGGTAAGGAGACGCCAGACCACACCTGACATGTAGAATTCAGAAGAGTTCAGTGAGACTAGCGATGATATAACCAAATACTAAATGATCTCAGCGTCAGCTCCACTGCACTCCCTGTAAAAGTCGCTGTAAAAGAATCTTAATACTAACTAAATTTAGTTTAAGGGGTTCAAGGCTTTCCTATTTTTAGTTAGCTGGTAAAATAACGTCGAAAAAGCAGTTAAGTTTACCATTGGAAATTTTATTCTACTCACAAAACATTGTTTATAAATTGCTCTATTGATAAAAGGAAGTGTTTTAATACAGGATGGTAAAAACCAACTGTGTTCAACAAAAATGTGAACGAATATTCCCTGAGTGGGTTCAAGTTCTACAAAGGATCGAAGGATGACCTATGCCATATCACATCTATAATCTAGGTTTAAATTAAGTTTCACAAAAGAGAAAACTATCAAAATGGTCTACAGTGACCCTCAATTATCTTTAATTACTTATCTAACTTGTCGTGAATTACAGTGGCTGATGTGGCTTCTCAATAACTATATAACAGAGAAATCATCGCGTTTCAGATTTTTTACTTCAAGTGGCAAATGTGAACACCATGAGTTTTAATTAACGATCTACACTAGTATTACGCAAAAAGGGGGTGTAACAGATGAGACTTCTGCAGTTCTGAGTGAAGCCTTATGCGCTCAAAAATGCGGCATCGCGTGCGTTCATTACCTTGTCGGTGTTAGGCAGCGTCAGGGCGGCAGCGGCCGGCGTAGCAGCCATCCAGCTCGCCGTCTCGGAACTAACTCTCTCCTAACTTCTCCTTACTACAATTTTCCGAAGTTGGTTTAAAAAAAACTATCTGGCTGTGTTTTCATCTGACCAATCACGGTCTCAATGTTAACCTTAAGCTCCGCCTACAAAAATTCTGTCTATCCAATGAGAAACGTTATACTTTTCGTGGTGGGGCAATGTTTTTAAAGTTTGCAACGTAACAGAGACGCGAAACAGTCTCACGCTAAAACCTGCAGCTGGTGTGGTCCTTTTAGCGTTATCGTAAGATCTATACTGTTCTTCTGGAGGGCTCTATCTTTTAACATGGGCTGGGGGTGGTCCTAATGTAACAGACACGCGAAAAAGTCTCACGCTAAAACTTGCGGGTGGTAGTTGCCCTTTTTGTGTTATCGTAAGATCTATACTGTTCTTCTGGAGGGCTCTAGCTTTTAACATGGGCTGGGGGAGGGGGGGGGGGGTCCTTGACGTAACAGAGACGCGAAAAAGTATCACGCTAAAACGTGCGGGTGGTAGTCTTAGAGGTAGGCTGGCAACGTGGGTGTCCAGTCCGTCCCTTATCGAAGGGCCTTCTAGCTTAACACTGTTCTGCTCTCGGCTTCTGTTCTTGTTTCTCCCCTCGGAACTGCGTCGGTCTCACGGTGGGAAGGTACGACACGCATTTAGGCATTCTTGTATTAGTCTGTGGTATTCCATTTGCTCACTCGTTACTCGTATTACTTTGGTTAATTTAATGTCACGATTTATTCGGAGCTATGTGACATACTACTAGATTTGCTTATTATGTCAGGGTTTTTATGGAAGGTGTTGGATTTGCCTGACACCTTACAAGGGTAGGGAGTAGAGCAATGTTGGCTTCGCTCTTGCATTGCGCGGGCAGTGGATTGAGGATCTGATCTTCCTCGGAGTTGGACGGTCTTGCGACTTGGTCGCTCGTTTTCGGAAGAACTTAGAATTCTCAGACAGCCTTCGTGGCCAAGGGGTTGACACAGAGTTGCTGCACGGCAGAAGTCGGCGCCTACATCATCAGGACGCTGCCTACCGACAATGTGCTGCAGGTTTCAGTACTGGTACACTATTTTGCGGCTCCGGCATTGTAGGACCTTATCAATTTTATACTGAATCCCTCAGCAGCACGCGCGCTCGCTTTGCTACAAGTCCACCTTGCTTGTTTCTCCATGTGATCCCATTTGAGCTCTCAGTACTAATTGCGATACTGCTATATAGTCGGGAGATAAATATTTGATTCATTAGGACCTTCATTCATTATCGTCAATCTATTGCATCACAGAGAGTAGGAGCCCCTTGTTCTCGAGGCAACTCTTATTCTCATTATATTTCAGTATACCTTATCCTTTAACTTACTGTGTGTGTCGACAATAATGTGCATTTATGTCCTGATGTATAATAAATCTCATTGTAATATTTAATCCGCATATAATTTCGTCGATATATGCAGAATCCCATTTCCTGTTGTTTATTATGATAAAGTTCTCTTTTTTGAGTTGATTGCAATTTTTATTAAATTATTGTGAGTGTGCACTCCTTATTTTACCAACTAGCAGGGTCCACCATCATTTCTTTCCGTTACCATTGTGCTCATAATTAATTAGCTGGTAGATAGGGAGGGGGTCTAGTGCATGTCTCCTTCTCAAGCAAAATTCGTATGAATTAAAGAGGTACAAACTCTTCTCCACCCCCGCACCCCGCAACCTCATTACGCTTGCCCATTGAAAGATTTGGTTAGTGCCACCTTCCACGAACGTTTTAACTCCGGAGGTTTTCCAGATGCATTGCGTGCAACATAACCTGACATTTGGCTCTGGGGATATCTAAACGAACCTGATCTGAAGCCTGATATACAACGACACGTTTGCTCAGATTCCACTGAAACTGCTGCGAGCAACAGTCGATCACATCGTTTTACGGAAGCAGCAACTCGATGACGCCATCAGTGCTCATACTGAACAAAATGTGTAATCAGCGGTTAATAATAAAATCAACATTATGTCCTTCTCACTTGTTTAATGTTTACTGACCGCGTCCCCCTTTCTAATTCATTATATATGGAACAATTCTATACGTTGTAAGACGTGTATATTTCTATTGTCTATTGTCAAACCAAAATTTATGAAAAATGTTTATATTTTATTAATAGGATTAAGTAGGAAAATTGATATTTGTCAATTTGGAAATAATTGTGGTAGCACCAAAGTACGGTTGGCAGGAGAGATCGCACATTGATATAATTTTAAAAAGGGCGGGAGAGACCATGCATGGATATATTTTAAGAAAAGACCGCCCAATGATACATTTTGTAATGGTAGCAGGGATTGTCTGCACCACAAAGCATTCTTGGCAGGAGAGACCGCACTTAAGCGTTCGTAGCAAGTCAGTAAGCGAGATGTGAAGCGAGTCGGTAGCAGGTCTGACTCGAGAGGTTGAGAGGAGCGGTGTGCCTGCCAGCCACCAGCTATGATTTACAAGAGATTATAAACGGATGTTCAGAGACATCAGCTAACTACTATTATAAGAGGAACTAATATTAATGAACTATTTTTTTGAGAAACTCAAGACTACTGACGGTAGGTTTGCGTAATGCTAGTTGTAAGAGTACTGTTGTGGTCTTCAGTCCTGAGACTGGTTTGATGCAGCTCTCCATGCTACTCTATCCTGTGCAAGCTTCTTCATCTCCCAGTACCTAGTGCAACCTACATCCTTCTGAACCTGCTTAGTGTATTCATCTCTTGGTCTCCCTCTACGAATTTTACCCTCCACACTGCCCTCCAATACTAAATTGGTGATCCCTTGATGCCTCAGAACATGTCCTACCAACCGATCCCTTCTTCTGGTCAAGTTGTGCCACAAACTTCTCTTTTCCCCAATCCTATTCAACACTTCCTCATTAGTTATGTGATCTACCCATCTAATCTTCAGCATTCTTCTGTAGCACCACATTTCAAAAGCTTCTATTCTCTTCTTGTGCAAACTATTTATCGTCTATGTTTCACTTCCATACATGGCTCCACTCCATACAAATACTTTCAGAAATGACTTCCTGACACTTAAATCTATACTCGATGTTAACAAATTTCTCTTCTTCAGAAACGCTTTCCTTGCCATTGCCAGTCTACATTTTATATCCTCTCTACTTCGACCATCATCAGTTATTTTACTTCCTAAATAGCAAAACTCCTTTACTACTTTAAGTGTCTCATTTCCTAATCTAATTCCCTCAGCATCACCCGATTTAATTTGACTACATTCCATTATCCTCGTTTTGCTTTTGTTAATGTTCATCTTATATCCTCCTTTCAAGACACTGTCCATTCCGTTCAACTGCTCTTCCAAGTCCTTTGCCGTCTCTGACAGAATTACAATGTCATCGGCGAACCTCAAAGTTTTTATTTCTTCTTCATGGATTTTAATGCCTACCCCGAATTTTCTTTTGTTTCCTTTACTGCTTGCTCTATATAGAGACTGAATAACATCGGGGACAGGCTACAACCCTGTCTTACTCCCTTCCCAACAACTGCTTCCCTTTCATGTCCCTCGACTCTTATAACTGCCATCTGGTTTCTGTACAAATTGTAAATAGCCTTTCGCTCCCTGTATTTTACCCCTGCCACCTTTAGAATTTGGAAGAGAGTATTCCAGTCAACATTGTCAAAAGCTTTCTCTAAGTCTACGTAGGTTTGCCTTTCCTTAATCTATCTTCTAAGATAAGTCGTAAGGTCAGAATTGCCTCACGTGTTCCAACATTTCTACGGAATCCAAACTGATCTTCGCCGAGGTCGGCTTCTACTAGTTTTTCCATTCGTCTGTAAAGAATTCTTGTTAGTATTTTGTAGCTGTGGCTTATTAAACTGATTGTTCGGTAATTTTCACATTTGTCAACACCTGCTTTCTTTGGGATTGGAATTATTATATTCTTCTTGAAGTCTGCGGGTATTTCACCTATTTCATAAATCTTGTTCACCAGATGGTAGAGTTTTGTCAGGACTGGCTCTCCCAAGGCTGTCAGTAGTTCCAATGGAATGTTGTCTACTCCGAGGGCCTTGTTTCGGCTCAGGTCTTTCAGTGCTCTGTCAAACTCTTCACGCAGTATCGTATCTCCCATTTCATCTTCATCCACATCCTCTTCCTTTTTCCGTAATATTGTCCTCAAGTACATCGCCGTTGTATAGACCCTCCATATACTCCTTCCACCTTTCTGCTTTCCCTTCTTTGCTTAGAACTGGGTTTCCATCTGAGCTCTTGATGTTCATACAAGTGGTTCTCTTTTCTCCAAAGGTCTCTTTAATTTTCCTGTAGGCAGTATCTATCTTACCCCTAGTGAGATAAGCCTCTACATTCTTACATTTGTCCTCTAGCCATCACTGCTTAGCCATTTTGCACTTCCTGTCGATCTCATTTTTGAGACGTTTGTATTCTTTTTTGCCTGCTTCATTTACTGCATTTTTATATGTTCTCCTTTCATCAATTAAATTCAATATTTCTTCAGTTACCCTAGGATTTCTACTAGCCCTCGTCTTTTGACCTACTTGATTATCTGCTTTCTTTACTACTTCATCCCTCAAAGCTACCCATTCTTCTTCTACTGTATTTCTTTCCCCCATTCCTGTCAATTGCTCCCTTACGCTCTCCCTGAAACTCTGTACAACCTCTGGTTCTTTCAGTTTATCCAGGTCATATCTTCTTAAGTTCCCTCATTTTTGCAGTTTCTTCAGTTTTACTCCACAGGTCATAACCAATAGATTATGGTCAGAGTCCACATCTGCCCCTGGAAATGTCTTACAATTTAAAACCTGGTTCCTAAATCTCTGTCTGACCATTATATAATCTACCTAATACCTTTTAGTATCTCCAGGGTTCTTCCATGTATACAACCTTCTTTCATGATTCTTAAACCAAGTATTAGCTATGATTAAGTTGTGCTCTGTGCAAAATTCTACCAGGCGGGTTCCTCTTTCATTTCTTAGCCCCAATCCATATTGACCTACTACGTTTCCTTCTCTCCCTTTTCCTACTGCCGAATTCCAGTCACCCATGACTATTAAATTTTCATCACCCTTTACTATCTGAATAATTTCTTTTAGTTCGTCATACATTTCTTCAATTTCTTCGTCATCTGCAGAGCTAGTTGGCATATAAACTTGTACTACTGTAGTAGGTGTGGGCTTCGTATCTATCTTGGCCACAATAATGCCTTCAGTATGCTGTTTGTAGTAGCTTACCCGCATTCCTGTTTTCTTATTCATTATTAAACCTACTCCTGCATTACCCCTATTTGATTTTGTGTTAATAACCCTGTAGTCACCTGACCAGAAGTCTTGTTCCTCCTGCTACCGAACTTCACTAATTCCCACTATATCTAACTTCAACCTATCCATTTCCCTTTTTAAATTTTCTAACCTACCTGCCCGATTAAGGGATCTGACATTCCACGCTCCGATCCGTAGAACGCCAGTTTTCTTTCTGCTTGAGTAGTCCCCGCCCGGAGATCCGAATGGGGGACTATTTTACCTCCGGAATATTTTACCCAAGAGGACTCCATAATCATTTAATCATACAGTAAAGCTGCATGCCCTCGGGAAAAATTACGGCCGTAGTTTCCCCTTGCTTTCAGACGTTCGCAGTACCAGCACAGCAAGGCCGTTTTGGTTATTGTTACAAGGCCAGATCAGTCAATCATCCAGACTGTTGCCCTTGCTACTACTGAAAAGGCTGCTGCCCCTCTTCAGGAACCACACGTTTGTCTGGGCTATCTGTATCGCTGAGGCACGCAAGCCTCCCCACCAACGGCAAGGTCCATGGTTCATGGGGGGAGGGGGGGGGGCTAAGAGTACTGTAAAACGTAAGAGTACTGTAAAACGTAAGTCCCATTTGAATGTTTGTATAATCATTTCATTCAGAACATAATTAATTTTTGCCTGCAATATTGCATTACTGATTATAATCCATCGCAAACACCATCAACGTAAAGCTTTGCAAAATTTTATTGTTGTCAAGAAAAAGTTTAACTATGAATTACGTAACGTCAGTCAAATTAATTAAAGAATAACGTCAGCTTTGCTATTAAAGAATAACGTCAGCTTTAGTAATAAATGCAGCCACTTATTATGAAGGCCCACCAGCAGCTAATAGGGTATAGTAAAACAGAGTAAGTATGTTCATGCCGCAGTTCGATGTAGCAGTCAGATGGCGATCCAGTGACAGTTAAATAGATAAGGAACAGTTTTGGGTTATTGCAGGTATCGACTGAGGGCCACGACGACGACACATTCTATGTTTCATCGAAATAATCAGAAAATCGCTTTTAATAAGCAGCATTTAAATTTGTATGCGAAGATTGAGAAAGAGAATTAATTTTTTCAAATGTAATATTTCATTTGTTAGCAAGCAAGCAAGAGATAAAAATCCTAAGGGAAGGTTTCATAGGTTATTGTAGAAGGGAAGGTTGCGAAACAAAAGAGATATAGAGACGGGAAGGTTTCAATGTGTCTCTTCTATCCACAGCGCCAGATTTGCACCTGGTGGCCCAAAACTGAAACTAATTTTTTCACTTAAATTGGTTCCACCTTAACGCAATAGAATGTCTACCAAGTTTCGCTGCCATACAATAATTACAGCCCACACTGGACCTCTGTGTATAGCTGCACTGTCATTGTAACCACTCGGTATATAGCTCCAACAGAACGTCCACGCACGTTTCCGTAAATTACGGCTAGGCGGTATGTAGACGCGGAGCTGGTGACTGATAGCGTCCAGGAAGTGTTCCATTCGATTCAGTCAGGTGAATTTGGTGGCGGCCAAGACATCAATGTGAGTCCACTAACATCCTCCTGAAAGCACTATGCCCGCATCTCGTGGTCGTGCAGTAGCGTTCTCGCTTCCCACGCCCGGGTTCCCGGGTTTGATTCCCGGCGGGGTCAGGGATTTTCTCTGCCTCGTGATCGCTGGGTGTTGTGTGCTGTCCTTAGGTTAGTTAGGTTTAATTAGTTCTAAGTTCTAGGGGACTGATGTCCATAGATGTTCAGTCCCATAGTGCTCAGAGCCATTTGAACCATTTTTGAAAGCACTATACGACGTTGCTGACCTTTTGGAACGTGCATTTATCGTGCTGCAAAATGTCGTCGTCGTCTTGAAAGACAGCAAGCTTGAATGCGTGCAGATTGTCCGCAGTAATGCTCATGCTGCCCATAGCTGCCACGGTGTCTTGGATTACTACCACAGGCCTCAAGGGAAACCACGTTAGTGTCCCCCAAAGCGTAATAATGTCCTGCGTTATTGGGGCGATGCATGTTTTCTGCAGGCGTTCACTTGGATCACAGCGTATCACGACACTGCCATTGAGGTGTTGGACTTGCGTTATCTCCGCTTTTCAGATCTGCAGTGCCACACAGCGATTTCCAGTTTTCACGTCTGGTTATCCTGGTGGCCGTAGGAACAGTGCGCTACCGTTGGAAAAACGACCTATTTCCTCCATCCTTCCTAAAATGACCCTACAGTGACCAAGAGGGCTCCTCGGACCACGAAAATTTCACCCGAAAGGCCAGCGTACTGAAAATGTCGCTGTTCCCCAGCTCGTTAGGGCTGAAATTCTTCAAACTTCACGAAATATTGTACACAGGAGTACGTAATTGCATCAGTGAATTTTTAGGACAACAAAATCGCTGGGAATTTCAGCGCAACGTGATGAGACGTCCCCTTTGGACGTTATACTTATATGGATATGGTGTCTGTTCTTTCGGACATGTCCAAAAGAACAGATACCATATCCGTATAAGTATATCGTTCTGGCAATTCCGGCCATGGCCTTCTTCTTCTGTGGGGATGCACACATATTCCTCGAACTCTTACGGAACTTGGTAAGAATACCTTCCACGAGTAATGAGTGTGTTGGGGTGGGACACTATGAATATAATGTGTGGACATACAAGGTGACAACGTGGGTCTCGCAGGAGGCGTGTGAGAGATAATCCCTGGAGTTGCTCTACCCTCTGTGCCCTTTGTGGCTCCGACGGGTAGAGCATCTGCCATGTAAGCAGGAGATCCCGGGTTCGAGTTCCGGTCGGGGCACACATTTTCACCTGTCCCCGGTGATATATATCAACACCCGTCAGCGGCTGAAGATATTAAATTAATTCTAATTCTTTGGACGTTTGTCAACAGGTCACACAATTCTCTTAAATTACGGGCGGTGATTTGCAATCACAGAGACGGTGCCCGACAACTTTTCAGATGTATCCCATCGGTTACAGATCAGTTATATTGGCTGGCCAATATGTCAACCTGAGTTCACTAACATGCTCCTAACCACTACATCACGATTCTGGCCTGGTGACAGGCAGTTTGCCAGCTGGAGGATGCTTTTGCCAACAGGGAAGACGTAAAGCACTAAGAGATGCAGGTGATCCGCAGTTCAGTTCATGTAGTTCACAGCTATTATTATTGCCACAAGACCCACTGAAGTCCAGTGAATGTCCCCCATAGCATAAAACGTCCTCAAAGGTCGCATCGGTCACACATTTGATGTACCGATTAGCCGTTCCTCTTGATGTCGGCGAGTCCGGACATGACCGTGAACCTCATGCAACGAGAAACGTGAGTTATCCGACCAGGTGCGGCTTTACCTCCATGTTCATATGCCTAGGTAATTGACCTACGCATGCCTCTGATTATAACGGGTGGCTCGATAAAGTTGTAGCGTCGAGCCACACACATCCGGTTTCATGCAGTGCAGCTAAACTCTCTGCAAATAAAATGTACCTCTCATCCAACACACCAATAGTAAATGCAGTGGATAAAATTGCGAATTAGTGGAATAATCAGAATAATGAGTAAAAGATGAATGAATAATTAATAATAGGTTTTTTTTTCTAACATCTGAAACTGATGTAGATGTCACAAGAGAATTATTTTGAATAATATTAGTTCAAGTAAGTAATGTCAAGTAAACGGAAAGCAGTCCTACAATTATCAACTATAGAACAGCCACAAAGATAACCTTATAAAAACGTCATAAACTTGCGTTAAGTGCGTTACAGGAATGATAGCGAGAGGAAAACTAAGTCCATTTTGTGATCAGAATAAACGGAATATTCGCTAGCTAAAGATAATTTAGAGGTTACCATGACGATTTACACAACACACAAAACATAAATAGAAGAAATTCGTCCTCCGTTTAGATTTAATCCTGTAATGTTAGTCAAAGACGCTAATGTTCTGAACTGCAGTACACACAGACTTCGTGAAAGTTAAAGTCCTTTTGAAAGTTAAAGTATTGTAGCTTCCGTTCACCACCCAGAATTTCAGTTCACATTACTTCAGGAAGATCTGCCGTCTTCCACACATGTGCTCTGCCGATACGATTTGACCCAACTTGACCACTTTCGAAACTAAACTAATGAACAATAACAATATTTAATAAAAGGAATGTTACAAACGTTAGATCACACTCCGACCATTTGAAATAAGTATAAGCAATAGTTTTTCGTAAATTAATAGGTCAGAATACTTGCACATTTGTGCTCCCATTAAATCGCTTAAACAATTACCTAGGCCTTTTTGATACCAGCTTCTCGAGAAGGTGCACTGTCAACAGTGGTATCTGTTCTCTCGAGCAACTATCTTCATATACTTTCCACAGATGTTCTCCGCAGTAACATTCGAACAGCAGTCTAGCTTCATCAGTTCCGAGATACTCGTCCTGTCACCAGGCCATAATAAACTGCTCTGTGTCAAAGTTGCTTAAGTCAGTGATTTTCCGCATTAGCGGCCATTCGCCTCTGCTTCGCTCATGTTTTTCCTCGCTGCGTTGCTTGGTCCGAATGCCACCTGGCGTATTTAAACCGGCGGTGGTCAGTGGTCATGTTGTAACTGTGACTTAGGAAATAATTCAGACCATGCATAGTTGTGGTGAAGAGGATTAAATGATGGTACTGCAATCTGAATGGTGTACTTTGATGTTCCGCCGGTAACATTTTGTATCCCTTTGACAGATCTATTCCGAATGAACTTCCAGGGAATCTCCATAGCCCGCCGGGTTGGCTGAGCGGTTCTAGGCACTACAGTCTGGAACCGGGCGACCACTACGGTTGCAGGTTCGAATCCTGCCTCGGGCATGGATGTGTGTGAGGTCCTTAGGTTAGTTAGGTTTAAGTAGTTCTAAGTTCTAGGGGACTGATGACCTCAGAAGTTAATGGCTCAGAGCCATTTGAACCATTTTTGAATCTCCATACAAAAAGTACTTCATGTTGCGACCTTCCTTGTTAAACACCCTTACCCCGGATGAAAGTTACAAACAATTCCTTATCAGCCAAGATCGCGAAACGTATTTATAGTCACAAAAAATAGTTTCAGTTCAAACAGCTAGCGATCTTGAGATCAAAGGTGACACTGTTGGTGTAATCACCAGGCCAGAAGGAACACGTTGTCATCAGAAAATTACATGCTTTTGCTTAACAACATGTAGTTTATTGATGTCAGAAAGGTCACAGTACGTGGTAATCAACAGAAAGTCATCCAGTTTTATTTATGGCTAGAGTCCCCCGCCGGGCAGGCCATTAGCCGGGTGCCGCTCTTTCAATTTGACGCTACTTCGGTGACCTGCAGTTGATAAGGATGATAGGATGATGATGAGGACAGCACAACACCCAATCCCTGGGCGGAGGAAATTCCCCGACCCAGCCGGGAATCGAACCCGGGCCCAGAGGACTGACAATCCGTCGCTCTGACCATTCAGCTACCGGGGGCGGACCGTCATCGAGCAAAACAGAAGTAATATTTGACAAAGGAAAATCCAAGAAGGAATAATGACAATATTATGAAAAAGATAGATCCCTACTCACCATATAATGGAAATGTTTAGTTGTAGACAAGCACATCAAAAAGACCGCTAAACAAGTTAAGCTCTTGGCCAAAAAGCCTTCCTCTGAATTAGACACACACACACACACACACACACACACACACACACACACACACACACACACACATTCTCTCAAAACTATCGAGGTGAGTCTGGCCTTGGCAGCAGGCAGAGAGAGTGGTAACGTGTGTGAGGGCTGCAGTTGCGTGAGTGTGTGTGTGTGTGTGTGTGTGTGAGAGAGAGAGAGAGAGAGTGTGTGCTGCCTCATTCAGATGAAGGCTTTTTGACCAAGAGCTTACTAGTTTAGCAGTCTTTTCGTTGTGCCTGTCTGCGACTAAACATTTCCACTCTATGGTGAGAAGGGATCTACACTTTTCATAATATTGACAGAACTAATATCCGGCGTATTTACCATCGAAGTGTTATAGGTTCTTTGCTAATTCTGATCTATGTAATAGATTTAGGGCATACTCTGAGCAACCCTCCCTCGGTAAACCCTCTGCCAGGCACTTAATTGTGAATTCCACAGTTATCGTGTACATGTATATATAAATGACAAGGTGTCTCCTACCAGCCTGGTGATCGGACACAGAAATGTTTCTCGTATTTGATCTGAAGATAGCTAGCTGTTTTGGCTAGTTATCACAATTACAAATAAATTTTGAGATTTTGACTAATACAGGATTATTTAAAACAATCCATAACTGTTAATGTTTGTACATAGCTTATCTCCAACTCGAGTATGTCAGGAAACTACAAAAGTACAAATGCTGTAAGTGAAGAAATTGCAGTTACAGTGTAACGCGAGAGTATTTCCATACGTTGAACATGATTGTATCTCAACCAGCGTCGGAATCGACATCCGGAGGTACAAAATACTGCTGGTTAAATTTGACACCCATGTGATGGACCTGTTTGGAATCGTTAGTCACGAAAGCTATGCCTTCAGTACTAACTATAGGTTAGAAATGGTGGAATCACAAACTGCATTGCCTTGATTGTCAGATGAACGATCGGAAATATTTGGCAGGTCCTCAACAAAGCTACTTTGTACTATGTAAAATGAAGATGGAAGGGGGAGAAAGGAAAGGAACTAATAATACACTACTAGCCATTAACATTTGCTACACCAAGAAGAAATGGAAGATAATAAACGGGTATTCATTGGACAAATATATTATACTAGAACTGAAATGTGATTTTCACGCAGTTGGGGTGCATAGATCCTGAGAAATAAGTACCCAGAACAACCACCTCTGGCCGTAATAACGGCCTTCATACGCCTGGGCATTGAGTCAAACAGAGCTTGGATGGCGTGTACAGGTACAGCTGCCCCTACAGTTTCAACGTGATACGACAGTTCAACAAGAGTAGTGACTGGCGTATTGTGACGAGCCAGTTGTTCGGCCACCATTGACCAGACGTTTTCAATTGGTGAGAGATCTGGAGAATTTGCTGGCCACGGCAGCAGTCGAACATTTTCTGTATTCAGAAAGGCCCGTAACCGACCTGCAACATGCGGTCGTGCATTATCCTGCTGAAATGTAGGGTTTCGCAGGGATCGAATGAAGGTCACAGCCACGGGTCGTAACACATCTGAAATGTAAGGTCTACGTTCAAAGTGCCGTCCATGCGAACAAGAGGTGACCGAGACGTGTAACCAATGGCACCCCATACCATCACGCCGGGTGATACGCGAGCATGGCGATGACGAATACACGCTTCCAATGTGCGTTCACCGCGATGTCGCCAAACACGGATGCGGCCATAATGATGCTGTTAGCAGAACCTGGATTCATCCGAAAAAATGACGTTTTGCGATTCGTTCACCCAGGTTCGTCGTTGAGTACACCATCGAAGGCGCACCTGTCTGTGATGCAGCGTCAAGGGTAAGCGCAGCCACGTTCTCCGAGCTGATAGTGCATGCTGCTGCAAACGTCGTCGAACCGTTCGTGCAGATGGTTGTTGTCTGGCAAACGTTCCCATCTGTTGACTCAGGGATCGAGACGTGCCTGCACGATCCTTTACAGCCATGGGGATAAGATGTCTGTCATCTCGACTGCTAGTGATACGAGGCCGGGATCAAGCTCGGCGTTCCGTATTACCCTTCTGAATCCACCGATTCCATATTCTGCTAACAGTCATTGGATCTTTACCAACGAGAGCAGCAGTGTCGTGATACGACAAACCGCAATCGCTATAGTCTACAATCCGACCTATATCAAAGTCGGAAACGTGATGGTACGCATTTCTCCTCCTTCCACGAGTCATCATAACACCGTTTCATCAGGCAATGCCGGTCAACTGCTGTTTGTGTATGAGAAATCGGTTGGAAACTTTCCTCATGTCAGCAGGTTGTAGGTGTCGCCACCGGCGCCAACCTTCTGTGAGTGATCTGAAAAGCTGATCATTTGCATATCGCAGCATTTTCTTTCTGTCGGTTAAATTTCGCGTCTGTAGCACGTCATCTTCGTGGTGTAGCGATTTTTATGTATTGGCTGCATGAGTACTTTAAGCGAAATCAGAGGCTACGATTATAAATGTATACTAGACTGTAACTCGAACCCAGGATCTCGTGCTTACTAGGCAGTCGCATTAACCACTGCGGCAGTCGTACACAGTGTTTGTAGCTAATGCCTGAACTATCTTGACACACTCCCCCCGCTGACTCGCATTCCCATCTATCACGACCTATCCGCTGTCCCTGTCGATGTTCTCCATGCTCACTGATTTTAGATTCCCACTGGAGTTCGAACGTAAATGTGCATCCGCAGTGAAGGTGGTGGATTCATCGAGGCGAATCAGTCATACGAATACGTAATGTCTGTTCTTCCGGGCATGGCCAAAACAACAGTTTCAAATGGCTCTAAGCACTATGGGACTTAACATCTGAGGTCATCAGTCCCCTAGACTTAGCACTTCTTAACCCATTACTGGCCAAAACTCTATCGGATGATTTTTTGCAAACTTTTATATATAAATACGTTACATCGAGTGATTAATTGATTAAGAAGTTGTCTTAAAAATTTTCAGTTTATTACAACAAAAACTGCAGACCGTCCCGTTTTTGGGACATTGGCCAAATGCGCTATCCAAATTCACAACATTATTCTCCAAGCATAATATTGTCAGAAACAACACAAACAATAAATGAAGAATGTTTTAATGTTATTGAATGTCTATTCAGTATGAAATGAAGCAAAACACTTGTCTTGCACACAAACATTGCACCTATCACAAATTTTTGTTGTTTTTTTCTTGCAGTAAGCACATCTCTTCTGTGTTTTACTGTCTTCTGTGTTTTACTTGACACAATGAAATGATTTCCTGGATCTAGTCGTACATCAGTACTCACCCGTCCTCCCACCAATTTGCTTCCGCCCGCATCTCGTGGTCGTGCGGTAGCGTTCTCGCTTCCCACGCCCCGGTTCCCGCGTTCGATTCCCGGCGGGGTGAGGTATTTTCTCTGCCTCGTGATGGCTGGGTGTTGTGTGCTGTCCTTCGGTAGGTTAGGTTTAAGTAGTTCTAAATTCTAGGGGAATGATGACCATAGATGTTAAGTCCCATAGTGCTCAGAGCCATTTGAACCAATTTGCTTCCTTATGGTCTTCTGCATTTTGGTACTAATCCTTTTTTTTCTTCGTTAGGTAAAACGTCACTATTCTCTGTCGGACATGCAAAAGTGAGAGCTTCTCTCTAAAGTACCGGCTACATCTTGTAAAACAGACTCATTGTTCAATACATTTTTGTCAATGTCTTCTTCATCTGTTATTACATCTCCTTCGGATGGAATAATCGCCAATTCTACGTCATCATCTTCATCGTCACTCTCTTGATGGTTCGCTAGTTTTGCTAGAATTTCTTCAAGTGTATGTCCACGCGGCATGTTTTTATCCTGTTGGGATCTTAAAATTCGAATAGAACATGAAAAGAAGCAGATATAAAGAACGTAAAATGCGATTCTTCTCTGTGTAATACGTGTATACAAGAATAGGGCACATCAACAATAAATGATAGTGTAACATGCCATTGTCCCATTACTGGGACGCATAAAATACACTCCTGGAAATGGAAAAAAGAACACATTGACACCGGTGTGTCAGACCCACCATACTTGCTCCGGACACTGCGAGAGGGCTGTACAAGCAATGATCACACGCACGGCACAGCGGACACACCAGGAACCGCGGTGTTGGCCGTCGAATGGCGCTAGCTGCGCAGTATTTATGCACCGCCGCCCTCAGTGTCAGCCAGTTTGCCATGGCATACGGAGCTCCATCGCAGTCTTTAACACTGGTAGCATGCCGCGACAGCGTGGACGTGAACCGTATGTGCAGTTGACGGACTTTGAGCGAGGGCGTATAGTGGGCATGCGGGAGGCCGGGTGGACGTACCGCCGAATTGCTCAACACGTGGGGCGTGAGGTCTCCACAGTACATCGATGTTGTCGCCAGTGGTGGGCGGAAGGTGCACGTGCCCGTCGACCTCGGACCGGACGCAGCGACGCAGGGATGCACGCCAAGACCGTAGGATCCTACGCAGTGCCGTAGGGGACCGCACCGCCACTTCCCAGCAAATTAGGGACACTGTTGCTCCTGGGGTATCGGCGAGGACCATTCGCAACCGTCTCCATGAAGCTGGGCTACGGTCCCGCACACCGTTAGGCCGTCTTCCGCTCACGCCCCAACATCGTGCAGCCCGCCTCCAGTGGTGTCGCGACAGGCGTGAATGGAGGGACGAATGGAGACGTGTCGTCTTCAGCGATGAGAGTCGCTTCTGCCTTGGTGCCAATGATGGTCGTATGCGTGTTTGGCGCCGTGCAGGTGAGCGCCACAATCAGGACTGCATACGACCGAGGCACACAGGGCTAGCTGCGCAGCATTTATGCACCGCCGCCGTCAGTGTCAGCCAGTTTGCCGTGGCATACGGAGCTCCATCGCAGTCTTTAACACTGGTAGCATGCCGCGACAGCGTGGACGTGAACCGTATGTGCAGTTGACGGACTTTGAGCGAGGGCGTATAGTGGGCATGCGGGAGGCCGGGTGGACATACCGCAGAATTGCTCAACACGTGGGGCGTGAGGTCTCCACTGTACATCGATGTTGTCGCCAGTGGTGGGCGGAAGGTGCACGTGCCCGTCGACCTGGGACCGGACGCAGCGACGCACGGATGCACGCCAAGACCGTAGGATCCTACGCAGTGCCGTAGGGGACCGCACCGCCACTTCCCAGCAAATTAGGGACACTGTTGCTCCTGGGGTATCGGCGAGGACCATTCGCAACCGTCTCCATGAAGCTGGGCTACGGTCCCGCAACCCGTTAGGCCGTCTTCCGCTCACGCCCCATCATCGTGCAGCCCGCCTCCAGTGGTGTCGCGACAGGCGTGAATGGAGGGACGAATGGAGACGTGTCGTCTTCAGCGATGAGAGTCGCTTCTGCCTTGGTGCCAATGATGGTCGTATGCGTGTTTGGCGCCGTGCAGGTGAGCGCCACAATCAGGACTGCATACGACCGAGGCACACCGGGCCAACACCCGGCATCATGGTGTCGGGAGCGATCTCCTACACTGGCCGTACACCTCTGGTGATCGTCGAGGGGACACTGAATAGTGCACGGTACATCCTAACCGTCATCGAACCCATCGTTCTACCATTCCTAGACCGGCAAGGGAACTTGCTGTTCCAACAGGACAATGCACGTCCGCATGTATCCCGTGCCACCCAACGTGCTCTAGAAGGTCTAAGTCAACTACCCTGGCCAGCAAGATCTCCGGATCTGTCCCCCATTGAGAATGTTTGGGACTGGATGAAGTGTCGTCTCACGCGGTCTGCACGTCCAGCACGAACGCTGGTCCAACTGAGGCGCCAGGTGGAAATGGCATGGCAAGCCGTTCCACAGGACTACATCCAGCATCTCTACGATCGTCTCCATGGGAGAATAGCAGCCTGCATTGCTGCGAAAGGTGGATATACACTGTACTAGTGCCGACAATGTGCATGCTCTGTTGCCTGTGTCTATGTGCCTGTGGGTCTGTCAGTGTGATCATGTGATGTATCTGACCCCAGGTATGTGTCAATAAAGTTTCCCCTTCCTGGGACAATGAATTCACGGTGTTCTTATTTCAATTTCCAGGAGTGTATATCGATATTGCACTTACTTGAAAAAGTCTGAACTATACTTAATTTTACATAGACATCCAAATGTTCATAACAGACACGCCCAGACAACTAAATCACAGGTCATTGTCGTCCAGCAACTAACAGCAGACATACAGTGCTGCCAAGTGCGAGAACAAAAAATCGGCAAGTTTATTATAATTTTCCTGACGTGAAGTACTTATAAAAAAGCTATTTATTTTACATTTACAGGCATTATAGCAGTTACTTGAACCTACAGGTGCAACAATAAAGGCTAAAAGCTCCATTGCTTACACAGAAATAAGTACAGTTACTCGTCCCAAAAAATGGACAATGGCCAGTAATGGCTAAACCTAACTAACCCAAGGACATCACACACATCCATGCCCCTGGCAGGTTTCGAACCTGCGACAGTAGCAGCAGCCGGGAACCGGACTGAAGCACCTGGAACCGCCCGGTCACAGCCGCCGGCCAAAGCAACAGGCACCACGCATTTATGTAAGAGTTACTTTGCCTGTCGCCTTAAGGATCACCAGGGAGCGTGTACATCGTGTTGTGATCTGTCTCGTTACACGTCGTTGTCGTGGACGAGCGGCACAAAACCCCTGCCAGAAGAAACCGCAGATCGCGTGCGACGTTAATGAATACCCAGAGGACACACTATTAACGAGAACGGCAGCCGGGCAGCGTCTAAGAAGCTAGAACCGGCGCCGTGTTGAGTCTTCGGTTGTGTCGAGTGTAAAGGGCGAGGCGGCGCACATCAAAGAGCTGCCGGCGGAGAGATAAGGCAGCTGTGGGGCCCGCGGCTGCGCAGGCGTTGCGGAGACTGGCGGTTATCTGGCCGGCGTCGGCGAGGCCCAGCCGCGGCGACAGCCGCAGCCGGCGTGCCGACACACGCGACAGCGCGCCTTTTAAGGACTAAATCGCTCCTAAATTAACGTCTCGTGCCGGCCGTCCATAACCTCCAGCCCGGCTCCCCCAGCTCCGTGCGCGCGGGACGGCGCGCCGTAATATGACAGGCCCGGACAGGTTCCACGGCGACACACGGCTCGTCTTCCTTTTACGCTCCTCCACGGAGACCCTCTGCCGCTTTGTCCCGAGGACAGGCGGTCGACAAGTGAGAGTGAAGACGGAGATTAAAAGGGCACTAAATGCTGTTAATACGATATTGACAGCATTCTTCAGTGCTCGTGCATGTGCGAGTGTGTGTGTGTGTGAGAACGCATGGCCCTGTGTAGCGCTGGGGTCCACACGGGTGAGGTAGGGGGAGGGACTAATGAATTACCGACCACAATACGTTATTTCGAGGCAAGTCATTACGGGTGAATGAGTGTAGTGATTATCGGCCATAACGCAACAAAATGAAGCTCCCTTTCTGGTGTCAAGTTTCGACGTCGAGTTTGGAATTTTAGTAGAGTGTCTCCTCGTTCGTTACACTGGCGCCAAGGGTTGGAGGCTCGAAAGAAACCTAGTGATACCAACCCAGGCTAGGGAAACACAACAACCTTCTTGTAAAACCCATTTTTTACGTACGTGAATTTTATTGGATTGCGTAGTGCTTTTAGATTCGTTTTTCTGCCCTTCCACGAGGCCCTTATTCCCTGTCCGTGGGATATTTTTCTTTCTTCAGTCGCCTTCGATACCGCTTTTTTTTCAAACTTCATTCTTCAGCTGTAGGGTAAGGTGGACAACTTGATGAGGAATCTAAGATGAATTTTGATTTTCCATTAATTCTACAGACGGTGCTACATGCATTGTGGTACTGCTTCCATAGTGCAGTCTGCATGCATATCTGTTGAATTAGACTCGTTTCATCATTTTCTTTTGTTGAGGACATGGGCTTGAAAGTTTATACTCAAATGGTTCAAAT
Organism: Schistocerca gregaria; assembly: GCF_023897955.1. NCBI lineage: Eukaryota > Metazoa > Arthropoda > Insecta > Orthoptera > Acrididae > Schistocerca > Schistocerca gregaria. The sequence continues at coordinate 783,221,330 of NC_064922.1, forward strand.
GGCTCTAAGCGCTATGGGACTTACAGAAGACCATACAGGCAATGAAGTACCATTCATGCGAAATTGCTTGCTCGTTACGACGCTGATCGTGACAATTTTTCATCAAATTACCAAATATGCAGCAACCAGTCGCAAAATCATGTTTTATTTATTCATTTTTGCAAATAGATTTCAGCTGATTAACAGCCATCATCGGTGCTTTCAACCAATATGTGCCCTGAGTAGTTCAAATGATTCAAGTGGCTCACAGCACTATGGGACTTAACTGCTGAGATCGTCAGTCCCTTAGAACTTAGAACTACTTAAACCTAACTAACCTAAGGACATCACACACATCAATGCCCGAGGCGGGATTCGAACCTGCGACGTAGCAGCAACACGGTTCCGGACTGAAGCGGCTAGAACCGCTCGGCCACAGAGGCCGACAGTTTATACACTTTTTGTATTTTTTTCCTATGATTTAAATAAGTTTCTTGTAACTAATACGTTTATATTAATAAATATTAGTAAGTTCTTCTTATCCCTTATAGATGTACTGATCCTTTAATAACGGTGTAAGGAAATTATTCTGTAAAACTTTGTGTATGTTTAAGCCTATACTCAAAATGTCAACTGCGGTTAAGAAGACGAATTATGCAAGGTCTGAGATGGGAAATTCGTCATCTTACCCCTCTATCTCTGTTGCCGTGATTCTGATTCCTTTTTTATTTATAGTCGTGTTATTTAGATTACAGGCTACGTAATAAAAAGACTGATCAACAGGAATGGAACAAGGAATCAATGGAAGAGGCAATGCGGCATGTAAGAAATAGAAATCCCGTCAGTGCCACCGCTAGAAAATTCAGCCTTTCTGAAGCTACTTTGCGTCGCTACGTAAAAAATCATACAGATGAAGTAAGCTCTGCTTTTCTTCATACGAGGGTGAGTCAAATGAAAACCTGAAATTTGTAATAACGAATAGAAATTTCGCGCCGTTATCCTGTAAGTTGGTAAGAGAGCTACAAACAGCGTGCAGAATGGCCTGTAGGTGGCAGCATAGTGCAGATGCACACATACCGTCGCAGTATCAGTATAAAGGTGGCTGCCCCACTTGCGACTTACACCAGGTAAGAACAGCGTTCTATTATTCGGTTTTTGGTTAGTGAAGGTGTGAAACCTACTGAAATTCATCGACGAATGAAGGTTCAGTATGGTGATGCATGTCTGTCACAGGACCAAGTCTACAAATGGAGTAGGAAGTTCGCAAATGGTGTGACTGCAGTGGAAGATGCTCCTCGTCCAGGTCAGGCACAACGAGTTGTGACTCCACAGAACATTGTAGCAGATGAAGCCACAGTGAAGGAAACCCGCCAAGTGACATTGAATGACATTGCCGCATGTTTACAGATTAGTCATGTGTCAGCACACCACATTGTGCATGATGTGCTCCAGTTTCACAAATTGTCTGTAAGATGGGTGCCACAGCAGCTGACTACGTAAATGAGAGAACGACGTGCTGATGCTTGTGAAGAACTTCTTCGGAACCAGGGTTCACTTCCACCAACCGGGAACGAAGAGAGCGACCAAGGAATGTCACCATTCCTCAATACCAAGACCAAAGAAGTTTCGAACAGAACCATCAGCAGGGAAGGTTACGCTGACTATCTTTTGGGACGAAAAAGGCGTCATTTTGGAGCATTACAGGCCTAGAGGGACCACTGTCAGCAGTGCATCATACACAGATCTCCTAAAAAATCATCTGCGGCCTGCAGTCAAATTAAAGCGACGTGGATTGCTGTGAGCAGGTGTCCTTTCGCAACATGACAATGCAAGGCCCACACTGCCCGTATAACAGTTGCAACAATCACAGACCTGCGTTTTGAGTGTCTTCCTCATCCACAATACTCACCAGACATTGCCCCAAGTGATTTCCATATGTTTGGAGCACTCTAAGACGCAATGGGAGGAAAGAAGTTCCGTTCTGATGAAGAGGTACGCCATGTGGTGCATGAGTGGTTGCGCGGACTGCCAAAAGAATTATTTTCTAAAGGAATTTATGTACTTTGTGAGTGCTGGAGGACTTGCATTGAGCGTGGTGGAGATGAAGTTGAAAAGTGATACAGTTTTGTACCAGTTCTGCACAATAAATAATATTTAAAAAATATTTAAGGTTTTCATTTCACTCACCCTCGTATTTACGTTTATACGAAGATCTCAGTTTAAATTAATATTTTATCTAGGCTTATTTATTTTTCATTAAAAGTAAAATTAAAATAAAACCTTCATCACGTAATTTTTCTAAAATCTCATTGTAGACCTGATAATTCACACAACTTCCTTCATTTCAGGTGTTGTCTCAAAAGTGGGCAGGTTTAAAAACACTTTTAATGAAACCCAATTACAAGAACTTGAGCAATATATCATCGATTTGGACAGAAGAGCTTTTGGACTAGGAAAGATTTTATCCAAAATTTCATGACAAGGTTCAGGTTTTGTTTTCTTAAACCAGAACGTACATCGGGAGCTAAATTGGCTGCATTTAATTAAGCGATTGTAGAGTGACTCTTTAAAGTATATAGAGAAAAAACTAAATACAAATTTAAGCCCACCAGATGGGATGTTCAACTGTTCACACAAGGGTACCACCATTACCGAGCAGTACTGGCAAAAGAAGGGTAATAAAGGATTCCTCTACTGCGAGGACATCAAATATTTTACCACCGTTACCTCAAGCTGCACCTAAACAAGGTTCAAGAAAACGAAGAAATAATTTGCCGTCTCTACATGCAACCAGCACACGCGTGAAAGTAGCTCTAGAAGAAAAGAGACAGAGAAAAGAGGACACTGAGAAGAAGAAACAAGAAAGGAAAGTGAAAAGAGATAATAAAATTAAGAGAGTATACGAACACAAAGTACAAAAATGTACAAAGCTACTAAACGTAAACTTATGTTCGGCGGAGGTTTTTGCAAGGAAAAAAAAGAAACAAAAGAAAAGGATTGACTTCTGTGATTCATCTCAGATTCATCCATCGAAGCTGAGTACGTCGACAGTCATTTCGATTGTGTCGCTGGAAGAGACTGCATCTCTGTGGTGAGGTTGCAAAGACAGAAATGTGGTATCAATGGTCTCGGTGCCAAAAGTGGGGTCGTGTTCAGTTTAGGGGCTTAAATTGCAGGGAAGCCAAGGAGAAATGTTGTGCCTTTGTGACCTTCGTGATAAACGCATATCCATCAAAAAATGTCTTTGCTTTCTAAGCAAAATGTTCATTTCGTGATCTTACCCATACCCCAAAATCATCTTACCCTTCCATTACGGTATCTTGACGAATGGTACTATCAGTAATAAAAACAGGTCTGCCTAAAAATCATAAGTTTAAGGAAATGTTTAAGAGCTTGAATCTCAGGGGGATGCACAAAGTAACAATTTTTGCATAAGTAAGCTATTTGCTTTCAAAATAAAGGCCAGTAAAATCATAATACACCTTAACGTCGTCAACTTACCGACTTTCTCCTACTACTAAATAATTTATCTTCTGACTGAACGGTTTCTAGTCTACTACGTTCATTGCTTCTATGTAGGTTCTCTTGTAGTCCTTTTAACTTGTTGTGTCCGTGATGTATTCTTTATTTTTTTCCTATATATGTCATAATTTATAATAAAGACTGACTGTTGAGAATCTTTGAACTTGTCCGTAAAATTTCACCGCTCGTTTTCTAATGTCTACAGCCTGGTTTGATAATTTCTCTGTTACTTTAACGGATTTCAATCTGTATCCATCTTCCGTTTTTTTTAGGCCAAGAATGTTCCTCGTAATCGTTCGCTCTTCCTTCAACATGTTTTCCAGACAACTTGTTAGGCTGAGAACTGATGTTTCACTTCCTTATAGAGTTTCAAGTTTAATCATCTTTGTATTTGTAGAGATGCATTTCTTGTCGCCGATGTCATGCGTTCTTCGCTACGCACTTGAGTTTCTGTTATCGAACTCTTTGTGCTTGGTTTTCTAGTCCTGTTAGTCCTACGATCTCGTCGAGATACGTAAATTGTCTGATTTGCCTTGATTTGCCAGTACTTCGCGTTTAATATGTAAAAGTTAAATTTCTGCAAATGAATGTTTTTTTCAAAAGAGATTTGTAAGGTAGCTTATTCAGGGCCTTCATTGAAGATTTACGTTTCATTCCTCTAGTTTCACAGTTCGCTGGTATTGTTAAGTCGTCCGCAAACGCTAAGCATATGATCTTAATGTGATTTTCAATCCATCCGAGTTGAGCAGGCTTCCAGAGAATCTCGTTTTTAAATTACTTTTTTCCTTTCCCTAATGACAATGGCTACGATCAGGCTGAAGAAGTGTCTTGCTGACAGTTTATTTATTTAAGAACACCAGTTTTAATTGAAAATGGCACTGATATTTCTTCTGCAGCTTATGCTTTCCTTGAGTGAACATATCAATCTAAGGTAACACAAGTGCTCAAAAAAATGGTTTAAATGGCTCTGAGCGCTATGGGACTTAATGTCTGAGGCCATCAGTCCCCTAGAACTTAGAACTACTTAAACCTAACTAACCTAAGGACATCACACACATCCATGCCAGAGGCAGGATTCGAACCTGCGACCGTAGTGTTCCCCCGGTTGCAGACCGTAGCACTTAACACAAGTGATATAATTATCGATTACCACTTATTGTAAACTAATCATCAAGTGATCTGTTCAAAAATAAAGAAAAAAAGGAGAGGTAATAAGTAAGTAGGAAACTAAATGACAATCCAAATTAACTTCTTTACTCAGCCATATACAGAGTAAATCAGCTAAGCTGTTCACCTTAGATACATTGCCGGAAAAAAATAGTACATCCTTTTAGAGATTTCCAATTCGCTCAAGGCCCGTTGTTGCAACAATGCATATGGATTATATGAAATTATTACATTTGCAGATCAATATCACAAACAGTTCTGAGGAGCCAGGTATCGACCAATAGTGAAACACCTATATTAGTACGTGATGTAGCCTCAACGGGTGGTAATGCAGGCGCTGACCCTGGCATCCAGTCGATCGTACAGGTGGCGTATACTGTCCTGGGATACGTTGCACCACGCCTGCTCTAACTGTTCACGTAGTTCTGTAAGAGTTGTTGGGTGGCGAGTTAGCGCAAGTTACTTCTCGTGGCATCGTATCGGCTGGAGACAAGTCCGGAGATTGTACTGGCTGGGGAAGTTGCTACATGTCTTGCAGAGCACGCTGAGTTTCACGGGCAGTGTGTAGGTAAGCATTAGCCTGTTGGAACGACATATCACCTTCCTGTTGAAAGAACGACGGAAGACGGGCCAGCGGTGCGCTTGCCCGTAGCCCTACCGCTAATAATCTGTTCGCAACAGTTCGTGTTGAGGCCTCTCGGCTCACAAACGCGGTTATCTGTGCTGTTGTAACCGTAGGATCTGCCGTTGCTGACCTCAAATACGACGTGGTGGGCGCCTGTGCTGCGTAGGCGTCCAGAACCTCATCTACAGGTGGGAGACTGTTCACGTGACCACTGGTACCTGCACCGTTGCACGACTGACACAGCCCGTCCAACTTGTGTGGCACTTCTCCCAAAGAACCATCCAGCAACTTGGAAGGCTGCAATATGATCCCTGTCAAACTCGCTCACTTGGCTGTAGGAAGTGCGAATGCATCTCCGTGGCATGGTTGGGTGCCTGCTTCACACGTTTACGTCACAATGAACCTTCTGGCTGTGAGCATTTCCTATTATCGGGTAGACACAGATGGCACTCTGGTAGCTATGCCATTACACTGCCTATTGTCCCCCTGGTGGCACATGCCGTCATCGGATCAAAATCGACGTCGTCTTTCCACGTGCACATTTTTTTTTTTCCGAGGCAGTGTATTTTCCGAACCGTTTAACTTTGTGCTCTGGCTTACGGCAGGTCTTGTCATGGGGGAAACCTCGTCAGAGAGATCCACCGCATGAGCGTCTAGGGAAGTAATCCAGTGGTGGTTTTCCTGTTGCCTCCCACTGATGATGATGAAATGATAATGACGACAACACAACACCCAGTCCCTGAGCGGAGAAAATCTCCGACCCAGCCGGGAATCGAACCCGGGCCTAATCGCGTCACAGACTGCCGCGCTGACCACTCAGCTATCGGAGCAGACTCTGGACCGTTTAAGATATTGTAATTCGGTTTTTCTCTCACACGAGTCGTGAAAAAATTGACGTTAATCACAGACATATCAGTAACAGTAGTAATTTCTTTTGCTAGTATCGTAGTTCTAAAAGAGACTAATTCAAAAAAGTTCCTCTCTACAACATCCGATTAGTAGTGTAGAAGAAATGAAAATAGTCATAATTTATGATTTATCAGTTCTGAACTTGAAACCGACTGCTGTATTACGCAGACGTTTTCTTGTTCTTACGCGGAACTATCGCGTTACGCTAATTGGTTGCTCCGTCCTAACGCAGTTAAGTGAGTCTACTTAACAAAAGCGGGATAGTCGAAAAACGTTTCTTTCGAAACTGATACCGCTGAGACTTGGTTACAGTAGTTAAAGAATACAAAAAAACAACACTGACTGTATTTTAAGTTATATTTCATGTATTGCAGAAATTGCGTCCGGATGTTCTTTGGCTGCCAGTGTATTATCGTCATGCCTCCTTTGCTGCCCAGACCGCGTAATCCCATAACCGCGATCGGATACGCCCCACACTACACCGCGCTGCAACATCCTGGTAGGAACCGCGTTCAGTTACAGCCCTATACTGTACCGTTCGGCAAATGCACTCTACCACTCCGTCCGGAATCGCGTTCGAATACATCAGTAACTATACCATCCGAGTAAGGCGCTGTACTATCGCGTCCGCGTATAGAGCTATAGTGTAATGTGAGAATATTACGCTGTACATTGATGTGAAAGAAGTCATGGAATACCTTCTAATGTCATGTCGGACTCCATTTGCTGGGATAGTGCAGCAACTCGATGTGGCCTGGACTCAACAAGTCGTTGGAAGTCCATTGAAGAAATACACTACTGGCCATTAAAATTGTTACACCACGAAGATGACGTGCTACATACGCGAAATTTAACCGACAGGAAGAAGATGCTGTGATATGCAAATGATTAGCTTTTCAGAGCATTCACACAAGGTTGGCGACGGTGGCGACACTTACAACGTGCTGTCATGACGAAAGTTTCCAACCGATTTCTCTTTCACAAACAGCAGTTGACCGGCGTTACATGGTGAAACGTTGTTGTGATGCCTACCATCACGATTCCGATTTTGACAAAGGTCGTATTGTACCCTAGTGCGATTGCGGTTTATCGAATCGCGACATTGCTGCTCTCGTTGTTCGAGATCCAATGACTGTTAGCAGAATATGGAATCGGTGGGCTCAGGAGGGTAAGACGGCACGCCGTGCTGGATCCCAAAGGCCTCGTATCACTAGCAGTCTAGATGGAAGGCATTTTATCCGCATGGCTGTAACGGATAGTGCAACCACGTCTCGATCCCTGAGTCAACAGCTAGGGGCGTTTGCAAGACAACAACCATCTGCACGAACGGTTCGGCGACGTTTGCAGCAGCATGGACTATCAGCTCGGAGACCATGGCTGCGGTTACTCCTGACGCTGCATCACAGACAGGAGTGCCTGCGATGGTGTACTCAACGACGTACCTGGGTGCACGAATGGCAAAACGTCATTTTTTCAGATGAATCTAGGTTCTGTTTACGTCATCATGATGGTCGCATCCGTGTTTGGAGACATCGCGGTGAACGCACATTGGAAGAGTGTATTCGTCATCGGCATACTGGCGTATCACTCGGCGTGATAGTATGGGGTGCCATAGGTTACATGTCTCGGTCACCTCTTGTTCACATTGACGGCACTTTGAACAATGGACGTTACATTTCAGATGTGTTACTACCCGTGGCTCTACCCTTCATTCGACCTCTGCGAAACCCTACATTTTAGCAGGATAATGCACGACCGCATGTTGCAGGTACTGTACGGGCCTTTCTGGATACAGTAAATGTTCGAATGCTGCCCTGCCCAGCACATTTTCCAGATCTCTCACCGACTGAAAACGTCTGGTCAATGGTGGTCGAGCAACTGTCTCGTCACAATACGTCAGTCACTACTCTTGATGAACTGTGGTATCGTGTTGAAGCTGCATGGGCAGCTGTACCTGTACACACCATCCAAGCTCTGTTTGACTCAATGCCGAGGAGTATCAAGGCCGTTATTGCGGCCAGAGGTGGTTGTTCTGGCTACTGATTTCTCAGGATCTATGAACTCAAATTGCGTGAAAATGTAATCACATGTCAGTTCTAGAATAATATATTTGTCCAATGAATACCCGTTTATCATCTGCATTTCTTCTTGGTGTAGAAATTTCAATTCCCAGTAGTGTATTGATCCATTCTGCCTCTATAACCGTCCATATTTGGGAAGGTGTTGCCGGTGCAGGATTTTGTGCACGAACTGACATCTCGATTATGTCCCATAAATGCTCGATGGAATTCGTGTCGGGCTATCTGGGTTGCCAAATTATTCGCTTGCGTCGTCCAAAATGTTCTTCAAACCAGTAACGAACAATTCTGGCTCAATGATACGCAGCATTGTCATCCAAACAAATTCCATCTTTGTTTTGGTATATCATTGGCTACAAATCGTCTCCAAGTATCCAAATATAGCTATTTACAATCAACGGTCAGTTCAGCGGGACCAAGCCCATTACATGTTAACGCAATCTACACCATCATGGTGCCACCAACAGCTTACACAGTGTCTTTTTGACAACTTGGGTACATGGTTTCGTGGGGTCTCTGCCACATTCGAACTCTAGCATCGACTATTACCAATTGAAATCGGCAGTTGTCTGACCAGGTCACGGTGTCCAGTCGAATGTGGTTGCGGGCCTAGGTACTCGTGTCGGTTGTCTGCTGCAATAGCCCATTAACGCCAAACATCTCCGCACTCTCCTAACGATTACGTTCATCGTACCTCCCACATTGATTTCTGCTGTTATTTCTTGATGCTTTTCTGCTGGCACTGACAACTCCACGCAAACGCCGCTGCTCTCGGTGGTTAAGTGTAGGCCATAGGGCACTGCGTTGTCCGTGGTGTGAGGTAATGCATGAAATTTGGTATCCTCGTAACACTCTTGTCATAGTGGACCTCGGAATATTGAATTCCCTATGGAATGTCCTATAGTATTAGCTCCAACTACCATTCCGCATTCAAAGTTTGTAAATTCCTGTCCTGCGGTCCTAATCACTTCGGAAACCTTTCTACATGAATCTCCTGAGTACAAGTGACAGCTCTGCAAATGCATTGCCCTTTTATACTTTGTGCGCGATATTACTGCCATCTCTATACGTGCATAAAGCTATCCCATGACTTTTTTCATCCCATGTAAGGGTATTATTGCCATGAGGTCGCTGCTACCCCCGTCTTCCTACTCCATTAATCGCTTTCGGGTACATCGCTACACCATACCGTCCGGCTACTGCGCTTTACTACTCCGTCCGAAATCAAGTTCGAATACAGCGCCATACTATGCCGTCTGTGCTGTACTAACGCATGCCGAATCGGGTCCAAGTGTGGTGCTGTACTCTTGGTTGGTTCAAATGGCTCAGAGCGCTAAGGGACTTAACATCTGAGGTCATCAGTCCCCTACAACTTAGAACTACTTAAACCTAACTAGCCTAAGGACATCACACACACACCCATGCCCGAGGCAGGATTCGAACCTGCGATCGTAGCGGTCGTGCTGGTCCAGATTGAAGCGCCTAGAACCGCTCGGCTACATTGGCCGGCTGCTTTACTCTTCTGTGCGGATATTACGCTGTACTACCCATAGACAATGGTGACACTCGAGAGGTACAATCCCCTTCTCTCTCTCTCTTTCCAAGCAGTAATCGCGACGTGCGGGCTCTGCTGTTATGGTTAACCGGATTTCACGTGTTAATTTTAATTTTAAGGGGTGGTCGGATGCGAGAATACCCCTCCCTGTTACAAATACCTTGTGTGGTTCATCTGCTTGATACATACAGTTAAGGTTATACACGACTGTGATTCATCATATCACAAGATAAAGAGCATACGTCAGGTGGATACGTAAAGGTATAGTGCTTCTAACGGAACCAGGTGCCTGTTAAATGGTAGTGTCATTTTACACAACGCCTCTGCGTACTGCGTGGTTCGTTGCAATAAATAGCTTCTGCAACATATTTTTGGAAACATTAGCACAAATAAATCCCCCCACTTACAGTTTCGCTTGTCCGATTGGCACTATCTCTAAACGCTGTAATCTTTATGACGTGCACCAGTATTAAAATTACATACAGACGTTCGTCTGAAGAAGAATAGTCTGCTGCAGGTCTCTATAAGTCTATGCCACGGAAGCGTTAGCTACTAAACCTGTTTACTGTACTCAAGCTTTTGTCTCCCTCTGAAATTTTTACACTCATCCCCCTCACTTCTTTCCTTAACAAGTTGATGATCCCTCGATGATTCATATTGTGTCCTCATAGATTTCATAATAATGGAAAATATGAAGTTATACAGCTATTTTCTTATGACTGTTTTAAAAAATCTTGGATTATCTACTGATTTATTAGTAAAGAAAGACAATGGTAACTTCTTAAAAACTAATTTCAAACTTCCAAGAAGCAGCCTTTTGGGATGAAGGTAAATATTTGTAAACTTTTTTTATCAAGTGTACTGATTATAGACTATATTGATCTTATTATTCTAACTGTTTTACAGGCTTACGTTCAGATTTGCTGTATTAACTTTTTCCATCCATTATTTATCTACAAAGAGAACATCATCCGTGACACATTGGTAGTTGAGGTGCACTGCATTAACACATAATCGTTCTTAATTTCCCCACTTTAAAGACCTCATAATTTCCTCTACAAAACGTAGAACTGTATTTGCAATACCGAATCACCTTGCCTCCCTACACTTTCAATTCTAAATGTCTCACTACCTTCATGAAATCTGATACAAGCTGCAGTATAATTGTATACATTCTTCAGTATACTGACGTAGACTGAATCAGTGCCTTGTTACTCAAACGCTGTTGGTTAAGATTTTGTTGGGACTGAGTCAGTGTTCTCTCAAACTATATGAATCCAGTACGGTATGATATTTAATATTAATTCTTCCAATCTATAATCTCATTTATTACAGCAAAGAGGTCCATTGTGCTATATACACTTCTAATACCTATATGTCTGATGATAATTATGATGAGTGTCTTGCACACTATGGAGGAGTCTTGACAGCTCTATAGCCTTTTATGTCTTTGGAGTGTCCTTTCTGGAGGAGTAGAATAGTTTCAGCATTGTTCCAGTTTTGGGAATATCTCCCCAAGTATTTGCAGACATCTCAGAGATACCCCAATGACTTTGTTGTCATAATATTTGTCAGTATATTTATTTCCTAATAATGATTATGTTAATAATGAAAAAATCAGTTTTACGCAAACTGTGTTCACACAGTCTTATACGAGACAAGAAATAATTGTAGTGTAGGCTTTGACCACCGTTTCTTGCATTCAGAGCTGAGCTATGTAGCTCAATGTAACAACCTCCCATTAGACATAAAAAGAGAGGGGGAAATGCGTATAAGCACTACAATTCAAATAAAACTGAAAACATATTTTACTCTTAACTCCTTATTGGTAATCAAGATTCATGTACTGAACATATGTGTTAGCCACAGGTACACTGCAAAATTAGAGAATTCTAATAAACTTACCTAGGCAGCAAAATTACCCATGATGGACAGAGCAAGGAGGCTGTGAAAAGCACAGTATCACTGACAAGAATGGTATACATTGGCAAGAGAAATCTACTAGTATCAAACGTATGGCATTTCTGAGCCATTTCTGAGAGTGTACATTTGGAGCACAGATTTGTAAGGAATCGTTAGGGCTAGGATTTCACCCAGAACAAGTCCCACCCACTCACCCCCGGTTTTCCCGGTCTTTGTTCGGCGCCTGGGCATCGTTTCAGTTGACCCACGTGGTTTACCGCGTTCGGCTGCACTTGAGTGAATGTTAAATTAATATCAATTTGTCCATTTTATTTGGACTGTTGAGCTCCGTGGCCGTGGATAATAGTATTTCACTGAAAAAATACGGCAACCAGCCACTTTTTAATGCGTTTTTTATTTACGCCAATATGCATTTCGGGTTTGCACCCATCTTCAGCTGGCAAATTACATGGATCTTCAGTTACTACAGTAGTACAATCTCGACAGCAGTTTGGATGCTGCAGCAAGCTTTCTGCTCTCCTTGTTTTTTCCTGGCTTTTCTTCTTTTTTGCAACGACACAAACACTTTTTATCACGTATTTTGCACAGGCGCACTGCGTTATCCGCCATGTTGTCGACAACATGGCGGATAACGCAGTGCGCCTGTGCAAAATACGTGATAAAAAGTGTTTGTGTCGTTGCAAAAAAGAAGAAAAGCCAGGAAAAAACAAGGAGAGGAGAAAGCTTGCTGCAGCATCCAAACTGCTGTCGAGATTGTACTACTGTAGTAACTGAAGATCCATGTAATTTGCCAGCTGAAGATGGGTGCAAACCCGAAATGCATATTGGCGTAAATAAAAAACGCATTAAAAAGTGGCTGGTTGCCGTATTTTTTCAGTGAAATACTGTTAAATTAATATCTTGCTAGGTCTTAAATTTTGCCAGATAGTTAAAAGACACGTTACAAAAAACGTGCACAGTTGGCCTCAGCTGTGCCAGGTACTTCCACAGCAAACATAAGAGAAAACAACTTAGCACTGAATTCTTTAAATACGAGAACTCAATATTCAGACGAATAGCCTATGAAAAAATCAAACCTGTGTGTGAGAAAAAGCACCCAATGCTGAAACGGGAAAAACCTACCCCAAAAGAATAATTTGCTCGGAGAAAGAGGAACCACGGTATACTTGACGCTCGAGTTTCAGAACTCAGACAGTATGCGCGAAACAAGCACCAGTGCTCACTATAATCCAAGAAGGCATCAAAATTACTTTGTTCTTGCTAGATCGATCCAAGCTGTTTTTGCGTGTTATTCACTGTATAGTTTTGCTGAAAAGTTTTAGGGGTGGAAGAAGAGCTAGCACAGCATGAAGGACGTTTTAAAGCCGTGAAACACTGCAGCATTACTTCCTCCATAACTGCTCTGTGACAAACATGCACATCATCATTATTATTTTTAAAAAATGGTTTGAATGACATTAGCGAAATTAATAAATCTTTTGGTTAGAAATAGACAGGACAAAGAATAACGACAGATTATTTTCCTGAGACGTTTGCAACAGCATATAGGACATTAATCACACAGAAACAGCCACAATTTTTAACAACCTCGTTTATAATGCGCAGGTATGGCACTGGAAGAATTTACAAGTTAAAATTCGCCCATTACCCATGCAAATACTAACGAAATATGTCATATAAGCAAATATCTTACTGCTTTCACTAGGCATTTCTACTTTATTGCATTCTTATATTCTTTAATTTTCGTGAGTTACTATGAGGGCCTACATAAACAAAACGACTTTGACTTATTTCTATATAACGTTGATTTTAGACAACAGAGTTAGTCGACTGCATCCGTGGCTTTACTACCGACATGACAGACTCAAGACCATTGTTTTCGCATTGCATATTTGCTCTGCTGTTTCCCTCAAATAAACGTATTATAATAAGTGAATTGGTTGATGAAAATTTTTCCTTATTGGCCTTAAATAGCATCACGTTATTTTTTGTTTTCTATTGTTGGCGATGCTTTCAATTCTCTATAAATATTTTTATTTCTTTAATAATGCAAATTCATGTTATATTACTATCCAGAAAAACTTAAATTCCTTATCATTACTGAATTTCATCACAGTGTAGCATGTATTGGACTGTGACGATAACAACTTTGATGTAGCTTCCAGTTTACGGAACTGGTGGCTGTTTAGGGGACGGCATTACGCTATGGATAGGCGTGGAGGGGGTGAATGGGCGGGACTTGTTCCGGGTGAAATCCTAGCGCTAAGGGCACGTAGCATTGTATGGTAGTGAAACGTAGACTGTAGGAAAACTGGAACGGAAGAGAGTCGAACCATGTGATTGGCGAACAGTCACGTGATGCAGCCCAAACGTAAATTCAGATAGTGCCCTGTCCCCAATAACTCAGTCGTCGACGAGTCGTTAAACTCGAACCTTCCTTCGTACCCCGGACCGCAGTGAGAGATTGTTTAACCCTTTCACTGCGCATTTACTCAGCGGCTCCCGCCCTGTGCGCGGTATTTTCACCCTGTGCGTATATATACGACTGTAGCAGTCTACCCTTATTATTGAGATAAAAATGAGACGGAAAATCCAGTATTGTCGGTGTAAATCGTATCCTTTTTTTCAAAATCTTTGTTCGGAAAGTCTTATTTCGTTCAAAAAAAGGTACTTTACTAGGAGAAAAAAATACAAAACACATTGCATTAGTACTACTTCAAAGTGTGATATCTCTCGAAACAAAAATTCAGACATAAGGGAACATTATATTTTACACAATTGTATCTTGTGTCACTTCGTTTATCATGTTTTGCACATACAATACACCTTCTCTGGGCGGCCTTCTTCTTTCAAGTTCCTGGGATTAGGAAGATAAAGTGGTGCTCGGTTAGGCGTAAGGGATTATCACCATCAGCCGATCTCCTTCCACGACGTCCCTCTGTTTGCGGTTGGTGGTGAATCTCTAGGAGCTCCTTGATAAGTTTCTGTTGTAAATCAGATACTGAACTATTTCGTCCGGTTTGAGTTTTATATAATGCATGCGCATTGAGCAGAGACAGATCCACCAAATGAAAAAAAAATACTTTTGTATACCATTTTACAGTTTTACGTATACATTCTACTGAACTTAGCATCATGTCCCTCCTGCCGACGGCCCCCATATTTTCAGTGTAGCTTACGATGCAAGCTGGTTTTGTTTTTGGTTCATTCGTGGTTCTGTCAGTTTTGTAAGTCGCCTTAATTTCGCTTGTATGAAGAGTTGAAAGCATCCTCACTTCCCGCTTGTCCTGCCACTTCAGAGCAAGAAGTTCATCAGCTGACATAAACTCGATCTCGCCTTTTCTAAGTTTTTTTTGATAAAGCAGGCATGCCTTTGCGGTTTGTTCTCACAGTTCCATAGGAATTAGTCACTCTGTCATGCAAATATGAAAATAACGTTAGGCTAGTGTACCAACTGTCTACATATAATGTGTGACTTTTACCAAGGTAACGTTCAAGTAAAGTGAGAGAAATGTTTCCAGAAATTCCAACATTTACACCAAAGTCAGTTTCTTTTTTATACGTCTGTTGCTGCACCCACATAAATAATAAAGTCAAGAATATAACCAGTTTCACAATCACATAACACAAAAAATTTTACACCAAATCTGTGGCGTTTGGAAGGAATGTACTGCTTGAAAAAGACACGACCTTTGAAGAGAACTAAACTTTCGTCAAGGCACAAATTTTTAAAAGGATATAAAGCACCAGGAAATATTTTTGTTAAGTGATCCACAATTCGACCTAATTTCTAAATTTTGTCATATCCAGGGTACTTACCGTTATCAGCAAAACGTAACATTCTATGTAACATAAAATATCTATCTCTCGGCATGATTTGCGCAAACATTGGAGTAGACAGTAGCTGGTCATTCAAATGGTCCTATGGCTCTGAGCACTATGGGACTTAATATCTGTGGTCATCAGTCCCCTAGAACTTACAACTACTTCAACCTAACTAAGCGTAGCGCTTCCAGACTGAAGTGCCTAGAACCGCACGGCAACACCGGCCGGCAACTGATCATTGGGCCAATAACTGTTTATTTCATTATTTCTCACTTGAGTCATCAGAAAATTTACAGCAAGGAAACAGTAAACTTCGTCACTGTTTGTGTTTTTCCAACGTCGCAGTCTTGATTTTTCGCTGGCATCATTGCAAAGGTGTTCATAATATAAATCACATTGCTCAGCTATGTAGCTCACAATTTCTTGCTAAAACAAAACTTGGTAGCAGACGTATACAGTACATAAATCATCTAAATTGACGATTTTGCAACCGGAGCCACTGTTATGGAAATTATACACTTTACGATCCAAATCAGATTCTTTCCATCTAAAACCAACTGTTTTGTCTCTCTTTGAACATTTTTCAGATATAATCGCAGGCTCTTCTTCGGAATCGGAGAAAGAATCGACGATAACATCAAAATCTGGATCTGTATTTACTGGTTCGACGTTTGTTGGTTCACAAATATTTTTTATATTTGTAGTGACAGATTTATCTGCTAGCTCGTGGTTATTATCTGTCCACCCATAATCAGCTGGATTGGGCATGATAATATCCTCGTCGTCACTTTGGTTTAGAATACTCAGCAGCTCATCGTCTGTAAACGGACGGTGACGTCGCGTCGTTTTATTCGGTAACGCGGAAACGAATGAACACAGCAGAAAGAGAATTCAGCATTCAATAGTCGTTAGGGTATTTCCTAGTATTCCAACAATTAAACTGCATACTTACGCAACAATCACCTGCGACTCGCTGGCCCGATTTTCGGCGTTATACGTAACTACACGACTGTAGCAGGGAACCGCTGTATGTATTTTTAATAGCAAATAGTATATATACGTCTGGAGCACCGAAAAGATTAGCGTATATGGAGGTCTGGAGCAGTTAAAGGGTTAATCCTAGGACGCCCAAACCTTTTTTTCTAACTTGGATGGCTAAGGGTGGGGGGGGGGGGGGGTTCGACGAGCCCACAGGTATTAAAAAAGTTTACTGACGAAAAATTACAATTTTCAAAATGGTTTATGTATTTTAACTAAGGCATCGGTCTATAAATGTTGTTAATTGTTATAAATATTGGATTGAGTGAATAAAAAATTGACATATTACAATACAAAATACAGATGTGTTCATATACAATAGACCACTCTGAGTCCTCAACTTCAAGGCAAGAGACACAGTTCACAATTTTTTTTCTGAATGTGTGTTACAGACATGTTTATGACACTGTCCACAATACTGTTTTGGTTTACTTAGATTGTTGGACTTCTGCTTCTTTGCTTTAGCTTCTCTTACACAAATATGGCACTGACCTTTCCCTGCAGGAGGCTGACGTGCTCCTGTTGTCACTTCTTCGATTTTCTTTTGTAGAATAGTCTCCGTTGATTGAACAATTTGGTTAGATAACCCTCTTGCATTGGCACTTCTTTCTTCTACCTGCAATTTCACTAGTTCCATCCCAACTTGCAAAAGATAAAGTCTCCGTTTGTAGTGCTTTCTTCATTCCATCTTGAATGTTGCTGGATGAATATAGTGGTTGCATTGATAGCACAAATATCAATGAGAGAGTAAAATACAGGCAGAGGCCATCTCTTTGAACCCCTCTTGCAGGTGTACATTCGCGCCATTTGATCAATGGCATCAATTCCACCGTGAGTGGAATTATAATACGCATTTATCCCAGTTTTATTCTTCTCTCCTCCATCAGTGTCTTTTATCTTGGTGCATTGTTCACAACATCAGTAAGTTTTTACTTGGTTTCGTTTTTGCTGTGTAGGACACCAAAGTTACTGGAGGCCTACGTGTTGAGAACTGCACTAACTCACTGCAAGTTTACAAGATAAATAACAGCTGACTGACATCAACAATCACTTCCTCTGAAAGTAAGCCGATTGTTGTCAATGTCAAGATTACCAACCAACAAGAAACTAACTTGCATTGTTGAAGAGATGAGAAATACTAAATCCTGCTGAGGGAAATCGTGTATAGCATGAAAGCCTAATTGGGGGGGGGGGGGTGTTGGACCCATAATTAGTCTTTTTTTTTCTTTCAAAGCAAGAATTTTTTTAAAATACACTCCTGGAAATGGAAAAAAGAACACATTGACAACGGTGTATCAGGCCCACCATACTTGCTCCAGACACTGCGAGAGGGCTGTACAAGCAATGATCACACGCACGGCACAGCGGACACACCAGGAACCGCGGTGTTGGCCGTCGAATGGCGCTAGCTGCGCAGCATTTGTGCACCGCCGCCGTCAGTGTCAGCCAGTTTGCCGTGGCATACGGAGCTCCATCGCAGTCTTTAACACTGGTAGCATGCCGCGACAGCGTGGACGTGAACCGCATATGCAGTTGACGAACTTTGAGCGAGGGCGTATAGTGGGCATGCGGGAGGCCGGGTGGACGTACCGCCGAATTGCCCAACACGTGGGGCGTGAGGTCTCCACAGTACATCAATGTTGTCGCCAGTGGTTGGCGGAAGGTGCACGTGCCCGTCGACCTGGGACCGGACCGCAGCGACGCACGGATGCACGCCAAGACTGTAGGATCCGACGCAGTGCCGTAGGGGACCGCACCGCCACTTCCCAGCAAATTAGAGACACTGTTGCTCCTGGGGTATCGGCGAGGAGCATTCGCAACCGTCTCCATGAAGCTGGGCTAGGGTCTCGCACACCGTTAGGCCGTCTTCCGCTCACGCCCCAACATCGTGCAGCCCGCCTCCAGTGGTGTCGCGACAGGCGTGAATGGAGGGACGAATGGAGACGTGTCGTCTTCAGCGATGAGAGTCGCTTCTGCCTTGGTGCCAATGATGGTGGTATGCGTGTTTGGCGCCGTGCAGGTGAGCGCCACAATCAGGACTGCATACGACTGAGGCACACAGGGCCAACACCCGGCATCATGGTGTGGGGAGCGATCTTCTACACTGGCCGTACACCTCTGGTGATGGTCGAGGGGACACTGAATAGTGCACGGTACATCCAAACCGTCATCGAACCCATCGTTCTACCATTCCTAGACCGGCAAGGGGACTTGCTGTTCCAACAGGACAATGTACGTCCGCATGTATCCCGTGCCACCCAACGTGCTCTAGAAGGTGTAAGTCAACTACCCTGGCCAGCAAGATCTCCGGATCTGTCCCCCATTGAGCATGTTTCGGACTGGATGAAGCGTCGTCTCACGCGGTCTGCACGTCCAGCACGAACGCTGGTCCAACTGAGGCGCCAGATGGAAATGGCATGGCAAGCCGTTCCACAGGACTACATCCAGCATCTCTACGATCGTCTCCATGGGAGAATAGCAGCCTGCATTGCTGCGCAAGGTGGATATACACTGTACTAGTGCCGACATTGTGCATGCTCTGTTGCCTGTGTCTATGTGCCTGTGGTTCTGTCAGTGTGATCATGTAATGTATCTGACCCCAGGAATGTGTCAATAAAGTTTCCCCTTCCTGGGACAATGAATTCACGGTGTTCTTATTTCAATTTCCAGGAGTGTATATTGACACTAACGTTTCATAAATTAGCCAACAAACAATAACTCAAAGGGAATATGTAGTATGAAAGTTACTTGGGCAAAAGCAGGGGACATAAAAAAATTGTGGGCTCAACGAACCCCCCCCCCCCCCCACCCTTAGGCGTCCAACGGTTAAGAGCGGACGTAGCTCCACAGGCAGAGGCTCGGCCGCCCTCGCGATTACGCGGCAGGTGGCATGTGGCAGGCACGCGCGGCCAATTTGCAGGTCGGCGCCTGCGCGCCCAACTCGCGCCATCCGCCGCGCCCCTGGCGGCACGTGTCGGAGTCAAGGGCACCTGCACAGCGGACGGGCTTCCCGACGGCTGCGCGGCTAGCCTTACCGGCCGCGGTCGCTAGATTGCGCTGCGTTCACACGTACACCTCCACAGATTCACAGAACGCAGTCGAAATTACAGCCAGCCCCAACACTGCACGAATCAAAATACCGCTGCACGCTGCATGTGTCATGACGCCTTTTTCAAAGCTGTAATCAACTCTCGAGCGAGGGCGTGGGCACATAGGTTGCGAATGAAACGCTGCAAGACTGCAGTGAGTCGAGCACAGCCGAGTGACTCACAGGAGCTCTCAAGACTACACAGGCTGGAGCCCTTTTTATGATTCCTGGAGTATTCCCAGTCGATATAACTTCAATATACAGCGTGCACCATTGGTCTCACGAAATGAGCGTCAAACGAAAAAACTACAAAGAACGAAACCTGTCTAGCTTGAAGGGGGAACCAGATGGCGCTATGGTTGGCCCGCTAGATGGCGTTGCCACAGGTCAAACGGATATCAACAGCGTTTTTAAGAATAGGAACCCTCATTTTTTATTACATATTCGCGTAGTACGTAAAGAAATATGAATGTTTTAGTTGGACCACTTTTTTCGCTTTGTGATAGACGGCACTGTAATAATCACAGACACGTGGCTCACAATTTTAAACGAACACCTGGTAACAGGTACGTTTTTTAAATTAAAATACAGAACGTGGGTACGTTTGAACATTTTATATCGGTTGTTCCAATGTGATACATATACCTTTGTGAACTTATTATTTCTGACAAGGCATGCTGTTACAGCGTGATTACCTGTAAATACCACATTAATGCAATAAACGCTCAAAATGATGTCCATCAACCTCAATGCATTTGGCAATACGTGTAACGACATTCCTCTCAACAGCGATTAGTTCGATTTCCGTAATGTTCTCACGTGCACTGACAATGCGCTGACGCATGTTGTCAGGAGTAGTCGGTGGATCACGATAGCAAATATCCTTCACCTTTCCCCACAGAAAGAAATCCGGGGACGTCAGATCCGGTGAACGTGCTGGTCATGGTGTGGTGCTTCCACTACCAATTCACCAGTCATGAAATATGTAATTCAATACCGCTACAACCACACGGGAGCTATGTGCCGGACATCCATAATGTTGGAAGTACATCGCCATTCTGTCACCGGTTGAACATTCTGTCATCGGTTGAACATTACGTAGGAAATCAGCATACATTGTACCATTTAGATTGCCATCCATAAAATGGGGGCCAATGATCCTTCCTCCCATAATGCAGCACCATACATTAACCCACCAAGGACGCTGATGTTCCAATTGTCGCAGCCTTGGTGGATTTTCCGTTGCCCAATAGTGCATATTATGCCGGTTTACGTTACCGCTCTTGGTGAATGACGCTTTGTCGCGAAATAGAACGGGCGCAAAACATCTGTCATTGTCCCGTAATTTCTCTTGTGCCCAGTGGCAGAACTGTACACTACGTTCAAGGTCGTCGCCATGCAATTCCTGGTGCATAGAAATATGGTACGGGTGCAATCGATGTTGATGTAGCATTCTCAACACCGACGTTTTTGAGATTCCCGATTCTCGCGCAATTTCCTACTACTGGTGTGCGGATTAGCC
This sequence comes from Schistocerca gregaria, assembly GCF_023897955.1. NCBI lineage: Eukaryota > Metazoa > Arthropoda > Insecta > Orthoptera > Acrididae > Schistocerca > Schistocerca gregaria. Next base: position 783,242,561 of record NC_064922.1, read on the forward strand.
GCGACAGCAGCTTAATGCACCTACTTGGGCATCATCATTTGTTGCAGGTCCTGATTGACGTATCACATGTGGCTGAACACTTCCTGTTTCCTTAAATAACGTAACTATCAGGCGAACGGTCCGGACACTTGGATGATGTCATCCAGGATACCGAGCAGCATTCATAGCACACGACCTTTGGGCATTTTGATCACAAGAGCCATACATCAACACGATATCGACATTTTCCGAAATTGGTAAACGGTCCATTTTAACACGGGTAATGTATCACGAAGCAAATACCGTTCGCACGTTTGTGACTATTACAGCGCCGTCTATCACAAAGCGGAAAATGTGGTCCAACTAAAACATAGATATTTCTTTACGCACTACACGAATATGTAATAAGAAATGGGGGTTCCTATTTTTAAAAAAAACCGCAGTTGATATCCGTTTGACCTATGGCAGCGACTTCTAGCGGGGCAACCATAGCGCCATCTGGTTTCCCCCTTCAAGTTAGACGTGTTTCATTCTTTGTAGTTTTTACGTTTGATGCTTATTTCGTGAGATATTGGGCCCGGTCACTATCAGTGGACCTCCCTGTACATGGTTGCGTCGTTCTGGCTGTTTTTTATTTAATTTAATCTTATGGCTAGGGTCCACCTTCAGGCAGGTTATTAGCCGGGTGCCGGACCTTCAATTTGACGCCACTTCGGCGACCTGCAGTTGATGGAGATGATATGATGATGATGATGGCAGCACTACATGCAGTACCTGGGCGGAGAAAATTCCACGACCCAGTCGGGAATCGAACCCGGGCCCACGGGATTGACAATCCGTCACGCTGACCATTGAGCTAGGGGGGGGGGGGGGGGGGGGGAGGCGGACGTACTGGCTATGACAAGGAGACACAAACAGCATCTGTGACAGTAATGAAGAACAAATGTAGATATTTTCGGAGTAAAGGAGACAATTCACCGAACAGGAGAAGCTTTGGGTTGTCGATAGGCACACTCAAAAAAGGAAAACGTGCTAACTTTCGGACCTAATTTTTGGCAAGCTAAAGTACGAAAACAAACAAACACACACACACACACACACACACACACACACACACACACACACACAACTACACACAGACACACACACCTAAATACATGAATACACACGTCTATGCCCCTATATGGTGCCGACTAAACCTTGAAAGCTAGCTGGGTTTCCTTCTTTCATGCGTGCCTATCGACAAGCAATGCTTCTGCCTTTCGATGAGTGGTTTCGTTTAATCGTAAAGTATTTACATTCTACAAGAACTTTCCTTGGACACTAATAACGAACAAAAACAGCATATAACTCTTGAAGTTAAATGAAGGGTGGCGTAATTAAGACAAACTTAGAAAAATATGTTTCCCGGTACCAGAGAAAGATTGCAATTAAAACAAAAGTCAGGGCATAATACATCTTTGAAGTGGTCACTGTCGTTACGCGCAATATTTTTTTTTTTTTAAATCAGCAAACGACACACACAAATGTGTGCCTGATTGGGACTCGGGAGCACTTAGTATAATTTGACCAGTTACGCGTATATTTGGGACCAAGTTCCTTTTGAAGAGTTGTACAACCCAATAAAACACTCAGACGTTCTCGATAGAACCGACTGCGCACAGAATTTCAAAAACAGACTTCCGTAATTTGCTTCCTAGACTTCTTTCCACTGATGTAATTGGTTGTTTTGTAAGAAGTGTGTAGAATTTAGTCTAAGAATAGAACATCGGTAACGTGCCGTGACTGGCGAAGCCTTGAGCAGTGCCGGCACGGTAACGGACGGAGGGTACCGAGAAGATTAGAAATAGTGTTGCCACTTGGTTAGAGAGCGCAAAAATGGGGGCTGACAAGAGAGAGCAATACTAGACAGCCATGAAAAAGGCCGGCCACGGTGGCCGAGCTGTTCTAGGCTCTTCAGTCCGGAACCGCGCGACTGCTAGGGTCGCAGATTCGAATCCTGCCTCGGGCATGGATGTGTGTGATATCCTTAGTTACTCATTTACATGGTTCAGTTTGGTTTCTGATAAATAGAACTCAACAGATCTATAAAGACACCAACTGATGGCAACTTCAGTACATATCAGTTTGTATTTATACTACTTTATGGAGACAACTCGTTTAACGTTGTTACCAAAAATCACAAAAAAGTAGTTAACGATTTATTTCAAACTGTCACAGTACACTCTAATAAACATTCAGACGGACGTGTTGACAACGTTGTTAGCAAAAATCTCGAAAATTTCTTGCCCGATTTGCTTCAAATTTTTATGCTATAGTATAACAAACCTTCAGACGGTTATAGACTACACATCTGTTACTAATACATTTAAAATGTGCACTAGTACATAAACACATGTCGATGTTTAATGATGTTAGGAAAGATCTGGAAATATTTTTGCCCGATTTATTTCAAATTTTTGCAAGATACTCCTATAAGCGATTAATATTGTTCACGATACTCTAACAAATATTCAGATAGACATAGCCTGTACATAGTTTTAAAAAATAATGTTCAGGTTCTCAGTTAAAAGCGACTGCGAGAAATTAAATGCTCCACTGTGAAAATGTGGGGTCTCATTTTCTTTCTTGCATTCGGTTTTAAATACGATGGCAGCGTATTTAAACCATTAGACAAATGGTTTCTTCCATAGCATTATTTCTACTTGTAAGCAGTTTTAAACAAAGTTTTCTGCACAACTAAGGGTTGTTTTGTTTCCTACCTAGCAGTCGGTGTTAACATAAAACAAAAAAGTTGTAATGATGGGTTATCATCTTATGATTAGAATATTACCGCAGAATCTGAATTGTCCGAACCTTTGCAATCCTTCCGGCTCATATAAAACTATTGTCACTGAAGACTCTATCCTGACAGGTCTAGTAGCAGGAGATCCCAACCGATGTACCCATTTACTTTGAGCGACTTCAATTCTAAATAGAGGTTTCGTTGGCTATAACAATAAACAATTATCAAAGTCAGCGAGAGGGAGAAAAGAGGAAATAGAAGAGGGGGGAGTAGACATTGAGAAGGAGAAGATAGAGAACAGGAGGTGGAGAGAGACAGAGGTAGGAGGAGACGGACAGAGAGAGGGAAGGAAGCAATCACAACGTACATGCAATTCCCATTCAAATTTAGTAACTGCGAAGCATTTCCGGGTTCAGTAGTTATTTACAAACACAATCCAATAGTTACCTTAGCCATTTCTTAGATATATCTTGTAACAAATCCAATTTTCAATGCATCCGTAAACCCAGGATCCAGCGATCACCACGTACTGTATGTATACCAAAAATGGAACACAGTTAATATACAGTGATGAACTAATACGCGTCACAACCATGGCCCTTCTCGAGCAATAGAGACACCAGGTGGCGTGCGGACACGAGACACTGTGAGGGGGGGTAATCTGACCGGATCACAGACGAAAGCAGAACCAATTTGGCGGCGACACGGGCCGCAAATTAGGAAATGCACCGACGTAGGCGACACTGACAAAGGCCAGATTGTTGCGGCTCGGTGGTCGGGTACCAGCATATCGGCAGTAGCGAAGCTGGTCGGCTGTTTGCCTGCTACTGTCTGGAGCATCTGTGGGGGCTGCCTTAAGGACTTTGGAACCAACAGTGGCGACAAGGAGTTGGACTTCAACCCCTCATAACAAAACGCGAAGGTCGGAGGCTTGCCCGCTCTCCAAACCAAGGTATCTGTGGCAGACTTGACGACATCGTACAGTGCTGGTGCGGGTATCAATGTTTCCCGGAATACCGTTCAGTGCTCACTGTCCGACATGCGGCCCCACAGCAGGTGACCTGTACGTGCGCCCATGTTGACCCGTTCCTGCCACAGACCCGTAACTTAAGTGAGTTGCACGACCTGCTCCGGCGTCACACATCTCCGGAGGGTCACCAAGGACTTGCCTAGTCCATGCCACGACAGGTCGCTGCTGTGTTGTGTCCCAAACGTGGATCGATATGCAACTAAACACGTACTTTACCTCATCTGTTTAAAATTTGTTGTTATCTCTTTTGCTCTGGGATAAGTTCGTGTCACACTACTTTCCATGGTGATTTTTAATTATTAGGCATATGAATGCCTGAATAAAATCCAAAAGATATGCAGTTACTGAGAGTAACTATTTATCTGAGTGTGTTGTATCTTGACAAACTTTTCAGACTTCCGCGTAACAGAAATTTAATGTATTTTCACCTTCCATTTTTAAGTGATGGCATTTACTTTTTAACTGATGCAGTCTTCTTCTTAAATTACAAAACGTATTACGGAAAATTATAGTTTTTTTCCAAATGCGAAAACATGTCCCAAGTCACAGCTCTGTATACTTCCACATCCAGAAATAGCAAGGTACCATTGTTTTCAGACTCAAATGTGTGAATTTTATATCTTTGTGCAGGCTGTGTAAGTGCTGGAGGAAGTTTCCCAATTCCGCTTCACCGTGAGGCCAGATAACGAACGTGTCGTCCACATATCGTAGCCAACAACTGGGACGTAACGGAGCAGAAGCTAGGGCCGTTGGCTCAGAGGCTTCCATGAAGATGTCCGCAGCTACAGGGGAGAGCGGGTAACCCATTGCCACTCCATCTAACTGTTCGTAATATTTTCCCCGCCAGGTGAAGTACGTAGATGACAGGCTTAAGCGCACCAGATCGCAGATATCTGGTGGGATCCGATCCTGTAGAATCCGCATAGTCTCTTCAATAGCAGCCTGACAACATCAACAGAGAAGATGGCTACAAACTCCCGGCGTCCTGGCTACCGGCTCCAAAGGGCGGCGAGCGGTCGCGGGGCAGAAGCTACACGGGACACGGACGTTTCTGCACAAACAGCTGTAGAGCAACTGTCAGTCCACTTCCGCGCACACCAGGAGGAAAACTTGCCGACCAGAAGCCGAACGCTGATTGGCGGACAGCTACCAATCGTTGACGTCATGGACATCCACGAATAGCCTCTTTCCTTCCATCTTCCCTCACGTCATGACTAGCCATTCATATTAGAGGGCGACTCAAAGTTTACAACAGTGACGTCAGACATCGAGAGTCTGTAATAAATAGAAGCACCTGTCCCCATGCAAAACCAGTCGTGTCCTGAGGAAGGCCGTTGCAATTCGGCCGAAACGTCGGTTTCAGTTTATTATTGTTGTTAGTTTTTAGAAATGACGGGGCATAATACTCAGAAGAATTTTAATCACTATGACACCAGCCGCGGAAGCCTCCGTTCTTATAGCTATTACACTGTTTTCATTTATATGGATGACAATACGCTACATCGCCGAGCAACGCAGGTGGAGGAGCTCGTAGAACGAGAGAATATTCGGTGAATGGACCGGCTTTCCCATTCCCCCATCTTAAGTCCCACCGAGCACGTGTGGTATGAGTTGAGACATATTGCAGTACGCCCACATGCACCAACGACAACCCGGCAGTGTCAACCGCTCTGGTGAAGGAATGGAAATCCCTGCCACAACAACTGTGTATCAGCCTTACGGCCAACTTGAGGGCAGTTTTCTGAGCATGCACTGACGTCCGTGGTGATCACAGAACCTACTAAGAACGACGTTCCGCTTTTTTTAACGTCCAGCGGAACACTATTAATTGGAGTGACTTCAGTGTTAAAAGTGCCTTTGAACAAGAGTGTCGTTTCTGTTCGTCCCATTGCGTATTTCTTTCGGTTACCTTCTGTTGCGTACTGCACTGTAGCAGTTCTCTCTATGCGTAGTACAAGCTTCATCGAGCTATTTATTTGGCAGTGACATATCGTGCGATAGTTGATTCAAATGGCTCTGAGCACTATGGAACTTAACATCTATGGTCATCAGTACCCTAGAACTTAGAACTACGTAAACCTAACTAACCTAAGGACATCACAAAACACCCAGTCGTCACGAGGCAGAGAAAATCCCTGACCCCGAGGGGAATCGAGCCCGGGAACCCGGGCGTGGGAAACGAGAACGCTACCGCACAACCACGAGCTGCGCACTGCGAGAGTTGCTTTCGTTCTTAAGTTTTGCAGCCCAGTGTGAGATGCAACTATTGTGAAAATGAAAGAAAGAACGGAAGGGTCCAGCGGGATGAAAGGAGAGGCAATGGAAAATGATTATAACATTTTCTCGCCTCATTCTCGTGGCGCTTACATGCCATTATTTGAATTCGAGCCACTGATCTCTAATTTGCTCAATGTCGACACGATGGTAAACACTAACACTCCTCCTGTTTCTCGCGGAAGAACGAAAGGCGAGAACAGGTGCAGGAAGTCGTTAGGGCCGTGCTTTGGCTCGTTGCCGTGATTTGTGGCGATGAGGGGTGGTTTTGGCCTGCGCGCACCTGCCCCTTGCTGACGGCACCCCCGGTGGTTGGGCGCGTGGGCGGGGCTCGTGACCCACTTCCGCCAGTCGCGCCTCTGCCGGGCACAGCCAGGCGCTCACGCGACCCCCGCGGCTTCCACCTGCTGCTCAGGAATCCCCAACAGCACGCACATTCATCCCTCAATGGACCTCCCGTGCTGCACGATAACTGAGACCTTCATTCGACAAAGACGAGTGCCCTGAGGTCCACATTTATGAACTTCTGTTCACATATTATTCAGCACCGTGGTAGCAGAATGACAGATTTATGGTGGCATTGTTGTACAACAACTGGAGTATCTTGTTTGACCTCCTCGTAGCAAAGGAGTCTTGCGGTCGCCTTTAGATGTGCTGCGTATCGGATATATGAGGGGTGTTCAAAAGAAAGGGCGCGAAATAACAATTTAGGTATAACTGAAGTCTTCCCTGAAAAGTAATCACCCGAGGCTTGAACTTCCCCACTGTTTCACGAGAAGGATTCCCTGTTCCCATAACTCCTTTGGCTGTGACAGGAGCCAGTCCTCCATTGTGTACTTCATTTCGTCGTCCGAGTTGAAGCGCATCCCGTTGACGTATTTCTTTAGCGGACTAAACGCAAGCACGTCGGACGGGCTGTGGGGAGGATGCTCAGGTTGCTCCTCTTGAACTTGGCCATTACACTGTGTCTGCCCTTGGACATGTGTGGACGCGCCATTGTGGAGCAGAACCACTCCCTGTGTGAGCAGGCCGAGTCGTTTGCTCTCGATGGACTTCCGTAGGCTAAAGAGTACCTCACAGAGCATGTCACTGTTAATGGTTTTCCAGTGCTCGAGGAATCTGATGACTATCGGACCTCGAACATCGAAAAGACGACGAGCGTCTCCTATTATGCTGAGGACACATTTGTGAAATTTTAGAGGGAAGTAAAGACGCTGCATTCACATCCCTAGACGTCACACTACGTTATCCCTAAGCGGCATATACGCTGATATGAAACTTCCTGGCAGATTAAAACTTCGTGCCGGACCGAGACTCGAACTCGGGAACTTTGCCTTTCGCGGGCAAGCGCTCTACCAACTGAGTTACCCCAGTACGACTCATGCCCCGTCTGCAGGAGAGCTTCTGTAAAGTTTGGAAGGTAGGAGACGAGGTACTGGCACAAGTAAAGCTGTGAGGACGGAGCGTGAGTAATTCTGGTGACATTCTGCGAGCACCGTAAGAAACTAAAACGTATATTAGCTAGAACATGTCATTACTGAATGAATAACATAACAAAACTGAAGAATACCACGTAAGCCTTCGCCAATGTACCATCAACATGCCTCTCTTTGCACGCGAGTAAAGGGACTACAGTAAGAAGATGCGGGTTACCCTATCTAGACGTAATAGTTCCCACTCATTTCGTTATGGCATTTGGTTTTAAAAGTACTTTTCCACAACACTAGCAGCTCCCGTTTGCCACAGACCACACAGCCTGCCTCTGTAGTATCGTGGGAGATAATCTTTAACGTATTAACACATGTCCAGTCATCCTGACCCCTCTGCTCATTGTTTCTAACATGCACCTCGCCTCACCGATTTTGTTGGGAACGTCCTCATTTCTTAACTTACCATTCAACGAAATTCTCATCATCCATATGTGTGGCCGCACCTCACACGTTGTCAGACTCCGCCACACACCGTCAGGTGGTTTGCGGAGTATGGATGTAGATGTAGATGTAGATTTAGCGGGGAAGTGCGTTTCTGTAAACAGAGACGTCGCGGGATCGAATCCCGGTCGAACCACGGAAATTTTCAGCCAGCCCTTAATCTAGCCTCCACCTCTAGAGTCTGGGCAGTTGCCAAGACCGACGTGTGATTCGGATCCTACTATAAACTGTAGGTCGCCATGCCCCAGCTGGATAACGGGTAAATTAGGGACACGGACATTCAGGCGCACGATATTATTATTATCTCAAATAGTTCAGTTCCCTTCTTTTCTGATTTTCTCACATTGGAAAGGTTTACAATTCTAGGTGATTGAACAGATGGATTTCCTTCGCGTATTCGAAATTTAAAAACAGTTATTAACAATGAATAAAATATTCGATAATTTTGATTTTACTGGCTTATTTAGCAGAATACTTTGTGAAGCGTTAATGATTTACAGTTTTCTTTGTTGTTTTGAGTAAAAGTGGGATTGACGGAGGACATCGAAAGGGTGCAAAAAAGGGCAGCTCGTTTTGTATTATCACGTAATAGGGGAGAGAGTGTGGCAGATATGATACACGAGTTGGAATGGAAGTCATTACAGCATAGACGTTTTTCGTCGCGGCAAGACCTTTTTACGAAATTTCAGTCACCAACTTTCTCTTCCGAATGCGAAAATATTTTGTTGAGCCCAACCTACATAGGTACGAATGATCATCAAAATAAAATAAGAGAAATCAGAGCTCGAACAGAAAGGTTTAGGTGTTCGTTTTCCCCGCGCGCTGTTCGGGAGTGGAATAGTAGAGAGATAGTATGATTGTGGTTCGATGAACCCTCTGCCAAGCACCTAAGTGTGAATTGCAGAGTAGTGATGTAGATGTAGATGAAAGTTATCAAGTAGAAACTGAAATCTGACTACGAGTACTATTGAGAATATGGCACGAAACGCCGGCCGCGGTGGTCTCGCGGTTCTAGGCGCGCAGTCCGGAACCGTGCGACTGCTACGGTCGCAGGTTCGAATCCTGCCTCGGGCATGGATGTGTGTGATGTCCTTAGGTTAGTTAGGTTTAAGTAGTTCTAAGTTCTAGGGGACTGATGACCACAGCAGTTGAGTCCCATAGTGCTCAAAGCCTTTTTTTTTTTTTGGCACGAAACACGCGTGAATTAAACGAGAAAAAGCTACTTTTCGTAAACCAGAGTAGTAGATTATGGATTCTTTGAAGGCACAGGCACTACTGCATGTCACATGTTCCCATAACTTGATATATGCCGTTGTTAGTACGGCCAAGGAAACCGCCTGCTAGATGAAATATAACCCCAATGTCTGCCCCTGTTTCCGATTTATGAATATGTAATTTTCTGAAATAGGCGACCATATTTGTCATCGATGCACTTCCTTTAAAGACCACTTGGCGTCCTGTTACTCGTGAGATGACCAAGGCGTATCAAATTCTGTGCTTGCGCTGAGCACCTCATTCCCACGTCTCACACGCTCGGTGTGGAGATTTAGTGGCGTGGCGGGATAATTCGTGGAAACCTGACTCTACGTTTGCATTAAAGCGCCCACCGTCTCGACAGATATTCTTCCGTTAAGCAACAAGCGAGTAACTCGATGCCAGTGAGTAAGATGTCGCGCGTCGCGATCTGGTTTCGCTGTGGAAAAAAATCAGATACTGTGGAGCTGGGCGGCAGAGTTTCCGGCGTTGGACGTCCCCGATGCTGCTTTTTGCCCTCTTCGGGGAACAGTACACTACGTCGTTTGGCAAAGAACTTACATCGATGAGTACACGTATCTGGGAATACTCATTAATAACCAGTGCGATAAGTCACAAGACATTAGAGGGAGTCCTGAGAAAGCCAGAGCCACGTTCTGCAAAATGACTTTTGTGTTCAAGAGCTACCACCTCTCAACTGTAACAAAACTGAGATTTCTACGTTGCTACATATTTCCCATCCTTTTTTATGGGGTTGAGACCTGGACCTTGACCGACAAGAGGGGCATATTTCCTGATACATCTGAGATCAACCTGTGCATGAGAATTCCAAAAGCGCCATCGACAGATGAAATAAGTAACAACGAGGCTCTTCCCAAAATGAAGAAAGAAAAATTTGTCTTAAAAACAGTAAAATGCAGAAGCTGCAATGTCTTGGCCATGTAATGAAGAATGGAAATAGGTACAAAATCGTGAATTCTAATGTTTTCTCTGCGCGAGTGGTAAACAGAGCGCTTCCGGGTGACCAGTTGAGTTGTCCTTTTCCATTTTAGGTGCATTTTTTTTTAATTTATCGGCTTTCTGAACGTGTCTCGATGGATGTCTCAACGCAGGAAATGATATATAACAATTTGTTTTGACAATTCGTGGTAGACACTAGTTTAAGTCATACGCTGGCACGAAGCTATGAAGGACTAATTAGACATAAAACAAATTTTACAATCAGAGTGTATTAAAATGAGTAAAAAAGATGAAAATGCAACACACGATACACAGTGGTAGTACGCTACAAAAATCCGACTGGTAACACGATAAGAAATGATAAATCACCGTTAATTGACGTTTGGGATACCGGTATTCTTAATTTAGTCCATACTATCGACTTTATATCTAAATTAGCAACAAAACGTAGGAATTGTTTCAGAAATTGGAGACAGAGAATTGAATGTTTCTGCAGGTCTATAAGCACCATACAGACAGAACATGGTAAAATTTACAAGAACCAGATTTGCGAGTTACAACTGCACGTTCAGAAAGACCCGCATTCAGACACATACATATAGGAGGTACGTACTGACATATTGTGTAGGACGTGGGAATACAATCAGTTAACTGAGTGTTTGGTCGTCCCCTGGCATTCTAAGTATCAAGAGCATTAGGTTAGCCATATATTGATGTTGGCACTGTTGACGAAATCTTACCATCTATTTTGGCGAAGTGAGGTGGAAAGCTGTAAACAGCCCTGTATAAAGTATTACGAGATAAATAATGCTTCTGCCATACCTTGATAAGTTTTGATATACGTTTAAACAACTTAACTACGTTGTCTGTTAGATTTTCTGTTCTTAGATGTGTGCATTCAGATACCACGCCATATTAGGACGCGTTATGTGGCACGCCACGTTGCTGCTCTTCCTGTCGCTGGCACTAGGGGGCTCTTGCTTCCCTCTTATGTTTTGATGTAGCTCAATATGGATCTACACCTTATCGACTGTTCCTTCAGTATCCAGATAACGTCATAGGAAGAAGAGCGAGGGGAAAGAAGATGGGAAACGATAACATGCGGTTTAATTGTGGCTGAGGATTAAGGAAGCGAAAACGAAATACAGGAGCTGACAGCACACTAAGACGCGAACTGCAATAACAATGGAATAATTCTGCGTGGTTATACACGACGTAACAGAAATGGAACAGATGAGACAGTAAATAATTTTTTGTCGTTAATAGGAATGTACTGAGTCATTCGAGAGATGTGCATAAACAAGGAGTATTTCTCTGGTCTGGAACTTCCTGTGTGTCCCAAGAAAGTAATCGATTAATAGTCTTATGTGCTGCAAGTTTTTAGTCGCTTGAAAGATAACTTTAGGTAGAACGGCGGCGGTGTGGAGACCGGAATGTCACTACTGGGTTGCCTGCATCTACATCTGCAGTCCCCTAGAACTTAGTACTACTTAAACCTAACTAACCTAAGGACATCAAACACATCCATGCCCGAGGCAGGATTCGAACCTGCGACCGTAGCGGTTGCGTGGTTCCAGACTGAAGCGCCTAGAACCGTTCGGCCACATCGGCCGGCTCGGGGTGGTTTGCAAAATTGAAACGTCCCCTTTGAAAAATTGTGCACGACTGTGCTTAAACTGACACACAATATTTTTAGCGCAACGCAATCTGACTTCCAAAAATCCCTACAAAAGAATGGCCCTGATTAACATTAACCTATACGTTTCACAAATCACTTGCCTCACAAAAATCTTCGTTACTCAAGCTACTGCAATACAGCGAGCGCCACTACTGCCAGCTAAATAAAAGATTCAAACTACTGAAGGCACTATCTACTAATAGGCATAGTTAGCAAATGAAAGATTCTAATACAGAACAAACAATGTATTTACCCTAATAGTCATAAAATATATATCAGTTCGTGACACCAATTCTTACAAATTTCAAAACTCCGCCATCTCTCTCCCCACGTCCACCACTGCTGGCGGCTCACTTCCAACTGCGCAACGCTACGCGCTGTTAGCATCCAGCTGCCGCTGCCCAACACTACAATGGCAGACAACAATGCAAACTAGCCACAGACTGCGCACAGCACAGCCAGTGATTTTTCATACACAGCGCTACATGGCGTTACCAATAAGAAAACCTAAACAGCCTACTTACAAAATATGTGAACAAGAGACAGAAACACCAGTGACCACAGAAGATGATTCGTAAATAAAAGCGAAACTCGTCTGTTGTAACATTCTCATTAATTAATTGCAGTAAGCTTTAGACGAAGAAAACAATAATAATTGTTTGGTAATATTCACGCGACAGAGAACCAGCTATAGTTAGTTGAATAAATTAATTTGAGATTGCCCTGGAAGTACACGTCTGAGTCTGCTGATACCAAGACACATCAATGGTAAGAAATGTGATAAATAATAAAAATTAAATGTATTTCTAATTTAATTTCCTGTAAACATTGCGTAATGTACATTTAACAGTACGAGAGCTTGTTGAAATGTAATTCCTCCGAATTTTCTATATGAAAGTTCTTAAAGCCCTTTAAATAAAACAAACGTTATTAGTAACTTACATTTTTAATTTTCGTTTCTACATATTTGCAGCCGTCTCCCGCTAGAATGCTCCCAATCGTAGTGTGTTAACATAGCCGTGTATAACGTATGCTGGTGCGTGACAAACGCAGTGCTGTAATCGAATTCCGAATTCGAAGAGTTCGTCCACACTTGGAGCACCCTCTCATTCAGCATGAAAATACCTGACCACACACGAGCGCTGCATCAGCAACAAACCGACACCTTGCGTTCATTGTCATCGGCGATCCTCCTTACAGTCACGATATGGTCCCATCTGATTTTCGTCTGTTCCCAAAGCTCAAAGAACACCTTCGAGGACTTCACTTTGATAGTGAACAAGTGGTGCAAGCAGAGGTGAGGTTGTGATTCCGTAAACAAAGTCAAATATTCTACAATGTCTGTACCAACAAAATGGTCTCATGTTGGTTCAAATCGCTCTGAGCACTATGGAACTTAACATATGAGGTCATCAGTTCCCTAGAACTTAGAACTACTTAAACCTAACTAACCTAAGGACACCACACACACCCATGCTCGGGGCAGGATTCGAACCTGCGACCGTAGCGCTGTTCCAGACTGTAGCGCCTAGAACCGCTCGGCCACCCCGGCCGGCGGGGTCTTGTTGGAAGAAATGTGTTCTTCGCCAGGGTGACTATCTTGAGACATAAATATGTAGACACTAAGAACAAAGATGTAGAGTGTTAATAACATTTATTTTATTCAAAAACTTTAAGACTTTCACATAAAAAAATCGGAGCCCCTACTTCTCAGTATGGTCTCGTCCATAACTAACATATTATGCAGAAATTTATGGGTGAATTATTTTCTAAAATCATGGACTAAGTGAATCATTGGGTAATTACTCGAACTGAGGTCCTCGGCTCCATCCTTAAATGTGTATAATCTTTGCTAGCACGTGCGATCTTAGAAACAAGTGTTCAATTTAAATATGGTGTTTCTACTTTGTGTCTCGAAACGTGTCCATTTTTCTGTTTTTACTAATGTGACGAGAGTTAGTTTCTCATAGTCAGTGTTTCTCGACCTTCAGGACCGTAGCTGACCAGAAAAACGAACAGTTTCCGTATCTTATGCAACACTCTGAAAGTAGGACGTGCACTCGAAGTTATTTGTTATCTCATGTGGTGCTCCTCTGTTTCGTGCGGTAGCGTTCTCGCTTCCCACGCCCGAGTTCCCGGGTTCGATTCCCGGCGGGATCAGGGATTTTCTCTGCTTCGTGATGGCTGGGTGTTGTGTGATGTCCTTAGGTTAGTTAGGTTTAAGTAGTTCTAAATTCTAGGGGACTGATGACCATAGATGTTAAGTCCCATAGTGCTCAGAGCCATTTTTTTAGCTCCTCTGTTAACAGTCGTAGCGGAGAGTGTTTTACTTGGATGATAGTATACATAGTAAAACGTGATGTTACACGGGCGGTATTTCCATCTAGAGATCGATTTAGAATGATATAAAGGAACGCCGCGCGCTAGAGGTGGCTATAAACAGTTTACGTCATTTTCTACTGTCATGTTGCTGTGTGACATGTGGTTGCGTTCTGTAGAAACCGTAGGCTTCCGGAGTAATATTTTGAATTTCAGTTTAATGTCTGTAGCAGATGTCACGTGAATGTTACCATTTAAAACGGAGTAAGAAAATGTATTAAGCTTCTATTACAGGACTGGCTAGAGGTCAAAGACTGGAAAGTGTCCATAGGTATCTGACTCTTCTCTACTTTATTTTCCTGATACATGCAGATGTCTGTGCTGCACTTGCTGTATACGTGGGGGAAGAATGGATGTTGTATGTAATATAGTATAGCCATACTTACATTGCTTCGTTGATGGACAAAAGAAGCGCGTTGAACGGTTACAAATCAGACCAGCACATCCTCTGATTATCGTTATTGCACTTAGAATTACCGTGAGTTCCATGGGGCCACAACAAGGACGACAGAAAGACAAGAAAGCTTCAACGCCAGTGATGCCTGCATAGGGAAAAAATAAACAGCACTGTGTGAATAGGAGGTTCCTTAAAGCAAAACACATGTTAATGCAAATGAATTTCTGTGTCTCTCGCTCACCCTTTGTGATCCCAATCATTGCCATGTTACTATACTTCTAATGCCTAGTTCAAAAAATAAAATTAAATGGTTGCATTGTAACGTGAGCGATTGGAAGCAGCAAAATGAAAAAGTGAGTGATATTGTAAGGTGGCTATAATTTCTCAACTTGCAAGCACTCATCTACACACTTTGCCGTGATATACAACCGGAATTAGGTATCGTTTGATAGGTTGTATATCGTATATATGAATATTTAAAGAAGACTGACATTGTTACGTACACCTTCAAATAATTGCGAACGCTTATTGCACGAAAGGTGATGGAGTGTCTTTATTATCAGAACGGCATAATGAATGATTGCCTATGCTAGTAGGGGTTGGAAGGCCAGTGGAAATGAAACGGCAGGCGTAACTAAAGCCGTGGGTGGAAAAGCCCGCACAGGTGTGTTGGTCCTATCTAACACAGGAAGTAGACAAGGCGGACGGTCAGGGCACCTGAGCGCTGAAGTACAATACAGCGCCGGCCGCGGTGGTCTCGCGGTTCTAGGCGCGCAGTCCGGTACCGCGCGACTGCTACGGTCGCAGGTTCGAATTCTGCCTCGGGCATGGATGTGTGTGATGTCCTTAGGTTAGTTAGGTTTAAGTAGTTCTAAGTTCTAGGGGACTGATGACCACAGCTGTTAAGTCCCATAGTGCTCAGAGGCATTTGAACCATACAATACAGCGGCGGCCGGCCGGTTTGTAGCTAGCCCAGAAGGATAACCGGAAATTTTGAAATTCTTGGACGCAGCAGAGATGAACGAGGAAGCGTTACCTCGGAAACTATGCGGGCTGCATTATTTCTGAGGACTTTTGCTCTGAGAAGAGTACCATTCTATGAATTCCTAATTAACGAGGGTAGGTATTTCCTCAGAAACTTTCCGCCCTCGACGACTAAAGATTAAAATATAGTTGGTCGGTGTTTGGAAGAATCTGTAGAGTGGGAGAATATTCCGTCGTTTCCAGAACATGATTCACCTTCTGAAGTTACGTGGGAAGGGAGCCAAGCTTTGCTGGGAAGCCAGCGGTGGAGACAAAGAGGACTTCCATTCTAAATGTGTGTGTTTGTTAGTCACTTAGTATCAGCTTTTGACGGTATGGATGTACTTGCTGCCTTTGCTCACAGGAGATTTTATAGTTAGAGCTGTTGGGCACTGTACTGTTGTGAACTTATACGATTCTGGACTTCGCCTCCAGGTAGGGAGTCGTCGTTGAGTACGCAGAGTTCAGTGATTGAGAGCACTTCCTCTGTCTATGCTTGCGCAGAGACGTTATCTGTGTTCTGTCCTTGTGGCTGGAAGCTCATGTTTCTTGTCTGTAGAAACAGAGAGGAGAAGACAGTATTAGATCATACCAGTCAGAGGACCGCCTTCTGCCGTCCCAGTGTTTGAAAGTTTTTATTTTGTCGCTGGAGTTCTTCCATCGTCGCAGACGTGTATGAAAACCATCACTCCGACGCTCTGTATACAGTACATACGGTGATATTGCAAATTGTTTTCGCTTATTAGGGATATAAAGCTAAACAGCTGTGATCACATAAATTTTGTTTCACCTGAGGTTGCACACCACTGTAGATCATCTTCGAAAGTAGTGTCTTCTAGTGTTCGGTACATAGGTGATGTCAGTGATTTCGCTTTATTTATATTAGTTCGCATAGCCTTAAAAGGGGCGGATTTGGACAATTAATCAGTCATATTAATTAGGAAACCCATTTTATCCCCCCCCCCCATGAACCATGGACCTTGCCGTTGGTGGGGAGGCTTCCGTGCCTCAGCGATACAGATGGCCGTACCGTAGGTGCAACCACAACGGAGGGGTATCTGTTGAGAGGCCAGACAATAGTATGGTTCCTCAAGAGGGGCAGCAGCCTTTCCAGTAGTTGCAGGGGCAACAGTCTGGATGATTGACTGATCTGGCCTTGTAACATTAACCAAAACGGCCTTGCTGTGCTGGTACTGCGAACGGCTGAAAGCAAGGGAAAACAACAGCCGTAATCTTTCCCGAGGGCATGCAGCTTTAGTGTTTGATTAAATGATGATGTCGTCCTCTTGGGTAAAATATTCCGGAGGTAAAATAGTCCCCCATTCGGATCTCCGGGCGGGGACTACCCAAGAGGACGTCGTTATCAGGAGAAAGAAATCTGGCGTTCTACGGATCGGAGCGTGGAATGTCAGATCCCTTAATCGGGCAGGTAGGTTAGAAAATTTAAAAAGGGAAATGGATAGGTTAAAGTTAGATATAGTGGGAATTAGTGAAGTTCGGTGGCAGGAGGAACAAGACTTTTGGTCAGGTGAATACAGGGTTATAAATACAAAATCAAATAGGGGTAATGCAGGAGTAGGTTTAATAATGAATAAAAAATAGGAGTGCGGGTAAGCTACTACAAACAGCATAGTGAACGCATTATTGTGGCCAAGATAGACACAAAGCCCATGCCTACTACATTAGTACAAGTTTATATGCCAACTAGCTCTGCAGATGATGAAGAAATTGATGAAATGTATGATGAGATAAAAGAAATTATTCAGGTAGTGAAGGGAGACGAAAATTTAATAGTCATGGGTGACTGGAATTCGTCAGTAGGAAAAGGGAGAGAAGGAAACATAGTAGGTGATTATGGATTGGGGCTAAGAAATGAAAGAGGAAGCCGTCTGGTAGAATTTTGCACAGAGCATAACTTAATCATAGCTAACACTTGGTTCAAGAATCATAAAAGAAGGTTGTATACATGGAAGAATCCTGGAGATTCTAAAAGGTATCAGATAGATTATATAATGGTAAGACACAGATTTAGGAATCAGGTTTTAAATTGTAGGACACTTACAGGGGCAGATGTGGACTCTGACCACAATCTATTGGTTATGACCTGTAGGTTAAAACTGAAGAAACTGCAAAAAGGTAGGAATTTAAGGACATGGGATCTGGATAAGCTGAAAGAACCAGAGGTTGTACAGAGTTTCAAGGAGACCATAAGGGAACAATTCACAGCAATGGGGGAAAGAAACACTGTAGAAGAAGAATGGGTAGCTCTGAGGGATGTAGTAGTGAAGGCAGCAGAGGATAAAGTAGGTAAAAAGACGAGGGCTGCTAGAAATCCTTGGGTAACAGAAGAAATATTGAATTTAATTGATGAAAGGAGAAAATATAAAAATGCAGTAAATGAAGCAGGCAAAAAGGAATACAAACGTCTCAAAAATGAGATCGACAGGAAGAGCAAAATGGCTAAGCAGGGACGGCTAGAGGACAAATGTAAGGATGTAGAAGCTTATCTCACTAGGGGTAAGATAGATACTGCCTACAGGAAAATTAAAGAGAGCTTTGGAGAGAAGATAACCACATGTATGAATATCAAAAGCTCAGATGGCAACCCAGTTCTAAGCAAAGAAGGTAAGGCAGAAAGGTGGAAAGATTATATAGAAGGTTTATACTAGGGCGATGTACTTGAGGACAATATTATGGAAATGGAAGAGGATGTACATGAAGACGAAATTGGAGGTAAGATACAGCGTGAAGAGTTTGACAGAGCACTGAAAGACCTGAGTCGAAACAAGGCCCCCGGAGTAGACGACATTCCATTAGAACTACCGAACTATCAGTTTAATAAGTCACAGCTGCAAAATACTAACGTCACAGCTGCAAAATACTAACGCTAATTCTTTACAGACGAATGGAAAAACTGGTAGATGCGGACCTCGGGGAGGATCAGTTTGGATTCCGTAGAAAAGTTGGAACACGTGAGGCAATACTGACCTTACGACTTATCTTAGAAGAAAGATTAAGAAAAGGCAAACCTACGTTTCTAGCATTTGTAGACTTAGAGAAAGCTTTTGACAATGTTGACTGGAATACTCTCTTTCAAATTCTGAAGGTGGCAGGGGTAAAATAGAGGGAGCGAAAGGCTATTTACAATTTGTACAGAAACCAGATGGCAGTTATAAGAGTCGAGGGGCATGAAAGGGGGGCAGTGGTTGGGGAAGGAGTGAGACAGGGTTGTAGCCTCTCCCCGATGTTATTCAATCTGTATATTGAGCAAGCAGTAAAGGAAACAAAAGAAAAATCTGGAGTAGGTATTAAAATTCATGGAGAAGAAGTAAAAACTTTGAGGTTCGCCGATGACATTGTAATTCTGTCAGAGACGGCAAAGGACTTGGAAGAGCAGTTGAACGGAATGGACAGTGTCTTGAAAAGAGGATATGAACATCAACAAAAGCAAAACGAGGATAAAGGAATGTTGTCAAATTAAATCGAGTGATGCTGAGGTAATTAGATTAGGAAATGAGACACTTAAAGTAGTAAAGGAGTTTTGCTATTTAGGAAGTAAAATAACTGATGATGGTCGAAGTAGAGAGAATATAAAATGTAGACTGGCAATGGCAAGGAATGCGTTTCTGAAGAAGAGAAATTTGTTAACATCGAATATAGATTTATGTATCAGGAAGTCGTTTCTGAAAGAATTTGTTTGGAGTGTAGCCATGTATGGAAGTGAAACATGGACGATAAATAGTTTGGACAAGAAGGGAATAGAAGCTTTCGAAATGTGGTGCTGCAGAAGAATGCTGAAGATTAGATGGGTAGATCACGTAACTAATGAGGAGGTATTGAATAGGATTGGGGAGAAGAGAAGTTTGTGGCACAACTTGACTAGAAGAAGGGATCGGTTGGTAGGACATGTTTTGAGGCATCAAGGGATCACAAATTTAGCATTGGAGGGCAGCGTGGAGGGTATAAATCGTAGAGTGAGACCAAGAGATGAATACACTAAGCAGATTCAGAAGGATGTAGGTTGCAGTAGGTACTGGGAGATGAAGCAGCTTGCACAGGATAGAGTAGCATGGGGAGCTGCATCGAACCAGTCTCAGGACTGAAGACAACAACAACAACAACAACCACAACAAAATTTTTATCTCATTATGTCCATTGGACATTGATATATAAACATTTGTAATATATAAAGGGGTTTTAATCTACAATAAATGTTTATGCAGAAACAGCATTTATTATTTGCAGTGACTAGTTCCCTTAATTACTCATTAATGTTTATGTTGTAATTTACATGTTAAAGAGTAAGAAGGACAAGATAACATCACCATTAAGAGATCATAAGGTGTGCTTCAGGGGGTAGTCAGACAGGGCCAAATCTTCGTTTACACATTCAGTATTTTCCGTTGTGCACATTTATTTAACACCCGCCTGGAGCAGCATCCTGGGTATGGCTTACGCTACCAGGATACTACTTAGAATCTCCTGGTAGTGGTCATAAAGCGGTTTGAAACCTCGGAAATTTTCAAAAAATGTTTTCCCATTTATAATGTTTAGCTGTCATTTATAAAGATCACCAACTTGTGTGTATAGTTTGCAGTGGTAAAGTCACACAATAACATTAAAAATAATATTTGTATATTTTACTGTATTTATTTCCAGAAGCATTGAGCTTCAACTCGCTGTCTGCTATTTATTGATATGGCCTTTGTCGTTGTATCTTTTTTGTATTTTTGAATATTGCAATGTATTCAAAAATACAATCCTACAATTTTGTAACATAATTTAGCGGAATTCTCGATGTAAGTACTATTGTTGATGTGTTGTTGTTGTCTTCAGTCCGGAGACTGGTTTGATGCAGCTCTCCATGCTACTCTGTCCTGTGCAAGCTTCTTCATCTCCCAGTACCTACTGCAACCTACATCCTTCTGAATCTGCTTAGTGTATTCATCTCTTGGTCTCCCTCTACGATTTTTACCCTCCACGCTGCCCTCCAATACTAAACTGGTGATCTCTCGATGTCTCAGAACATGTCCTACCAACCGATCCCTTCTTCTAGTCAAGATGTGCCACAAACTCCTCTTCTCCCCAATTCTATTCAATACCTCCTCATTAGTTATGAGATCTACCCATCTAATCTTCAGCATTCTTCTGTAGCACCACATTTCGAAAGCTTCTATTCCCTTCTTTTCCAAACTATTTATCGTCCATGTTTCACTTCCATACATGGCTACACTCCATACAAATACTTTCAGAAATGACTTCCTGATACATAAATCTATATTCGATGTTAACAAATTTCTCTTCTTCTTCAAACACGCTTTCCTTGCCATTGCCAGTATACATTTTATATCCTCTCTACTTCGACCATCATCAGTTATTTTGCTCCCCCAATAGCAAATCTCCTTTACTACTTTAAGTGCCTCACTTCCTAATCGAATTCCCTCAACATCTCCCGTCTTAATTCGACTACATTCCATTATCTTCGTTATGTTTTTGTTGATTTTTATCATATCATCCTTTCAAGACACTATCCATTTTTTGCTGTCTCTGACAGAATTACAATGTCGTCGGCGAACCTCAAAGTTTTTTTTCTTCTCCATGGATTTTAATACCTACGAATTTTTCTTTTGTTTCCTTTACGGCTTGCTCAATATACAGATTGAATAACATCGGAAAGTGGATGCAACTCTGTCTTACTCTCTTCCCAACCACTGCTTCCCTTTCATGTCCCTCGACTCTTACAACTGCCATCTGGTTTCTGTACAAATTGAAAATAGCCTTTCGCTCCCTGTATTTTACCCCGGCCACCTTTAGAATTTGAAAGAGAGTATTCCAGTCAACATTGTCAAAAGCTTTCTCTAAGTCTACAAATGCTAGAAACGTAGGTTTGCCTCTCCTTAATCTACACTCCTGGAAATGGAAAAAAGAACACATTGACACCGGTGTGTCAGACCCACCATACTTGCTCCGGACACTGCGAGAGGGCTGTACAAGCAATGATCACACGCACGGCACAGTGGACACACCAGGAACCGCGGTGTTGGCCGTCGAATGGCGCTAGCTGCGCAGCATTTGTGCACCGCCACCGTCAGTGTCAGCCAGTTTGCCGTGGCATACGGAGCTCCATCGCAGTCTTTAACACTGGTAGCATGCCGCGACAGCGTGGACGTGAACCGTATGTGCAGTTGACGGACTTTGAGCGAGGGCGTATAGTGGACATGCAGGAGACCGGGTGGACGTACCGCCGAATTGCTCAACACGTGGGGCGTGAGGTCTTTACAGTATATCGATGTTGTCGCCAGTGGTCGGCGGAAGGTGCACGTGCCCGTAGACCTGGGACCGGACCGCAGCGACGCACGGATGCACACCAAGACCGCAGGATCCTACGAAGTGCCGTAGGGGACCGCACCGCCACTTCCCAGCAAATTAGGGACACTGTTGCTCCTGGGGTATCGGCGAGGACCATTCGCAACCGTCTCCATGAAGCTGGGCTACGGCCCCGCACACCGTTAGGCTGTCTTCCGCTCACGCCCCAACATCGTGCAGCCCGCCTCCAGTGGTGTCGCGACAGGCGTGAATGGAGGGACGAATGGAGACGTGTCGTCTTCAGCGATGAGAGTCACTTCTGCCTTGGTGTCAATGATGGTCGTATGCGTGTTTGGCGCCGTGCAGGTGAGCGCCACAATCAGGACTGCATACGACCGAGGCACACAGGGCCAACACCCGGCATCATGGTGTGGGGAGCGATCTCCTACACTGGCCGTACACCTCTGGTGATCGTCGAGGGGACACTGAATAGTGCACGGTACATCCAAACCGTCATCGAACCCATCGTTCTACCATTCCTAGACCGGCAAGTGAACTTGCTGTTCCAACAGGACAATGCACGTCCGCATGTATCCCGTGCCACCCAACGTGCTCTAGAAGGTGTAAGTCAACTACCCTGGCCAGCAAGATCTCCGGATCTGTCCCCCATTGAGCATGTTTGGGACTGGACGAAGCGTCGTGTCACGCGGTCTGCACGTCCAGCACGAACGCTGGTCCAACTGAGGCGCCAGGTGGAAATGGCATGGCAAGCCGTACCACAGGACTACATCCAGCATCTCTACGATCGTCTCCATGGGAGAATAGCAGCCTGCATTGCTGCTAAAGGTGGATATACACTGTACTAGTTCCGACATTGTGCATGCTCTCTCTGTTGCCTGTGTCTATGTGCCTGTGGTTCTGTCAATGTGATCATGTGATGTATCTGACCCCAGGAATGTGTCAGTAAAGTTTCCCCTTTCTGGGACAATGAATTCACGGTGTTCTTATTTCAATTTCCAGGAGTGTATTTTCTAAGATAAGTCGTAGGGTCAGTATTACCTCACGTGTTTCAGCATTTCTACGGAATCCAAACTGATCTTCCCCGAAGTCGGCTTCTATTAGTTTTTCCATTCGTCTGTAAACAATTCGTGTTAGTATTTTGCAGCTGTGGCTTATGAAACGGATTGTTCGGTACTTTTCACATCTGTCAACACCTGCTTTCTTTGGGATTGGAATTATTATATTCCTCTTGAAGTCTGAGGGTATTTCGCCTGTTTCATACTTCTTGCTCTCTAGATGGTACAGTTTTGTCAGGACTGGCTCTCCCAAGGCCGTCAGTTGTTCCAATGGAATGTTGTCTACTCCGGGGGCCTTGTTTCGACTCAGGTCTTTCAGTGCTCTGTCATACTCTTCACGCAGTATCGTATCTCCCATTTCATCTTCTTCTACATCCTCTTCCATTTTCATAATATTGTCGTCAAGTACATCGCCCTTGTATAGACCCTCTGTATACTCCTTCCACCTTTCTGCTTTCCCTTCTTTGCTTAGAACTGGGTTTCCATCTGAGCTCTTTATATTCTTACAAGTGGTTCTCTTTTCTCCAAAGGTCTCTTTAATTTTCCTGTAGGCAGTATCTATCCAACACCTGGTGAGATAAGCCTCTACATCCTTACATTTGTCCTCTAGCCATCCCTGCTTAGCCATTTTGCACTTCCTGTCGCTCTCATTTTTGAGATGTTTGTATTCCTTTTTGCCTGCTTTATTTACTGCATTTTTATATTTTCTCCTTTCACAATTAAATTCAATATTTCTTCTGTTACCCAAGGATTTCTAGTAGCCTTCGTCTTTTTACCTATTTGATCCATTGCTGCCTTCACAACTTCATCCCTCAAAGCTATCCATTTTTCTTCTACTGTATTTCTTTCCCCCATTCCTGTCAATTGCTCCCTTATGCTGTCCCGGAAACTCTGTACAACCTCTGGTTCTTTCAGTTTATCCGTGTCCCATCTCCTTAAATTCCCACCTTTTTGCAGTTTCTGCAGTTTTAATCTACAGTTCATAACCAATAGATTGTGGTCAGAGTCCACATCTGCCCCTGGAAATGTCTTACAATTTTAAACCTGGTTTCTAAATCTCTGTCTTACCATTATATAATCTATCTGAAACCTGTCAGTATCTCCAGGCTTCTTCCATGTATACAAGTACCATAACCACTTAACCTCACATATTTATTTACTTTGTATTACATCGTTTGGAGGTTAGTTATGTTTATATAGGGCGCTTCTAACACTGTTTTCTACTGTAGGGCACCAAGACACGAAGAATATTTCGCTACAGTGGGAGAATAAAAATCGAAAACTGACGACTATGTAAAGTACATCTTGTGAACAGCTATCTGATGATGTACTCGTCAGTTCAAAACAGGTTACGGCGCTATTTACTTAAATAAATAGCATTATTAATAATGGCTGGTTACTGTCTTCTTCTTTGTAAGAATCAACCTACGGTAACATAAATTATGATTCAAATTTTGATCGGAGTTCTACCTCGTTTTGCAGCCGACGCCGCCATATTGATGCCGCAAAACATAAACAGACTAATGTTCACAATTGCTGCTTGTTCTAAACTTATATTAGGTACACGCGTTCAGATGTTTCCAATAATAAATGTTAGTGCTTTCGTGAGTCACATCATGTCAGGAAGGCACTTTCAGACGTTTCTCTGGCCGTAAATGCATATTTTGTCCCGTAATACGAGGCATTTAGCTTTGTTAATTTAACTTTGTTTTTGTTATTCATTTTTAACAAGCAACAAGACAAATGTGTCATGTGACAAGACTGTTTACGTAATCCAGCACATTCCTTAATAGGGAATGTCGAAACTGGTGCGCTGTCTGTGTCCTCTTCTCGAATATACTGAAACGATAATATCCTATTTTTTAACCTAGACAGCATAGTAATAAGGTTCCTTTGAGAGTACACTGATGCAATACTCCAAAGTTAGCAAACATATACAACCGCTCACCCGACAAAAGACTAGAAAGTTGCATGGGTCCCACCAACACTCAAGAAAGGAAATGAGAGTAATCCACTGAATTACAGACCCATATCACTATATCGATTTGGAGTAGAATTTTGGAGCGTATGGTATCAGTGGGTCAATAACTGTATCAGCTCAAATATTTAGTGCAGGTTGCTTACATTCACGGGCAAGTATGCAGTCAGGGGCAAGTCTATTGTTCTCCTTTGATCAACAGGTCCTTACCCTATTGTTCTGCTAAGAGTATTAAGACCCCCAAGAAAAATACATCCTTTTGACTGACAGATTATGACAACTGGGGGGTAATCCTTCCTATTGATTGACAGGTCCTTAATCTATTGTTCCTCCAACCCTCCACATCCACCTTCTCTTCCCCCATCCCTTTGGGAACTTCCCTCGCCGATAAAAAAAAACATTTTTAACAATTTTATTGACTAATTAAATAATTAAACCAATTAATTAAATCCACTGTCTGGAAAACACTGCAGCCCTCCTCCTCCTGGAAGTCGGCTGGAAAATGACTCAACTGACTGACCATTTGTGGGAAATCGATTCCACTGTATGGAATATTGTTTAAACACTTTAGACAATATAGTTTATTTATTTATTTTAAAGTATTCGGTGGAAAATTGATTGCTCTATATGGACTATTGTATAAACATTTTAGACAATGTGTTGAATATTGTTTATTGAAACAATTTATGACATGTACAATCAGAAAGGAAAAGCATCGCAATTATGTACATATTCCTTGTATCACCTTCTATCCCATAAATTGTATAAAAAAAACAAAATCCCACACATTGTCTAAGCTGTTTTAAAGTAATCGATTTGCCGCCAATCAACAAATTCTTTACATAAATAAGTAAACTATATTCCACCTACAGCATAATGTGCAATAAATTGTTTAAATAAACAATACTGTACACTTCATCTAAATTGTTTAAGTAGTATTCCATATGATGCAATCAATTTAACACCACATTCTTTATATTAAATAAATAAACCATATTGTCTAAATTGTTTAAATATTATTCCATACACAAATCGCTTTCCCTCCAAATGGCTGATTAACTGAGTCATTTTCCCGCCTATTTCCGGGAGAGGGAGGGGAGGGGGTGTGCTGGTGGTTTTTCAGACAGTGTATTTAATTAGTTGATTGATTTAATTAATTAGGCATTCCAATTGATAAGAAAAGTTGGCTTTTATTGGCGAGAGGAGCTCCCAGAGGATTGGGGGAGAAGAGGGAGTTGGATGGGGAGGTGGATGAGGGGCAGCAGTGGGGGAACAGTAGGTTAAGGACCGGTCAATCAAAAGGAAGGGTTATCCCAAGGGAGTTTTAATCCTCTTGGCAGTACAATAGGTTAAGGACCTGTCAATCAAAGGAGAACAATAGGTTTACCCCTGAGCGCAAACTTGCCCCTGAATGTAGGCAACCTACACTAGGAAAGTTGCTACTGTTGCCCCTCTACTTACACTAAGTTCGAACAATATGAATTACCTCGAAGAAAACAATTTATTAACAAACAGCCAACATATATTCAGAAAATATCATTCTTGCGAAAGACAACCAGCTCTTTATTCTCATGAAGTAGAGAATACTATCAGCAACAGATGTCAAACTGATTTCATAGTTTTAGATTTGCAGAAATCTCTTCGACACCATTTCTGACATACGACCTCTAATCACACTGTGTACCAATGAAGTACCATCTCAGTTGTGCGATTGCATCCGTGATTTCCTGTGAGAAAAAAATCATCGTGTAAAAGGGAAGTGATACCGATGGTCCAGAACAAAGTGTTTACTGCTGTTTCTAATGTACATAAACAATTTCGGAGATAATCTGAGCAACCCTCTTAGATAGTCTGCAGTTGATACTGTCATTTACTGTCAGGTAAAGTCATAAGAAAATCAAAAACAATTGCAAAATTACTTAGAAACGGTATCTGAATAGTGCGAAAAGTGGCAGATGCCTGCCAATAAGGAGAAGTGTAAGTTCATCCACATAAGTACAAAAAGAAATCCGTTAAATTTCGAGTACACGATTAATCATACAAATTTAAAGGCTGTAAACTCAACTGAAGACTTCGGGGTTACCGTTACGAATAACTTAAGGTACAACAATTACGTAGATAATGTTGTGGGGAAAGCTAGCCAAAGGCTTCGCTTTACTAACAGAATACTTAAAAAATGCAAAAGTTTCTCTAAAGACACTGCCTACACTACACTTGGTCACCCTCTACTAGAATATTCCTATGCTGTATGGTCTCCTTAACAGGTAGAAAAAGCAGAGGACATCGAAAAAGTTCAAAGAACGGCAGCTCGTTTTGTATTATCGCGAAATAGGGGAGAGAGTGCCACGGACAAGATAAGCAAGTTAGGATGGCAGTCTTTAGAAAAAAAAAAGGTGTTTCTCGTTGAGGCGAGATCTTTTCATCAAATTTCCATCACTAAATTTCTCCCCTGAACGAGAAAATATTTAACTGTCAGCAACCTAAATAGGATGAAATGATCATCATAATAAAATAAGAGAAATGAGATCTCTTACAGAACGATTTACGTGATCGTTTCTCCCACGCGCTCTTAGAGGTTGGAACAGTAGAGAAATGGTCTTAAGGTTGATCGAAGAACCATCTGCCAGGCATTTAAGTGTTAACTGCAGAGTAATCATGTCGATGTAGTATACAGAACTGTACCTGCAACAATCGTAGCGACGGAAAATATATTGAAGAGAGATTACGACGAATCGTTTAGCCTAGGGATAAATATTGTTCTTCCGTATTAAATGAAGGGCTTACTTTGCTAGTCCGTGCAGAAGAGACTCTACAGCATCAGTCGTGACTTCAGATATGGGAATGATATTTCATCGTACGGTCTATACATAAGTACCCAATAAATCACTATTGTAAAATAACCCACGAAGGCGTTCTTGGTAAATATAGATACAGCATAAATAACTAAGATGGCTAAATGCAAACTACAATTGAGTTTAAGAACTAACATTTATGACTTTGACTAACGAGAGGCGTAGTAAAGCCACATTACAATCTCCAGAATACTTGCTCTTTAGAGTGTTCCTTCATGTGATATATTGTATACTAAATTTTTAAGATGTGTGATCTTTTACGTATTACCGGCCACGTACTTCTCTACAAATTTAATCGGAAACGTTAAGTGGCGACTTCGGATTAATTATACTAAAATGTAGACTTTCACAGCCGGAAATGTCAGTAGTGAGCCAGCGGATGTGTTGGACCTTCCATCGAGCTACAGACCCCCTTGAAGCTGTCTCCCGCAGGCGGGGACGAAATGTTGGGAATTGAGACAAAATTCATCAGCCGACCAGGGCATAAAAGCCCGGATAATCATAATGGATTCGGATTTATTCTCTATGTTGTTACACACGTAAAATCCATGGTAACCAGGTTCGCTTTGACTTGCGAGACAATGTTGAACTCGCTAATGCGCAGTCAATAATTGTGTAAGTCCTGTAGTAATGAAGCCAATTTCAGTAAGAATATGAGATTCGCCCAGTGGACTAGAATATGTACGTCACTAACAGCTCATATAGCGTCGACAGCTGCCAATCGAGACGTCGTGAAACGATTTTTGGCAGCGAGCAGCACTATTGCTATCAACTGTGAAACGCTAACGGCTGCAGGAGGAAACAGTAGCTGTCTGCAGAGCTGTGACAACACAAGCGTTTCCATAGAGGCGTTTACAAAATTGTGTTACGCGATTGGCTGAGGTAGGCCGGTGAAGCTGTCGCCACCAGCCCACTGCACCAATCGGGGATCGGCTTACGCCGACTCAAATATAGCAACTTCCACTGATAAACTTCACAACGACGAAACGAGAATACATTTCAATGTGAACAGGGAAAGTGTCATAAGGAAACATCTCTCTCAAAATTCCACGGAAACGAATATAATTTATTGGCTTCTATTAAACCTGGCCAAGTCCGTATAAGTCTCTAAAACGCTTCCACCCAGCTGGCTACCGGCTCCACGATCTGCCTAGTTGGAGGCAACACACATCTAGAACGCTGACAAGAAGTCTACGTCTGCGCACGTGAACGCACTTTCGGAATCTTTCAGTTTTCCATAATGCAAGAAATGACTTGTTCGATCAGGAAAAATCTCTCTTTCGAGACTTTTGAAGTACACTGCGGAAGCACCACCGAAAACACACAGGACATACGACTTTTGTATTCCACGAGAGCTGTCGGCTGACTCCTCCCCGATTTCGCGATCTCCAGACCGCTCCACGATGTGTTTCAAAGTTTAGGCCTTTCACAGTCAGGAGCAGATGTTTGGCGTTTTCATTGACCATTCCTTGTTCTCTCGTATACTGCTTCTGTAAGGTGATTCTACCAGGCTGGAAGTTTAGGAGTTTCACTGCTAAGGATATTGGAAAAAAACTGGCTTTCTCGATGAAATTACACGCCATTGAGATCAGTCTATTCGGCTCCGATCACTATCTATTTTGGAGGACTAGGGAAAGAGTTATTCATTATCTCTAGTCCGAACAAAATGGCTCTACCCCTGCTGCCGAACACTGTCAGAGATCATTATAATTCTGAGCAGGGTTTGCGTACATGGACAGCCAAGACTGGTTTATTATAGTTTGTCATTCAAAAACAAGATCACTTACACTTAATCAACTGTTATAATTTACAGAAGGGAAAATTTGGTACTAAAATAGCAAAAGAAAGAAAAATAAAAAATACAGTAAGAACCCAGAGTGCGGTTTCTCATTCAATTATCAGGATACACAAGACGGGATCGGGAGCGAAGTATAGAAAAAAAGTGCACAATTAGGATTAAAACCTCGTCATCAAAATACACAATAATAAAGAAGAAAATAAAAATATAAAAATGGGTTGAAGAGTGATAAGTAAAATTCTGTACAAATACAAATTAACAAGACGACGAGGCACAGGGAGACCCAAACCAAATGGACAGAATTTAAGTATACGCACATATTACAAGGAAGGATGTACATATATGTTCATCATCTCCTCCTAAGCCACTGAACGGATTCCAACCAAACTTGATACGCATGGTGAGAATCACTGTGGGGGTAGGTGCCACCTACCTAGAAAAGGGACAGGGATGAGGGTAAAAATGTAGTGTAGCTCGCGACGTTCGAATTCACAGATTTCATTCATTCAGCATTTTAGAGTGATTGCAGTTAGTGGCTTGCAACAAACTTTACACGCAGTTTCAAACCTTAAGCAAACTTTTTCACGCTGGCAAACCCTACAAAGTGATGAAAGGTAGAAAATTTATCGCTTACTACATTTTCGATGTTCAAGCAGTTAAACAGCCGCATGAAACATGACGTTTCAATTTATTACTTCTTTGCTATCAACTGTAGTCGAGACACATTTTGCAGGCAGTATAAAAATATACCAAACAATGTAACTGCAAAATTATTCCACTGAATGCTGCTATATTCCGGAGATGAGGCATCATAGAGTTTGAGATGGGTGACATCGAAATTGCAGGACAAAATTGGCTACAGACACAAATGAAACATGTATACAAATATGTGTGAAAGATGTTATAACATATGAAACAAATGTGACATGAGCGTACTCAGGTAAAGGCGTGGATTAAAGGCTCCCTCCAAGCCCCTGGATCGATTGCAACCAAACGTGGTGGGCACACTACTTTCTGGAATGAAATACTATTGGTGTAAGAACCAGTAACCACCTATTGGGGTAGGGATCATAATATGAAGAGTTAAGTGGAGAGGAAGAGATGGGGAGACAATGGGGGGGGGGGGGGAGGGAAGAGGACATGGACAGATAGACAGATAGGAAGGACTAGAGTGAAATGGACAGAGAAAGGGAAGCGGAGAAGGTCAACAGAGAGACAGGGGTGGAGGAGATAGATAGAGGAAGGAATGAGGAGGATCTGGACAGTGAGAGGGAGGGCAGGGGCAGATGGACTGAGAGAGAGTGAAGGAGGAGATGACCAAAGAGACAGGGAGGAGGAAATAAACATAAGCAGGAAGAGAAGATAAACAGAGAGATGGAGAAAGAGGAGAGTGATCGAGAGAGGGAAAGAAGGAGGTAGACAGAGCAAGGAAATGCACAGAGAGACAGGAAGGAGGGGAGAAAGGGAATGAAGAGAAGGTGGAAGCGCAGGGAGAGATGGACATAGAGGGGAGCGATGACATGGGTAGAAGGGGAAAAATCAGATGGACAGAGGGGGCAGGAGGAGGTGGAGACAGTGAATGAGAAGGAGCAGATAGAAAGATGGGGCAGTAACACATCTACAGAGAGAGGGACAGGTGGAGGTAGACAGTGGTGGTGGAGCAGGTGGAGAAAGAGAGGGGGGAGAATGTGATGCACAGAGAAGAGGGTGAGGAATATGGAAAAAGAGAGGGGGAAAGAGGAAGTGGGCTACAAAAATGGAATAAATACATACCTAAGCAACCCTGGGTACTCAGCTGGTCTTTCTCTAAGAGAGGGTAATAGGCAAACGAATTTCGCGCAGAAGAAGAAGAAGAAAAAGAAGAAGAAGCTCCTATCTCTGAGAGGGCAGTATCAAGAACTACTTGGCTACAACCTAATATTTGTTTCACGAAATTTTATTTGCTGCCACAAATATTGCGTCGGCCTTCCAAACAGACAGCTAATAACACGAATGACAGAATGCTGATTCTTAGCATTGAGTCCAGAATTCGCTAATCACAATATAGAACAGCGTGTAAGATACGTCCTTGTATTTTCCAATACAAGCAAACAAAAAGAAGTACCTGACCGAAATGAATGAACCTTTTAGCGCACCAATCTGGGCATATTACAGGAGAGCAAATTACATTTCACAGAACGGAAAGTAGTGGCACTGAAACAGCAGAGATTGTGTTTACGACATCAATAAAACGATAGATCGTATCTCCCCCTTCCCTGGAGCCGTTTCGGCTCTGAAATGACACTGTGTGATCACATGAACCTCTGTAAAATTATTTACGACGTAATTCAAACCAGTGTGCAAAAAGCACTGTCTTTGTAATTAAAATACAGGGCGGCACACGCAAAAGAATGGCTGCGTGCCTCGTGAATGAGGAATTACACGGTTAACGGCGCTGTAAATTAAACCGGTTGGACTGCCCGAGGCACAGCTATGCCCGTTCCACTATTAGGTTAGCTGACAACAGTTCTCTGATGATTTTTCTGCTGCAGAACAATAGGATTCATTACAAGCGCTACATGATTTTTGCCTTGTGGTAATATATGGGCTATTCGGTGTTGACGTTGAGTCACGCCTGTACTTCATACAACTGTAATCCCAGCAGGGACTGCTAAATGAGACATGTCTTCCCCGATATCTCCGCATCCAGAAGCGCTACCTAGCTGAATATGCTCTAAAAATGACCATAATACCTGGTGGTCCAGTGTGCGCTGAAATTATTGTGTGTCAGTGAAACTTGGTGGATAGGTTACTCCGTTAACACGGAACCGATCTACAACGGGAAAAATTATTTCCAATCTTGGCCATTTGTACAGCAGCTCGTCGATGCCTCTGGTGATAATATTGAACAGAATGTGTAAGTGGAGGTTAAATTAAAATCAGCATTATGCCTTCCTCACTTGTTTGTCCTATTCCATCCATATCCCGTTTCTAATGGATTGTGTATGGAAACATTTCTATGTCTTCCGCGGATCACAGCGCCACATTTGCAGCTGCTGGCCAAAATTGGAACTAATTTTTTTGCAGTGTAAATCGGTTCCGCATTAACGAATTGGAATATCTATCAAGTTTCTCTGCCATATGATAATTACAGTCCACCATGGAACCTCAGTGCGTAGCTGCACTTTAATTAAAACCACCTGTTACAGGCTGTGCAGATTTTTAGAGTGCTCAAACGCTATCTGAGTGCGAATATTGTTCTAAAATATACTCGCTTCACATATCCACCCACCTGTTCAGCCCCACACCCGCCCACTCACTCTCCATACACACACACACACACACACACACACACACACACACACACACACACACACACACACTGTTTTTCAGTGTCAATGGTTTTATGACTTGTTATCTCTTGTTTACTTACTGTTCAACATTTTGAATTCCCCATTGTCTCAAATTCAGTGGGGACTAACCGTCAATACGGATAAAACAGGGTTCCTTGTCGTTGGAAGAGGCTGGGGTGAGGATTTGGATTTTAAGTTTGGGTATTTAAGAAACGTGAAGTTGTTTATGTGTCCGGGTTCACTAATCAATGAGACTGGACGGTGTGGATGGTCGTGCCCTACAGGACAAGTCATGTGAGGGTAGTTATTTGATCATTAAATGGCAGATTTTGGAGTCGGCACTTGTCTAGAGAAACAAAGAAAGTAGTGCTTTGTGGTGCGGTTGAAAGCATTCTGACATACGGGTCAGAGTGTGGGACATTGAACGAGAGACGAGGGGGTAAACTGCTACAGCCGAAACTGACGAGTTACAGCGGAGCATGGGAGCGACCCGCGCGGATTTCTGGCATCTGAAAATGGGCTGATAAGTGGAAACGCCTGCTGAAGTAAAGTAATTACATTTTGAATCGCGTTCTACTGCACTGATCGTACTGTTAATGAGGACATTTACTTCCAGTAGTGCATAGTCTTTGATGACGACAGTCAGTTAAAGTAGATGGCGGCCTTGTAAGGCAAAACCTGGTTAAAAAATAAACTAACACTATAAAACCTCAACAATTTTGTGCTTTCTGCTTGTAATTGAAATGATGTTATTGGTAAAATTCTTTTATGACCTTGCTATTCACATGTGAAAGTGAGGAAGAATTTCCCATCCTGTGAAATGGAATAAACAGTCAAATGTGCACAAAATACGAAATAAGTGTAAACCAAAGAAAGACGAAAATGCTGAAAAATAGTGGAAAAGAGTTAAGCGATAAATTTAACCTAGAAATTGAAGATCTCGAGCGAAAAATAAAGGAATTTGCCATGGATGCAAAATTACACACTATAAACGATGCAAGGAGGACATAAATAACACAGACAAACAGGGTGTTGGTTGGTTACACATGAAAATTCACATCTGGAGCACAGCGTGTTTCTGAATTGACTCATGGACTGTAGAAAAGCCAGCAGAGAATCGAAGCATTTGAGATGCAGTGTGACTAAAGAATGCTGACATTTACGTGGACTGAGAAGACAAGAAATGCAGTAGTTTATAGAATCGATGAGGAAAGGAACATCAGGCCAATTACGACAGAAAGAAGGGAAGGATGACAGGTTGTGTATTAAAACACCAGAGGGCAAAAACTATAGGAGAAGACAGGGGTTGGAATATATCAGAGAAATAATTTTGGATTTTGGATGTAAATGTTAATCTGTTTCCAGAAGAAATGCAATCCTCATCAGAACGAATCATCAAACATGTAGGTCTTTTTTATCAGCAGACTGACGAAAGAAAACCTACAAGTACAGGACCAATATATGGTGAGACATGAGCAGTGATCTAGTTCAGCGTTAAGAACTATGAGGAACCACGGGGTATAAGAAACAAGACGTCCAAATCGGTGACTTGAATTTCAGTTCTCTAGAATGCACATTCAGTGCCTAAATCACTAAGACAATCGCTCGATTTTCTAAAATATCGATTACAGGGACAACGCCGCTTACGAACAGTGGAGCTGATAATGGTGACTATGACACTCAACGACAAAGAAGAAACTCATGACCACATTTGACTGTATGACGCAGCAGACACACGTTCTTCTATTGGCGCTCTTCCCACAGTGTATGTGAACAATGAAGAAAAGCTGTTTCACAGACATGTGTAATTACGAAGGAGCGCAGGTAGTTAATTCGTCATCGCTTAATTCACTGCTGAATACGTGAAGTCCTCACCCGAGGGCTCAGAGCTTAATAAGCGCCTTTTATTTCTGTGCGCGTCGCTGAGGAACTTCAATTACTGGCGACAGTTTTTTTGCTTTGCTGGGAAAGTGTCAGTCCACGCGAGGACGGAAAGAATTGCGGGCCAGAATTAATGCTCAGCATACCACAGACTCCTCGAGGCGGTTGTCTTTGCGACTACAGACCTTGATAAAACGTGAGCCTTTGTAAACGGAAAATAGTTTACTCATTGACGGGTATGGCAGGGAGCTCCCATCGAGTTTAACATGATTAACAAAACAACGCAGCTGCTCCCAAATACGTTCCGGAGTGTTATCACACCAGTTTATACGAACGAATGCGTCAGGATGTGTACCCAGTACCATGCATTCAATCACTCACTAATTTGACATAATTCATTTTTATGACCTGTTTTGTCACGCTATTACATAGTATCAGAATGATGCAGTACCTGCTCTCCCGATGATCTAGAGACGAACTTACGTTCTGTGCATTCTTGCTGTCTGAATAATTACTAAGAGCAGAAATGGTTTCGACTGAACTACTGATTGAATCAAAGGCATGTGAATGTTCATATAGCTACATCCGCATGAAGAACTGGTGAAAAGCCTCATGGCTATTCATTACGACCGTCTTACAAACGTTTTACTTCATTTAATTAATTTGATGATAGGAATGAATCTGAAATAAAGATATTCTATTTCATTTAGCATTATACTTATTATTTGATCTCAACAATACACACATTTTACACACGACTAAGCGATCGAGGTTACGTGAGATGCACGGTGCACCCAAGCACATTAGCACGTAGACTGTTTCGGTAACGTAGACTCTAGGACCAAGAAGCACCACCAAAGAATTATGCGAATGGGACAGAAAGCGTTAGATGTGATGTACATATACAGACAAACGACTGTTTCAGAAAAAAATGGATGATTTATTCAAGAGAAAAACATTCATAAATTCACCAAGTTAGTAACGTGCTGGTCCACCTCTAGCCCTTATGGAAGCAGTCATTCGACTTGGCATTGATTGACAGAGTTGTTGGATGTCATTCTAAGGGATATCGTACCAAATTCTTTACAGCTGGCTATTTAGATCGTCAAAATCCCGGCCTGGTTGAACGGCTCCGCCCATAATGTTCAAAACGTCTCCAGGCACTTCCCCACTGGTGACCGGGGATCCTTTCGAACCGGAGCTCATAACTGAAGACAGTCAATGAGATTTCAGGTCGAAGACGAGTCTCGACACGCCTCGGACAGCGGGCACCCTTACAGCACAGTGGTTCATCGACGATGTACTACTCCCCGTTTTGCTGCCCTTCATCGCAAGCCATCCTGGGCTTACATTTCAGCACGATAATGCCTGCACGCATACGGCGAACGTTTCTAATGCTTGTCTTGGTTCTTACCAAACTGTACCTTGGCCGCTAAGATGGA
Source organism: Schistocerca gregaria (assembly GCF_023897955.1). NCBI lineage: Eukaryota > Metazoa > Arthropoda > Insecta > Orthoptera > Acrididae > Schistocerca > Schistocerca gregaria. The sequence continues at coordinate 783,278,916 of NC_064922.1, forward strand.
CGAATCTCTTGAGAACTTTTGGAGGACTATGGGCAGTGTCTTCCAATAGCCTTGGGACTTTGACGACCTAACGCGCCAGATGGGCGAAATTTGCATCACGTCCCACAGGAAGACATCCAACAACTCTGTCAACCAGTGCCAAGCCGAATAATTTCTCGCATAAAGCCCAGAGAAGGGCCAACGTGCTACTGACTTGATCTGTTTGTGAACCTCTTTCTCTTGGAGCTATCATCAAAGTTTTCTGAAATTGTAATCATTTGGCCGGCCGCTGTGGCCGAGCTGTTCTAGGCGCTTCAGTCTGGAACCGCGATGCTGCTACGGCCGCAGGTTCGAATCCTCCCTCGGGCATGGATGTGTGTGATGTCCTTAGGCTAGTTAGGTTTAAGTAGTTCTAAGTTCTAGGGGACTGATAACCTCAGGTGTTAAGTCCCATAGTCCTTAGAGCCATTCGAACCATTTTGAAATCATTTGTTTCTCTGTTCATCACATCCCTAGATCCCCTCCCCATTCGGATAATTCCTTCGAGGTGTGTCGTTTTGTTTTTGTCTTAGTGTATACAACCGCAAAGTATATAAGATACAACCGCAAAAGTATATAAGATGCTAACCATGTCGAACGAATGAAATATCATCCAACTAAATCCAATCATGAATCGAGCACAGCCTATAAAAAGAGCGGAATCTGCCCCACTGGACTGAAACTGCGAGTATCACTCTGCAATGCATTTTCAGTATCAGTGCCTAAGAAATTTTGACCAACCAATATTGCTCGTTGCACATTTAGTTGTAGAAAAATGTTACCTTATTCTCCATAATAATTACATGATATGCTCTTTACAATTTAGCGAGACACGTCACTAATAAAAACTCATTGCTGTTCTTATACACTCCTGGAAATGGAAGAAAAAAACACATTGACACCGGTGTGTCAGACCCACCATATTTGCTCCGGACACTGCGAGAGGGCTGCACAAGCAATGATCACACGCACGGCACAGCGGACACACCAGGAACCGCGGTGTTGGCCGTCGAATGGCGCTAGCTGCGCAGCATTTGTGCACCGCCGCCGTCAGTGTCAGCCAGTTTGCCGTGGCATACGGAGCTCCATCGCAGTCTTTAACACTGGTAGCATGCCGCGACAGCGTGGACGTGAACCGTATGTGCAGCTGACGGACTTTGAGCGAGGGCGTATAGTGGGCATGCGGGAGGCCGGGTGGACGTACGGCCAAATTGCTCAACACGTGGGGCGTGAGGTCTCCACAGTACATCGATGTTGTCGCCAGTGGTCGGCGGAAGGTGCACGTGCCCGTCGACCTGGGATCGGACCGCAGCGACGCACGGATGCACGCCAAGACCGTAGGATACTACGAAGTGCCGTAGGGGACCGCACCGCCACTTCCCAGCAAATTAGGGACACTGTTGCTCCTGGGGTATCGGCGAGGACCATTCGCAACCGTCTACATGAAGCTGGGCTACGGTCCCGCACACCGTTAGGCCGTCTTCCACTCACGCCCTAACATCGTGCAGCCCGCCTCCAGTGGTGTCGCGACAGGCGTGAATGGAGGGACGAATGGAGACGTGTCGTCTTCAGCGATGAGAGTCGCTTCTGCCTTGGTGTCAATGATGGTCGTATGCGTGTTTGGCGCCGTGCAGGTGAGCGCCACAATCAGGACTGCATACGACCGAGGCACACAGGGCCAACACTCGGCATCATGGTGTGGGGAGCGATCTCCTACACTGGCCGTACACCTCTAGTGATCGTCGAGGGGACACTGAATAGTGCGCGGTACATCCAAACCGTCATCGAACCCATCGTTCTACCATTCCTAGACCGGCAAGTGAACTTGCTGTTCCAACAGGACAATGCACGTCCGCATGTATCCCGTGCCACCCAACGTGCTATAGAAGGTGTAAGTCAACTACCCTGGCCAGCAAGATCTCCGGATCTGTCCCCTATTGAGCATGTTTGGGACTGGATGAAGCGTCGTGTCACGCGGTCTGCACGTCCAGCACGAACGCTGGTCCAACTGAGGCGCCAGGTGGAAATGGCATGGCAAGCCGTTCCACAGGACTACATCCAGCATCTCTACGATCGTCTCCATTGGAGAATAGCAGCCTGCATTGCTGCGAAAGGTGGATATACACTGTACTAGTGCCGACATTGTGCATGCACTGTTGCCTGTGTCTATGTGCCTGTGGTTCTGTCAGTGTGATCATGTGATGTATGTGACCCCAGGAATGTGTCAATAAAGTTTCCCCTTCCTGGGACAATGAATTCACGGTGTTCGTATTTCAATTTCCAGGAATGTATATTGCTCCCTCTTTCTTTTTCTTAGCATATTTAAATGGTCTTTTAATAGAGCAATACATTACCCCATAAGGAAAGCGGATATGGAGTCGTATCAGAACATCTAACAGAATAGCACGTACATTTTGTTCTCCGTCACAACTTGCAAACCATACCTAGCGCCTGACCGCCCTTGCTACCCATTGGCTGAGGCGGTACGCGCATCAGTGATCGCACCAGATGTCGTAGAAGGCATACAGAGGTCGACCAGTAGGTACAGAGGTAATAGCGAAAGCTGCTCCAGAATAGTCGATACAGCATAAACCGATTACACGCAAATTGGCAAATATAACAGACATTTATCAAGTTTCTCTAGTTCCATCTTGTGTAAATATAGTTAGAGGTGTGGAGAGTCCATATCTTCAGAGAAGTTTTAGCAATTTACCGAAGCCAGTTGCAATTTTGACCTCTCTAATAGCACTGACGTTTAAATGACTACATGTATAGAGGCCCGAAGATGATGCCAATGAGGCACCGAAACTTGTATTCAAATAAAATAACAGCTGGTGATATTTATTTTCCTCAAATATTTCAAGGTGTCCAAGTTTATCTGCGCTAGCGTCAAAAAACACAGTTTGCCATGGGAAAGGATGTTCTGTAAGAGAGCCCAACCCAGCTTAATGGTTATGTTGTACCTCAGAGACAGATGGAAGAATCCACTAGTGGAGATAGACAACAGCTACAATAGCCCCCAGCCTAGCGCTCTGTTCTCGCCGACATGGACTAACAGCTAGCTGTAAACTTTATGACTTTACGGCTGTATAGATGCCCGAGGATTTTGCTGAAATGCATTATCGCTGTTAAGACACTTTTTGATGCGAACGGTTTATAGTCCAGGGTGGAGCGGAAAAAAAAGCTTCGTCAAACGAGACTGCAGTTTAACCAAGTATTTTGAGTGACGAAGAATGAAAATGCAAACTGTCCAGTCTAGGGCAAGACAGTGTTTTGCAGGTCCCCGTATAATCATAACAGGAGATACTTCATCTTACTCGTGCTGCTATCTGTCGTTCAGTATCACATGTGTAGTAAAGATGGATCACAATAATCCCTCCTGAAAAATAAAGTTAGGATACCAGACGTTTTCTTGTCTCTAACTTTTTCTGGCCTTCAAATAAATTTCGCCTTGTCTTTCACTTTTTCCCAAATACATGACTGCCATATCAGTCACAAGTCTTGTTTGGCCGAGAGGAGATATGAGTTACATTTTGCTCGTACATCAGTTTTCAGTTCGACTGTATGGAGTGATGCTTTGAAAAGGATTAAATACACTGAGGTGACAAAGCCATGCGATAGCGATATGCAAATATAGAGATGGCGGTAGTATCGTGTACACAAGGTATCACGGGGAAGTGTGCAGGCAGAGCTCTCATATACGGGTGGTCCATTGATCGTGACTGGCCCAAAAAACTACAAAACTACAAAAAACGAAACTTGTCTAGCTTTAAGGGGGAAACCAGATGGCGCTATTGTTGCCCCGCTAGATGGCGCTGCCATAGGTCAAACGGATATCGACTGCGTTTTTTTTTAATAGGAGCCCCCATTTTTATTACATATTTGTGTAGTTCGTTTGAACATTTTATATCGGTTGTTCCAATGTGATACGTGTACCTTTGTGAACTTATCATTTCTGAGAACGCATGCTGTTGCAGCGTGATTACCTGTAAATACCACATAAATGCAATAAATGCTCAAAATGATGTCCGTCAACCTCAATGCATTTGGCAATACGTGTAACGACATTCCTCTCAATGTTGGCCACCCAGATTGCCCGTCATGAATCGCAATAGACATTTTGGGACGTAACCGAGAGGTCAGTTCGTGCACAGAGTCCTTCATCTGCAACACTTTCTCAAATATGGACGGCTGCAGAGGCAGAATGGCTCAATATTTCTGCAGGGGACTTCCAACAACTTGTTGAGTCCATGCGAAGTCGATTTGCTACATTACACCTGGCAAAAGAAGTCCGATACGGTATTAGGTGGAATCCATAACTTCTACAACCTCAGTCTGTGTTAAAACACATCCTGGGCTGTGACTACAGATCCCATAGCTAAAAGGTAAGAGATACGAGCACAAGATATTTGCTTAATTACAAAAAACTTCGCTTCCATAGCTATAACTATCATTTGGCACTTACACTAATAATGGCAATGTAAGGGCTGTCGGACAGGTGGATCGATGTCATAACCATCTAATCAGCTCAGCATATACAGGGTGTTACAAAAAGGTACGCCAAACTTTCAGGAAACATTCCTCACACACAAAGATAGAAAATATGTGGACATGTGTCCGGAAACGCTTACTTTCCATGTTAGAGCTCATTTTATTACTTCTCTTTAAATCACATTAATCATGGAATGGAAACACACAGCAACAGAACGTACCAGCGTGACTTCAAACACTTTGTTGCAGGAAATGTTCAAAATGTCCTCCGTTAGCGAGGATACATGCATCCACCCTCCGTCGCATGGAATCCCTGATGCGCTGATGCAGCCCTGGTGAATGGCGTATTGTATCACAGCCGTCCACAATACGAGCACGAAGTGTCTCTACACTTGGTACCGGGATTGCGTAGACAAGAGCTTTCAAATGCTCCCATAAATGAAAGCCAAGAAGGTTGAGGTCAGGAGAGCGTGGAGGTCATGGAATTGGTCCGCCTCTACCAATCCATCGGTCACCGAATCTGTTGTTGAGAAGCGTACGAACACTTCGACTGAAATGTGCAGGAGCTCCATCGTGCATGAACCACATGTTGTGTCGTACTTGTAAAGGCACATGTTCTAGCAGCACAGGTAGAGTATCCCGTATGAAATCATGATAACGTGCTCCATTGAGCGTAGGTGGAAGATCATGGGGCCTATTCAAGATATCACCAACAATGCCTGCCCAAACGTTCACAGAAAATCAGTGCTGATGACGTGATTGCACAATTCCATGCGGATTCTCGTCAGCCCACACATGTTGATTGTGAAAATTTACAATTTGATCACGTTGGAATGAAGCCTCATCCGCGAAGAGAGCATTTGCACTGAAATGAGGATTGACACCTTGTTGGATGAACCATTCGCAAAGTGTACCCGTGGAGGCCAATCAGCAGCTGATAGTGCCTGCACACACTATACATGGTACGGAAACAAATGCTTCTCCCGTAGCACTCTCCATTCAGTGACGTGGTCAGCGTTACCTTGTACAGCAGCAACTTCTCTGACGCTGACATTAGGGTTATCGACAACTGCACGAAGAATTGCTTCGTCCATTGCAGGTGTCCTCGTTGTTCTAGATCTTCCCCAGTCGCGAGTCACAGGCTGGAATGTTCCGTGCTCCCTAAGACGCCGATCAATTGCTTCGAACGTCTTCCACTCGGGACACCTTCGTTCTGGAAATCTGTCTCGATACAAACGTACCACGCCACGGCTATTGCCCCTTACTAATCCATACATCAAATGGGCATCTGCCAACTCCGCATTTGTAAACATTGCACTGACTGCAAAACCACGTTCGTGATGAACACTAACCTGTTGATGCTACGTACTGATGTTCTTGATGCTAGTACTGTAGTCGCAAGTCAACACATGCACCGAAGTCAACATTACCTTCCTTCAATTGGGCCAACTGGCGGTGAATCGAAGAAGTACAGTACATACTGACGAAACTAAAATGAGCTCTAAAATGGAAATTAAGCGTTTCCGGACCCATGTCCACATAACATCTTTTCTGTATTTGTGTGTGAGGGATGTTTCCTGAAAGTTTGGCCGTGACTTTTTGTAACACCTTGTATTCTACGCCGACGGGACACCCTTAATTGTGATTGTACCAGAATGGAGCATCGTTTAAAAAGACGTTTAATTTCATTAAATTATATCTGATTGATGCTTACAGCTATGGCAGTGTGGCATTGTTTACATTATTGTTTATATTATGTGAGGTTATCTTCAGCATTCTCAGCGCTAGGAGCTAAGGAAGGACTGGGCGGGACCAACTGGTTTGCACGACGTTGAAAGTCATGAGGCGTGGAAAACACTTCGAAGAGACTTTTATCGATTAGCAGATGTCAGAAGGCTGGTGGTAATGGCGGGGATGATGATGGCAATGACTATGACGATAGAGGTTAGCAGCAGGGAACAACAGTCCTCTCGTTATCACTGACAATTCCTTTTACCACCTTATAAGACTACTCGCATTCAGGAAAACTGAATATCACTTTCGGGTAAACTCTACGGTTGTCTATCTGCATCAAAAGTTCTCATCAGTTACCAGATACCAACACGACAGTCGCAAGTTTTGAAAACCAAGTGTTCAGCTTGCAACAGTAGCGAAAAGCAATGAAGAGAAACATGCACTCACACAGCCATACACAAGTCGTCACAACACAGCCTGAAACCATTTTGTTAAAACCGCAGTGTCAACCCGTTCAGTGAAGTAATTAACTGTATTTGCCAACGGCACAATACATACAGGGTATTCATTTTAACTGAAGAGGTTATATATAGAAAACTACACGTCGCTTCAAATAAAGTTATAATTCCAATTCGTTTGTCTCGGAGGGGGTCACCCAGCGATACCACACTCGACCTCCCACATAATCCCGTGCGTGGGTGGCGGGAGTCAACTTCGAAATATTCAGTGGGAACCCCCCCCCCTCCCCGTTTTTTTTATTAAGATTACGATTCTACGGAAAAATCAGCGTATGTTTTGTCTGAAGCGTTTTCCTTGTTTCTCCACAGATGGCGCTGTAATCGGAAGACTCGAAATTAGTACACAATCGTAATTTACGACATGTTGCTCAATGACACCGGAATATCCAATAGCACGTGGGTCCCCCCTCCATGCTGCGAGAGTAGGACAGGTCAGTATTTCATAATTTCTAATTGGAAACCCCATTCGCAACTTTGTACTCCTCCGACATATCGAACAGGGATTACTCGACGCGCCACCGTGGACGTGAAGCGAACTACGACGTCTCATGTTGTGGTCTTCAGTCCAGAGACTGGTTTGGAGGAGGAGGAGGATCTTAGTGTTTCACGTCCCCTCGACAACGAGGTCATTAGAGACAAAGCGCAAGCTCGGGTGAGGGAAGGATGTGGAAGGAAATCGGCCGTGCCCTTTCAAAGGAACCATCCCGGCATTTGCCTGAAGCGATTTAGGGAAATCACGGAAAACCTAAATCAGGATGGCCGGAGACGGGATTGAACCGTCGTCCTCCCGAATGCGAGTCCAGTGTGCTAACCACTGCGCCACCTCGCCCGGTGAGACTGGTTTGATGTAGCTCTCCATGCTGCTCTATCCTGTGCAAGATTCTTCATATCGCAGTAAATACTGCAACCTACATCCTTCTGAGTCTGTTTAGTGTACTCATCCCTTGGTCTCCATCTAAGATTTTTACCCTCCACACTGCCCTCCAATACTAAATTGGTTGTCCCTTGATGCCTCAGAACATGTCCCACCAACCGATCCCATCTTGTAGTCAAGTTGTGCCACTAACTCCTCTTCTCCCCAATCCTATTCAATATTTCCTCATTAGTTATGTGATCTACCCATCTAATCCTCAGCATCCTTCTGTAGCACCACATTTCGAAAGCTTCTATTCTCTTCTTGTCCAAACTAGTTATCGTCCATGTTTCACTTACATCCATGGCTACACTCCATACAAACAGTTTCAGAAACAACTTCCTGACACTTAAATCTGTACTCGATGTTAACAAATTTCTCTTCTTCAGAAAAGCTTTCCTTGCCATTGCCAGTCTACATTTTATATCCTCTATACTTCGACCATCATCAGTTGTTTTGCTCCCGAAGTAGCAAAACTCCTTTATTACTTTAAGTGTCTCATTTGCTAATCTAATTCCCTCAGCATCACCCAACTTAATTCGACTACATTCCATTTTCCTCGTTTTGCTTTTCTTGATGTTCATCTTATACCCTTCTTTCAAGACACTGTCCATTCCGTTCAACTGCTCTTCCAAGTCCTTTGCTGTCTCTGACAGAAATGCAATGTCATCGGCAAACCTCAAAATTTTTATTCTTTCTCCATGGATTTTAATACCTACTCCGAACTGTTCTTTTTGTTTCCTTTACTGCTTGCTCATTATACAGACTGAATAACATCGGGGATAGGCTACAACCCTGTCTCACTCCCTTCCCAACCACTGCTTCCCTTTCATGCCCCTCGACTCTTATAACTGCCATCTGCTCTCTGTACAAATTGTAAATAGCCTTTCGCTCTCTGTATTTTACTCGTGCTACCTTCAGAATTTGAAAGAGAGTATTCCAGTCAACATTGTGAAAAGCTTTCTCTAAGTCTACAAATGCTAGAAACGTAGGTTTGCCTTTCCTTAATCTATTTTCGAAGATAAGTCGTAGGGTCAGTATTGCCTCACGTGTTCCAACGTTTCTGCGGAATCCAAACTGATCTTCCTCGAGGTCGGCTTCTACCAGTTTTTCTATTCGTCTATAAAGAATTCGTGTTAGTATTTTCCAGCCGTGGCTTATTAAACTGATAGTTCGGTGATTTTCACATCTGTCTACGCTGCTTTCTTTGGGATCGCAATTACTATATTCTTCTTGAACTCTGAGGGTATTTCGCCTGTCTCATACATCTTGCTCACTAAATGGTAGAGTTTTGTTAGGCCTGGCTCTCCGAAGGCTGTCATTAGTTCTAATGGGATGTTGTCTACTCCCGGGGCCTTGTTTCGATTGAGATCTTTCAGTGTTCTGTCAAACTCTTCACGCAGTGTCATATCTCCCATTTCATCTTCATCTACATTTGCTTTCATTTCTATCATATTGTCCTTAAGAACATCGCCCTTGTACAGTCCCTCATATACTCCTTCCACGATTCTGCTTTCACTTGTTCGCTTAGTACTAGGTTTCCATCTGTGCTCTTGATATTCATACAAGTGGTTCTCTTTTCTCCAAAGGTCTCTTTAATTTTCCTGCGATCGGATCTGACGTATCGTGCTGACACAGAACAGATACCGGCTGTAAACATGAAAATACTTAAGTAGTGTTTATTGCCTACACATCTAAATATCATTTGGAGAATAGACGTGCAAGTGCACGAGAAATGTTGCAAACCAAAAACGAAAAAATTGAAATCATCCTGATTGAAGGAGAATGTAATAGGAACGTTGAGGCTGCAGTTGACTTGTAAGTCAAGCGTTTACCAGAGAATGTTCGCTCTCGTTCGTTATTTTGCAAGGTTGTGAACGAGTTTACGTCTAATGAAAGCGTATAGGCCGGGAAAAGGAAACAAAGCAAACGTGTTACAGGAGAATCTAATGAAATAGCTGTACGATCGGTAGTGCACCACAATTCATGGATGAGTGCCCGGAAACTACACCGCGATTCCGGTATGCCCGTAGGTAGTATTGTCACAATACTGGTATCATCTATACCACGTTCACTGCATGAAGAACTTCATGGCGCCTATTTCCAGAACCGGATAAATGGGAACGTCAACAAACGCAAACCACCCCCATGTTCTTTGCCGAATCTACATATACACACTATGGTAGAGTTGACTGAATTAGCATGTATTACTGGAGTGTAGACAATCCCCACTGTTTACAGCAAGTTACGCGTCAACGTCCTTGGTCGGTTAATGTATGGTGTGGTATCATGGAGAACAAACACATTGGTCCGTATTTTCTTAACGGCACGCTCAATAGACGCATATACCGAGCGTTTTTGGAACAGGAACTACCGGTCTACTGCAGGATGTTGCCCTGGACAGCGAATTTTGCAACTGAAGCATAGGGGGTATTAGAGCTGTAGAGGGGGGAAGAGAACGAACAGGGGGTCATGAGACTCATCGGATTAGGGGAGGAAGACGGCAGTGCCCTTTCGAAGGAACCATCCCGACATTTGCCTGGAGCGATTTAGGGAAATTACGGAAAACCTAAATCAGGATGGTCAGACGCGGGATTGAACTGTCGTCCTCCCCAATGCGCGTCCAGTGTGCTAACCACTGCGCCACCTCACTCGGTGAGGTATTTGACCGTGTTCACAGTGGCTGGTGGATCGGCAGTGGTGGCCCTATTAAATGGCCTAATACGAGACCCGTGGTCTAGGGGTAGCGTCATTGATTCATAATCAAAACGTCTTCGGTCCCGGGTTCAATCCACGCCACTGCCTAAATTTTGATAAATAATCAGCATTGGCGGCCGAAGACTTCCGGCATAAGAAGTCAGTCTCTTTCTGCCAACAGCCTTGTCAAAGAGGGCGGAGGAGCGGATAGAGTTCAGGGCACTCTCTTGTCCTAGGGGTGGGAAATTGCCCCTCAAGGCGAAAGAATCAGCAATGATCAACGACATGAGGATGCAGAAGGCAATGGAAACCACTGAATTAAAGACACGTAACGTGTATCCACAGGACATGTGGCCTGTAGTTGAAGAAGTGTCATGATCATCTCTCCATTGCCAAAGATTCCGGAATAGTCCCCCATTCGGATCTCTGGGAGGGGACTGCCAAGGGGGAGGTTACCATGAGAAAAGATTCAATAATCAGCGAAAGGATAATGTTCTACGAGTCGGGGCGTGGAATGTCAGAAGCTTGAACGTGGTAGGGAAACTAGAAAATCTGGAAAGGGAAATGCAAAGGCTCAAGCTAGATATAGTAGGGGTCAGTGAAGTGAAGTGGAAGGAAGACAAGGATTTCTGGTCAGATGAGCATCGGGTAATATCAACAGCGGCAGAAAGTGGTATAACAGGTGTAGGATTCGTTATGAACAGGAAGATAGGGCAGAGGGTCTGTTACTGTGAACAGTTCAGTGACCGGGTTGTTCTAATCAGAATCGATAGCAGACCAACACCGACAACGATAGTTCAGGTATACATGCCGACGTCGCAAGCTGAAGATGAACAGATAGAGAAAGTGTATGAGGATATTGAAAGAGTAATGCAGTATGTAAAGGGGGACGAAAATCTAATAGTCATGGGCGATTGGAATGCACTTGTAGGGGAAGGAGTAGAAGAAAAGGTTACAGGAGAATATGAGCTTGGGACAAAGAATGAAAGAGGAGAAAGACTAATTGAGTTCTATAACAAGTTTCAGCTAGTAATAGCGAATACCCTGTTCAAGAATCACAAGAGGAGGAGGTATACTTGGAAAAGGTCGGGAGATACGGGAAGATTTCAATTAGATTACATCATGGTCAGACAGAGATTCCGAAATCAGATACTGGATTGTAAGGCGTACCCAGGAGCAGATATAGACTCAGATCACAACGTAGTAGTGATGAAGAGTAGGCTGAAGTTCAAGACATTAGTCAGGAAGAATCAATACGCAAAGAAGTGGGATACGGAAGTTCTAAGGAATGACGAGATACGTTTGAAGTTCTCTAACGCTATAGATACAGCAATAAGGAATAGCGCATTAGGCAACACAGTTGAACAGGAATGGACGTCTCTAAAAAGGGCCATCACAGAAGTTGGGAAGGAAAACATAGGTACAAAGAAGGTAGCTGCGAAGAAACCATGGGTAACAGAAGAAATACTTCAGTTGATTGATGAAAGGAGGAAGTACAAACATGTTCCGGCAAAATCAGGAATACAGAAATACAAGTCGCTGAGGAATGAAATAAATAGGAAGTCCAGGGAAGCTAAGACGAAATGGCTGCAAAAAAAAAAAAAAATGTGAAGACATCGAAAAAGATATGATTGTCGGAAAGACAGACTCAGCATACAGGAAACTCAAAACAACCTTTGGTGACATTAAAAGCAACAGTGGTAACATTAAGAGTGCAACGGGAATTCCACTGTTAAATGCAGAGGAGAGAGCAGATAGGTGGAAAGAATATATCGAAAGCCTCTATGAGGGTGAAGATTTGTCTGCTGTGATAGAAGAAGAAACAGGAGTCGATTTAGAAGAGATAGGGGATCCAGTATTAGAATCGGAATTTAAAAGAGCTCTGGAGGACTTACGGTCAAATAAGGCAGAAGGGATAGATAACATTCCATCAGAATTTCTAAAATCATTAGGGGAAGTGGCAACAATACGACTATTCACGTTGGTGTGTAGAATATATGAGTCTGGCGACATACCATCTGACTTTCAGAAAAGCATCATCCACACAATTCCGAAGACAGCAAGAGCTGACAAGTGCGAGAATTATCGCACAATTAGCTTAACACCTCATGCATCAAAGCTGCCTACAAGAATAATATACAGAAGAATGGAAAAGAAAATTGAGAATGCGCTAGGTGACGATCAGTTTGGCTTTAGGAAAAGTAAAGGCACGAGAGAGGCAATTCTGACGTTACGGCTAATAATGGAAGCAAGGCTAAAGAAAAATCAAGACACGTTCATAGGATTTGTCGACCTGGAAAAAGCGTTCGACAATATAAAATGGTGCGAGCTGTTCAAGATTCTGAAAAAAAGTTGCGGTAAGCTATAGGGAAAGACGGGTCATATACAATATGTACAACAGCCAAGAGGGAATAACAAGAGTGGACGGTCAAGAACGAAGTGCTCGTATTAAGAAGGGAGTAAGACAAGGCTGTAGCCTTTCGCCCCTACTCTTCAATCTGTACATCGAGGAAGCAATGATGAAATAAAAGAAGGGTTCAGGAGTGGAATTAAAATACAAAGTGAAAGGATATCACTGATTCGATTCGCTGATGACATTGATATCCTGAGTGAAAGTGAAGAAGAATTAAATGATCTGCTGAACGGAATGAACAGTCTACTGAGTACACAGTATGGTTTGAGAGTAAATCGGAGGAAGACGAGGGTGATGAGAAGTAGTAGAAATGAGGAAAGCGAGAAACTTAACATCAGGATTGATGGTCACGAAGTCAATGAAGTTAAGGAATTCTGCTACCTAGGCAGTGAAATAACCAATGACGGACGGAGCAAGGAGGACATCAAAAGCAGACTCGCTATGGCAAAAAAAGGCATTTTTGGCCAAGAGAAGTCTACTAATATCAAATACCGGCCTTAATTTGAGGAAGAAATTTCTGAGGATGTACGTCTGGAGTACAGCATTGTATGGTAGTGAAACATGGACTGTGGGAAAACCGGAACAGAAGAGAATCGAAGCATTTGATATGTGGTGCTATAGACGAATGTTGAAAATTAGGTGGACTGATAAGGTAAGGAATGAGGAGGTTCTACGCAGAATCGAAGAGGAAAGTAATATGTGGAAAACACTGATAAGGAGAAGGGACAGGATGATAGGACATCTGCTAAGACATGAGGGAATGACTTCCATGGTACTAGAGGGAGCTGTAGAGGGAAAAAACTGTAGAGGAAGACAGAAATTGGAATTCGTCAAGCAAATAATTGAGGACGTAGGTTGCAAGTGCTACTCTGAGATGAAGAGGTTAGCACAGGAAATGAAAAAAAACGAGGCTAGATATGACGTCGCCGGATTTGACGTCCCTGGATTTCTTTCTGTGTGTATATTTTAAAGGTAAGGTGTGCCAGCAAGTGCCAACAGGACACGGAGACATGGTCGACCTCATCCGATACTCTGTAATATCTCTTTGTATTCTACTAATTACCCCTTCACCATTCTTTGAATGAATTACGTTTCCTACTTGACCATCTATATACTCGCAGAATCGATGCGCAAAGTAGTACAGTACTATTACAATTCCATGAGTGCATAATTAAACTTTGTAATATATTCTCTCTGGTTTGTTGGGGGGACTTCTTGGATCTTCTCCGTGCCGAATAGCCGCATTGAATAATTGTAATTTTGCCATCGAGATTATTGGAAGAAAGAGATTGGGAATAAATTGTATGCTACTCAAGAAAATACACTCCTGGAAATTGAAATAAGAACACCGTGAATTCATTGTCCCAGGAAGGGGAAACTTTATTGACACATTCCTGGGGTCAGATACATCACATGATCACACTGACAGAACCACAGGCACATAGACACAGGCAACAGAGCATGCACAATGTCGGCACTAGTACAGTGGATATCCACCTTTCGCAGCAATGCACGCTGCTATTCTCCCATGGAGACGATCGTAGAGATGCTGGATGTAGTCCTGTGGAACGGCTTGCCATGCCATTTCCACCTGGCGCCTCGGTTGGACCAGCGTTCATGCTGGACGTGCAGACCGCGTGAGACGACGCTTCATCCAGTCCCAAACATGCTCAATGGGGGACAGATCCGGAGATCTTGCTGGCCAGGGTAGTTGACTTACACCTTCTAGAGCACATTGGGTGGCACGGGATACATGCGGACGTGCATTGTCCTGTTGTAACAACAAGTTCCCTTGCCGGTCTAGGAATGGTAGAACGATGGGTTCGATGACGGTTTGGATGTACCGTGCACTATTCAGTGTCCCCTCGACGATCACCAGAGGTGTACGGCCAGTGTAGGAGATCGCTCCCCACACCATGATGCCGGGTGTTGGCCCTGTGTGCCTCGGTCGTATGCAGTCCTGATTGTGGCGCTCACCTGCACGGCGCCAAACACGCATACGACCATCATTGGCACCAAGGCAGAAGCGACTCTCATCGCTGAAGACGACACGTCTCCATTCGTCCCTCCATTCACGCCTATCGCGACACCACTGGAGGCGGGCTGCACGATGTTGGGGCGTGAGCGGAAGACGGCCTAACGGTGTGCGGGACCGTAGCCCAAATTCAGGGAGACGGTTGCGAATGGTCCTCGCCGATACCCCAGGAGCAACAGTGTCCCTAATTTGCTGGGAAGTGGCGGTGCGGTCCCCTACGGTACTGCGTAGGATCCTACGGTCTTGGCGTGCATCCGTGCGTCGCTGCGGTCCGGTCCCAGGTCGACGGGCACGTGCACCTTCCGCCGACCACTGGCGACAACATCGATGTACTGTGGAGACCTCACGCCCCACGTGTTGAGCAATTCGGCGGTACGTCCACCCGGCCTCCCGCATGCCCACTATACGCCCTCGGTCAAAGTCCGTCAGCTGCACATACGGTTCACGTCCACGCTGTCGCGGCATGCTACCAGTGTTAAAGACTGCGATGGAGCTCCGTATGCCACGGCAAACTGGCTGACACTGACGGCGACGGTGCACAAATGCTGCGCAGCTAGCGCCATTCGACGGCCAACACCGCGGTTCCTGGTGTGTCCGCTGTGCCGTGCGTGTGATCATTGCTTGTACAGCCCTCTGGCAGTGTCCGGAGCAAGTATGGTGGGTCTGACATACCGGTGTCAATGTGTTCTTTTTTCCATTTCCAGGAGTGTATATACTGAGCATTTACATCAAAGATGTGTAAGAAATTTCATTATATATGTATTCTCTAATTGGAAATTTCCACGGAGGTGTCGTTTCGTTGGTAATCAGATGGGAACTTCCGATGAATTGGAAACGAACCTGCAATTATTAGATCCAAGAGCTCGATTATTTCATCGGATAATTAAACTCTATCAAAGCAAACTTTCTGCTTGACTTGAGGTTTCCCAACTGACTACGCAACGCAAGAAAACCAAGACATTTTATTTACACAGGTTTGCAGATCGCTTCGAATCATCGACACTGCGGACAAGGAGAGCCATCGTCCGATTCTGATTAAACAAGTAAAGCTTAATTACAATTTTCCTGCGCGACTGTGATGACAGTGATATGGCTGCTTATGAATGAGATCATTAATGAAATACTAATAACTAATTTTCCTCCTCACCAGCAACCAGTATAAACACAATATTAATTAACATTATAACTCCTTTGCTGACATTTCTGCAGTTCCGCTTCTGTCCCCTGTATGGTCATTTGAAAAGCGGACCACTAAGTGTATTGAAGTTTGAACACCTACTGTAATTGGAAATGTAGAGTGGCATTCACCCCAATGCCACGGTGGTGAGCCGACTAGTCCACTGTTCGATACGTTGGACGAATACAACGTTGCGAATAGGATTTCCAATTACAAATTACTCTCCTACGCCTGCAGCATGAAGGTGTGGTCCCACGTGCCATTGAATATTCAAGGACCACTGAGTAGCATATTGTAAATTACGATTGTGTACCCATTTCTATTTATTATTTACGTGCAATATGTTAGAATTACGTCAGAGTCCATAGCGGGTCTCCTCTACAACTTAAATTGTATGCTACCCTGTTAACGGCTCTGAATAAGTCTAAGATCGGATTGGTCACAGTAATTTAGATGTCTGGAATTCTTTTAAAATCAATGATTGTTGTCTATTAGTGATTACTGTGTGGTTCGGTGGGTCCTTGAGTAGGTGTAAAGCTTTAGGACACAAAAATAGTCACCAGAATTATTTTCTGTCACGGGAAAATCCTAAGTTTGAGCCTCGTTCAGGATTCACATCAAGTGGCATGTTTACTTATAACTGGCTGGTAAGTTTGTTACAAGGCCGGAAAAGATAATGACGTACCACAAGTAGTAAAGCACTAAAAGTTCATATCAGCCCTCATGTTGAGTAAAATTTTACAGTGATTATTATTATACAGCTTTGTTAAGGGTTGAAATTGCTTCTGGTGTCACAATTAATAAATTAATGTATCTTACATTCGAATGAGACAACAAGTTTACTGCTACCATTCACTCTTTATTAACATCCAAAACGCGTTTCGAAGATTTAAACCTCCATCATCAGGTGGATTTACATGTGTTAGTACGACAATTGTGTGGTGAGTTATGACTTCGGGGAACCAGTGGCACTGCAGTGGTCACAGGCTCCTTTCTCTGTCGTGACTACTGGAGTTTCCAGACACTATCTTTGTTTACGAAGTATGACAGTTTACATATGACGTACTACGACATGGAAAGGAGCCTGTGAGCACTGAAGTGCCGCAGGTTACCTAAAAGTCGTAACACAACATACAAAAGTAAATCCACTTGATGATGAAGGTTTAAACCTTCGAAACGCGTTATGGGTGTAAATAAACAGTGACTGGTAACAGTAAACTTGTTGTTCCATTCGATATCAATAACAGTTACGGTAAACCCAACCCTAAAATGTTCGCTTTTAAAGTTTCAGATGGTTCAAATGGCTCTGAACACTATGGGACATAACATCTGGGGTCATCAGTCCCCTAGAACTTAGAACTACTTAAAGCTAACTATCGGAAGGACATCACACACATCCATGCCCGAGGCAAGATTCGAACCTGCGACCGTAGCGGTCACGCGGTTCCAAACTGAAGCGCCTAGGACCACTCGGCCGGCTTTTAAACTGTTCCACTTTGATTAAGTAACTGAATTTTTTGTCGTTTATGAGATGATTTGACTGTTTATTAAAATAAATAAAGTAAAATAGCAGTCAGTATTAATTAGGCTTTGCCTCACTTTCAATGAAATTTTGATACAATGTCTGGTATGTAAAATAGGTTTGTCTGTATAGCTATCATGAAATTACTGTAATCGTGATATGTGATTTCCCTTTAAATGGATAAGCTTCAGTTCTGTGAAGTCACAAAATTATTTCTTTTGGACGACATATCACCGATGGATCTTCATCTAATACTGGTGAAGATTTACAACCAGTCTACTCCTCCTTTCTAAAGAACTGAGAAACAGGTACCCAAAATCTAAAGGTGTTATCCTCTTGAAAAATGATCCGATTGAAAGATATCCCAAATTCACGGCCACAGCTGAAATTTTGGGAGTGCACTAGTGTTCTTCTAGATGATCGACGACCAACGGGATTTGAATCGTTGCCAAAGAGGTAATGTCACTAGAAGGTGGGATCTAGAAGCGTATGGTACTTTTTATATGAAGGAACAAGTACGAGAAATCATGGCGCATGGATTACCACCTTTTTATCTGACGGAAAGGAAATGCGAACACGAATAATTCAGGAAATGTTTGAACAGTTTTGAAAATAATCAAGGCGATTTTTGCACCGATTTGTAACTATGTTCCATTACCCCGTAAGATACTAAAAGGTGTTGGGGAGAAGCAGGTGTGGTGCACAAAAGTAGCCAAAAGCATTTGATCTACCAGAAACGTTGTGTATAGTGTTGTCGGGGAACACTAAAGAGATTCTTCTGATTTGTTAAAGAAGTGTACTGTTATCGTGATAGTCATATATCTGTATTGCATGCAACGATGTAGTATATAGAGTTTTAGAATGTTTTCGTTGTTATAAATCCATAGATCGCGAATGTTTGCACATAGAGGCTACTTCTCGTAAGGTATCTGCACAGGAATTAGCGAACTGGCGGAAAACATTCCCTGTTACTGTATTGGTTTTCGGTGTGTCTCAAAGGAAATCACACTATGTTAGGTATCCTATTGATTTCGATTATCTTCAGTCAGTCTGTTTGTTTTCCGAAACACTAGATCGAAACTTCCCTCGAGGTATCTTTCCTCATCTCGCGGCTTTTAAGAGATTTTTTTACACGTCCCAAGTGGAGGGAGGGATAAATATGTATCAAAACATGCTCTGGGAGTCGAGCTCGTAGCTTCTTTATGCTGTGCGGTTAAGGAACGCTCTAAATCATTTCGCGGAGCAGACTCGAAAGCCCATAAATTCACCAGAACGGAGGATAATTCGGCGAACCATAAAAACAGTATGCATTCATATTTATGATACAGCAATATTTTCTGCTTCTTCTAAGGGGTTTTGGCATCCTTTAAACAGTTTTTGGGCAACTTTTTTCTTTTCGTGTATAATTCTACAATGAAGTGGTCATCTGTTTCTAAAATCGAGAAACATTTTCCCGCTGGGCGATTCTGCCCCGTATGATGAGTCACATTACTTCCTACACCGCTGCGCTGCAGTTTCGGTTGCCAGGGTCTGCCATAAATCTCGAAAGCGGAACTCGTAAGGGGGAAAAAATCTGGGGAGTTGGGATATTCCGCTACAGCCAAGCCAGCAAATAATCCAAACGTGTCTGGAAAGACATGCGGTCTTGAATGTGAAAAAGAAAAATTGCGAGACGATAGAAGGCTGGGTGAATTACTGCCATGCAACATTCAATGGACAACGATAGACTGTCTGACAGTGTTCGCTAAAAGCGGAAATCCAGTCAAGAAACTTTTGTCTTTTCTTCTAAATGTTTCTTGATAACAGCAAAAGTCTCTTAGTTGAATTCTGTGATGTTTCTACATTACAGCAATCTAGATAAAGCTAAAGCAAAGAAAAAACGGTAAATTTGTTGTTTTGCGTATTTCGACTTTTGGGAAGACTACGGCAGTAGGTACCTGTTAGGTTAGGTTAGGTTAGTGTTTAACGTCCCGTCGACAACGAGGTCATTAGAGACGGAGCACAAGCTCGGGTTAGGGAAGGATGGGGAAGGAAATCGGCCGTGCCCTTTCAAAGGAACCATCCCGGCACTTGCCTGAAACGATTTAGGGAAATCACGGAAAACCTAAATCAGGATGGCTGGAGACGGGATTAAACAGTCGTCCACACTAATGCGAGTAGGTACGTGTCTTACGAGTTGTATGCCACATATGAATATTATCACAGAGCCAGTCACCTATGTAAAATGGTTTTATGGGATATGATCATGCCTGGATAGCGCAATCGGCAAGAATACTGGTCTCGAAACATAAGGTTCAAATGGTTCAAATGGCTCTGAGCACTATGGGACTTAACATCTGAGGTCGTCAGTCCTCTAGACTTAGAACTACTTAAACCTAACTAACTTAAGGACATCACACACATACATGCCCGAAACAGGATTCGAACCTGTGACGGTAGCAGCAGCGCGGTTCCGGACTGAAGCGCCTAGAACCGCTCGGTCACAGCGGCCCACATAAAGCTAAAGTAAGGAAAAATTCTAATTATGCTGTTCTGCGAATTTCGACTTTTGTGAACAGTACTGTCATACGAGCTGTATCCTGCTACTATGTAAAATGGTTTTATGGGATATGTTCACGCCTGGAGAGCGCAATCGGCAAGAACACTGATCGCGAAACATAAGGTTGCGGGTTCGTGTCCTGTTTCAGCACACAGTTTAAATCGCCCATGAAATTTCAAAACAGCACACGTCCCACTGTAGTGCCAAATATTCATTCTGGAAGCAATTACGTCTTCCATTCTCGTCTTGCTCATGCTCTCTGAGGATCTACTCTGACATCCCTCAGCAAGGAAAGTTGATGAGTACGTTGGGAAACGAGTTCAACAAAGGAGGAAGTAATACGATTTATACCTGTCACTGATCAATGGAGCCCCCTTTTTTTATTTTATAACTAGTTTTAAACAGCTATGACCATCTTCAGATACAAATATCATTCTTCGTCGAAGGAGAATGAGTTTACGCGTGCATTGTCTCACTGGAATAGCGCATCTGCCTAAGGTAAAAACTGTTTTATGTTGTCGATGTGTTCTCAACTATTCAGCACTCCATCAATATGAGACTACGTTCATTATAGTCTGTGTGTCGTCGCAGCGTGGCCCCTGTTGTAATTTCAGCATATCACAGATATGCGAGAAGGCTTCTGATAAGCGTCACCGTAGCTAACAAACTAACTTCCTGCAAGCAGTTCCTGCTGATTTAGGTGCAAAGACGTTCCTCATATGATCACCTGTGGCAAATACCTTTTTGGGATGTTAAGTGGAGAAGAAAATGAGGTTTTTTATGTTTGAAAATGAAGACGAAATGGTACCTTCAAATATGGTGCCAAATGGCAGACCAACGGGACGCTTATTTGTGGTCATTAGTATGGAGTGGGTCTATCCTTGCCCTTTAATACGGCTTGAACTCTGCTGCGAACACTTTCAGCGAAGGGTTTGAGTTTCTGTTGAGGGATGTCAGCCCATTCCTCCTCAAGAGCCGAAACTAGTGAAGGTAGTGGTGGTGGACTCTGGCGCGAAGCAAACTTTATAACTCGTCCTGAAAGCGATCCACTGGCGAGGAGCCTGGGCAGATCAGTTCCTTTCAGAAATGTTAGTGACCACAAATAACCGTCTCACTGATGCTGCTTTATGACAGGGTGCACTATCAAGGCTGGTACAATCATCCATCATGTCCGAGTTGTTCCTGTACTGTGCGCGATATACAGTGCTGTGAAATGTGTTCGTATCGTTTCGCATTTACCGCCGGCTCGACAAGGCGACCAAACCTTCACCACGAAGAATACCCACACACCGAAACACCATGTCCTCCATTCTCCACTGTTCGCGCTACACATGACGTCAAGTAACGTTCTCCCCGCGTTTGGCAAACCTAAATCCTTCCGTCCGTTTGCCACAGGGTGTAGCGTGAGTCATTACAAGGATTTATTTGTTTCCAGTCATTCACCGTTCAGTGACGTCGCTCTTTACACCATCCCAGCCGTCGCTTAGCAACGGTTACAGAAATGTGTGGCATATGAGGAACTGTTCGATCATTGTAGGCCGTTCATTTTAACTCCGTACGCATTATCATTAGGCTATCTGGACTGCCGATGGCGCTTTTGCCACTCACGAATGATTTTTTCTGCTGAGTTAATGCAATTTTTTACATCCACCGTCAGCAATGTTCGGCGCTCCCAGTCCATCAGTACATGAGTCTGCATGGTCTTGGTTTAGCAGGAATTGGCACGCTGGGAAATTTCTGGAAAACTATTGCCGCCTTCTTAGCTCCCTATTAAATTATTAACATTGTCGTACGAACACCACAAAAGGAGACGTTACACATGGATATCAAATTTGAATAGGGAAAGATATCAGTTGGACTACATCCTGATACATAGAAAGGTTTATGAAGAATGCTAAAGCTTATGCAGGAGCGGATATAAATTCAGATCACAGCCTAGCAGTGGGAGAAATACAAGTTGAAAAAAAATCTGGAGAGTTAAAGCCAAAGAAAGACTAATCGTAGAAAGACTCATGGAAGTAGGAAAGGCATCTGATTTGGAAAACAGATTTATGGAAAAATGGGAAAGAGGTAGTGTTGATGAAAGTGTTAATGACAAATGGATAAAAACGAGGAAAGAACTCATGGACTCTTCCAAAGAAGTGCTAGGAATTAGAGTATTCCAAAGTACCAGGAAAGAATGGATGGGGAAGTGGATGAAACACAAAAGCGACGAAATACAGAAAATGGAGAAAGAGGGAAAGTATGAAATGATGTATAGACTGGGTAATGAGTTTTTGAACGTAAAAGAAAGAGGAATAACTAGGAAATAGAAAGAGCGGATGGTACTCTAGCAGAAGAACCACAGGAGGTTTTGAACAACCGCAAGAATATGTTGAATGTCTGTATAAGGGAAATGGAATACAAAGCGAAATTAAGATTGAAGAGGAGCAATATGTGCCGGAAGATGGAAAGGGATTCGCCATCTTGGAAGCAGAGGTAGAAAAGGCGCTGAAGGAGATGAAGAATAGGAATGAATGTGGAATTAATGATTTGCCAGCAGAACTGTTGAAGAGTCTGGGAAACAGGGCAAGAAAATAAATAGTCTACTTCCGTAAGAAGATATATGACAATGCGGAACGGCCTGAGGACTTCCAATAGAGAAACAGAAACACGAAAAAATGTGAAGAGCATAGAACCATCAGTCTAATTTCTCATACAGCTAAAGACTTGCTGAGAGTGCTGAACAGAAGGCTACATGGCAAGCTGGACAGAGGGATTGCAGAGGAGCAGTTCGGATTTAGAAGAGGAAAAGAAACAAGAGGTGCTATTGGCCTGTTAAGAACTATAGGGGAAAGATATATGGAAAAAGGTAAAGAAATCTTTGCTGTTTTTATAGATTTAGAAAAGGCTTTTGACAGAGTTCAGTGGAACGAGCTGATGGATTGGAAAGAGAGACGGCTGATATAGAATCTATATTTACACCAGAAAGTAATGGTAAGGATTGGAAATGAAAAGTCAGAAGGAAGTAGCATTGGACGAGGTGCTAGACAAGGTTGTTCTTTCACCACTGCTGTTTAACGCATGCCTTGAAGAGATTATTGCGAAAGGCTTAGATGGCAAAAGAGGAATATGTATTGGTGGAATGAGAATGGAATGTATGTGATTTGCTGATGACTTGGTATTAGTGGCAGAAAGTGAGCGGACAGTGAATAACATGTTGAAAGATGTGAATGAAGCTTGTGTGGAATATGGGACGCAAATAAACACAGCAAAAACAAAGAGTATGGCCATCAGTACAAGACGCAGACTGTCCAATACTAAAATAGGACAAACCACAGCTAGCCAAGTAAGTCCATTTAAATATTTTGGAAGCACAATAACTGGAGATGTCACCAGGAGGTGAAAAACTCGAGTTTGCATAGCGAAGGGGGCATTCAACAGAAAGAGGAGACTCTTATGTGACAAATTAGATAAAGGTCTAAGGAAAAGGTTTGGCAAATATTTTGTTTGGAGGGTGGCACTATATGGGGCAGAAACATGGAAGCTGAGACGAGATGATGCAAAAAGGTTAGAAGCATTTGAGATATGGGTGTGGAGGAGAATGGAGAGATGCTTTGGAAGGATTGGTTTGTGGAAGAAGACTGAGAGGAAGAAGGAGATACAAGATGATAGACGACATAAAGGGAAGAGGAAATTGTACAGACCTGAAGAGAATGGGAGAAGACCGGACAACCTGGAGAACTACCATGTGAAAACTTGCCTTTTGGCAGAACAGTGATGATGATGATGTAGTACGCGCATTAGACATTGCCTCACGAAAAACTTGCACATAACATATAGTCGAACAAATACGATAAAATATGACAGAAAAAGCAGTTTACAGTTTAAAAACTGAGTACTAATGTATGAAAAGCACAGGTTACAGTTTTTCAGCAGTAACATATTAATTTTAAACCGAAGGAAAAGCTGAATCCGAAGTCTGCAGAAGGGTCTTTCTCAGAGCTCCGTTCTGGCCCCTCTTTTGTTCAACATTTATACGTCGGATGTCCCTAAGAACGTGTGGAGATTCTTATGTGGGTCACCCTTCAGGTACTTAGTATGGTCGCAGGCGAGGTAACACAAGGGTTCATTTAAACCACATTAAAGGTGGAAGTATAACGGCGTACAGTCAGTGCCGGCACGCCAGTCGGGAACGGCAGAGAAGGGAAGGCTGTGAGAAGAAGTCAGCCAATCACACGCTCACCGGACCTACCTCCAAACCGAGCGAGGTGGCGCAGTCGTTAGCACAGTAGACTCGCATTCGGGAGGATGACGGTTCAAACTCGCGTCCGGACATCCTAGTTTAGGTTTTCCGTGATTTCCCTAAATCGCTTCAGGCAAATGCTGGGGTGGTTCCTTCGAAAGGGCACGAACGACTTCCTTCCCCATTCTTCCCTATAACTGATGGGACCGATGATCTTGCTGTTTAGTCCCCTCCCCCAAACCAAACAACCATCCAACCTCCCTCCCTCCAGGACGACAACGCGACATCAGCGGCCCCTATGTGGAGAGGATATAAGCGCCGCGACTAGATGGTGACGGCCCAGTTCTATAGCAGCGTAAACACTAGCTTCGCTTGTATTCTCCATGTAGCACAAACTTGGAATTGTCTATACTGAAGAACAGTGAATATTTTGTATGTTGCCCTTTGCTTGCGACACATCTGTGTAATTGCCAAATAACCATTGCAATTTTATTATTGTAATAAAATTCAATAATACGACTTGTTTGATTTTTTGTCTAGCGAACCGAGTATGCAGGCTTCCTAGACACTAAAACTCAGACGTAGAAGGAGCCAATACTGATGTTCTCCTGCATGCATTATATTAGGACTGAGAGGTTGAGCCGTGCGCCGGCTCCTGTCGATACCTGATGAGATTGTTAAGGTCCGTAGATAAAATGCGGTGCTGTGGTCTTCGCCAGGACTTCATATGAGGCGTCCAAAGAGGAAATATGCGGATTTAACGCACCATGGAGGGAAGAGACAGAGAGAAAGAGAGAGAGGACTTCCTCGCTAGAGCTCATGTTTGGTACACCGTCTGGTGTGGAAGAGTGCTTACGTCCCGCGCCCTGGTTCCCGGGTTCGATTCCCGGTGGGGTCAAGGATTTTCTCTGCCTCGTGATGACTGGGTGTTGCGTGATGTCCTTATGTTAGTTAGGTTTAAGTAGTTCTAAGTTCTAGGGGACTGATGACCATAGATGTTAAGTCCCGTAGTGCTCAGAACCATTTGAACCATTTTTGAGTGCTGAGGCACCACGAATTGGGTGCACCGGTTTACCGGCTGTTTATCGGGGTGTGGTGCACCGCCAGGAACTGGTTTTTCTAGCAGTGTCGTCCAGCAGCGCTTTGCGCAGCATGCATTGACGATTTCTGCCAGGCGAGGCTTAAACTTGGCTGCAGGTTGCTGAGGCATATTCACTGGCGATTTAAGGCTCATCTGTGCAAGGGGCCCGTTGCCGTTACTAGTATGCGTAACTTAGAAGGCACACACATCACCTGTATGAAGCGAAGCGCATTTAGTGTGTTCATTGGCCGCCCTTGCTACAGAGGAGCTGATTATGAACTGTTGGTCTATAAATCTTACTAATAACCAAGTATTTAAAGCTGTGATTTAAACGAGTTGGTTTATTCCTTTATTCGTTTTAGAACTGTTTTTACCGTTATAGTTGCATAGTTCAGACTGTAAACTTATGGGCAAGATCTTTAAAATAATTTCAGTTGATGGTTGATTCAGAGTGCTTGCTTTAAACTGTGTTAAAATAATGGAATATACACTCCTGGAAATGGAAAAAAGAACACATTGACACCGGTGTGTCAGACCCACCATACTTGCTCCGGACACTGCCAGAGGGCTGTACAAGCAATGATCACACGCACGGCACAGCGGACACACCAGGAACCGGGGTGTTGGCCGTCGAATGGCGCTAGCTGCGCAGCATTTGTGCACCGCCGCCGTCAGTGTCAGCCAGTTTGCCGTGGCATACGGAGCTCCATCGCAGTCTTTAACACTGGTAGCATGCCGCGACAGCGTGGATGTGAACCGTATGTGCAGTTGACGGACTTTGAGCAAGGGCGTATAGTGGGCATGCGGGAGGCCGGGTGGACGTACCGCCGAATTGCTCAACACGTGGGGCGTGAGGTCTCCACAGTACACCGATGTTGTCGCCAGTGGTCGGCGGAAGGTGCACGTGCCCGTCGACCTGGGACCGGACCGCAGCGACGCACGGGTGCACGCCAAGACCGTAGGATCCTACGCAGTGCCGTAGGGGACCGCACCGCCACTTCCCAGCAAATTAGGGATACTGTTGCTCCTGGGGTATCGGCGAGGACCATTCGCAACCGTCTCCATGAAGCTGGGCTACGGTCCCGCACACCGTTAGGCCGTCGTCCGCTCACGCCCCAACATCGTGCAGCCCGCCTCCAGTGGTGTCGCGACAGGCGTGAATCGAGGGACGAATGGAGGAGACGTGTCGTCTTCAGCGATGAGTGTCGCTTCTGCCTTGGTGCCAATGATGGTCGTATGCGTGTTTGGCGCCGTGCAGGTGAGCGCCACAATCAGGACTGCATACGACCGAGGCACACAGGGCCAACACCCGGCACCATGGTGTGGGGAGCGATCTCCTACACTGGCCGTACACCTCTGGTGATCGTCGAGGGGACACTGAATAGTGCACGGTACATCCAAACCGTCATCGAACCCATCGTTCTACCATTCCTAGACCGGAAAGGGAACTTGCTGTTCCAAAAGGACAATGCACCTCCGCATGTTTCCCGTGCCACCCAATGTGCTCTAGAAGGTGTAAGTCAACTACCCTGGCCAGCAAGATCTCCGGTTCTGTCCCCCATTGAGCATGTTTGGGACTGGATGAAGCGTCGTCTCACGCGGTCTGCACGCCCAGCACGAACGCTGGTCCAACTGAGGCGCCAGGTGGAAATGGCATGGCAAGCCGTTCCACAGGACTACATCCAGCATCTCTACGATCGTGTCCATGGGAGAATATCAGCCTGCATTGCTGCGCAAGGTGGATATACACTGTACTAGTGCCGACATTGTGCATGCTTTGTTGCCTGTGTCTATGTGCCTGTGGTTCTGTCAGTGTGATCATGTGATGTATCTGACCCCAGGAATGTGTCAATAAAGTTTCCCCTTCCTGGGACAATGAATTCACGGTGTTCTTATTTCAATTTCCAGGAGAGTATTTTTTAAAAGATTGTTCCACATTTCCCTTGCGGAGTCCTTTGGAAAATACAAAGCTATCATTGTATTAAAACTCTACTGTAGTCTACGCAGCTACCACTCTCCTGCTCCATGCATTTGCTACCATGGTAAATAATTTAGAAAGAACCATAGTTATTTGATTCCTTCGCTACAGATCAGCACTTCTGCCATAAGGCACACGAGTCGTTACTAATTTATTATGAAAGAAAAATAGTTTAGTGGAACATTCCGAGTAAACTAACAGATCTCGCCTGTTTAGTACTTACTGTACACTGCAAAAAGAATCTTGGTTGCTGAATATCCAACATCATTACTCTTCAGCTGCTATGCTCCCTCCTCCCATCTCTGTCCCTCCCCTCTGTTAACTCCCGTTCACAGTGGCCACCTTCTACAATCAAGTTGGGTGATTACTAATTAGCGTGAAAACATTAAGTCCTCATTGTTTGGATTAATGAACTCCAGAGAGCTGCGTCATCTTACGCCTATGACGACACTGATTGTAATATGGCCGTGTGATTATCACATACCTTTGTCGGCAGTTAATGTTAGCTTTTGCCGGCCGCGGTGGTCTCGCGGTTCTAGGCGCGCAGTCCGGAACCGTGCGACTGCTACGGTCGCAGGTTCGAATCCTGCCTCGGGCATGGATGTGTGTGATGTCCTTAGGTTAGTTAGGTTTAAGTAGTTCTAAGTTCTAGGGGACTAATGACCACAGCAGTTGGGTCCCATAGTGCTCAGAGCCATTTGAACCATTTTTTGTTAGCTTTGTCCAAACGGAACCGCTACTTTTCTTCCAAATAGCTTCTCGCTTATCCTTCATTTCAGCCTTCATACTACAGAAAATTAGTTGGGAATTGGCTATCAAATTTGGGACTCGGGGCCAGACAAGCTGGCACCACAGCTACATAAACGGATATTTTGATGATTATCAGTTCAAATGGTTCAAATGGCTCTGAGCACTATGGGACTTAACATCTGAGGTCATCAGTCCCATAGAACTTAGAACTACTTAAACCTAACTAACGTAAGGGCGACACACAACACCCAGCCATCACGAGGCAGAGAAAATCCCCGACCGCTCCGGGAATCGAACCAGGGAACCCGGGTGCGGGAAGCGAGAACGCTACCTCACGACCACGAGATGCGGACTGATGATTACCAGTAACAAATATTATTGACAAAACAAATCATGATCAGTAGTGCTTTTAATTCTTTTATCTAAAAGTGAGAAATAGTTTCCGGATGATCATGAACGTGTCTGACCCCAAATCAGAAAGTCTGGTTATTTTAAAAGCTCTGGTTCACCACCGACGGTGTTAGTATAGCAATTTAAATGTTTCGTTACTGTTAAAGTCTAACACAGGCAATGAGTAGCTGTGTGGTAGAGCTAGTTGTTTACGGTTAGTTTTGTTGGTCTGCATGTGCCGTCTTTTGATTGCTGCGGAAGTGCAGCTACGTCCAGTCAGAGTATTAATCATACTGAGCAGTGATGTCTCTTTGGACTTGGGGTGGCGGAGTGGTGTTTGGGGGTGGGGGGGGGGGGAGGGAGGAACCTGACAACGTATCGGTGGTTGTTAAGACAGTACCCTGCTACATTCCTGTGAGTTAAAGTAACGGAAGTGGAATGTGTTAAATGATGAAGCACCAGTTCGTTATTCATCAAACTTTGCCGAGATGTTTAACACATGACAAGTATTTACTGATAAAACTTTCAATCCGCTCGGAACCATTGTCCATCGCTAAGATCAGTATGCGTTGCGACCCTCGCAGGCACGAATACAATCTTGTGTTCGTTGTGTAATGGAAGCAAACTGACTCCAAATTACCTCTTGAAGAAGTTTTCGTCATGCTGGAGACATGGTGCGTCAGTCCATATGGAGTGCTGGCTGGTGTCTGGTACAAAATGAAGCGTGTTCCCGTCACACCCTAAATAAGCTCTATAGGTGACAGATCATGGGACGTGGCAGGTCAGTCAAAGATCTGAGCATTCCACAAGATGTATCTCTTGTGAAGAGTTGTGACGAAAAATGCGTTGTCATGCTGGAATCAGCGATTTGGTACCCTGGTCACCTATCGTATCACAACAAGATTCATTAGTTTTGCCACAACCAGATGATAAATCAGTCTAACTGCAAAAAGATCATCGGATGAGTCATGTTGTCATATCGAGGAGTTCTTCGCGACATTAGCCAGACACATTGCTGAACACCGCAGAATACCACTCAGAGCATCAGATGACTTTGGCTCTACGTAATGTACGTCTCTGTTGTCTGTGTTATGTTGTGAATACTGAAAGACGCACAATAACACGAGATGTCAATCAAGCTTCCTGAAATCTGTTCCTGGTGGTTTATGAAGACGCTCTGCCTATAACCGACGGCCAAATTTCTACTGATGTCTCCCATCTGTTCCTCAGAGCCAGTCGAACAATCCTAGCTCTTTTCCTGGGATAGTGCTTTTGGAACTATCCGTGCCTACTTTTCTTGGCACAATTTTGTACTGTAGCCACTCGTTCTGCAGTGGTTTCAAACCTGCCAGCTGTCCGTATATTCTGTAGGTATGACACTTTCATGTCCCTAATGCCTATGATTAGACTATACTCAATGTCCGGAGCATGGCTATAAGCTGCATGTACTCGTTCTTTGAGCTTTCTGTGTCACGATCTCTCTCGCAAATGTTCCAACAACTCCATCCACACTCAACTGCCATCATGTACTAAAACCACTATTCAGCTGTAGGAAGGGCTATTGTCTGTACTAAAAATACACGGTTGCAAATTACTAACACGGATCTTTTACATAAGGAACAGAAAACTGGTATAAGTGGACCTCGGAGAAGATCAGTTCGGATTTCGGAGAAATGTAGGGACACGCGAGGCAACTACGACTTCTCATAGAAGATAGGCTACGTTTGTAGCATTTGTAGACATAGAGAAATCTTTTTTACAATGTGGACTGGAATACTCTCTTTCAAATCCTAAAGGTGGATTGGGTAAATACAGGGAGCGAAAGGCTACTTACAATTTTTACAGAGGCCAGATGGCAGTTATAAGAGTCTAGGGGCACGAAAGGGAAGCAATGGTTGAGAAGGGAGTGAGACAGGGCAGAACCCTATCCCCATTCTTATCCAATCTGTATATTGAGCAATCAGTAAAGGAAATAAAAGTAAAAATTTAGAGTCGGAATTAAAGTCCAGGGAGAAGAAATAAAAACTCTGAGATTCACCGATGATGTAATACTGTCAGACTAGGAAGAACAAATAAACTGACTGGACAGTGTCTTGAAAGTAGGATGTAAGATGAATATCAGGAAAACTAGGACAATGGAATGTAGACGAATTAAATCAGGGAATGCTGAGGGAATTAGATTAGGAAAGGAGACACGTAAAGTAGCACATGAGCTTTGGTATTTGGGAAGCAAAATGATTGATGATGGTCGAATTAGGGAGGATATAAAATGTAGACTGGCAAATGGCAAGAAAAGCATTTCTGAAGAAGAGAAATTTGTTAACGTTGAGTATAACAGATTTAAGTGTCAGGAAGTCCTTTCTGGAAGTGTTTGTATAGAGCGTAGCCATGTATGGAGGTGAAACATTGACGATAAACAGTTTAGACAAGAAGAGAATAGAAGCTTTTGAAAACTTGTGCTACAGAAGAATCAACAGAAGAATGCTGAACATTAGACTGGTATATCAAGTAACTAATGAGGACGTACTGAATAGAACTGGGGAGAAGAGAAATATGTGGCACAAGCTGACTACAAGAAGAGATCGGTAGGTAGGACCCATTGTGAAGCGTTAAGAGAAAAATGTTTCAAATGGCTCTGAGCACTATGGGACGTAACAGCTGACGTCATCAGTCCCCTAGAACTTAGAACTATTTAAACCTAACTAACCTAAGGACATCACACACATCCATGCCCGAGGCAGGATTCGAAAGTGCGACCGTAGAGGTCACCTCGGCCGGCCTAAGCGTTAAGAGATCACAAATTTCGTACTGGAGGGATATGTCAAGGGTAAAAATCGTAGAGGGAGAACCAAGAGATGAATACAGTAAAGAGATTCAGAAGGATGTAGGTGGCAGTAAGTACTGGGAGACGAAGAGGCTTGCACAGGATAAAATAGCATGGAGAGCTGCATTCAGCCAGTCTTTGGACTGAATACCACAACAACAACAACAACAACAACAACAACAACAAAAGTAATCTCGCATAAGGATGAAATTTTGATAAACCAATCCTACGTATACAAAATAAAATAGGGGTAATGCAGGAGTAGGTTTAATAATGAATAAAAAAAATAGGAGTGCGGGTAAGCTACTACAAAAGCATAGTGAACGCATTATTGTGGCCAAGTTAGATACGAAGCCCACACCTACTACACTAGTACAAGTTTATATGACAAATAGCTCTGCAGATGACGAAGAAATTGAAGAAGTGTATGATGGGATAAAATAAATTATTCAGATAGTGAAGGGAGACGAAAACTGAATAGTCATGGGTGACTGGAATTCGATAGTAGGTAAACGAAGAGAAGGAAATGTAGTAGATGAATATGGATTGGGGGTAGGCAAAGAAAGAGGAAGCCGTCTGGTAGAATTTAGCACAGAGCATAAATTAATCATAGCTAACACTTGGTTCAGGAATCATAAAAGGAGATTGTATACATGGAAGAAGCCTGGAGATACTGACAGGTTTCAGATAGACTATATAAAGATAATCCAGAGATTTAGGAACCAGGTTTTAAATTGTAAGACATTTCAAGGGGCAGATGTGGACTCTGACGACAAACAATTGGTTATGAACTGTAGATTAAACCTAAAGAAACTGCAAAAAAGTAGGAATTTATGGAGGTGGGACCTGGATAAACGGAAAGAACCAGAGGTTGTACATAGTTTCAGGGAGAGCATAAGGGAACAATTGTCACAAATGGGGGAAAGAAATACAGTAGAAGAAGACTGGGTAGCTCTGAGGGATGAAGTAGTGAAGGCAGCAGTGGATCAAATAGGTAAAAAGACGAGGGCTAGTTGAAACCCATGGGTAACAGAAGAAATATTGAATTTAATTGATGAATGGAGAAAATATAAAAATGCAGTAAATGAAGCAGGCAAAAAGGAATATAGACGTCTCAAAAAGGAGATCGACAGGAAGTGCAAAATGGCAAAGCAGGGATGGCTAGAGGACAAATGTAAGGACGTAGAGACTTATCTCACTAGGGGTAAGCGCACACTCCGCTGCAGAGTGAAAATCTCATTTTGGAAACATCCCCGATGCTGTGGCTAAGCCATGTCTCCGCAATATCCTTTCTTTCAGGAGTGCTAGTTTTGCAAGGTTCGCAGGAGAGCTTCTGTAAAGTTTGGAAGGTAGAAGACGAGGTACTGGCAGGAGTAAAGCTGTCAGTACCGGACCTGAGTCGTACTTCGGTGGCTCAGTTGGTAGAGCACTTGCCCGCGATAGGCAAAGGTCCCGAGTTCGAGTCTCGGTCGGGCACACAGTTTTAATTTGACAGGAAGTTTCATTCAGCGTACACTCCGCTGCAGAGTGAAAATTCTGGAAAATAGATATAGCCTACAGGAAAATTAAAGAGACCTTTGGAGAAAAGAGAACCACTTGTATGAATATCAAGAGCTCAGATGGGAACCAAGTTCTAAGCAAAGTAGGGAAACAGAAAGGCGGAAGGAGTATATAGAGGGTCTATACAAGGGCGATGTACTTGAGGACAATATTATGGAAATGGAAGAGGATGTAGGTGAAGATGAAATGGGAGATACGATACTGCGCGAAGAGTTCGACAGATATCTGAAAGACCTGAGTCGAAACAAGGCCCCGGGAGTAGACAACATTCCATTGGAACTACTGATGGCCTTGGGAGAGCCAGTCCTGACAACACTCCACCATCTGGTGAGCAAAATCTATGGGACTGGCGAAATACCCTCAGACTTCAAGAAGAATATAATAATTCCAAAATCAAAGAAAGCAGGTGTTGACAGATGTGAAAATTACCGAACAATCAGTTTAATAAGCCACGGCTGCAAAATACTAACGCGAATTCTTTACAGACGAATGGAAAAACTAGTAGAAGTCAACGTTGGGGAAGATCAGTCTGGATTCCGTAGGAGTATTGGAACACGTGAGACAATACTGACCTTACGACTTATCTTAGAAGGAAGATTAAGGAAAGGCAAACCTACATTTGTAGCATTTGTAGACTTAGAGAAAGCGTTTGACAATGTTGACTGGAATACTCTCTTTCAAATTCTAAAGTTGGCAGGGGTAAAATACAGGGAGAGAAAGACTATTTACAATTTGTACAGAAAGCAGATGGCAGTTATAAGAGTCGAGGGACAGGAAAGGGAAGCAGCGGTTGGGAAGGACGTGAGACAGGGTTGTAGCCTCATCCCGATGTTATTCAATCTGTATATTGAGCAAGCAATAACGGAAACAAAAGAAAAATCCGGAATATGTATTAAAATCCAAGGAGAAGATGACATTGTAATTCTACCAGAGACAGCAAAGGACTTGCAAGAGCAATTGAACATAATGGACAGTGTCCTGAATGGTTGATGTAAGATGAAGATCAACAAAAGCGAAACGAGGATAATGGAATGTAGCCGAATTAAATCGAGTGATGCAGCGGGAATTAGATTAGGAAATGAGACGCTTAAAGTAGTAAAGAAGTTTTGGTGTTTGGGGAGCAAAGTACATGATGATGGTCAAGTAGAGAAGATATAAAATGCATACTGGCAATGGCAAGGAAAGCGTTTCTGAAGAAGAGAAATTTGGTAACATCGAGTATAGATTTAAGTGTCAGGCAATCGCTTCTGAAAGTATTCCTATAGAGTGAAGCCATGTGTGGAAGTGAAATATGGACGATAAATAGTTTGCACAAAAAGAGAATAGAAGTTTTCGAAATGTGGTTTTACAGAAGAATGCTGAAGATTAGATGGGTAGATCACATAACTAATGAGGAGGTATTGAATAGAATCGGGCAGAAGAGGAGTTTGTGGTACAACTTGACAAGAAGAAGAGGACATGTTCTGAGGCATCAACGGATCACAAATTTAGCATTGGAGGGCAGCGTGGAGGGTAAAAATCATAGAGGGAGACTAAGCAGATTCAGAAGGACGTAGGTTGCAGTAAGTACTGGGAGTTGCAGAAGCTTGCATAGGATAGAGTAGCATGGAGAGCTGCATCAAACCAGTCTCAGGACTGAAGACAACAACAACAACATCCTACACGCAAGAAAGTAATTAAGTATCAAGTTGACACGTTCCACAACGTGTTCGTGGTGCAGCAATCCGAGTTTCAGTCACTGTAATTGAACATTGGATAGTTGACAGAAGCTCATATTTCACAATGGTGGTCCGTTATTCAGAGCTGCTGATAGCAGCAGGGTTTACGATTTGAGTATCCGCCTAACTTAGGTTATTCAAGTACGCTTCCGGAATGTTCGTCGATTCTCAAGTAGTCGGGCTAAATTCCAACGACTAAAACTTTTTTCATTGAAAATATTTGACCTGAAAATTGAGAAGTTATAACGCAAATATCATGATCATTTGATGTAGTGCCTATGTCTTTGGGAGAATTGCAAAAGTCTCTACCGTATCTGATCACCATACTTTGTTCTAGTAGTCTGTATTCATTGCAAGGTTTTCTTGAAAACGTTTTCCAAACCTCTCCACAATGTCTCGTGAAGCGAAGTCAGACGTTGATGATGATGTTAACCATGGCAGGAATCTTGAAGCTCTTAGGAACAAATTGTCTGCCGATACCGAATCACTCCCCATACCCTCTCTCGTCATCATCAACAACATCATTAGCAACAACAGCAAGAATACAATTAGGAACCTACCAAAACAGGGTGACCTAGGAGTAATTATCAATACTCACAGATACGTGAGGAACCCCCATTTTGTAAGTTCATGAAAATCATGAGACCTTGCAAGCTAAAATTGACTCAGTTGCATCTACCCACTCAGTTACGCAACTTGCAAAAACGCAAGAAAACGTAAAGGACACAGTAGATACTCTGAAAATTGGTTCAGAAAGACACATGGAGGACATTATCAGAGAAAGTAGTTGAACTTTCGGATCAGCTAAATAATTTATCTACGAAGGTAGATGATAATCTGAATGACACAAAACCGGTAGTCTTTAATGACACAGAAGAGTTCGAACAAATTAGGAAATTCAAACAAAATCATAATCAGATTAATACGCAACACCAGAGAGAAATGAGGGAAGTACAAGATCAGCTGACACAGGTAATACAAGAATTAAATATTTCAGAGGACACTCGCGCTACAACACGGGAAGAGGGACTTAGAAATACGGAAAAGCCACAAAATAATAACACAGGGTACTTCGGAGATTATGAAAGAAAATGGCAAAGTACACCGAATTATGAGATGGAACCGCCGAAACGACGTAACAATGACCGACATGCGACTCGCCGACATGATGATTTTGACTATAAGCTGTTCAATACTGCACGTAAATTCAAAAGATTTAAAAATACTGGCAACGACATTCATCCACAAGCGTGGTTTCATTAATTCTCTCATTATTTCCACCCCAAACTGGTCATTAGAGCACATATTAGAATTTATGTGTGGCTACTTAGAGAATGAACCAGCTGTAAGAATGCGATCGGTCATTCACGATTGCCACAGTGAAGGAGAATTTTACCATGCCTTCCTCTCGGCATATTGGTCTCAAGCCACACAAGACCGAGTAAAACATGGCATCATGATGATGAAACATTTCGAACAATCTGAATTTTCCAGTCTTGTGAAATATTTTGAAGACATGTTGCACAAGAATCAGTACCTGTCAAACCCATACAGCCCTTCAGAACTCATCCGCATTTGCTTAATGAAATTGCCTGAACATTTAAGGAATATTATTTTGGCAGGGCGTTGGAAAGACGACATTGAAGCTTTTCAGGGACTGTTACAAGAACTGGAAATTGACATTGACGATAGCGGAACGCGAAAACCGGAGCACAACAATTACGGGTTACATACGTCGCAATTCAGCGATGAAAGAAATAATAACTGGACACGACAAGGCTATTTTCACAACACAAATCGTGACCAAAACAGACACCACCCGTATGACAATCGTTGGCAGAGTAATAGTTACAGAGAAAGATCGCATTTCCTTAGTAATGAATACTACACAGACAATCATAGAAACAGACAATATGGCAACCAGAACTATTATTATGACGGGAAACAGAATAATTTCAGACGCAAGGATCCACCGCGCAGTGATAATTCAGGGAGAAATTCTCCACCACTTAACCGACAAGAAAGAAACTACAGGAACTACCGACATGACGACAGACGATATAATCATAACGACAGACCGGAATTTCATCAGAACTGGCGGGATTCAAACAGAGTTGGGCCTCTCGGCAAGGTGAATTTGTAGAAGTTAGGTCTCCTAATCCCAATAACGACGCACGCCAACAAAGAGGCAGACAATGACTCGCACCACAGGCAGCCACGTGCGCCAGCTGGCTTAGCGAAAAATAACATAGACGCTAACCTTGAGAAAAGTTCCAGTATTCTTTACCGACGTATACCGCATGATAATTGCGTTCAAGTTGAAACTTTGAGTACTATAAAGGGTAAAAGATTGCACCACATTTCCCATGTAAAACCGTTTATTTATAAATTAGTCTCTGCCATAAAATTTTTCATTTCACGTTACTAGTTTGCTTTGTCACACTGAGAAACTGTTAACATGCAACAATGTTTTGAAGTTAACTATCCAGTCTAGAACCTAGGGAACATTTTTAAACAGAAATTACGAACGCATTGTTATAGTGAACAGACGACACAGTGTTGATATTTGTACAGTCTTGCTTGTTAGTTCCACGATTACGTAACGACTATAAGGCTTACATACTTAGAACATATACTGCTAATGAGATTTTAATGCAACATTTTGGTTTAGTTGAAAAGAAATTCTTTATTTGAAGTACTTTCTGTGAGATTAAAGATGACTTAGCATTTGGTTTCTTTGATAGCTACACGATTATATCACGACGCTACTAATGTGTGTGACAATTTACATTGGGTTTTTGCGGTGTATCTGTTTTATATCTGCACAGTTTTTCTGAATTATTATGGAAAGGAAAACTTGTTTTAGTAGTAACTGCAATGAGACAGCCTTTATCGTAGCACAACAATACGTTACATTATAGCGCTTTCTTGATCACGGTAAGGTACTTAATAACTACGATATCTATACGGAAAGCATTTCGCTTTCGTTTATGATGAGGTAAGTACATTGACTTGATGACACTTTTGACATGAGCAGAGAATTTTTTTAGGTTTTGAAATTATTGGAGGAAGCTACGACGATTTTGAGAATTGATTGAAATGTTATGATATTATTACGACGACAATTTGTATTATGCTGTTGAGGTATGTTTTTGATCGGTAAGATGGTGCTGCCGTATATGAGGAATTTGATTGTCCTAGGTATTTCTTATGATGAAATATTGAAGAAGTGTCAACGAATATGTATATGTATAATAAGGTAAGGAATAATGAGTAGTGGTTAGGGACTCTGATTTGTGAAAAAGGTTGTTGGAAACCAAGAATCGTACTTTAAGCGTTATGAAATGTATGTAAATGCGTGAATGCATTACAATGCCGACGAAATTTTTTTGGACACTGTTATATTTATAGGATTTTGTTTCTACAGACTTGTAACGGAAATTCTTGACCTGTAACATATTTTTATATGAGACTGCCCCTGTAGCGGAAACTGGTGTAGTAAATATTTCGGCAAGAAAGTTAAGTGACCACCTGCACGTAATGCGTCGTGGGCACCCAGCTGCGCGACAGACGCCTTAAAAAAAGCTATTAGTGTGTGCCTGTCAGAGGCACAGGTGGAGAGAAAAAAAAGAAGCCATTATCCTCGCTATTGACTTTCCTTTGTAAAAAGCATCGTAAATACGACACCCTCAAACTTGAAAACATGATTACACTGTAGAGTTCTTAATTTATGATATTTACTGAAATGAAATGATGAGAAACGTTTTATGTCTATTGTCTTGCTAGTTGGAAGATTGTTTACTGCATTATGAAATGCCTTATGG
This sequence comes from Schistocerca gregaria, assembly GCF_023897955.1. Lineage (NCBI taxonomy): Eukaryota > Metazoa > Arthropoda > Insecta > Orthoptera > Acrididae > Schistocerca > Schistocerca gregaria. The sequence continues at coordinate 783,317,323 of NC_064922.1, forward strand.
CTAGCGAATGACGTTTGACGCCTTGCTTTGCCTATTTTGTTTAATATCTAGTTTCTAGTTGCACTGCAGCATTGGTGAAAATAAAATTTTATAGATGTACTAATACACTCCTGGAAATTGAAATAAGAACACCGTGAATTCATTGTCCCAGGAAGGGGAAACTTTATTGACTCATTCCTGGGGTCAGATACATCACATGATCACACTGACAGAACCACAGGCACATAGACACAGGTAACAGAGCATGCACAATGTCGGCACTAGTACAGTGTATATCCACCTTTCGCAGCAACGCAGGCTGCTATTCTCCAATGGAGACGATCGTAGAGATGCTGGATGTAGTCCTGTGGAACGGCTTGCCATGCCATTTCCACCTGGCACCTCAGTTGGACCAGCGTTCGTGCCGGACGTGCAGACCGCGTGAGACGACGCTTCATCCAGTCCCAAACATGCTCAAGGGGGGACAGATCCGGAGATCTTGCTGGCCAGGGTAGTTGACTTACACCTTCTAGAGCACGTTGGGTGGCACGGGATATATGCGGACGTGCATTGTTCTTTTGGAACAGCAAGTTCCCTTGCCGGTCTAGGAATGGTAAACGATGGGTTCGATGACGGTTTGGATGTACCGTGCACTATTCAGTGTCCCCTCGACGATCACCAGAGGTGTAGGGCCAGTGTAGGAGATCGCTCCGCACACCATGATGCCGGGTGTTGGCCCTGTGTGCCTCGGTCGTATGCAGTCCTTATTGTGGCGCTCACCTGCTCGGTGCCAAACACGCATACGACCATCATTGGCACCAAGGCAGAAGCAACTCTCATCCCTTGAAGACGACACGTCTCCATTCGTCCCTCCATTCACGCCTGTCGCGACACCACTGGAGGCGGGCTGCACGATGTTGGGGCGTGAGCGGAAGACGGCCTAACGGTGTGCGGGACCGTAACCCAGCTTCATGGAGACGGTTGCGAATGGTGCTCGCCGATACCCCAGGAGCTACAGTGTCCCTAATTTGCTGGGAAGTGGCGGTGCGGTCCCCTACGGCACTGCGTAGGATCCTACGGTCTTGGCGTGTATCCGTGCGTCGCTGCTGTCCGGTCCCAGGTCGACGGGCACGTGCACCTTCCGCCGACCACTGGCGACAACATCGATGTACTGTGGAGACCTCACGCCCCACGTGTTGAGCAATTAGGCGGTACGTCCACCCGGCCTCCCGCATGCCCACTATATGAACTCACTCAAAGTCCGTCAACTGCACATACGGTTCACGTCCACGCTGTCGCGGCATGCTACCAGTGTTAAAGACATCGACGGAGCTCCGTATGCCACGGCAAACTGGCTGACACTGACGGCGGCGGTGCACAAATGCTGCGCAGCTAGCGCCATTCGACGGCCAACACCGCGGTTCCTGGTGTGTCTGTTGTGCCGTGCGTGTGATCATTGCTTGTACAGCCCTCTCGCAGTGTCCGGAGCAAGTATGGTGGGTCTGATACACCGGGGTCAATGTGTTCTTTTTTCCATTTCCAGGAGTGTATAAATATTTTCTGTCTACAAATCCAGTATATAATAATAATGTGATATACTTCCAAAAAAATGAGGGAGCACAAAAAGACATTTCTCTTCACAGGAACTGCATACATAATTTTCTTTTCAAGTACTTCGTAATTCATTTTATAGAATAAGTTGTGGTGCACTACTTTAATTATATAGACATTAAGATGTGAATATACATTTCCCTTAACTTCATTGTTGTCTTTAGTGTACTATTTTTTCTGCTTGTGGGTTTTGTCATCTTTAGGTATAAGTTATTACATTTATTGCTGCTTGCTTTACTTACTTGCACTTTTTTGTCATTGCTGTTTGTATTAATTCTTTTGTACTGCAGCACTGCCTCGTCCCTTAGTTAAGCATCTGAGCTCAGTAGATTTAAGTTAGCTTAAGAGGGGGTGGACTATATAAGTGAACGAGTTGTGATGAACTCAAAGAAATGCATTGAGAAACTATAAGAAAATGGTTTGGCCAAAAAAAGGATTTTGAAAGAGGATATGAACAAAAATTAGGGTTTAGGGACAACAGGTTTAGGTAGGATTTTCTTGTAAATAAAGGATGAGGTAAGATGATGGAAAATAAATATTGAGTGTGAAATATGTGAACATATAACTACAAAAAGCATGCTTGGATAGGATTTTTTTGGTGGAAACAAATTTTGAAATAAGACGAAAAATCTATGGAATGAAGTTTTGGGTTGGACTGCAGTACCGAATGTTACCCTTAAAACAAACCCTGTCCTTTCCTTTTGTGTTATCCCACTATGTGTTTGTGCACCCTTGCGGATTTATTTTCTTCCTGTCTCTGTGTACTGTTTCATAGAATTTTTTCTCTTCTAATACTAAGTTACATTCACTATGATGAGGAATACTGTTATCCTCAAATATAATTTGCATTAATAACATGTTATTTACTTCATAAAGATGTTTACACATCATTTATTCTGTTTCGTTCTAATGCTCATGTGTGAAGTTGATGTTTCAAAAGTTATTCTGATCTTTTATGTATGTACTTATGTCATAATTTTTGTAACACTGATGTAGTTGTTATTTCGATTCCTTTGTAAAGCCTGTATTACTGCAAATGTTATCTGCACTATTATGTTCTTTAATGATATATTTTGTACCTTTGATATTGTATTCTCATGTTATAAAATTGTAATTGACAGCTGTTCATCAAATTAAGTAACTTGTAAATTACATTTCACTGCACACGTATCTGTTGGTCATATTATATGGACAATATGTGAGAAGTAGGAACTGATAGTGTTTGCACGTGTGTTAATAATTCAGCAAGGGACTGGATAACAGCATTGCTGGTTCTAAGGACATTTCAAACAAATTCTTTGTGAGTGGACAAGTGGTGGTTCATGGACTTGCTATTTTGTCCACAAGACTTTTCGATGGTGATTGTGCACCTGCACAGTCGCAACAGTTGGCTGCTAGCCATCTCTACAAGGACTACAGTGGGTCTACACCTTTGATGACTCACCAATACCAACATTTCTACAAGGACTGCAGTGGGTCTGCACCTCTGGTGGCCCACCAATACCATAATCTCTACCAGGACTACAATGGGTCTACTCTGTGTTGATCTACCTACCAATATTCTTCAAAACTTCGACTGACTCTGCTGTGGGTTTGCTCTGTTGTGGCCCATTACCTGTCTGCATGTCAAGAGTCAGCACTGTCTTTCCGTTGGAAGGACAACACTACTTCTTCAAGACTGCATGGAAATCCACTACTTCCATGTGCATTTTTTTTACTACTCAGACTTTGAGAAAAAGACTGCAATTTTACTTTGATGAATGATCAGGACTGTCTTTATGGACTGTGAGAAAATTTTAGCCTTTGAACAACATTGTATCGTTAATGTGTGCTTTTCATTTCTTTGTTATTGTAATTATGAAAAAAATTTTCAAATCTGTATTGGCCACTGCCCAAAACAATTTGTAAATTTTTTTGTGGGGAGCATGGGAGCTATATAAGTAGGCTGTTTAGGTTTTTTTATTGGTAACACCGCCACCACGTAGCGCTCTGTATGAAAATCACTGGCTGTGCCGTGTGCAGTCTGTGGCTGGTTTGCATTGTTGTAATACTCGCCATTGTAGTGTTGGGCAGCGGTAGCTGGATGCTAACAGCGCGTAGCGTTGCGCAGTTGGAGGTGAGCCGCCAGCAGTGGTGGATGTGGGGAGAGAGATGGCGGAGTTTTGAAATTTGTAAGAATTGACGTCATGAACTGTTATATATATTATGACTATTAAGGTAAATACATTATTTGTTCTGTATTAAAATCTTTCATTTGCTAACTATGCCTATCAGTAGTTAGTGCCTTCCGTAGTTTGAATCTTTTATTTAGCTGGCAGTAGTGGTGCTCGTTGTATTGCAGTAGTTCGAGTAACGAAGATTTTTGTGAGGTAAGTGATTTGTGAAACGTATAGGTTAATGTTAGTCAGGGCCATTCTTTTGTAGGGATTATTGAAAGTCAGATTGCGTTGCGCTAAAAATATTGTGTGTCAGTTTAAGCACAGTCATGTATGATTGTTCTAAGGGGACGTTTCAATTTGAAACAAAGGACTTCATGTGGATATATGCCCTATTATTAATAGTTTCAAAGACAGAACACATTTTACGTAATTTGTTTTTGGGATAGTGGCTTTGCTCCAAATGTATTCCTTAAATACAATAAATCTGGAATTAAAAAGACCATTAAAATGGAGTACTTGATCCCCACCAATAGATTAAATCTGTATCAGTAGCAGAGACTGCCAGTACTTAACTAATACAGAATACATTTTCATACTGAACTGCATGTTCACCAAAAGAAACGTGCAAAGTGTCCCATTAGCCACCTTGCTCAGGGATCGGGCAATCCCCAGGAGAAACACGATAGGGACTCGCCGAAAGCTGAAAGAGTCTACACCACGAGGGCAGACCGGTCTGTGCTTTAAGGCTCCCATCGCAGAATGCCGGAAGGCAAGAGTCACAGTGCAGATCAGGGGAAGGTTTGTGAAGTTTTGTGGGTTGAGGCGGTTGCCTAGAAATGGAAGATGATCCAGGTGTCCTCTCCTTGAAAGTTAAGGAGAAAACCTTCAAAAACTACTGTCTTAAGCTGTTTTGGTACTTAAAAATGTCAACTGCAAATACGTTTTTTACTTTAGAGAAAAAAGATTTAAATTAATTGAACCTTGTAGCATTCATAACGTTTTTATGAGTAACTTCTTTTATATAATTGTTAACAGTCAGCAACAAGGTCATAAGCCTTTTGTTAACACATTGTTGATAAGCAAATTAAAAGCAAATGCACTGAAATAAAAAAAAGACTTTTTAAACTGTAGCTCTTATGTTGTTGACAGTAATATTTTTGCCAGTTTAGTTCACATATATTTTGAAAATTATAATTGTAGAGAGTGCTGCTGTGGCAGACCGGGAAGCCCTGCTAATATTTGTCGTCCACAAATCTTAACAGGACGGGAAGCGCAAGTCACTGGTGCAGGTAGTACATTCTCTCGGGCACACGAAGTAAAACGGCTTCAGGGAAAGTGAATTAAATGACCAGATCCACTGACCACGACTCCAAATTCGCGTGTTTAACTTTGGCACAGGTTACAAACATTAGCATTTGATTTTAATTTAGTTTGAACTCTAGGAGGGGGTGATCGTCCTCTCCGTCCTTGATGCGTAACTGTCTCTCTGAGTGCGGATGGACGAGAGTTGCCATTTTTGGCAGACCCGGAAGAACACTATTGTATGCAGGACCGCAGAAAGCAGTACTTCTTCGAAACACACTGACTGCTGTAGATAACAACTAAAAGTGTAATGAAGATCAGGGAAGCCAGAACACCGTTAAGGTTGTGGGATAAAGCTGACCAAAGGCGCTGCGAAACAGAAATGTTTAACGCAAGGTGTAATAGCAGCAAGGCAGGATAACAAAAATAATTTAGAAGTTAAAGAGGGAAACATAGTTAATTGGCCACAGACAGAGACAGAGGGAGACGAGGACACCGTTTTTGAGCACCAAGTGTTAGGAAGTGATGCTGTGTGCTACTGGTTACGTGCCTCAACAAGAGACAGGACAGGGGAAGAGCTTCATTTAGCACATCTTTTTGGTAGTTGGCTCTCAGAATATTCATAGTTCCGCCCATCAAACTAATGTGCCGTACGGAAAATACAAAGACACGAGTCTTCCTTTTGGGAAGCAGATAGGACAGAGTCACTATCAAGGTCCTTTCAGTTCTGGCCATAGATGAAATCGCTTACCCTTCTATAGGAATAGCCGCCTTTTGTTACTAAGCTTTTGGCACTCACAGTACGACTATGTGAATATAATAGCTGTACAGTGATAAACATTTACAGAATCATACCCAAATAACTTAACCATTCTTTCCAAGATATTAAGGCAGATGTGGACTCTGACCACAATCTATTGGTTATGACCTGTAGTTTAAAACTGAAGAAGCTGCAAGAAGGGGGGGTATTTAAGGAGATCGGATCTGGACAAACTGATTATACCAGAGGTTGTACAGAGTTTTATGGAGAGCATAAGGGAACAATTGTCACAAATGGGGGAAAGAAATACAGTAGAAGAAGAATGGGTAGCTCGGAGGGATGAAGTAGTGAAGGCAGCAGTGGATCAAATAGGTAAAAAGACGAGGGCTAGAAGAAACCCTTGGGTAACAGAAGAAATATTGAATTTAATTGATGAAAGGAGAAAATATAAAAATGCAGTAAATGAAGCAGGCAAGAAGGAATAAAATCGTCTCAAAAATGAGATCGACAGGAAGTGCAAAATGGCTACGCAGGGATGGCTAGAGGACAAATGTAAGGATGTAGAGGCTTATCTCACTAGGGATAAGACAAATACTGCCTGCAGGAAAATTAAAGAGACCTTTGGAGAAAAGAGAACCACTTGTATGAATATCAAGAGCTCAGATGGGAACCCAGTTCGAAGCAAAGTAGGGAAAACAGAAAGGTGGAAGGAGTATATAGAGGGTCTATACAAGGGCGATGTACTTGAGGACATTATTATGGAAATTGAAGAGGATGTAGATGAAGATGAAATGGGAGAAACGATACTGGGCGAGGAGTTTGACAGAACACTGAAAGACCTGAGTCGAAACAAGGCCCCCGGAGTAGACAACATTCCATTAGAACAACTGATGGCCTTGGGAGAGCCAGTCCTGACAAAACTCTATCACCTGGTGAGCAAGATATATGAGACAGGTGAAAATACCCTCAGACGTCAAGAAGAATATAATAATTTCAATCCCAAAGGAAGCATGTGTTGACAGATGTGAAAATTACCGAACTATCAGTTTAATAAGCCACGGCTGCAAAATACTAACGTGAAATATTTACAGACGAGTGGAAAAATTAGTAGAAGCCAACGTTGGGGAAGATCAGTCTGGATTCCGTAGAAATATTGGAACACGTGAGGCAATACTGACCTTACAACTTATCTTAGAAGAAAGATTAAGGAAAGGCAAACCTACGTTTCTAGCATTTGTAGACTTAGAGAAAGCTTTTGACAATGTTGACTGGAATACTCTCTTTCAAATTCTAAAGTTGGCAGGGGTAAAATACAGGGAGCGAAAGGCTATTTACAATTTGTACAGAAACCAGATGGCAGTTATAAGAGTCGAGGGACATGAAAGGGAAGCAGCGGTTGGGAAGGGAGTGAGACAGGTTTGCAGTCTCTCTCCGATGTTATTCAATCTGTATATTGAGCAAGCAGTGAAGGAAACAAAAGAAAAATTCGGAGTAGGTATTAAAATCCATGGAGAAGAAATAAAAATGTTGAAGTTCGCCGATGACATCGTAATTCTGTCAGAGACAGCAAAGGACTTGGAAGAGCAGTTGAACGGAATAGATAGTGTCTTGAAAGGAGGATATAAGATGAACATCAACAAAAGCAAAACGAGGATAATGGAATGTAGTCGAATAAAGTTGCGTGATGCTGAGGGAATTAGATTATGAAATGAGACGCTTAAAGTAGTAAAGGAGTTTTGGTGTTTGGGGATCAAAATAACTGATGATTGTCGAAGTAGAGAGGATATAAAATGTAAACTGGCAATGACAAGAAAAGCTTTTCTGAAGGAGAGTAATTTGTTAACATCGAGTATAGATTTAAGTGTCAGGAAGTCGATTCTGAAAGTATTTGTATGGAGTGTAGCTATATATGGAAGTGAAACATGGACGATAAATAGTTTGGACAAGAAGAGAATAGAAGCCTTCGAAATGTGGTGCTACAGAAGAATGCTGAAGATTATATGGGTAGATCCACATAACTAATGAGGAAGTATTGAATAGGACTGGGCAGAAGAGGAGTTTGTGGCACAACGTGACGATAAGAAGAGACCGGTTGGTAGGACATGTTCTGAGGCATCAAGGGATCACAAGTTTAGCATTGGAGGGCAGCGTGGAGGGTAAAAATAATATAGGGAGACTAAGCAGATTCAGAAGGACGTAGGTTGCAGTAAGTACTGGGAGATGAAGAAGCTTTCATAGGAAAGAGTAGCATGGAGAGCTGCATCAAACCAGTCTCAGGACTGAAGTCCACAACAACAACAACAACCGACAATGCATGTCCGATCATTTATCATGTGTTGCAAAGTAATATATTGAATTAATTGTGGTTATTGTTTAATTTTGTAGATAATGGATTCCTTATTCATTATTTTGGAGGGCAACGAATTAATTATGTCAGATCGACCTCAGAACGTTACATATTTGTAGTTAATATATTCTCACATAGCCTTACATGGTGTGCATATAAGTGTCTTACTCACCCAGCCTCTTTGAGGTTTTATTCTAGCCCAACCTACCTTGTTGCTTGGTATATGTTTGTACCATTAAAGTAGGCGGCGGAACGGACAGTTGTCCTTATGTTTTGTGAGTGAAGTACTGCAAGGGGTTTAGAGGATGTGAGAGTAAAGCATCGGTTGACGATGTTTATACATGCGCTAGCTAAAATGGCACACATCTTCACTAATGAAAAATGTGCGCTGTGCTGTATGTTTATGGCTTCTGCGATGGTACTGCATCTGGTGCAGCCGAAGAATACCATCGGCCCTTTCCGACACATCGAATTCCTAATCGTAGAGGGTTTTTCACAGTCTTCAGCGCATTACGTGAAACAGGTCTTGTTCCGAGTTTCCATTCTAAAAAAACGTAGAGTAGTGGAGCGAGGTGTTTAACTCTGGTCCGTTGATCACCTCGAATGCGAGTGTTCGCACGTTCCAACAATGCAGGAGTCACAGCTGTGTGCGGTCGGTCAGCAAGCGGGAGATCGGACAAGTTTGCGCGACTTTGTTGCGATGATGACAGACTTGTCACTAACGTCTCACCGTACTTTTATTCACTACCAGGTCTTCTTAGACATTCTGCAAGCACCTATGAATATCTGCGATGCCCTAATTTTCCACAGAAAGGAACCCAATGGCACCTCTTTGCTTGGAGCTCCCTTCCGTTAAAGACGTCATTTTGAAGGGTACGCATACCGCCGCCACCTAACGGAACTTCATGAATCTATGGAAGCTGAAGCGGGAATATCCACGATGACCCACAATAGATTTCGCATTTTTACAACCAAAACTGGGCGAGAAAAAATGCGTCTCATTAGTTATAGAACTGGCCGAGCGGTTCTAGGCGCTGCAGTCTGGAACCACCCGACCGCTACGCTGGCAGGTACGAATCCTGCCTCCGGCATGGATGTGTGTGATGTCCTTAGGTTAGTTAGGTTTAAGTAGTTCTAAGTTCTAGGGGACTGACGGCCTCAGATGTTAAGTCCCATAGTGCTCACAGCCATTTGAAACTTTCGGAACAGGGAATCTACCATATTAATATTTTTGCTTCAAATGATCGTTCTTGTCATATCCCCGAATATTAACCATTCCTCATGGGATACTATGTGAAAGAACTGATTACTATTTTCTACTCAAGACAGTTTCTCTTAAGAAGACCTAAGGATCCATCGAAGTATCTTCATGTAGAAAAGTCATGTTCCACACGTGCAAATACGATAGTTTTAGGGTGGCAACCCTAACATGTCTAACACGGTGCTATTAAAACACAAGATTGTCTCTTTTTAATGTAACCTCATTACATGAAGCTGCAACCACTGAAGTTCATAAGAATTCTGCTAGTTCCTTAATGCTGCGTCAGGAAGAGTATGAATTGTGATCTCGTTTCTTCGTTATAGATTATCTCCGGTTTCTTTCTGATGGCCTGTTCCAGGGGTTTTCCAAGCGAGAGCAGAGAGAGAAAGTACGCTTTATCTCCACCGGGAAGCGCGGACGAGAGAGCGCTGAACTTCGTGGATTTGCCCTGGACGCTGACTTATTACGCTCTTCGGGTTTGCTGCCATAGGAATGAATAATGGCCCATTTGTAGAGCCCTGCGGAACACTTTCCCCAGGCATGCCTGGAGTTTTCGAGAAGTGGCTCTTTGGCGTCCACTGGAAGCATACGCCAGTAAACGCGGAGTGCTGGCATGTTGTCAGCAGAGATATAAATATCAATTAGCACGAAACTTTGTAGGAACCTGGGGCACACACTCACTACGGAATATCAATTAATGTATACTAAATAGCCCCCTTAGTGTAATCACGACAAGCGAAGCTGTTCACAGCGTCTGGGAGAAACAGTTTGAGGTAGAACGCAACAAATATTGCAGTGAGTTTGCATTTTGCCTCTAGCTTCGAAATAATTGGTATTATGCTCGGGCTTTCACCATTCTTTTGGTTTCTAGCGTGTAATTTACCACAGACATTGCTCTCAGCGAGACGGCGTGCAATTTGTAAATATCTACCATTCGACGCCGGCAGGTGTGGCCTAGAGGTTCTCGGCGCTTCAGTCTGGAACCGAGCAAACGCTACGGTCACAGGTTCGAATCCTACCTCGAGCATTGATGTGTGTGATGTCCTTGGGTTAGTTGGGTTTAATTAGTTCTATGTTTTAAGGGACTGATGACCTCGGATGTTAAGTCCCACAGTGCTCAGAACTATTTGAACCATTTTTGATCCTACCATTCGACTATCTTGAAAATATAAACATCGTAATCATTGTAAATAAAGAACTCTTTAAAACTACCGATGATTCTATTGGAATAATTGCGGTTGTCGAGCACCGATAGATAATAACTCGAATGGTAAGCGCACACCTAAAAATAGTTTTGAAATTATACTCATCTGAGAGGAAAGTGTAACTCTGCCTGCTAGCGGCAGTGAGCATAAGTCGAACACCGTTCCATTATCACTCTTTGTTTATTGCATTAGTTTAAGCAGACGAACAGAAGCATTGCACGTTTCTGGCAACAATCAACACAGACTAGCTGCTTTAAATACGATTGCCACGAACGTGTAAATAACATCTAAGAATTAGTATATTTCACAGCATTGCTTTAAATGATTGCATAATCTGTATTATAATTAAAAGTTATAAATCTCTGAGAGTTTGAATACAGGATGTAGTACTACAAAAAGTGATGACAGGTTTTATACAAGTAGAATTAGGAAAGCATAGAGTTTTAGACCAAAAATCAGTGAACCGCTTTTGGTAAATAATTAATAGAGATGCAAGTAAATTTATATTTTAATTACACAGTTTTTTTTTTCTCTTACCTTTATCCCTGGTTCTTTGACACAATATTGATATATTTATATCGATGAAAGTTTTATAGAACATTCATAGGTATTTTTAAGATAAACTGAAGTTGCCACAGCATGTTCTTGAAAGTAGTTTTACATAGAATAATGATAAATTGAAGTTTAATGACATAGTATCCAGTATAATTGCAGTTTCAGACAGGTAATACATTGAAATTAAACAATGACCACAGCGCAAAAAATTGCCTAATTCTGTCCTATGTATCGGGTTCTTCACCAAAGTTAGAGCATCGGTTTATATACTAGTCTGTACCATTACAAATGGAAGACTGAAATATGTTGTTGATAACTTTCATTAGGTCAAAAATTAACTGAGACGTACTGATAATTACTATAAGAATCGAAATATCTTTCCGTTAAACAAGAACATTAATCGACCGAGGAATTCTTGACCGACGTCAATATACTCATCTGGTATAGCGCCAGAATGGTTTTTGACCTTGACGTTTCACGTGAACTTCGAACAATACAACATTAAGTAACTTCTTGCGATACTGCAAACCTGTATGATATCGAAACAATGGTAGGAATGGCGAACTGATGATTTCGTTTTTTGTATACTACAAGAAAGTGTAGTGAACCTGTTAAGGTACTATATTCTGTTCCTGCCTTAAAGAACTCTACGTGGTGAAGGATGCTGAAGGAATTCAGGAGCGTAGCTGAACGGTATAAGCCATGGAAAAATGATATCCAAAAACCTTAAGCGGAATCGTTGGAAGCAGAGAAATTCTTTCGTGAACCCTTGCTGATTTCTTTCAGAAGATCGGCATTTAAGATAGACTGTCCAGCTGGTACTGTTGGTTGCATCCGATCTCTCACGGAGAGAATGTGACTATACGATAAAAGAAATTATGGAGCATACGGAGTCAAAGAGACATTGTCACCTCAATTCACACACGAAAGTGCTATGAAAGGGAATGTCGAATATCTGTACAAAATACTGTGCGTTGTGCAGTAACTTGCAGAGTACGTGCATACAGACAGACCTCGAAAGGTAAGAAGATCTCTGAAGATATCTGGCACAGGTCTAGGTAAAATGCTGCTGAATCACGCTGTATAAACTCAATATATATTTTAAGTACGGAAAAATATTTTTTTTTATTAGGCCTATCTTGCAATAACGGAAAACCTAATTTCTGATAGCCAGATGGGGATTTGAACTGTCATCCTTCCGAATACGCGTACAGTGTCTTACCACTGCATGTGTTTAAAAAGAAAACAGTAATAAATAAACTAATTATGTAACTGAAATTTCTTGGTAAATCGCTCAAATGTAGCTGGCTCGATACGGGTGACCAATTGCGGACGATACAAAGTATTTCTGCCAGCGCCATAGTGTTCTTGTCATTAATGGGACTGCTTTATATGTCAAAGCTGAGGGACCACAACGGCGTTAACAGGTTAAGAACAAATTATCCAAATCCAGGTTACGGCAAATAACATAATGACTACATTTGCTATCATGGATGTCATTCGCTGATGTCGTAATAGATGTCTTATCGTCCTGTTCCTCTTTCTCGTCAGTGTTTTCGACATATTCCTTCCCTCTCTAATTCCGCGCAGAACCTCCTCATTCCTTAACTTATCAGTCCACCTAATTTTTAACATTCTTCTGTAACACCACATCTCAAGTGATTCTATTCTCTTCTTTTCCGGTTGTCCGACAGTCCATGTTTCACTGTCATACAGTGTTGTGCTCCAAACGTACATTATCAGAAATTTCTTTCTGAAATTATGTCCTATGTTCAATACTAGCAGACTTCTCTTGGCCAGTTTTAGTCTGCTTGTGGTATCCTCCTTACTCCGTCCTCATTGGTTATTTTGTTTTCTAGGTAGCCGAATTCCTTAACTTCATCTAATTCGTAACTTTCGCTCCTGACGTTAAGTCTCACACTGTTCTCATTATTGCTAGTACTCATTACTTTCGTCTTTCTTCGATTTACTCTCAGTCCATATTCCGTAGTCATTAGATTGTTCATTCCATTCAGCATATCATGTAATTCTTCTTCACTTTCAGTGAGGATAGCATTGTAATCAACCAATCGTATCATTTATATCCTTTCACTTAGAATTTTAATTCCACTGCTGAACTTTTATTTCCGTCATTGCTTGGTCCATATACAGATTGAACAGCAGGGCTGAAAGATTACATCACTGTCTTACACCCTTTTTAATTCGAGCACTTCGTTCTTTGTCTTTAACTCTTATTATTCCCTCTTGGCCGGCCTTTGTACATATCGTATATTACCCGTCTCTCCCTGTAGATTGCCCCTAACTTTCTCAGAATTTCGAACATCTTGCACCATTTTCCAGGTCGGCAAATCCTATGAACGTGTCTTCTTGTGTAATGATACTTACTGATACACGAGTAAGTTATTCACCATGGAAATGAAACAAAGCGTTATGCATTGACGACCAGTATTGGGCTTACTGCGTACAGAGTGGTTTGATCGTCAAATTTGGTAGCTAGAGGGATCAAAATATTAGCATCTGCCGATTCATTGCTAAAGACACCGGAAGCCATGTAATTGTGAGCACGCTACACTGAGACTGAGTATACGACCACCACTGGCTCGTAGACTATAAAGACGACCAACGTTATTTAATTACATGTAAGAAGAGACAACGATCTGAAACCGTATTGTATTCAGTTAATAGCCAAACAATTTTCGAATGATGCAATGGAATATTGGTTCAATGACTCTAAGCACTATGGGACTTAAAATCTGAGGTCATCAGTCCCCTAGACATAGAACTACTTAAACCTAACTAACCTTAGGACAGCACACACATCCATGCCTGAGGCAGGATTCGAACCTGCGACCGTAGCAGCAGCGCGTTTCTGGGCTGAAGTGGCTAGAACCGCTCTGCCACAGCGGCCGGCTGGAAAATTGTTTTTTCTGATAAACAAATATTACAGATTAACGCCTGAAACCAGTCTATTACGCGTTAAAAATTCTTATAAAATGGCGATTTGCTGTGATATACGCATGAAAAAGCTGTCTTTAAAGACATTTTGGTAATACATTTGTTGAAATTTCCGTTATTTTGTATTCAGAAGTATAGTTTCCATGGTAACTTCGTAGGCGAACTCATGTTTGGTAACATTCTAGTTTTCCGATAGCTACATGATTTGTTAAGTATACGCTTCTCCAGCACGAATTGCACCAGAGCAATATTAACAATCTGCATGACTTGTTCGTGAATTCAAAATACTCTCATTATAGGGTGATTCTAAAACTACTTTACAACTTTACTTACATACGGAATTTTATTAAGGCGCCACATACATGTATAGAAGCATCGTCTTGTAGCAAAATATTGTATGTTTTATCCCGTACACTCACTTTTACTTTAACTTTCACCATGACTGAATGCGACTGCCGTGGGTTACACAGCAAAAGTTCCACTTGAAATCAGTTTCTTGTCGCATTTTACCCAGAATATCATCAATTCAGATTTTCAACTTTGTTGTTCCAAGGGCAGAATCCGTTACTACAACAATAAGTGAATGAAGTATTTGCTACAGGCTGACACCTTAACCATATATTTAATTCGTTTATATTATTTTATATGAAAGTGAAGTTGTAAATTCGTTTTAGAATAACCTTATATAAGGACCCTGTTAAAGATATCCATATTCACTACAGTCAATGAATATGCCTGTCAGAACCCGTGTTGCGCTCCCGATGAAAGGCTCGATCGATTTGACGCCTGTGTTTGCTACCACAGATTGACAGAACTCAGTTCATTGGCTTACCTCTTTACGGCTCCCGTTGGTCCGAGGTGTTGCTGTATTTGACGGTTTTCCTAAGACGTTGTTCGCTGGCGACGGAGACAGGCATTCTGTTTGTCAGTCGGCTCGTGTCAGGCTGATGCTAAGCAACGGCATGCATCGCTCAGGACGGCTTTCCATTGTTGAGGACTGTGACATATCGCGAATTCTTAGTTACTCTAACAAGCAGAGAATAATTTCCGGGTAGTTAAGGACACTAAGCAGCGGTGATATTACTATACTGGGCACCTCGGTTAACGTCCAGGGTCTCAGAGGACATGGGTTCATGCAACAAGAAGGAAAGATAGAAAGAAAACGGAAAACCTAAAAAGGAAAGGAAACATGGAAGAAAAATTGTAAAATCTGTCAGAGAAAAAAAATATTCCGCTGTGCTAAAATAACCAGAGTTGAAATTTACCCGCAGATTAAAAGAGTGTGCCGGGCTCGGGATCTTTGCCTTTGTTGTTTACTCTTAGATAACAACCAGAGTAATTTCCGAATGATTACTGAACTGCGATCTCTACCGTTATTCCAGTAACAGAGCCAGTATTGTATCGACCTGGTTTGATGCTGAAGATGAAGGTGTAGGTCAAATCTTCTTCTCTCAAGTTACAGTTATTGTAGTAAGAACAATCGACATCCACAACAAAGTGATCCCAGAACTGCAGTTCGCATTTTCGGTTGTTAATCTCTCATTTTTAGGAACGTCTGCATTGTAAAAGACTAGTTCCGTCAACATAAAAACATAACGCCGTGAACTGTATGCGTTTATTACACTACTGACCATTAAAATTGCTCCACCCAGAAGAAATGCAGATGGTAAATGGGTATTCATTGGACAGATATATTATACTAGAACTAACATGTGATTACATTTTCACGTAATTTAGGTGCATAGATCCTGAGAAATCAGTATCCAGAACAACCACCTCTGGCCGTAATAACCACCTTGATACGCCTGGGCATTGAGTCAAACAGAGCTCGGATGGCGTGTACAGGTACAGCTGCCCATGCAGCTTCATCACGATACCACAGTTCATCAATAGTAGTGACTGGCGTATTGTGACGAGCCAGTTGCACGGCCACCATTGACCAGACGTTTTCAATTGGTGAGAGATCTGCAGAATGTGCTGGCCAAAGCAGCAGTCGAACATTTTCTGTATCCAGAAAGGCCCGTACAGGACCTGCAACATGCGGTCGTGCGTTATCCTGCTGAAGTGTAGGGTTTTGCAGGGATCGAATGAACGGTAGAGCCACGGGTCGTAACACATCTGAAATGTAGCGTCCACTGTTCAAAGTGCCGTCAATGCGAACAAGAGGTGACCGAGACGTGTAACCATTGGCACCGCATACCACCACGCCGGGTGATACGCCAGTATGGCGATGACGAATACACGCTTCCATTGTATGTTCACCGCGATGTTGCCAAACACGGATGTGACCATCATGATGCTGTAAACAGAACCTGCATTCATCCGAAAAAATGACGTTCTGCCATTCTTGCGCCCAGGTTCGTCGTTAAGTACACCATCGCAGGCGCTCGTGTCTGTGATGCAGCGTCAAGGGTAGCCGCAGCCATGGTCTCCGAGCTGATAGTGCATGCTGCTGCAAACGTCTTCGAACTGTTCGTGCAGATGGTTGTTGTCTTGCAAACGTCCCCATCTGTTGACTCAGCGATCGAGACGTGGTTGCACTATCTGTTACAGACATGCGGATAAGATGCCTGTCATCTCGACTGCTAGTGATGCGAGGCCGTTGGAATGCAGCACGGCGGTCTGTATTACCCTCCTGAACCCACCGATTCAATATTCTGCTAACAGTCATTGGATCTCGACCAACGCGAGCAGCTATGTCGCGATACGATAAACCGCAATCGCGATAGGCTACAATCCGACAATTATCAAAGTGGGAAACGTGATGGTATGCATTTCTCCTACTTACACGAGGCATCTCAACAACGTTTCACCAAGCAACGTCCGTCAACTGCTGTTTGTGTAAGAAAAATCGGTTGTGAACTTTCCTCATGTCAGCACGTTGTAGGTGTCGCCATCCGCCGAAAAGCTAATCATTTGCATATCACAGCATCTTCTTCCTGTCGGTTAAATTTCGCGTCTGTGGCATGTCACATTCGTGGTGTAGCAGTTTTAATAGCCAGTAGTGTATTTATTTTATCATGACCGGTGCCAGTTATTAGTCGCCTCTATGGCAAATGGTAGTCTCACAGCCAACGGCAATCAGCACCATAAAATGATTGAATACGTCGACAGCTGAATCCAGCTCATGTGTCGCGCATCTAGTGCAGCTCATTGGCCAGCTATTCGACAGGCTGCTCGAGACGCATCACGTATGAGATGGTTTGCGGGAACCGATTTTTTCGTTCCTTTTATGGTGCTAATGTCCGTTGGTTATGTGACCAACATCTGACGTAGTTCAGCCTGAGGATGGTGAATGGACCACCAAAACTGATCGAAATCAAATAAATACACACAGTTGGTGGTGTTTTTAGTTTACGGCGAAGTCACATTAATGTGACCATCTGTCAAAAGCAAGACCCTTTTGCAGTGGTTCAAATGGCTCTGATCACTTTGGGACTTAACATCTGAGGTCATCAGTCCCTAGAACTTAGAACAACTTAAACCTAACTAACCTAAGGACATCACACACATCCATGCCCGAGGCAATATTCGAACCTGCGACCGCAGCGGTCGCTCGGTCACACCGGCTGGCGAGGCTCGGGATGGTTTTGAGAGGGATGGGGAGGCATGCCGAACCCTGTGCCGTGGCCAACTGCGTTATGTTTCCAGTTTGTGGCTCCATTTCCCCTACAGCCCGATCGAGATAGTAACAAAGATTCTCGATTGGATTTAGCTGCATGGGTGGGGTGGGGGTGGGGGTAGCCGGTGGCCAGGGAGTGCGCTAAACATGTCCTGTTGCCTTTCGAAGCACATACGTGCACTTTGATCTGTTTCACACGTTGCATTGTTCAACTGGTTGATGTCATTGTGCTGAGAAAAAAAATGAATGTAGGGATGGACATGGCTCCCAAGGATAGGCGCATACTTTCGGCGATCTTTCCAGAACGACAAGATCACACAGGGGATGCCACGAAATCATTCCCAAACCGTAACGCTTCCTCCTGGTTGCAGGGGTTTCAGATATTTCATGCTGTGCACGCCAACGACATCTGTCCGATGGAGCATAAAATGCGATTCATCTGAAAAGATCATCTGTCGTCTCTCAGCGGACGTCCAGTTGCGATACTGGTGTGCAAATTCCAGCCTTCGTCGCCGATGAGCAGCAGTCAGCGTGGGTGCATGATCCAGGCGCCTGCTGCAGAGGTAGCAACGTCCGATCAACACTCGGTGAGGAGACTCTGTGGGAAGCCCCTTGGTTCATCTTGGGGGTCAGTTGCTCAGCAGTTGCAAGTCCATTCCCCCGCACACATCTCTGCAGCCGTTGGTCATCCAGTCATCCAAGGCCCGTGGTGCTCACAGTTGCCTTGGCATCGGTTTCAGTTTTGCCATTCACGGTATGATTTAACCAGTTCACAGACTGAACTGTTTCGGGAATACCTCCACCCTTGGTCCGAAAGCCAATGATCAAGCCCTTTCTGGCGTCGGATAAATCGCTCAGTTTCCACATTCCAGCAACGACTGCACTGCTTTCCGCGTCCGTCCCGGCACCCTATGCATATCCCCATTGCTAGTGGTGTCACCTGTCATCTGTGAGTGATTATTGCACACTGAAGTCGCACATATGCGGTGGTCATATTAATGACACACGTTTCTTATCTGTGTGAAAATAATTATGTTTGTTCTTCGCATGCACCAACAGTTATTTTGAATTAATACTGTTCTTAGTTGTCCGCTACGAATAATTTATAATGAAATTACAATGAAATGAACATCATTAGCTGCTTACAGGCGTTGACACACGTCAACGGGGACAGCTGAAAATGTGTGCCCCGACCGGGTCTCGAACCTGGGATCTCCTGCTTACATGGCAGACGCTCCATCCATTTTTTTTTTTCGTTACTGATCGTTGTTTATGGTCGTTGCAAACGTCGCAAGACATCCTGTTCGAGCTCGGTGGTTCAACCTTATACTCAGTTTTTTATTACAGAGGCCTACCGGCTCTCTGACCGAACGCGCTGAGCTACCGTGCCGGCTATCCATTTGAGCCACCGAGGACACAGAGGATAGCGCGACTGCAGGGATTTATCTCTGACACGCCTCCCGCGAAACCCACATTCTCTATCTATTGTCCCGCACTACATTCGTAGTGCCCCCGCCCATTATACTCATTATTCGCGGTTCGTTGCCGATTCCCGTAAGAGTTCGGGCACTGTTGA
Source organism: Schistocerca gregaria (assembly GCF_023897955.1). Taxonomy (NCBI): domain Eukaryota; kingdom Metazoa; phylum Arthropoda; class Insecta; order Orthoptera; family Acrididae; genus Schistocerca; species Schistocerca gregaria. The sequence goes on from NC_064922.1 coordinate 783,336,655, forward strand.
TGCATTCGCACAGAAGAGGATGGTCAAGTGGCCGGTTAGCCTTAACTATATATATACTAAGATGTTATCTGTTCTTTCGGACATGTCCGAAAGAACAGGTACCAACTTGGTATATCATAATTTATAAGTCTTACGACGCCGTTGAAAATCGATAAACGTTTTCTGTTGCTGTGTGAGACAATGGACACTGACATCGACAGACAGAAAGAACAGTAACCTACATAAGACAGGTGGCCAGTTTTAAGTCGGGTCAATACGGGCTCGCATTCTAATTTAGTGAACAAAAGACGAACCCACCGAAGACTGGCACACGGATGTTATTGGATTGAGGAACTCCTTGCAAATAAAAATCGACACACGAGGTATGCAGGAGAACTACTGTAAACCTTAGAAGGTGGGAGAGAGATATTGGCGGAAGTACAACTGTGAAGGCTGGATGTCAGTTGCGCTTGCATAACTCAGTCGGTAGAGCTCTTGCTCACACAATTTCAATCTGCCAAGAATTTACAAGCCAGCATACATTCCCCTGTAGACTGAAAAGCCGTCCTAGATGTAAAGGTAATTCCGCATACCAGAAGTGAGTGTTTTAATAACGTTAGTATTTGCCCGCCACGCTAGCCGTGCGGTCCAACGCATGCTTCCCGAGCTTCCGACGGTTTAGTGTCGAGGTCCGGTGTACCGGCCAGCCTGTCGATGGTTTTTAAGGCGGTTTACCGCGGTATTCCGCCTCAGTTACACTATGTTTTCGATTGCTGTGCAAACACTGTCTCCACGTACGCGTACACCACTCTACCATGCAAACGTTGGGGTCACACTCGTCTGGAAAGACACGTTCCCGGGGGTGGGGGTCCTCTGGGGCCGCACCGCACCACAACCCTGGGTTCGGTGTGGGGCGGCGGTGGGGTGAGTGGACTGCTGTGGTCTGTTGTGAGGTTGAGTACCACTGAGGGCTACGCAGAGGACGAAGCCTCTCCGTCGTTTCTAGCTCCCCAGTTCTATACATACGTACATACAAACGTACATCCAAAGTTAGTATTTACAACGTATGTAAGTGCTTTGCTACATGTCAAGTATTTCGTGAGGCTATTCGCGGACTATGCCGCTCTCTACAGGAAGATTGGAACGCTGGAAGGCTGCAGCGAAATGCGGGAAGACCTGCAGAGAACTAATTGGCTGGTGCGGGGACTGGCAGTTGAGCCTGTAATCGTAACCCATTGTGCATAACTCGGCTAAGAGATTCGTTGTTGATCAAATCACTATTGGTGGTAAATCACCGGATACAACAAGAACAGTAAAATACGTGAATAGAATTTCAACACAAGATGCACTTTTATTTTATTCACGACGAGTTTCTTCCCCAAAGGCCATTATCAAACGTCTTAAACCGGTAGTGAATGGAATAATAGCCAAACTCGTGCAGATATTCTATTCAGATCATTCTGTACAGATGTGGACGCCCAGTGGCTTCTTGTAGAACACGCCAGACAAGGAAATAAACTCTAAAATACCCAGAAGTAAGCGTTGGCCGACATCAAGTGGAATGGTCTCATTAAAATAGTTGTAGAAAAATCAGACGACAGTTTGAGACTCATTGGAAGAATATATAGGAAATGTAGTTCATCTACGAAAGAAGCGGATTACAAAACATCTGTCAGGCTGACACCTGAGTATACCAACAGATATGACAGGAATACAAATAAGTTTACATAGGGCAGAAAGGCAGAAACTTTAATACCAGGTACACAGAACAACATTAAAAAGCTAACAGCTTTCGTTCTACAATTGCTGAACACTTTATCGACATGACACACAGTCCAAAAGACATCAATACTAACTTGAGAATTCTCAAATGCAGCAACAGGTCCACGAAAACAAGTAACTGGAAAAAAAACTATCAAATAACAGAAGCAATAAAAGGAAGAGACATAATAAATGAATACACAAGTCTCTGTAACGGAATCCTACTTCCTGTCCTCAAAGAACTATTGATCACCAACACATAAACACACCCACCCAAACTAAACTCCCCCCCCCCCCCCACACACACAACTAAATTAAATAAACAAAACCGACATATCTTCAGCGACTTAATACATAAGCACACACACACACATAATTAAATGAAAAAAACTCGCACCCATTCACTTACTCACATACACACACACAAACACACATACACCCAAGCAGAATGGTAAATATACCTCACAAAGATACAAAACTCCTACCCAGAATATATTATTCAACTGCTCAGCTGCCCACCATCTTGTTTTTGTAGTTTGTAAAGTGTCTGTGAAAGCTACATTGTACAGTTTTCACAGTGAAGGTAATGGTGAAACCAGAGAAAGTAAAAGAAACATATTGCAGTCATCGTACCCAGACACATCCCCCCCCCCCCCCCCCCCTCACACACACACAGACACACAATCTTCCACATGTGATTAGTTAACATTAGGCCTAACCATAAGATTCCCAGATGTAAATAACTTTTTTACTTTAAAATCTATGTAGTTGCGGAAGACAATCTTTGAAATAAAAGAAGCAGAATAAAAAATAAAAATTCAGGAAAATCACAGCGTGTGGCAGAAAGGCTTACATAAAAACTTTGTTTCTCAGATTCGTAAATGTTTTCTTAAAAACTCAAATTGATGTCTCTACAAGAAGTTAAAAGCATTTTTCCTGTTTAATAGAAAGAAAATAAAATTCGAAACTTCAGCGAAACATGTCTCGGAAACAGAAGAAAAATAAAATTGTGTTTTGCTCAAGGTGCATCTTCAAATGGGACAAATGGCTCTGAGCACTATGGTACTGAACTTCTGAGGTCATCAGTACCCTAGAATTAGAACTACTTAAACCTAACTAACCTAAAGACATCACACATATCCATGCCCGAGGCAGGATTCGAACCTGCGACTGTAGCGGTCGCGCGGCTCCAGAAAACGCCTAGAACCACTCGGCCACTCCGGCCGGCCAAAGCGCATCTTCTCTCAAGCAATATTTGAGTATTCTTTACCAACGTGGGATCCTTCCGTATTGGATTAATAGAAGAGACAGAGAGCGCATAACGAAGAGAGGCATGTTGCGTCACGGCTCACTTAGTGAGCGCGAAAGCGTTTCAGAGATGCTCGGTAAACTCCAGTAGTAAACGCTACAAGAGAGGCGTTAAGCGTCATGGAGAGGTTAACCGTGGAAGTTCCGAAACAGCACATTCCACAAAGGGTAGGACAATGTGTTACTTGCTCACATGTAGGTCTCGCAAAATTATCACTAAGATAAAATCATTGTGATTAGAGCTCATACCGAGAGTTACTGGCAAAAGTTGTTCCTTGGCATCACTCACGATTGGAACAGGGAAAAGAGGGTGAGGAGACGAGGAGTAGTTTTAAAGCTATGGCGAAGGTTCATCAACAGTAGCGTTCACTTGAGAAACTTGAATCTGCAAGTCTCTACTAGTACGGGCGTAATATGAATATCACGCTGTGGAATCATTCATTTTCTATTAGGAAGTTGGTATAACTAGGAACGAGTGAAAACGTTTTCATAACACGTTTAAGAATCATAAATACCGTACAAATGGTTTTAAAACTTTATTTAGTAACACTGAAATGGTTTTGACAAACCCAAAACAGAAACAAGTCTGCGAAGCTCATTGTTTGTCCAGCGCCGGTTTCATTTCTCGCTAGAAGCCACTTGCGGTAGCAAAAACGAGTAATTTAAGCTACCAAATGGAAAAGGAGCTGTCATGTCACGAAGATGGAGGTGCTATGTAGAAAGCGCTATCGTGGAGACCTCGTCATTCGAAAACACCTCAAGGTCTCTTCTGACGCACTCAGCGAATTACTTAGGAGATTTAATAAGCCTCACTGTACAAAAGAAGGGACAAGACAAGTGCAAGTCTTCTGAAAACATCATCTCATAACACTGTTTCGTGACAAGGAAACCTCCTTTTTATGACACTTAGTAACTTCCAGCACGCTGTCCGAATTCGAGTCTTTGGTGCTGTGGATCTGGCAGGATTGGTAAGAAAACCAAAGCATTAGGCCTACGGGAGAAACAAATACCTTATGAATTCTATATTCTAGTCGCCAGAGATATGAACGGCAGTGAGATGTTCATACTGATCGTTCGAGTGTCAATAGTTTTAGTCACGTGGGCATTAAGACGTCTAGAGTTGTCCCGTCAGGTAGCTACATTGGTCTTAAATTGCGATCGTAGGTGTTCTCGGCATACTCTTTTAATGAATAGTTCTCGGCTTTACAGCACGGTGCCAGTGTTAAAAATCCCGACGTTTTGACGATTGTCGTACTCATTATTTTCTGGCAGCTTTTCATTGGACCATAACGGTTTTTCCAGTTATTTGATCTTTTTATTTGAATTTGCTAAGCTTCACTGTGGTTTCGATTCATGTTTAGTTAAGCACCCTGCAGTATATACGGTCCAGTCACATTAATGTGACCAGCGCCTATGTTCCACGTCAAAGTACAATAACCACTCACAGACGACAGGTGCCACAAAAGCAATGAGTGTTATATATATAAAGTTGAGCGATTTATTTGGCGTCTATAATTACAGAGCACAACTTAATCATAGCTAACACAAGGTTCACGAATCATAAAAGGAGGTTGTATACATGAAAGAAGCCTGGAGATACTGACAGGTTTCACATAGATTATATAATTGTAAGACACAGATTTAGGAACCAGGTTTTAAATTGTAAGACAATTCAAGGGGCAGATGTGGACTCTGACCACAATCTATTGGTTATGAACTGTAGATTAAAAATGAAGAACCTGCAAAAAGGTGGGAATTTAAGGAGATGGGACCTGGATAAACTGAAAGAACTAGAGATTGTAGAGAGCTTCAGGGAGAGCATTAGGGAACGATTGAAAAGAATGGGGGAAAGAAATACAGCAGAAGAAGAATGGGTAGCTTTGAGGGATGAAGTAGTGAAGACAGCAGAGGATCAAGTAGGTAAAAAGACGAGGGCTGGTAGAAATCCTTGGGTAACTGAAGAAATATTGAATTTAATTGATGAAAGAAGAAAATATAAAAATGCTGTAAATGAAGAGGGCAAAAAGGAATACAAACGTCTCAGAAATGAGATCGACAGGAAGTGCAAAATTGCTAAGCGGGGGAGGGCTAGAGGACAAATGTGAGGATGTAGAGGCTTATCTCACTAAGGGTAAGATAGATACTGCCTACAGGAAAATTAAAGAGACCTCTGGAGAAAAGAGAACCACTTGTATGAATAAAAGGAGCTCAGATGGAAACCCAGTTCTAAGCAAAGAAGGGAAAACAGAAAGGTGGAAGGAGCATATAGAGGTTTTATACAAGGGCGATGTTCTTGAGAACAATAGTAAAGAAATGGAAGAGAATGTAGATGAAACGAGAGATATGATACTGCGTGAAGAGTTTGACCGAGCACTGAAGACCTGAGTCGAAACAAGGGCCCGGCAGACAACATTCCGTTAGAACTACTGACAGCCTTGGGAGAGCCAGTCCTGACAAAACTGCAAGGTACATGAAACAGGCGAAATACACTCAAACTTCAAGAAGAATGTAATAATTCCAATCCCAAAGAAAGCAGGTGGTGACAGATGTGAAAATTACCGAACTATCAGTTTAATAAGTCACGGCTGCAAAATTCTAACGCGAATTGTTGAAAGACGAATGGAAAAACTAGTAGAAGCCGACCTCGGGGAAGATCAGTTTGGATTCCGTAGAAATGTTGGAACACGTGAAGCAATAATAACCCTACGACTTATTTTAGAAGCTAGATTAAGGATAGGCAAACCTACATTTCTAGCATTTGTAGACTTAGAGAAAGCTTTTGACTATGTTGATTGGAATACTCTCTTTCAAAATCTGAAGGTGGCAAGGGTAAAATACAGGGATTGAAAGGCTATTTACAATTAGTACAGAAACCAGGTGGCATTTATAAGAGTCGATGGACATGAAAGGAATGCAGTGGTTGGGTAGGGAGTGAGACAGGGTTGTAGCCTCTCCCCGATGTTATTAAATCTGTATATTGCGCAAGCAGTGAAGGAAACAAAAGAAAAATTTGGAGTAGGTATTAAAATCGATGGAGAAGAAATAAAAACTTTGAGGTTCGCCGATTGTAATTCTGTCAAAGACAGCAAAGGACTTGAAAGAGCAGTTGAACGGAATGGATAGTGTCTTGTAAGGAGAATATAAGATGAACATAATCAAAAGCAAAACGAGGATAATGGAATGTATTCGAATTAAGCCGGGTGATGATGAGGGAATTAGATTAGGAAATGAGACACTGAAAGTAGTAAAGGAGTTTGCTATTTTGGGAGCCAAATATTTGATGATGGTCGAAGTAGAGACGATATAAAATGTAGACTGGCAATGACAAGGAAAGCGTTTCTGAAGAAGAGAAATTTGTTAACATCGAGTATAGATTTAAGTGCCAGGAAGTCGTTTCTGAAATTATTTGTATGGAGTTTAGCCATGTATGGAAGTGAAACATGGAAAATAAATAGTTTGGATAAGAAGAGAATAGAAGCTTTCGAAATGTGGTGCTACGGAAGAATGCTGAAGATTAGATGGGTAGACCACATAACTAATGAGGAGGTGTTGAATATGATTGGGGAGAAGGGAAGTTTGTGGCACAACTTGACTAGAAGAAGGGATCAGTTGGTAGGACATGTCCTGAGGCATCAAGGGATCACCAATTTAGTACTAGAGGGCACAGTGGAGAGTAAAAATCGTAGAGGGAGACCAAGAGATGAATACACTAAGCAGATTCAAAAGGATGTAGGTTGCAGTAGGTACTGGGAGATAAAGAAGCTTGCACAGGATAGAGTAGCTTGGAGAGCTGCATCAAACCAATCTCAGGACTGAAGACCATAACAACAAGTACATGATTACTGTCTTTTGGATCAAGTGTGGAAACATATTCGAAGCGGCTTAGTTTGTAAACGGCTCGCATGCCGCCGTCCGTAAAGTATACGGAAAATGGAATAATCGCACTACCCAAAACCGGCGACGAGGCTATTACGGTGCACCACGGGCCACAGACAACATGGCTGAAAAACGGCTGCGGAGGCGTGTACGGCTGAAGAGACTAGAACTATTGGGCAACTGACGGCCCAGGTGAACCAAGGGGCTATCGACATTGCCTCCTCAACTGATGTTCAGCGAATATTGCTGCGTATGAAACTCGGCAGCAGGCGGCTGGTCAATGTACCCATGCTGAGTGCTGTTCATGGGCATCGAAGACTGGAATTTGCATGGCAATGCCGAAAATAGACGTTCACTGAGTGGTGGCAGTTCACTTTTTGAGACATAACACGTTTTATGCTCCGTCGGACAGATGGCCGTTGACGTCGGCCGCCCTGAATAATCGTCAGAAGGGTCCAGTCAGGAGGAAGGAGTGTTATGATATGGAGAATGTTTTCGTGTCATTCCCTGGGTGATTTCGTTGTCCTGGAAGGTACAATGGATCAATATAAGTATGCATCTATCGTTGGGACTTTGTGCCCCCCTAAATGTAGTCTGATTTTCCTCGGTAGGATGGAGATTGACAGCCTAAACAAAATTGTGATACGATGACCTTGCTTAAATCCTAATCGCCTCTCCTTCACTAGTACTACCACTACTACTACGTGATCATGCGCAGTGGACAGCACGCATCTACAAGTTTCCTCCTCCACTGTATTCTGTCCATTGCTGATATCCGCCATCCGTTCACATTTATTGACACTTGGTTAAATCTTCATGCAGTCCATCCCTCCAACGCTTCTTGGGTCTCCCTGGCGGTCTCTTTCCTGTAGGTGTGAAATCCAGGAGCTTCCGAGGCCATCTGTGATCCTCTATCCGGGCCACTGCATTCGTTTGGCTTTGACAGTTCCTCCTATGTTGGGCTGCTGGTATAGTTCCTCAAGCTCTTGGTTGTATCTGATCCTCCATTCCTTTGTATCTGAATCCTTCAACTTCTTCTTCTCTGCTTCTTTTTCTGATGACGAGAGCATACCATAACGACATAGTAATATTTTTGTCTGTGTTTTTAAAATTGTTTCCAAAAACAAAGATAATAGTCTACTATGAAATGTATAATTTGTGATGAAGAAAAGACTCGTGTAAATGAAACATACTGTCAATTTAGTAACTGAGTTATCTTTGTAAAGCAATATCCGATACTTGACTAGTCTTTCCCTTTCCTCCTTCTACCGGCGGTATGTTTATTCCCCTTCTTTACCTTTCCGACTTCTACCAGCGAACTGTTAAACAACTCGTACTGGCGTAAGGTCCTGTAATTGAGAATAATGACATACAAGTTTCTTTCGCACCATTAGTAGTACCCTTCGCATTTTATTGCACAATTTTACAGTACAACTGCGGGAGAGTTCTATTGCACGAATGGAAACAATGGGCTTATGTGATATCTGCTTACCCGTATTTGCGGCCACCTCACTGATATAACTACGAATTGTAGTAATTACTTCGAACATGCTTATCATTAAATTCTCTAAGTCCATTTCCTTAAGGCGAATAAAGTTTTGCGTCCTTAAGATATTCCAAAGTTCTACTGCCGCGAAAACAAAAAGCCAACACAGTTATTCTTAAGAGTGATATCTCGTGTCTTGTAGGAATTCCGTCTGTAGAAATTTTGGTCAGCTCAGGTGACCCTCTGGAAAAGGAGAGTTAAAGTATAAACTAAGAGTTCGATATTTAACCTGTTTGTTTTTGCTAAACAAATGGAGAACTTTTTTAGCGCTCCCCTGCGAAAGATTACATGGTCTCTCCCACGCAGCGTAGTCATAAAGCTCTAATTATCACCACGAAAAAATAAAGTTACGTAATTCGTTTCTGTTTGTTTGCAGATACACGGCTAGAGCTGTAGTACCTACTGCAATCAACGCGTCACGGAACTGCAAGGGGAACCCAACAAAAATGGTGGCGCCAGCTGATACAGTGAAGCACGTAGTACAAGTGTATTACGATCATCAACTTGTTTATTAATTCATGGCCAAATGTTCGGAGCATGTTCATACACTGATGAGCCGAAGCATTATGACCACTCACTTAATAGGGGATTAGTCCACCTTTGGAACTTAGTAAAACAGCAACTCTACGTGACATTGCTTCAAGGAGTCCTTGTTAGGTTTTGAGCGGTATGTGGCGTCAAGTGTCTATGCTCAGGTTACTCCATTCCCGAAAATTACTCCCTGGCGTTTTGTGGGCGCAGAGCCAATGCCCAGTAATGTCATACATATGTTCCACCTGGTTCAGATCAGGAGAATTTGGTGGTGCTCTTCACACCACTAACACGGTCCTGGCCTTGTGACAATCATCTTGTTGGAAGATGCCATCACCGATGGGGAAGACTTCAACCTCGAAGGGATGCTTGTGGCCCTAATAATGTTCACGTAGTGTACAGCTGCCATTGTGCCTTCCATTACTACCATAGGTTCTAATGGGTCCCAAGGTGCATGAATAGACTGGTGCAGTTGTTCCCCTGGATACTGGCCTATGCAGGCAGGACCATAGGTCTGGTGTAACTAGAACCATGATTCATCCCACCAGACAACACGTTTCTTTTGGACCACGCTGCAGTTTCACTGATCCCGTGCAGCATAAAGTCGTAATTGACGATGTCGATGAATCAACAATGGAACGCGTAGGAGTCGCCTACTGTGGAGCCCCGTTGTGGACTATTTTTGATGAATGGTGTGCTCCGGAACACTTGTGGTCGTACCAGCACTGTAGTCTGCCACGTATGCAACTCTACAGAGCGGGAAAGCCTTCGACATCCACGTGCTGAGGCGTTGCCTTCCAACACGCTGTTGCCTACTTGTCGTTTCACTGTCCTTGAACCACTTTCCATAGGTACTGACGACAGTAGTTCGAGAACAACCGAGCAGATTTGCCGTTTCCGAGATTCTCGATTGCAGGGCCAGTAAAATTTTCTCTTCATCAAAGTCGTTCACGTCGGTGGATTTCTCGATTTCTGATCCATAACGTCGCTAAAACGATTCCCAATTCGTCTCTGCCCCTCTTTTATATTTTCCTTAAACCGTCACGTGCCTGCAAAGCCAGCAGACGGCGCTTCAGTCTCGCGGTGGGCAGTGGTGATAAAGTTATGAGTACTGGTGCTTGTGTTGTTATTAACGATTACGGAAAGGGAAAAGAGAGAGGATGATGTATCATGAAAGCACATAGTTACTCATCTTTAAATCGCACCAGAGGGAAAGCAGAGCAAAATTTCCATTTTCGACCGAGGGATTAGAATGGACAGTGCCACAAATTTCATGAGACATTGCAAAATCATTAAGATGTAGCTGAAACAATGAAACATTAAAGTATAATTTTCGAAGAGATTTGAGATGATATACGTACAAAGATATCCTATATATACACCCCAGCCACCGTACGGTGTATGGTGGAGCTTACCCTGTAGCTCTACTACTCACTTCCTTTCCTGGTCCACTTGCAAATACAGTGAGGGAAAATATATTGTCTATAAGCCTCCGCAAGGGCCCCAATTTCTCTCTTCTTACCTTCATGATGTTTAGGCGAAATGTACGCTGGCGGCAGTAGAATCGACTGGTAGTTGGCCTCAAATGCAGGCTCTCTAAATTTCCGCTACAGTGCGTCGTCTCACTTCCAGAGTGACTCCCATTTGATTTCACGAAGCATTTCCGTTATACTTGCTGGCTGAACGAACCTACCGGTCACAAATATAGCAGCCCAACACTGACCTCCATGCTGGCATTGGGGGCATCCCAAACACACCAGCGGTACTCAAGAATGGGTCGCACTAACGTTATTTCCGCCGTCTCTTTTACAGTTGAACTACACTTTCCCAAAATTATCCTTACAAAACGAGGTCGAGTATTTGCCTTTCAAATTGTTAACTTGACGTGCTCATTCCGTTTCATGGCGCAGTGCTGTGTTACGTCTAGATATTTAATCGATGTGACTGTGTCAAGCAACACACTACTGATGTTGTATTTGAATGTTACAAGATTCTTTTTCCTACTCATCCACATCAACTTACATTTTTCTACATTCTGAACAAGCTGTCATTCACCACACTAACTAGAAATTCCATCTATGTCACCTTGTATCTCTCTATAGTCACTCAATAACCTTCCCGTTCACCACAGCGTAATAAGGAAACAAGTGTAAATTGCTGCTGACCCTGCCCGCAGTATAATTTATGTGCATAGACAATAAGAGCGGTCCTGTCACACTTACCTGGGGCACTTCAGCCGAGGCCTTTGTCTCTGAAGAAAACTCACTGTCGAGGACAACGCACTTTGTTCTATTACTTAATAAGTCTTCGAGTCACTCACATATCTTAGAATCTGTTCCGTAAGGTCTGCAGTGCGACACTGTGTCAAATGCTTTCCGAAAATCTAGCAGTATGGAACCTGCTTGTTGCCTTCTATCCACGTTTGTAGGACATGCTATGACAAAAGGGTAAGCTGAGTTTCGCACAAACAATACTTTCTAAATCCGTACAGATATGTGGACAGAAGAAATCTGTAATATTCGAGCTCAAATATCATCAAGAATTCTGCATAAAACCACCGTTAACGATATTGGGCTGTAATTATGCGGGTTCGCTCTTCTACATTCCTTATGTACAGGAGTCACCTGTGCTGTATTCCAGTCGCTTGGGATTTTGCCCCGGGCGAGAGATTCGCGATAAGTGCAAGCTATGTAAGGGGCCAACGCCACAGAGCATTGTCCGTAAAACCCATCCGAAAGGGATTCCATCTCTAACTGGTGACTTATTTCTTTCTAAGTCTTCCAGTTGCTTCTCTACGCACACATATCTATTTCCACGTCCTCCATGCGGAAATCTGTACGACAGTCCAATGACGGTGTGTTTGCACGATCCTCCAGGTATAAAGAAAGAAGAAAAAGATTCGAAGTTACGGTGTTTCAATAGAAGTGGTTCAGCCTGGAGGAAGAGTAGCCGCCGGCCTGTGTGGCCGAGCGGATCTAGGCGCTTCAGTCTGGAACCGCGCGACAGCTACGAAGAGTAGCCCGTAATTCAAGGAAATTTCTAAAATTGTTTGTAGAACCTCTGGGGAGAAAATTAATTCCTGGAGACTGACTGAGCAGCAATTTCTGCAGTGATAGGTCTCGGTAGAAGCTGTCTATCTTCAGATTTAGAATATGGAAATGATTATAGCTGTAACTAACTTTAACTTGAAAATTATCTCTTTAAATGTATTTTACTGACAGTAGATCTGTAATCTTGATTGTGTTTTTAATGTTAAAATGTCTGTTAGATGCTAAACTTTGGACTTCTTATTTTGAATCGTGCGCATATCCGACGTCAAAGTTGATAGCCTGCGTAACAGCAAATGTTGCTGACAAAATTAATATGCTCAGACAAATCTAAGTGCGCGAATTCAAAGAAAATCATGCCCTGTCTAAAACTTATTATTATCACAAAACCCGACTATAAACTTTGATGGAAAACTGATTACTTTGAAATTAAAATTGGTCCATGTGAAATTCAATTAAACAAAAAACTTTTTTCTACAGCGTTTGGCTTACCGGGTTCGCTCTGGATAACGCCGTGCAAACTGCTCTCCTAACTACAACACGTCTCGATAGCAGAGTTCCAAAAACTAACTACTGAGATACGAAAAGGTGCGATGCCTTCCCTAAAAAACATTGATACCATTCTTTCTTGGTCCATAATTTTTGATAATTGCTTTAAATAAATTGAAAACTATTTGATTCTTGCGACGTGGACAATCACTCTTGGTTAAATGAACTCAACAGCAATCTTATATCATTTGATTTAATAACATTCAATTGCGGGCCGCGCAATTCGTGCCATCGAGTCACTAACCGCGCGGTCACTCCGCGAGGCTAACATACAATGAAACTTCAATAATAGTCAAGGTCTGAAATAACTTAATTATAATTCCGGAATTAGAAAAATTAAACTTCACATGGATAACCTCTCTGTGGTGTCACCGCCAGACACCACACTTGCTAGGTTTTAGCATTTAAATCGGCCGCGGTACGGTAGTATACGTCGGACCCGCGTGTCGCCACTATCAGTGACTGCAGACCGAGCGCCGCCACACGGCAGGTCTAGAGACACTTCCTAGCACTCGCCCCAGTTGTACAACCGACTTGGCTAGCGATGGTTCAGTAACAAAATACGCTCACATTTGCCGAGACGATAGTGTAGCATAGCCTTCAGCTACGTCATTTGCTACGACCTAGCAAGGCGCCATATTCAGTTACCATTGATATTGTGAATCATGTACTGTCACGAGCGATGTTCATCATTAATGGATTAAAGTTAAGCATTCCATCAGCTACGTTCGTTTCCCTCAATTCTAATTCCCTTGTCATGTTTCAGGCCTCACGCCAGCCTGCGTGAGCTAAACCGCGTGAATTTCGGCCTCCTTTAGAAACACGGTGTTGGCTCTCCTGCCAACCACAACACTCTCCTTAAACAAAATTCCAAAATCTAATTCTTAAATCCATTTCTCTCCCAGTTGCAGATAAATCCTAACAAAATATTGTATGTTGGACGAACCAAGATTGCTGTATTTTCAAACAGCTGCCACTAATAAAACAAACCTTATCATTACCTGTAATCCATTCTTCACATAGAGTATAACAGTTTCAATGTAAAAATGAATTCTTTTTCTCTCCACAATAAATCTTCCATTAATCTATAATATAACTCCCAAAGATCGCCATTGTTTGCTGCTTACTGTTACTAAACCGTAACTTGACTACTCGCATATAACACCAAAAGTCTACGTCTGTTGCCTCTCCTCGCAATCAACAGATGAATCTGGCGCGCATCCTCGCAGAGCAAAGATCACCTCTAACTCATCTTTTTGCACCGTAGCTTCTCTGCCGAGGCTGCGGGGTCATAAGTAACTCAAGCCTTACGACTTAAGAGTGCGACTCTAGGCATAAAAAAAAGAAAAAAAATTGTTACGGAAGTTTACATACACACCTTTCAAACTGTTGCTTGCCTTTATTATTTCACTGGAAAAGGAAAAGACATAAAATGTTTATCCTCCTCTCCGTAATACCCAAATAATACACAAAAATTATCACCATTTTTAGTATTTAGTAGTCAAGTAACAAGAGGCTTTAGAAGGGTATGTGGCATAATATGAAGTTTGCAAGTAATTAACGAAATTAAAAAAAACGCAGTAATGAGAGTAAATCTGAGCTTTGTTTGTAATTCATAGAAGTTGAGAAAGCTTTTGAAATAAATTAAGAAACGGCGTGTACTAACTGCGGTTGAGAAACAAGATACTGATTCAATCTATGTTGATAACCGAACACCATGTGCCTTAATGCAACAGCTTCCATTCTAATTCACTTTGACAAAAAAACTGTACGAGGATTCACGCAGGGAGGTTTCATACTATTAAAACTCTTCTCAGTTAGTGTAGCAGAACATTTCAGCTCCTTGAACTAGGAAGACAAAAACGGATACGCAAACTGATCACTGGGGAACAATCTTCATTTTGTGAGTGACGTGTCGTTTCCTTCTAGCGCTGCTCAACGTCGACAATGAATACAGTAAATTAGAAGTAAGAGTCAGAAAGTAGGATTCTAAATCAATTACAGTGACGTACGATAATGCAAAAGGAAACTGAGAATCTGTTATATGACGACAAGTTTGGATTTGGGAAAGTTAAGAGACAGCAGAAAGAAATTCCGATGCTTCGCATAATACCGGAAGCAAGAGTTAAGAAAAATCAAGACAATGTCATTGATTTCTGGACCTACAAAAAGTTCGACAACATAAAACGATGCAAACTGTTTGAAGTTCAGAGAAAGAGTCATCTATAGGCAAAGGCTAGTGATATAATATACAGGGTGAGTCGCCAACTATCTCCACCTAGAATAACTCCGAAAGTATGATAGTAGTTGAAAAGTTTGTAGGACAAATGTTGCATGGGACAACGGGGGCCATAATATGACGTTGGTTGTTTGTTGCTCGGTGGGGTTGAATCAGAGATATGAATGTCAACTTCCATGATACGGAAAGGAGTTGTAGATAGTAATTACTGTAGGGGAATAGAAAGACTGGAATAAATCCACTAAATCTTTTAAGGGGAATAGAAAGACTGGAATAAATCCACTAAATCTTTTAGAACGTTGGGGTAAGTGCTATTCTGAGATGATGAGATTGGCACAGGGGAGCACGTCGTGGAGGACCAAAATAAAAAAAAAATTAATAAAAAAACAACTATAACAATAGATTAAAAACTGAAGGATGTACAGGAGGAGATTTCCGCAGCCGTTGGTCGTATCAGACAGAACCTTTTCTAGTATGTGGCGGTGTCATCCTGTTATTCTACAGATCAACGCTTCGCCCTGTCATAACATTCTTTGTATAGCTGACTGAATTATACACGGAAATGTTTCACCGAGAACAATGTAAATTAACAAGGATCAATTAAAAGCCGCTATAGGAAAGATCTGACAGAAGAAAAAATTATCTTGTATGCCTTTAGAGAGAGAATTCATTGGTCGTTGCAGTAATGATGAATTGATTAATTATTCATTTGCGACGGGTTTCGCCCGAATTGGAAGGCATAGGCCTATTCAGATGAATCTAGGAAATTTCAAAAGCCCGTTAGAACATAATGGCCATTTAAGTAGGGGGGGGGGGGGTGGTAACTAAGGAATGTATTATGTCCCATAGTATGAAACATAAAATCTAACTCTCACAGAACTGTGAAACGCGTAAAATTGCACCCAACAAAGAATGGGCCAAGTGCATCTATAACGCTAAAATACTGGACAACGCCGTTGGTCGCAATTAGTATCTAAAACAAGAACGACATTAGGTCGTATACAACATTATTAGCAATGGCTATAAAAGAGAAATAAACAAAAGCCTACCATGTGAAGGTTTACAGTAATATGGTAAAACACCACAAGCCAATAATGGTAGAGAACTCTAATACGATAAGATGAAATGTAACTTTTTCAAAATACAGTATCTGTCACCAACATAAAAAATCATCTGGTGAAGGAAAACACAGTGTTCAGATATGTAAACCATGACTTTATAGGAGGAAGCAAACTGTTTGTATACCGAAAGAGCTAAGACACAGATATTATTTGACTTACCGTATGGAGACGACTCGCCTTAATC
The DNA here is from genome assembly GCF_023897955.1 of Schistocerca gregaria. Taxonomy (NCBI): domain Eukaryota; kingdom Metazoa; phylum Arthropoda; class Insecta; order Orthoptera; family Acrididae; genus Schistocerca; species Schistocerca gregaria. Next base: position 783,352,796 of record NC_064922.1, read on the forward strand.
ACAAAGTCACATTCGATCTTACCCTATGACAGTTATATTTTATTGTCATTATTGGCTTGTGGTGTTTTACCACATTACTGTAAACCTTCACATGATAGGCTTTTGCCTATTTCTCATTTATAAGCATTACTAATTATCCTGTATACGACCGGACGTCGTTCTTCTTTTAGGTACAAATTGCGACTATTGTCATTGTTCACTATTTTAGCGCTATACGTGCATTTGGCCCATTCTTTCTTGGGCGTAATTTTATGCTTTTCACGTCTCCTTTGATAAGATGATTATTTACCTACAATTTTTTATTTCATACTAGCTAGTACACTTTTTATTTACCATCCCTCTCACTCTGAACGCAGTTTAGCACGTGCAACTTTTATGTCATAAGGATTTTTTGTGGTTTTGTTGTTTTAGAGTTTTTACATATTATACATGTAGAGGGTTTTGTAATTTTGCTAGATTGTCTGAAGATACCTTCCAATACAGGCGCAACGAATCTCAAATAAAGAATCAATAAAGCCATCTTTATTGCAACCACTATTGAGTTCTCTCTGCAATATTACCACGGTTGCTGTACCAGTGCCGCAGAGTTTGGAAATGGAGTGGAACGATTTTTGTATGCTTTTGATAAAGTGCACTATCTGATTAAAAGTACTCGGAAGGCCCTGTCTAACGCTAAACTCACCTCTAGATGTCACAGGTGTGCCAGAATACAAGGAGGCAATGAGCAGTGCGTTGTCAGCAGAGAAGCGGTAACCATAGAATGGATCGGTCAGTAGAGCTCAGTTACTTCGAATGTGAACTACTCACTGGATGTCACGTGAAAGCAGAAACATCAGGGACGTTTCAACCCTTCTAAAGCTGTCCAAGCCGACAGTCGGTGATGTTATTGTGAACTGGAAACGCGAAGAAACAAGAGCAGCTAAACCAAGGCAAGCAGATCTCATGTAGTGATGGACAGGACCGGCGATCGTTGCAAAGTGTGACTGTTAAATATTTCATGAAATAAGTGGAAGGAATCAGTCGTGAATTGCAAAATCCTTGCACAATGAACGTGCATAGGGAGTTAAGAAGTATAGAATACAATGGCCGAGCAGTGGATGGCTGAAAATACGTTATTTGGAGTTGTGATTCACGCTGTACCAAGTGGCACCCGATGGAACGGTTTGGGTTTGCTGAATGCCTCGAGAATATTAACTGCCATCATCATGTGCAGTACTAACAGTGAAGTACGGAGTAGACGGTGTTACGGTATAGGCCTATGGTTAGTGTGTGCTCCCTTTATCGCGCTTAAGGAAACGCTAAACGCGGAAGGAAATGAACAAAGTTCACAGTATTGTTTACGATGTACACTAAAGGAATAATTACCAAAACGATGATCGGCATCACACTACACCCTGTCATAAAGCACCACCTCTGAGGCAGTGGTTTCTGGACAGTACGTTTCTTCGGATACGCCATACCCAGTTCACTTAGGTCATTGATGATTAAAGCTACTAAATTTCAAAAAAGACTACTGCATTCGGATTTGCCACGCATTACCTCTTTGGTGACTACGGAGTTGCATCTGACACCATATACAGAGAGAAACTATACCGTTCTTGGAGCTAGGAACCCTTGGAAAAGTGTTGGAGGTTGTGTGAATGACAATGAATGAACTCACAGCTTTACTTCTGCCAGTATCTCGTCTCCCACCTTCCAAACTTTACAGAAGCTCTTCTGCGAACCTTGAGAACTAGCACTCCTGAAAGAAAGGCAAAGGTCCCGAGTTCGAGTCTCGGTCGGCCACACAGTTTTAATCTGCCAGGAAGTTTCTTACACACTATTTAACCTAAATGATTCTAAGGACAAACACACACACACACACACACACACACACACACACACACACACACATGTCCGCGGGAGGATTTGAACCTCCGCCGGGACCAGCCGCACAATCCATGACTTCAGCGCCCTAGACCGCTCGGCTAATCCTGCGTGGCGGCAAGTTAGATCTTTGAGGGGCCTGAGCAGTCTAAATATCTAGAATCGACATTCGCCTACTCCATGCACACCACGTACGAAATTAAACAGATATTAATAATAGTCAGTTTCGTGTTAAGAAGCAATTATTTCCTGCTAGGTTGATAACTCATCATCACCAATTCAACCAGTTATAAAACACAGTAATACGAAAGTAGCTAAAATGACAGTCATCTGCTACCACACCTACGTGACTACCCTGCAGCTCACATTTAAGTGCCTGGTGGAGGCTTCTTCAAACCACCATCAAACTATTTCTTTACCATTCTACTCAAAATGAACACTTAAATGTTTCTGTATGAGCTCTGATTTCTCTCATTCCATTACTATCGTCATTTCTCCCTAAGTAGGTTGGAGACGGTAAAATATTTTCACATCGAGAGGACTAAGTTTCTGACTGAAACTGCGTGAAAAGACCTCATCGCAACGGAACAGCCATTGTTAAACGATTGCCATCCCAACTCGCTTATAGTGTCGGTGACACTCTCTTCCTTATTTCACCATAATACAAAACGAGCTGCTCTATTTTGCACTTTTTCGATCTCCTTCGTAAATCCTACTGGTGAGAATCCAACATCTCAGAGGAGAACTCAGGCAGAGAATGACAAAGCATAGTGTTGCTAGTCTCTTTAGTAGACCTGTTACATCTTCTGACAAGGGAACCTCCCTATCGCACCCCCCTCAGATTTAGCTGTAAGTTGGCACGGTGGATAGGCCTTGCAAAACTGAACACCGATCAGTCTAGAAAACAGGAAGAAGTTGTATGGAACTATTAAAAAAATAAGGAAAATATACAAACTGAGTATTCCATGCTATGACAGGCAACATCAAGGGTAGTCTGAGCTCAGTAGCGCCGTGGTCCTGTGGTTAGCGTGAGCAGTTGCGAAATGAGAGGTCCTTGGTTCAAGTCTTCCCTGGAGTGAAAAGTTTAATTTTTTATTTTCAGACAATTATTATCTGTCTGTCCGTCCGTCCGATGCATATGTTTTGACAGAGCACAGGGAAAACTGTGCGACTTTGAAACTGTTGCATTAATATGTTGCAGTTTATGTGACAAACTCTTATGTTTTCGTCACTTTCTTGGAAGTTGTTATGACAGCCACAAGAAAACCTAAATCGAGCAAGGTAGAAGAATCTTTTTACCCATTCGTCAAGTGTATAAGTTAGGTGGGTCGACAACATATTCCTGTCATGTGGCGCACATGACGTCACCAGTGTCGTATAGAATATATCAGACGTGATTTCCTGTGGAGGAATCGGCTGACCTATGACCTTGCGATCAAGTGTTTTCGGTTCCCATTGGAGAGGCAAATCCTTTCATATACTAATCGCACGGTTTTGCGGTGCGGTCGCAAAAACACAGACACTAAACTTATTACATTGAAGAGAGATCCCAATGAACTAACGGACAGGACAGATCATAACGTTGCGAAAATAAAGAAAGTAAAATTTTCACTCGAGGGAAGACTTGAACGAAGAACCTCTCGTTTCACAGCTGCTCAAGCTAACCACGTGACCACAGCGCTCGTGGGCTTTCATTATCGTTAATGTTGTCTATGTTACACATGGACTACTCAGTTTGTATATTTTCCTTACTTTTTTATAGTTCCACACAACTTCTTCCTGTTTTCTCGATTGATCTGTGTTCAGTTTTACAAGGCCTATCCACTGTGCCAACTTATAACTAAATCTGAGGGGGGTGCGTAGGGGAGGTTCCCTTGTGAGTGTTCTACCAATAAAACAGCATTTGGTTTGCCTTCCTCACAACACCAATGTGAACGTTCCAATTTAAGTTGTTCCGAATTCTAATACCTAGGTGTTTAGCTGAACTGACGGACTTAAAATATGTGTGATTTATCGTATAACCGAAAATTAACGGATTTCTTTTCGTGCTCTTGTGGATTACCTCACACTTTTCCTTATTTAGAGACAATTGCTAATATTCACATCACACAGACGTAGTATCTAAGTCATTTAGCAGTTGGTTTTGATCTTCTGATGACCTGTAAATGAAAGGATTATCTGAAAACGGTCTAAAAGCCTGTTAAGATTATCTCCTAAATCCTTATTTTATAGATTAGGAACTGTAAAAGGCGTATAACACTGCTTTTTGGAACGGCAGATATCAAATCCGTTTTACTCGATGGTTTTCCATCGATTACTACATACTATGATCTTTCTAGGATGAAATCATGAATCCAGTAGCACAACTCTAACTACACTCCATAGGCACGCAATTTGATTACAAGTCTTTTGTGAGGAACATTGTTAAAAGCCTTCTGGAAATCTAGAAATATGGAATCCATTGAAGGTCCTCTGTCGATAGCACTCATTTATTCGTGCAAATAAAGAGCTAGTTGTTTTTCACAAGAACGCTATGTTCTGAGTACGTGGTGACTATGTATCAGTACACGGTTACCTTTGAGGTAGTTCATAGTTTTCGAACACAGTATATTTTTCATAATCCTACTGCAAATCGAAGTCAGTGACATTGACCTGTAATTCAGCGTGTTACTCTTATTTCCGTTCTTGAGTACTGGTGTGACAAATTTTCCTCCATCATTCATCAAGCGAGTGGTTGTATATGATTGTTAAGAGTGGGGCTACTTTATCAGCATACTCTGGAAGGAACCTAGTAGGTATGCTACCTAGATCGGAAGACTTGTCTTTACTAAGTGCTTGAAGCTGCTTCGTTGCACGAGAGTCCTTAGAAAATGTAGTCCATCAACAAAGGAGGTGGCTTACAAAACACTCGTTCGGCCTATACTTGAGTATTGCTCATCAGTGTGGGATCCGTACCAGATCGGGTTGACGGAGGGGATAGAGAAGATCCAAAGAAGAGCGGCGCGTTTCGTCACAGGGTTATTTGGTAAGCGTGATAGCGTTACGGAGATGTTTAGCAAACTCAAGTGGCAGACTCTGCAAGAGAGGCGCTCTGCATCGCGTTGTAGCTTGCTCGCCAGGTTTCGAGAGGGTGCGTTTCTGGATGAGGTATCGAATATATTGCTTCCCTCTACTTATACCTCCCGTGGAGACCACGAATGTAAAATTAGAGAGATTCGAGCGCGCACGGAGGCTTTCCGGCAGTCGTTCTTCCCGCGAACCATACGCGACTGGAACAGGAAAGGGAGGTAATGACAGTGGCACATGAAGTGCCCTCCGTCACACGCCGTTGGGTGGCTTGCGGAGTGTAAATGCAAATGTAAATGTAAATATCTGCTTCTAAATTACTCATGCTGACAGTTGTTATTGATTTGAATTCTAGAATATTTACTGCGTGTGCTTTGTTGAAGGAATTTCGAAAAACTGTGTTTAATAAATAAGCTTTAGTGGTCCTGCCGTCGGTAATATTACCATTGGTATCTCACAGTAAGTGTATTGACTACGTCTTCCGCTACGTCTTCCGCTGGTTTACTTTATATACGACCAGAATCTATTTTGCATTTTCTGTCAGATTTCGAGACAGTGCTTCATTGTGGAAGCTGTTAAGAGCATCTTGCATTGATATCCAGAGGGCCAAAGAGGACGGTATTCACCGAGAATCAGATAGAGTCTTGGGGCATCTGTTAAAAATTTTTGAACTGGCCGAAGTTCAAAATTAAGAGCGTACCCATAGGTAAAGAAGAAGAAGATCTCCCAAACTGCAATGTTATTTATAACTATATTTCACTTTCAAAATGAAATTTTCAGTCTGTAGAAGATTGTGGCCTGATATGAAACATCCTGAAAGATAGAAACTGTCTGCCGTACTGAGACTCGAACTCGTGACATTTGACTGTCGCAAGAAAGTTCTCTACCGACTGAGCTAACCGAGCGTGACTCATAGCCCCTCATCACAGCTTTATGTTCTCCAGTGCCTCACCTCCTACCCTCCCAGCTTCACAGAAGCTCTCCTACGAAACTTATAGGACTAGCACTTCTGGAAGAAAGGATATTGAGGAGTCATGGCTTAACCACAGCCTGGAGGATGTTTCCAGAATGATATTTTCACTCTGCAGCGGAAGTAAAGCTGTGAGGAGTGGTAGTTAGTCGCGGTTGCGTAGCGCTGTTGGCAGAACATCTGTCCAGGAAAGGCAAACGTTTCGATTTCGAGTGTACTTCCAGCACACAGTTTTAATCTGTCAGGAAGTTTTATATTTCAACCGCTGCTGCAAATAGTCCCAGACATTTCTACAGGTCTATGGTCGGATAATTTAGCGGGCGATCCAAATGTCCGTAGGGTGTCCGAGTGTTCGTCAAACCAAGAAGATATGCTTTGAGTCGAATGAGGACGGATTTTGTCATCTTGGAAGACGAGAACGTCGTATACCCGACTCCAAGGCCAATGCAACATGCAGTTCCCTTCGCAGTGTTCGTGGTTTCCGACTATTTGAAAGTGATTATTATTGACAAGACGTGGCACTTGTCCCCCGGTTCCTGTCCTGTAGTAATAAATAACAGCTAATATGTACAGCATAATAAAGAATTACAGCAGCCAAGAGAGACACGGAGCCAATATCATCACAGTAGAACAAGTTTGTGTGCCAATTTTTTCCACAGAAGACGAGATTTGAGAGAATGTATGAAGAGATACAGGCTAATTATTCAGATAGTTCAAGGGAATAAGAATTTAAATCTGATGGGTGACTGAAGTTCAGTAGTAGGAAAAGGAAGGAAAGGAAAAAATAGTATAAGAATAACAGCTATTTTGTACAGCATAGTAAAGAATTACATTAGCCAAGAGAGACACGGAGCCAATACCATCAAAGTAGCCCAAGTTTGTGTGCCAATTTGTTCCCCAGAAGACGAAATTTGAGAGAATGTATGATGAGATACAGGAAAAGTCTTCAAATAGTTCAAGGGAACAAGAATTTAACTGTGATGGGTGACTGAAGTTCAGTCGTAGGAAAAGAAAGGAAAGAAAAAAAATAGTATAAGAATATGGACTAGGGAGAAATGAATGACAGAGAAATCTGTCTGGTAGAATTATGCACAGAGTATAATTTAATCATGGCCAACATTATCATAAAAATTATGAGGAGAGACTGTAAGCAAGGAAGAGACCTGGAGACACTGGAAGATTCCAAGTTGGTTATGTAATAGTAAGAAAGAGATTTAGATACCAGGTTTTAAACTGTAAGACATTTTAGTGCCAGATGTGGAATCTGATCATTATTTGTTACGAACTGCAGGTAGAGACTGAAGAAATTGCAAAAAGGTGGAAAATTAAGGAGGTGGAACGTGGGTAAACAGAAGGAGTCATAGGCTGTTGAGAGATCCAGAGGGAGCATCTGGCAACGTTGGACTGTACAAGAGGTGAAAGAAATACAATAGAAGACGAATGGATAGCTTAGAGAGATGAAATATGCAAGGTAGAAGAGGATCATATATGTAAATGATACACACTTTAAAATAGGATGGTTCTTCAGAAAATGAAATCTTTGTAGTCCTGTGTAAAGTTAAAATTCACCTGAAGTTCCTATCTTCATTCACGTAGAAGAAATATGAGCCGTGCCAGCACATCGTTGACAATCGATATCAGAGAGGTTTGTTATCTTTGGCAGAGGCATAAGTGAAGCAGCTTTGGATGGTGCGCGCAGTCGGTTACGAGTCTGGCTACGAACGAGGGAGGGAATACATGGTTCGCTGGACCGCTGGAGCGCCCAGAATAGCAGCCTTTCTATGCATTGGAGCTGTGACTGCGACCGCCGTGGCACTTGGCCAGTCCTGAGCCGTGATCATTAATTGTCGGCTGTTTGTCTGCCACTTGTCGGTGTTGTACACGGAGGACGGTGGCCGCACGGATGTAGTGGAGTAACAGGTATCGGGAGCAGGCTCTCGGCTTGTGATTTCCTCTGTGCCGTGTACTGGACACAGCGCGAAGACGGGCGCTGTGGAGTCACCAGCAACGAGTACAAGCTGTCGGCTTGCCATTCTCTCGCTGCCGTGTGTACGTGTATGTTAGCATGATGCTCAGCTGAGGCTACAAGAGGTCGGTCACGTGTGAGGGCGATGTTATTTCGAACAATACGGTTCGTACAGTACTATGTTTTTTGCTGTCTCTTACATCAAGTTCACTCAGTTGTGTCAGTGTTGCCTGCCTCTCGTGAGCTAGTGTCCTTGTCACACGGTACATCTCAGTTTCATTTTGTGGTAAGGTGTTATGGGACCAAACTGCTGAGGTCATCGGTCCCTAAGCCTACCCACTACTTAATCTAACTTAAAGTAACTTACGCTACGGACGACACACACACCCACGCCCGAGGGAGGACTCGAACCTCCGACGGGGAGAGCAGCGCGGACCGCGACAAGGCGCCTAAGACCGCGAGGCTGCCCTGCGCTGCTATTTCTCATTTTGTTGGTATCTTGTATAAGTAAGGGAGCCTATTACGCCACGTCAAGCTTCGACGGTTAAAATTAGTGTTAAGTCCGACTATCTGTAACCAAGTATTTTTAATGGTGCTTTGTTGAGATGTTGAGTCGTGAGGATTCCCACTATTCCAGTGCATTTTAAGTAGAAATTCTTTCAGTCCACCTGAAGATGCGATGCCTAAATAAGGCGAAACGCGTCGTTGAAAAATAAAAAAAAACTAAAATTGCAACCACGACTGTTTTTAACCAGTACTTCTTAAGTATTTATTGCGCTGGCAGCGCTGAGATTGTCTACCAGATGGTTCGGTTTATGCTGTTGGTTTCAGGTTGGCACAATTTGATTCTACACGTTTAGTATTCCAGCTGCGCGCACGTATGTGAAAATTTCGATGAGTCTCAAGTTAATTGCTGTACATGCCATATTCATTTTTTTGTGCACTTTAATTCTTATTTTAAAGAATTTTCTGAATTCTTGTAAAGGTATCTCACTACTCACAAGAAATAGTACCACTGGTTATAGACTACTGTTATTGTACGAGGACCGTGCAGTGAGTAACACAACATTTTTTTTTTCTGAAAACAGACTGTTTTTATGGAGGATCCAGTACACCAGATTATTCCCCACTCTAATGGCTTCAAAACATTGTTTTTCAACATAATCTACGTTTAGTGCGACGGCCTTAACGCCACCTTACTAGGAGGGCCCATATGCGTGCATGATACCAGGCAACTGGTGGACACCGGAGCGGACTTCTTGATAGATCAAAACCTCTCCATCATCCAAGCACTGCCTCACGTGGAGTGCACTCTTTATTGGACCAAACAGATGGAAGTCGAAGGATGTGAGATGCGGGCTGTAGGCAGGATGAGGAAGACGAGCCAGTGAAGGTCTGTGAGCTCCTCTCGAGTGCACACCTTCGTGAGGCGTGGCTTTCTAACGGAGGAGGAGAAATTCGTCTGCATTTTTGTGGCGACGACCACGCTGAAGTAGTTTCTTCAGTTTCCCGAGGGCGTGTGCAGCTGGCTGACGCGCGGAGATCGAAAAGGTTTGCACGACCTTGTTACCATGACAATAGACGCCTCACCCAACAACTCACTGTACTTTTGTTCTCTACCAACTTTCCATAGACATTCTGCAAGCACCTATCAATATCTGCTGTGCTGCGGTTTTCCGCGGAAACGAACTCCCTCTGCTTGGAACGCACCTCCGTTGCAGCACCATGCTCAAGGCTACGTACAGCAGCGTTTCCGACAGAAACTTCATGAAACTATAGGGGCTGAAACAGGAAAATTCCACTATGTCCGACAACTAATTTCACATTTTTTCCAGCCAAAACTGGCGGAGAAAAGCCGCGCGGGATTAGCCGAGCGGTCTAATGTTACTGCAGTCATGGACTCTGCGGCTGGTCCCTGCGGAGGATCGAGTCCTCCCTCGGGCATGGTTGTGTGTGTTTGTCCTTAGTGTAATTTAGTGTGCAAGCTTAGGGACTGGTGATCTTAGCAGTTAAGTCCCATAAGATTTCACACACATTTGAACATTGTTGGCGGAGAAAAAAATCTTGGGTATTAATAAGCGCTTCAGCTGTATTTGGTCCCTTATTACTGTATCACTATCGGTTCCATGGCGCTAAAAGCCTCATCTTTAGGTGAACATATGATTAACACATTCGAACGGAAAAGCTCGGAATCTTTTTTCCCAACATTCGTTGTCCGTCAAATGTTGTCCCTGTAATGTTTTAATCATATGTTGTCATATGTTGTAATAGTACTTGAATTATGTAACCATTACGGCACCTCACCTCAACCTCTTGATACCAGCAATAATCTACTGTGTTTCTGTAAAATAGTTAACACATTTCTGTGACAACATTCAGATTTGATTTCATTAATGTAGAGGTACTTCGATACATCGATATGTATATATTGCAAATGATATTATTCTTATGTGTATTCTTTCTCTTGTCACTATGATCTTTGACATACCTGTAACTCTGATTTTTGGGCGCGTAAGCGGTTATTAGAGAGTCAAGCTTTGGTTGTCATGTTAAAAAGACGCAAATTTTACTCAATTTATGAAATGTGAACTTTAACAGTGAGGAAGGTATTTTTAAGTCTGTTTTATATTGTGAGGTGATGTTTTGGAACGATTTACGTGATATTGCAACAAAAATAATAAAAAAGAAGTGTAACTTAAATTCGGGGTGCTCATTACTTTTTTTACATCACCGTTGTCCTATCTTGCAAAAGTTTAATCTTCAAGAATGGTTTATGAAACACATCTATAAAACTCTTGAATATCGCAGAACAACACCTAGGCCTCTTTGCACCCGAGCTTGGAATCATCACTATCAAGATGTTCAACGATTGAGCCATGAGTTCACAACGAGACCAGCGTGGGAAACATGAAAATATGTGTGCCTAGTTTATCCATTATTTCAAGAAATGACTTTATTAACTGTACTCTAATGACACCTGCCACATAACTTCGTTTTTGCCCGAAAATGCAATATTTAGCAGCGTGAGCAACACTACAATCACAATTAATATTTGACCTTTGTTGTGGTAGGGTTGCTAGAACGTTCACCTGAAGATGTGGCTTTTAGCGCCACGAAACCGGTAGTGATACAGTAATGAGTGACCAAATAAAGCTGAAGCGGTTATTAATACCCAACATGCATATGCATACTTGTGGTTTCCCCACCTACAAGGTTATCTGGAGAAATAAAAAAAAATGTGTTGGATTACGATGGTAACCCAAAAGTAAGGTCTCCTGTTTTTTATGAGTACATAGACATGTTTATTTCTACATTGGCTTACATCAGCTTACGGCTTGAATATTTAGCTATTTTTGGACATAATCACCATTTCTGACGATGCATTTTTGTAGACGCTGTGGCAGTTTTTTGTATGCCCATGTCATACCAGCTTGCCGCCATGCTGTTCAGTATGAACCTCTTCTTTCACCTCGTCGTCGGAACTGAATCGCTTTCCTGCCAACGTTTTCTGAACGTTTTTAACCTAGGGAACAGGTGATAGTGACTGGGAGCCAAGTCTGGACTATAGGGTGGGTGGATGATTAAGTTCCACTGAAACTGTTGCACGAGAGCAACGGTTAGCCGAGCTATGTGTGAGCGAGCGCCGGCCTTTGTGGCAGTGCGGTTCTTGACCCTTCAGTTCGGAACCGCGCTGCTGCTACGGTCGCAGGTTCGAATCCTGCGTCAGGCATGGTTGTGTGTGATATCCTAAGCTTAGTTAGGTTTAAGTAGTTCTAAGTCTAGTGGACTGATGATCTCAGATGTCAAGTCCCATAGTGCTCAGAGCTTTTCTTTTCTTTTATTTATTTATTTATTTATTTTTGAGCGAGCGTTGTCATGGAGAGGAATGCTCAACATTCCTCTTCTCCGATTCTAATTGCCCGATTGAATTTTTTCAAAGTCTCACAGTATCTGTCAGCGTTAATTGTGGTCCCTGCGATTCAGCTCCGACGACGAGGTGAAAGAAGAGGTTCATAACTGTCTTAACAATATGGTGGCGAGCTGGTATGACATGGGCATACTAAAACTTCCACAGCGTATACAAAGATGCATCCACAGAAATTGTGATTATGTCGAAAAATAGCTAAATATTCAAGCTGTAAACTGATGTAAACCATTGTAGAAATAAATAGGTCTATACACTTATATATATATATATATATATATATATATATATATATATATATATATATATATATATATATATATGACCTTACTGTTGGAATCGCGGGCCAGAGTGTCAAAGTGGTTCTAGTCGCTACAGTCTGGTTGAAAATGGTTGAAATGCCTCTGAGCACTAAGGGACTTAACATCTGAGGTCATCAGTCGCCTAGAACTTAGAACTACTTAAATCTAACTAACCTTAGGACATCACACACACCCATGCCCGAGGCAGGAATCGAACCTGCGACCGTAGCGGTAGTGCGGTTCCAGACTGAAGCGCCTAGAACCGCTCGGTCACAAACGGCCGGTGCTACAGTCTGGAACCGCGTGTCCGCTACTGTCGCAGATTCGAATCCTACCTCGGGCATGGATGTGTGTGATGTCCTTAGGTTCAAAAATGGTTCAAATCGCTCTGAGCACTAAGCGACTTAACGTCTGTGGTCATCAGTCGCCTAGAACTTAGAACTAATTAAACCTTACTAACCTAAGGACATCACACACATCCATGCCCGAGGCAGGATTCGAACCTGCGACCGTAGCGGTCTCGCGGTTCGAGACTATAGTGGCTAGAACGGAACGGCCACTTCGGCCGGTTGTCCTTGAGTTAGTTCTAAGTTCTAGGGGACTGATGAACTCAGATGTTTAGACGCATAGTGCTCAGAGCCATTTGAACTTTTGGGATTACCCTCGTATTTCTCCAAGCCCTTCGTAAATTTAAGAATTCATAATAACATTTTTGTGTTCTAATATTCATGTTTAGCACTCCGTTCTGTTATCACCTTTGGTGAATCATTGTGCCTCAATAGCATATGTATAGTGGAGTTTGTTGTTTTTTTTTTGTTTTTTTGTTTTTTTTTTTTAATATGCAACATGCATGAGAGACTACAGCGATATATTTTGATACCAGTTTTAAGAGGACAGATTGTTGTCCTACAGTGAAATATGATCAGATATATTTCTAGATCAAACTGTTGTGATCAGCGAGGTTGAAATCGCTCTTACAATGCTGTGTTAAGGTCATATTTGGTTTTTATCAATAAATGATTAATATAAATTTGTCCACTACAACCACTCAGCCTCCCCCACGCTCCCTGCCGCTTCAGTCTTGCGAAATCGAAACACGCTGTATTATTCTTTACTGTTGTTTATCGCCATTACTTGCAGTTTTGAGCTAACCACCCAGATAAGTTGTTGTCCACCCCAGTGGATCCTGCTACTCTAGCTTAAGGTACTACACAAATCGTCACCGCTAACGCAGCGCCACTCAGTGATTGTGATAAACGCGTTTCGTGCGGCCGTGGACCGAGCAGAGCGCTTAGCGCTGGCCCCGCACCTGCGCGCGCTGCCGTAACGGGTGGGGAGCGAGGCGGCCGGTGGCCGGAAGCGTGGGTGTGCGGCACGTGGGCGTGGCGGCGCTGCCCGGCAGGTGCCACGGCCGCTGCCCGCCTGCCTGTGAGATGCCGGCCGGGCCCTGCTCTGCTGCGCCCTCAGACGCCTGCCTTATCGTTGCCCAGGGGGCCAGCACGCGCCGACACACAAGACACGTGTCTTCTTAACGCGCACCTCTACTCTCCGCCACTCCAGTGCCTAATGTTGCGAGCTACACAATGCCTACAGAATACATGTGCACCTACATTTATACTCCGCAAGCCACTCAACAGTGTGTGGCGGAGGGCACTTTACGTGCCACTGTCCTGTCCTGTTCCAGTCGCGTATGGTTCGCGGGAAGAACGACTGCCAGAAAGCCTCCGTGCGCGCTCGAATCAGTCGAATTTTACATTCGTGATCTCCTCGGGAGGTGTAAGTAGGAGGAAGCAATTCGATTCCTCATCCGGAAACGCACCCTCTCGAAACCTGGCGAGCAAGCTACACGGCGATGCAGAGAGCCTCTCTTGCAGACTCTTTCACTTGAGTTTGCTAAACATCTCCGTAACGCTATCACTCTTACCAAATAACCCTGTGACGAAACGCGCCGCTCTTCTTTGGATCTTCTCTATCTCCTCTGACCACCCGACCTGGTAAGGATCCCACATTGATGAGCAATACTCAAGTATAGGTCGAACGAGTGTTTTGTAAGCCACTTCCTTTGTTGATGGACTACATTTTCTAAGGACTCTCCCAATGAATCTCAACCTGGCACCCGCCTTACCAACAATTAATTTATATGATCATTCCACTTCAAATCGTTCCGCACGCATACTCCCAGATATTTTACATGAGTAACTGCTACCAGTGTTTGTTCCGCTATCATATAATCGTACAATAAAGGATCCGTCTTTCTATGTAATCGCAATACATTACGTTTGTCTGTGTTAACGGTCAGTTGCCACTCCATGCACCAAGTGCCTATCCGCTGCACATCTTCCTGTATTTCGCTGCAATTTTCAAATGCTGCAACTTCTCTGTGTACTACAGCATCATCCGCGAAAAGCCGCATGGAACTTCCGACACTATGTACTAGGTCATTTATATATATTGTGAAAAGCAATGGTCCCATAACACTCCCCTATGGCACGCCAGAGGTTACTTTAACGTCTGTAGACGTCTCTCCATTGAGAACAACATACTGTGTTCTGTTTGCTAAAATCTCTTCAATCCAGCCACACAGTTGGTCTGATATTCCGTAGGCTCTTACTTTGTTTATCAGCCGACAGTGCGGAACTGTATCGAACGTCTTCCGGAAGTCAAGGAAAATGGCATCTACCTGTGAGCCTGTATCTAATATTTTCTGTGTCTCATAAACAAATAAAGCGAGTTGGGTCTCACACGATCGCTGTTTCAGGATTCCATGTTGATTCCTACAGAGCAGATCCTGCCGTCTTTATATCAGGGCAGGACGCCGCTACCAGATTCAATCCTATGATTAGAAAGAAATATTATTACTTTCACCGCACAAAGCATTACCAATCTCTTAAAAAGAGGAATGTCGCTCTGAGGCGTCTAGTGACAGCATTCGCTGATTTATATCGTGACCGTGAAGAGGAATGTATGAGCCAGTCGCTAGTGCGGAATCAAAACAGTGAGATGACTTGAGGAGGAGTCATGACAGAATGTTGACAGGACAACAACATGAATGAAACTGTCCCATTTGTTGGTGTATCAGCGCAACGTTTCTACACCGAATGATGTGCCACCCGCAGTCATGTGACACAGCGGAAGAACAGGACGCAAGCAAGGTAGGAAAATCAGAATGTAGCCTCCTGCCCACATTGAGGTCATCAGCGACAGGTAAGAACATAGAACGTCAGAACGTTCTACTCTTGTATTAAGGCAATAAAACAATTATTGATAACAGATCTACAGATGACAGAAAGCGTAGACCGGCAAAAGCGAGAAATGTGTTTCAGAAAAATCCGAAATTCTTAACACCTACACTACTGGGAATTAAAATTGCTACACCAAGAAGAAATGTGCATGATAAACGGGTATTCATTGGAAAAATATATTATACTAGAACTGACATGTGTTTACATTTTCACGCCATTTGGGTGCATAGATCCTGAGAAATCAGTACCCAGAACAACCACCTCTGGCCATAATAACGACCTTGATACGCCTGGGCATTGAGTCAAACAGAGCTTGAATGGCGTGTAGAGGTACAGCTGCCCATGCGGCTTCAACATGATAGCACAGTTCATCAAGAGTAGTGACTGGCGTATTCTGACGAGCCAGTTGCTCGGCCACCATTGACCGGACGTTTTCAAGTGGTGAGAGATCTGGAGAATGTGCTTGCGACGGCAACAGTCGAACATTTTCTGTATCCAGAAAGGCCCGTACAGGACCTGCAACATGCAGTCATGCATTATCCTGCTGAAATGTATGGTTTCGCAGGGATCGAATGAAAGGTAGAGGCCGCGCAGGCTTAGCCGCGCGGTCAGGCGCTGCAGTCATGGAGTGTGCGACTGGTCTCGGCGGAGGTTCGAGTCCTCCCTCGGGCATGGCTGTGTGTGTTTCTCCTTAGGATAATTTACGTTAAGCAGTGTATAAGCTTAGGGACTGATGATCTTAGCAGTTAAGCCCCACAAGATTTCACATACATTTGAACATTTGACGGCTAGAGCCACGGGTCGTAACACATCTGAAATGTAACGTCCATTGTACAAAGTGCCGTCAATGCTAACACGAGGTGACCGAGACGTGTAACCAATGGCACCCCATGCTATTACGCCGGGTGATACGCCAGTATGGCGATGACGAATTCACGCTTCCAATGTGCGTTCACAGCCATGTCGCCAAACACCGATGCGACCATCATGATGCTGTAAACAAAACCTGGATTCATCCGAAAAAATCACGTTTTGCCATTCGTGCACCCAGGTTCGTCGTTGAGTACACAATCGAAGGCGCTCCTGTCTGTGATGCAGCGTCAAGGGTAACCGCAGCCATGGTCTCCGAGCTGATAGTCCATGCTGCTGCAAACGTCGTCACACCGTTCGTGCAGATGGTTGTTGTCTTGCAAACGTCCCCATCTGTTGACTCAGGGATCGAGAGGTGGCTGCACGATCCGTTACAGCCATGTTGAGAAGATGCCTGTCATTTCGACTGCTAGTGATACGAGGCCGTTGGAATGCAGCACGGCGGTCTGTATTACCCTCCTGAACCCACCGACTCAATATTCTGCTAACAGTCACTGGATGTGGACCAACGCGAACAGCAATGTCGCGATATGATAAACCGTAATCGCGATAGGCTACAATCCGACCTTTATCAAAGTCGGAAACGTGATGGTACGAATTTCTCCTCGTTACACGAGGCATCACAACAACGTTTCACTAGGCAACGCCGGTCAACTGCTGTTTGTGAATGAGAAATCGGTTGGAAACTTTCCTCGTGTCGGCACGTTGTAGGTGTCGCCACCGGTGCCAACCTTGTGTGAATGCTCTGAAAAGCTAATCATTTATGTATCACAGTATCTTCTTCCTGTCGATTACATTTCGCGTCTGTAGCACGTCATCTTCGTGGTGTAGCAATTTTAAAGGCCAGTACTGTAATACGAGTTGGAATGATAGAGAGTCTTTTCTAAAAGTTTTTTTCTGGGATGTGGAGACATAAAACGTGGATGATAAGGAGCAAGAAGAGAGTTGAAGTCTTTGAAATGTGGTATAAAGAATAATATTGAAAATTAGATAAGTAGATAGAATAACAAATGAAAAGGTACTATACTGAATTGGTAAACAAAGAGATTTTTCCCCAACTTGACTAAAAGAAAAGATCAGCATATACGACACATCTCAGTGCTCAAGGATTTGTTAATTTTTTAATGAAAGTGCGGGAGTTAACAACTGTAGATGGAGACAAAGCTTGACTGTAGTAGGCAAGTTCAAATGGATGTAGGTTGTGGTAGTTATGCAGAGATAACGAGATATGGATGAGATAGACTGGCATGGTGAGCTGTTTCAAACCAATCTTCGGACTGAATACCACAACAGAAGCGTACCTTCTGCAAGCACGCACATTTTTCTTTAGGGTAATTTATATTATTCCATTTAGAATCAATTTTTTTATTTATCTTCCACAAATGTTCAGCGTGTCCTCCACCGAACGGACGACCAACGTAAAGGTTATAAACAAATGTCTGGAGTAACTAGAATCACTGTCATTGCTGTAGGGCGAAATGCATAGACAGAAATGTTCACAACCTTCCACGCCCCTCCCCAGTCACATATAATAAGATGAGCAGAGTTTGGAGACCAATGATGCAATGCGACTTCAGTATGTCTTTTGTAGCTGATTCATTATTGAGGCAGGAGTCTCGCCGAAAATCGCGCGGCACGGATAACACATTTGATGTTTCGTTGCTGTTTTGTCACCTCGGCTCAACGCACTTTGGGTAATGGTCTAGCGGGTGTGTGAGAAGGCAAGCTGGAGGAGGGAGATGACTACTAGCGACCACATGAGCTCACAACTTACAACTGGCACCAAGCTAAACTTTTCGTTTCGATATGTCAGCAAAAATTTACCTCAAATTTGTATCTCACTTCACGTAGAAGGTATGAACGCGTGGTATCGGATGATTGTTTTCGAAACATGCCGTATATACTTAGAAGTAGAATGACGGTACAGGTTTCTGTTTGAATGAAAAGTGCATCCTTTTGCTTTATTTCTTTAAAAATATTTTTATTTGTTCACTAAGCAGTTTTCAAGTCATTGCAAGTTCATCATCAGATGATTAGAACTTAATATTTATGTTTGTAAGTTTTCGATTATATCATGTCAACGTAAGTGCTGTGTTTTCCACGCTGGTGTGTAATGGCTCTTTATAAATTACCACGCTCAGAACATCCGGGATTACTTGAAGTCGGCCGGCCTCAGTGGCCGAGCGGTTCTAGGCGCTACAGTCTGGAACCGCGCGACAGCTACAGTCGCAGGTTCGAATCCTGCCTCGGGCATGGATGTGTGTGATGTCCTTAGGTTAGTTAGGTTTAACTAGTTCTAAGTTCTAGAGGACTGATGACCTCAGAAGTTAAGTCCCATAGTGATCAGAGCCATTTGACCCATTTCACTTGACGTCGGCACAATCCCAGCGACTAGCTGCACGTCGAACAAAGTATGAAGTGGCAGTTAGTGATGATCCTACATCAGCATAACTCTGTCTAATGGGCAAATGAAAGCTTTGAAAGAAGGACATGAAAGGAATTAGTGGCTGAGAATAGAGTGAGACACGGTTTTAATCTTTCTCCGGTATTATTCGATATGTACATGGAGCAAGCACTAAAGAAGCAAAGAGAAATTTCAGGAGGTAGAAGAAATAAAATTTTTGAAATTTTCTGGTGTATTTGTACTGCTGTCAAAGGCAGGAAGGTCTTGGAAGAACAGGTGAAAGGACTAGGCAGTGTCTTGAAATGAAATTAAAAAATAAACATCAACAAAAGTAAAACAAAGGTAATGAAATGTTGTCGGATCAGGGGAGGCAGAAGGAATTAATAAATGTGACAGTAAAACAAGTAGATGAGTTTTGGTATTTGGGTAGTAAAGTAACTGATTACGGCTGAAGTAAAGAGTACACAAACTGCAGACTGGTTACGGCAGGAAAATGATTTTTTAAAACAGAGGAATTCGTTAATTGTTGTTGTTGTCTTCAGTCCTGAGACTGGTTTGATGCAGCTCTCCATGCTACTCTATCCTGTGCAAGCTGCTTCATCTCCCAGTACCTACTGCAACCTACATCCTTCTGAATCTGCTTAGTGTACTCATCTCTCGGTCTCCCTCTACGATTTTTACCCTCCACGCTGCCCTCCAATGCTAAATTTGTGATCCCTTGATGCCTCAAAACATGTCCTACCAACCGATCCTGAAGCTGCATGGGCAGCTGTACCTGTACACGAATTCGTTAATATCGAATATAATTTTAAGTGTTTGGGTGTGTTTTATGGAGGTATTTGCCTGGAAAATAGCCTCGAGCGGAAGTGAAACGTAGATAATAAGCAACTGAAAAAGGAAGAGAATGTAAGCTTTTGAAATTTGGTGCTACAGAAAGAAGCTGAAAATTAGATGTTTGGATCAAGTAACTAGTAAAGAGGTTGTTGTAGTGGCCTTCAGTTCTGAGACTGGCTTGATATAGCTCTCCATGCTACTCTATCCTGTGCAAGCTTCTTCATCTCCCAGTACCTACTGCAGCCTACATCCTTCTGAATCTGCTTAGTGCACTCATCTCCTGGTCTCCCTAAATGATTTTTAACCTCCACGCTGCCCTCCAGTACTAAATTGGTGATTCCTTGATACCTCAGAACATGTCCTACCAACCGATCCCTTCTTCTAGTCAAGTTGTGGCACAAAATCCTCTTCTCCCCAATTCTATTCAATACCTGCTCATTAGTTATGTGATCTACCCATCTAATCTTCACCATTCTTCTGTAGCACCACATTTCGAAAGCTTCTATTCTCTTCTTCTCTAAACTATTTGTCGTCCACGTATCACCTCCATACATGGCTACACTCCATACAAATACTTTCAGAAATGACTTCCTGACACATAAATCTATGCTCGATGTTAACAAATTTCTCTTTTTCAGAAACGCTTTCCCTACCATTGCCAGTCTACATTTTATATCCTCAATCGAAATGAGGAAAAATGAAAGTCATGGCACAACTTGATTAACAGAAGGGCTCGTTAATTAGATCCTATTTTGAATATCAAGGAACTGTCAGTGTGGTAATGGAAGGAAGTGTGTGCCTGCTCTCGTATGTATGTGTGTGTGTTGCGTGGGGAAGAGGGCTGTCTTCCTGAAGAGAGACCAAGGGATGAATACAGTAAAAGTAAACAGGGTCAAATGTAGGTAGCAGAAGTTATTGTTAGATAAAGAGGTTTACAGAGGTGGCGGAGGAGGAGGAGGAGGAGAGTCGTATCAAACCAGTCTGCGGGTTGCCTGGTAAAACGTTGTTGTGATGCCTCGCGTAAGGAGGAGAAATGCGTACCATCACGTTTCCGACTTTGATTAAGGTCGGATTGTAGCCTATCGCGATTGCGGTTTATCGTATCGCGACATTGCTGCCCGCGTTGGTCGAGATCCAATGACTGTTAGCAGACTATGGAATCTATGGGTTCAGGAAGGTAATATGGAACGCCGTGCTGGATCCCAACGGCCTCGTGTCACTAGCAGCCGAGATGACAAGCTTCTTATCCGCATAGCTGTAACGGATCGTGCAGCCACGTCTCGATTCCTGAGTCAAGAGAACAACCATCTGCACGAACAGTTCGACGACTTTTGCAGAAGCATAGACTATCAGCTCGGAGACCATGGCTGCGGTTACCCTCGACGCTGCTCACAGACAGGAGAGCCTGCGATGGTGTACTCAACGACGAACCTGGGTGCACGAATGGCAAAACGTCATTTTTTCGGATGAATCCAGGTTCTGTTTACAGCATCATGATGCTCGCATCGGTGTTTGGCGACATGACGGTGAACGCACATTGGAAGCGTGTATTCGTCATTGCCATACTGGCCTATCACCCGGCGTGATGGTATGGGGTTCCATTGGTTACACGTCTCGGTCACATTTTGTTCGCACTGACGGCACTCTGAACAGTGGACGTTACATTTCAGATGTGTTACGACCCGTGGCTCTACCCTTCATTCGATCCCTGCGAAACCCTGTATTTCAGCAGGATAATGAACGACCGCATGTTGCAGGTCCTGTACAGGCCTTTCCGGATACAGAAAATGTTCGACTGCTTACCTGGCCTGCACATTCTCCAGATCTCTCACCAATTGAAAACGTGGGGTCAATGGTAGCCGAGCAACTGGCTCGTCACAATACGCCAGTCACTACTCTTGATGAACGGTGGTACCGAGTTGAAGCTGCATGGGCAGCTGTACCTGTACACGACATCCAAACTCTGTTTGACTCAATGCCCAGGCGTAAAGGTCGTTATTATGGCCGGAGGTGGTTGTGCAGGGTACTGATTTCTCAAGATCTATTCACCCAAATTGCGTGAAAATATAATCACATGTCAGTTGTAATGTATTTGCCCAATGAATGCGCGTTTATCATCTGCATTTCTTCTTGGTGTAGCAATTTTAATGGCCTGTAGTGTACATCATCTCTCCTCATCTCATTATCTGGTAATACTAAAGGCACATGTAATTATTGCACATCTGTCCTGCCAACTGATTTGGAGGGACTGTTTCCAGTTACGTATTCCCTCAGTTTCTTTATGAGGCGTGGTGGGTTATGTTCTGCTTTTTCTATCACGAAACGTTTTTCGCAGTATCTAGCATAGAACGTGGCCCTTCCTTACGGTATGCATATGTTCTGACTACTCAGTTATGGAAGCGATGTTTAGGATGGAACACAAGCGCAACTAAATAAAACAGGAATGAGTGAACACTTTGCGGTTGTTCGAGACACGAGTCCTAAGGTTAGTTTGAAGCGATTCATCACTCCTGTTAGTGGCCGGCAATCCTCTTCACCGCCCATTCATCTACAGTTTTCACGGAAGGCTTGTTTCGTGATGGTGTCTATGCATTACGTCTGTTAAATTTATTATAATATTTATTAGGTAATTTGTTTCATTCATTCTTTGAAAGTCGTCTTCATTCCATTTTCAGTCAACCCAAACATGGCGTCCCATTTGTCCTTACTACCAAAACTACCTTTCACAGAGAAAAATAATAATAAAAAAGGCATCAAGGAAATATTGTTTAGCTACCAGGGATACATTAACCTAGGTGACTTTTTTATAACTTTGTTCGCTACGAAGATTTGAACAGCCGTACCAGTTTTTTTTAACGAAAACTTACATTTTTTTGTTCGGTAATCCACTTGCCCTCCTGAAGAACTGTTTAAAAATGAATCAAAGTAATAGCACCAAGATAAACGTGACGTTATTGAAACTACGACTCAAAAGTGACTTTTAAGTTTTTGCACCAGCACACCGTGTAGATAGTCGGGGCAACGTAAGTCGTCCGCTTGCTGCAGTTGACAGCAAACAAATGAAAACACAACGAAACTGCACATCCGTCATTCAACCAAGGTTCTCCTGTTCAAGGTTTGGCTCAAATGTCTCTGAGCGCTATGGGACTCAACTGATAAGGTCATCAGTCCCCTAGAACTTAGAACTACTTAAACCTAACTAATCTAAGGACATCACACACATCCATGCCCAAGACAGGATTCGAACCTGCAACCGTAGCGGACGCGCGGTTCCAGACTATAGCGCCTAGAATCGCTCGGCCACTCCTGCCGACAGTTCAAGGTTTGTGAGAGTACACTGTACACCGACGAAGATAAGACAGACACGTTATTCATCTGCGGAGAATGTAAGTTAGCACTACAGTAACTGCTGTAATGTTTTCTTATTTACATTACTGGTTCATGAACTGTAGAATTTTTAAACGGTTTGTTGTGTATAGTGAAGGTAGTTATTAATTAATAAGTTCATCATCACTTTTTTTAACCTTTCTTCTTTCAGTGTATATTCCACTCACACGTATCTTCAACTAGAGACAAGTGACCAAGTGACCGCCTTGTACTTTTCTTGTGTTTCCATTTGTTTACTGTCAGCTATAGGAAGTTGACGAAGTCATTAGCCCTGCTATCTACAATGTGCAGTACCACAGGAGAATCATAGCCAATTTTGTGTTACGTTTCTAATGTAGGGTGTCCATTTCACTTTTAATTAAAAAAGCGAGACTTTTAAAAAGTCTAGAAAAAACACTGAGACGAATGAAAAAACACACAAATTGTGACAAAATTTAGTAGACATTCAAGTTCACCTTTGCGTCATGCACTCCGATGATCCAAATGATTTTTTACACTTAATCTACTTCACTGGCTCCACATTTTTCAGTTTTATTTTTTTTAAGGAGAAGTTCATTTTCGTTTGAATACTCGTGCTATATTTCTTCTGTTTAACGTGATTTACAATACTTGACCTTCCACCATATTCAATGAGAAAGTTTGATTTGCACAACATATATTCCGCAGTTTCTCAGCTGTCAGTGATAAGAGTAAACTCATTTTTTATACTGATGTTAAAATATCACCTTCGTTTAGTCATGACGAAACAGCGAACAACAATCGGTTCTACCAACAGTGCAAAACATTAGCAAGAAAAAAAAACAAAGACTGTAAAGCAAGTTGTACCACTGGCGCTTCACAGTGTGTGTACTTGCGCAACGAGCAATAAATTATAAATCAATGATCTGGGAGAGTAAAATACTTCAGCCAAGCGGAATCACAAAAAAATCGGGACATTTGAAGGTCCCCAGTAAAACTTTTAGGAAAGCGGGACATTTTGGAAAAAAAATAAAAGAAATACAGAACTCTCCCGGGACGAGTGGACACCCTATTCTAATGACGTCATGCTTACGTGAGTGGTACACTGATTCGTTTCATGACGATCTACATCTACATGATCTACATCTACATGACTACTCTGCAATTCACATTTAAGTGCTTGGCAGAGGGTTCATCGAACCACAATCATACTATCTCTCTACTATTCCACTCCCGAACAGCGAGCGGGAAAAACGAACACCTAAACCTTTCTGTTCGAGCTCTGATTTCTCTTATTTTATTTTGATGATCATTCCTACCTATGTAGGTTGGGCTCAACAAAATATTTTCGCATTCGGAAGAGAAAGTTGGTGACTGAAATTTCGTAAAAAGGTCTCGCCGCGACGAAAAACGTCTATGCTGTAATGACTTCCATCCCAACTCGTGTATCATATCTGCCACACTCTCTCCCCTATAACGCGATAATACAAAACGAGCTGCCCTTCTTTGCACCCTCTCGATGTCCTCCGTCAATCCCACCTGGTAAGGATCCCACACCGCGCAGCAATATTCTAACAGAGGACGAACGAGTGTAGTGTAAGCTGTCTCTTTAGTGGACTTGTTGCATCTTCTAAGTGTCCTGCCAATGAAACGCAACCTTTGGCTCGCCTTCCCGACAATATTATCTATGTGGTCCTTCCAACTGAAGTTGTTTGTAATTTTAACACCCAGGTACTTAGTTGAATTGACAGCCTTGAGAATTGTACTATTTATCGAGTAATCGAATTCCAACGGATTTCTTTTGGAACTCATGTGGATCATCTCACACTTTTCGTTATTTAGCGTCAACTGCCACCTGACACACCATACAGCAATCTTTTCTAAATCGCTTTGCAGCTGATACTGGTTTCGGATGACCTTACTAGACGGTAAATTACAGCATCATCTGCGAACAACCTAAGAGAACTGCTCAGATTGTCACCCAGGTCATTTATATAGATCAGGAACAGTAGAGGTCCCAGGACGCTTCCCTGGGGAACACCTGATATCACTTCAGTTTTACTCGATGATTTGCCGTCTATTACTACGAACTGCGACCTTCCTGACAGGAAATCACGAATCCAGTCGCACAACTGAGACGATACCCCATAGCTCCGCAGCTTGGTTAGAAGTCGCTTGTGAGGAACGGTGTCAAAAGCTTTCCGGAAATCTAGAAATACGGAATCAACTTGAGATCCCCTGTCGATAGCGGCCATTACTTCGTCCGAATAAAGAGCTAGCTGCGTTGCACAAGAGCGATGTTTTCTGAAGCCATGCTGATTACGTGTCAATAGATCGTTCCCTTCGAGGTGATTCATAATGTTTGAATACAGTATATGCTCCAAAACCCTACTGCAAACCGACGTCAATGATATAGGTCTGTAGTTAAATGGATTACTCCTACTACCCTTCTTGAACACTGGTGCGACCTGAGCAATTTTCCAATCTGTAGGTACAGATCTATCAGTGAGCGAGCGGTTGTATATGAGTGCTAAGTAGGGAGCTATAGTAATCGGTATACAATCTGGACCTGAAGACTTGCCCGTATCAAGCGATTTGAGTTGCTTCGCAACCCCTAAGGTATCTACTTCTAAGAAACTCATGCTAGCAGGATAGGAAAAGGTTACTGCTAAAAGCATAGGTTGCCATTAAGAAAGAAGTACTATTGTCCATATCTCGGTCGACTGGCCGAGCGGTTCTAGGCATTTCAGTCTGGAACCGCGCGACCGCTCCGGTCACAGGTTCGAATCCTGCCTCAGGCATGGATATGTATGATGACCCTAGGTTAGTTAGGTTTAAGTACACTCCTGGAAATTGAAATAAGAACACCGTGAATTCATTGTCCCAGGAAGGGGAAACTTTATTGACACATTCCTGGGGTCAGATACATCACATGATCACACTGACAGAACCACAGGCACGTAGACACAGGCAACAGAGCATGCACACTGTCGGCACTAGTACAGTGTATATCCACCTTTCGCAGCAATGCAGGCTGCTATTCTGCCATGGAGACGATCGTGGAGATGCTGGATGTAGTCCTGTGGAACGGCTTGCCATGCCATTTCCACCTGGCGCCTCAGTTGGACCAGCGTTCGTGCTGGACGTGCAGACCGCGTGAGACGACGCTTCATCCAGTCCCAAACATGCTCAATGGGGGACAGATCCGGAGATCTTGCTGGCCAGGGTAGTTGACTTACATCTTCTAGAGCACGTTGGGTGGCACGGGGTACATGCGGACGTGCATTGTCCTGTTGGAACAGCAAGTTCCCTTGCCGGTCTAGGAATGGTAGAACGATGGGTTCGATGACGGTTTGGATGTACCGTGCACTATTCAGTGTCCCCTCGACGATCACCAGAGGTGTACGACCTGTGTAGGAGATCGCTCCCCACACCATGATGCCGGGTGTTGGCCCTGTGTGCCTCGGTCGTATGCAGTCCTGATTGTGGCGCTCACCTGCACGGCGCCAAACACGCATACGACCATCATTGGCACCAAGGCAGAAGCGACTCTCATCGCTGATGACTACACGTCTCCATTCGTCCCTCCATTCACGCCTGTCGCGACACCACTTAAGGCGGGCTGCACGATGTTGGGGCGTGAGTGGAAGACGGCCTAACGGTGTGCGGGACCGTAGCCCAGCGTCATGGAGACGGTTGCGAATGGTCCTCGCCGATACCCCAGGAGCAACAGTGTCCCTAATTTGCTGGGAAGTGGCGGTGCGGTCCCCTACGGCACTGCGTAGAATCCTACGGTCTTGGCGTGCATCCGTGCGTCGCTGCGGTCCGGTCCCAGGTCGACGGGTACGTGCACCTTCCGCCGACCACTGGCGACAACATCGGTGTACTGTGGAGATCTCACGCCCCACGTGTTGAGCAATTCGGCGGTACGTCCACCCGGCCTCCCGCATGCCCACTATACGCCCTCGCTCAAAGTCCGTCAGCTGCACATACGGTTCACGTCCACGCTGTCGCGGCATGCTACCAGTGTTAAAGACTGCGATGGAGCTCCGTATGCCACGGCAAACTGGCTGACACTGACGGTGGCGGTGCACAAATGCTGCGTAGCTAGCGCCATTCGACGGCCAACACCGCGGTTCCTGGTGTGTCCGCTGTGCCGTGCGTGTGATCATTGCTTGTACAGCCCTCTCGCAGTGTCCGGAGCAAGTATGGTGGGTCTGACACACCGGTGTCAATGTGTTCTTTTTTTCCATTTCAGGAGTGTAGTTCTAAGTTTTAGGGGACTGATGACCTCAAATCTTAAGTCCCATAGTGCTCAGAGACATTTGAACCATTTGTCCATATCTCGTAAAGACAGGCTACAAGAAAGGCGTTCATCCTGATAGCTAAACAACATTTGATTCATTTTTTTTATTTTGCTTCTGGATAAAAAGTTATTTGCGGTGTTCAAGATAAATGGAACACACTGCATATTCTTTAACAATGTTCTGCAACAGTAAGTTGCAAAGACTTCTAAGATTTTCATTTCCACCTTCTCAATTGTTTACATCGTGCAATCATATAGAACTGTTCCCAAACGTAACGGAATCAAGAATATTTCCATGGTCTCGAGGTTTATATTTTTGGGTGTTAACAATTCTTTCTTTTTGTAGAAATCTCTTTTTCTCATGCGAAATACTTGCAACTGTTTCTCTCTTATTTCTTCCTATTTTAAATGCTCCGTTTGCATACTAGCAAAATTCGTTATTCCCTCCAAGAATCAGCGGTGTAGATTCAATATCACTTTAGAATGTCTACAGGCTGTACCCAGGATTACCTTATGATTCTCTTTTATATGTGCGTATCGTAGGTGTCATAGCCGTACTGCGGCATTGCACTGATTAGCTTTGAATCATTGAATGCGTATTGGTGTTATTGTCACAAGCAGTTCTACTTTCTACTGTGTACTTTTCCTTGTGTTGAATTTGCATCATAAAAACATGATATCTGAAAATTATATAGTTTTACTTCATTTTAAAATCCTATTATTCCTCATGAACGAATATGCAGGAGAAGCGTCAATGGGAATTACACAGAAAAGTAAGGCTATCACCAACGACGCGGAGATCAAGGTCGAAGAGTACCCAGGGCGCCAGTCACCATACCAACGTCACCATTTTCAGTAATTACACACAGTACCCCATACCGCAGTGACATTGCTTGCTTATCTTCGAACGGAGTATCGGCAGCAATTCCTAATTCTCTTCTTCCGTATCAGCAGTTACGCAGCAGCCTTCGTGAAATCGCAGGCTGGTACGACCACGACACAAGCTGAAAAACTTTTCACTCCGTGCGCTCTGTGTTGTTTCTGTTTACGCGACGAGGATCCACGCCGCTCCTGTGACGTCAATAGGAGCACAATGAGCATTGTCACGGCACAGAACAGTTACGCAATGCTCTGACAAGTTAGGCTCACGCGGAAGCCGACGAGCAAACCTATAAAAGTCACGTCGTGCAGAAATAGAATGTCAGGCGTGAGACCACGTGCCTCTGTATACCCTGTCTGCTAGGTTGCCAACGAACAAGGGATACAGGCAAGTCAAGTTGTTTTCATTAACAAACGTCCTTGCGTATCTGAAATGTCATGTTTGAGTGATGTGGTTTCGGAGGTATTGTAGAATCGTTACAGTCCGTCTGCACGTACGTTGCAAGTCATGTTTCAATACACGGTTACGGAAAATCGGGAGCAGCGCAACTGTTCCACTTCAAAATCATGTTCTTCCTTCTTGACCTTTATACTGCACCTTCACGGGCGCGGTATGTCGATAACTGGTATTGGTAATGTTAGTCGTTGCATGGTTGTTGTTGTTGATGTGGTCTTCAATCCTGAGACTGGTTTCATGCAGCTCTCCATACTACTCTATCCTGTGGAAGCTTCTTCATCTTTCAATACCTACTGCAACCTACATCCTTCTGAATCTGTTTAGTATATTCATCTCTCGGTCTCCCTCTACGATTTTTACCCTTCACGCTGCCCCCCAATACTAAATCTGTGATCCCTTGATGCCTAAGAAAATGTTATACCAACCCATCCCTTTTTCTGGTCAAGTTGTGCCACAAACTTCCCTTCTCCCCAATCATATTCAACACCTCCTCATTAGTTATGTGGTCTACCCATCTAATCTTCAGCATTCTTCCGTAGCACCACATTTCGAAAGCTTCTATTCTCTTCTTATCCAAACTATTTATTTTCCATGTTTCACTTCCATACATGGCTAAACTCCATACAAATAATTTCAGAAACGACTTCCTGGCACTTAAATCTATACTCGATGTTAACAAATTTCTCTTCTTCAGAAACGCTTTCCTTGTCATTGCCAGTCTACATTTCATATCCTCTCTACTTCGACCATCATCAGTTATTTTGCTCCCCAAATTACAAAATTCCTTTACTACTTTAAGTGTCTCATTTCCTAACCTAATTCCCTCCACATCACCCGACTTAATTCGACTACATTCCATTATCCTCGTTTTGCTTTTGTTGATGTTCATCTTATCTTCCTTTCAAGACACTGTCCATTCCGTTCAACTGTTCTTCCAGGTCCCTTGCTGTCTCTGACAGAATTACAATGTGATCGGCGAACCTCAAAGTTTTTATTTCTTCTCCATGGATTTTAATACCTACTCCGAATTTTTCTTTCGATTCCCTTACTGATTGCTCAATATACAGACAGATCGAATAACATTGGCGAGAGGCTACAGCCTTGTCTCACTCCTTTCCCAACCACTGCTTCCCTTTCATGCCCCTCGAATTTTATAACTGCCATCTGGTTTCTGTACAAATTGTAAATAGCCTTTCAAGACACTGTCCATTCCGTTCAACTGTTCTTCCAGGTCCCTTGCTGTCTCTGACAGAATTACAATGTGATTGGCGAACCTCAATGTTTTTATTTCTTCTCCATGGATTTTAATACCTACTCCGAATTTTTCTTTCGATTCCCTTACTGATTGCTCAATATACAGACAGATCGAATAACATTGACGAGAGGCTACAGCCTTGTCTCACTCCCTTCCCAACTACTGCTTCCTTTTCATGCCCCTCGACTTTTATAACTGCCATCTGGTTTCTGTACAAATTGCAAATAGCCTTTCGCACACTGCATTTTACCCCTGCCACCTTCAGAATTTGAAAGAGAGTATTCTAGTCAACATTGTCAAAAGCTTTCTCTAAGTCTACAAATGCTAGAAACGTAGGTTTGCCTTTCCTTAATCTATTTTCTAAGATAAGTCGTAGGGTCAGTATTGCCTCGCGTGTTCCAACATTTCTACGTAATCCAAACTGATCTTTCATCAGGTCGGCTTCTACCAGTTTTTCCATTCCTCTGTAAAG
This sequence comes from Schistocerca gregaria, assembly GCF_023897955.1. Classification (NCBI taxonomy): domain Eukaryota; kingdom Metazoa; phylum Arthropoda; class Insecta; order Orthoptera; family Acrididae; genus Schistocerca; species Schistocerca gregaria. Next base: position 783,382,955 of record NC_064922.1, read on the forward strand.
AACTCGTGTTAGTATTTTGCAGCCGTGACTCATTAAACTGATAGTTCGGTAATTTTCACATCTGTCAATACCTGATTTCTTTGGTATTGGAATTATTATATTCTTCTTGAGTCTGAGGGTATTTCGCCTGTCTCATACATCTTGCCCACCAGACGACAGAGTTTTGATAGGGCTGGATCTCCCAAGGCTATCAGTAGTTCTAATGGAATGTTGTCTACCCCCGGGGCCCTGTTCGACTCAGGTCTTTCAGTGCTCTGTCAAACTCTTCACGCAGAGCTCTTATGCCCTACCAGCCCCCCTCCCCGGTGCCCACCCCTCCTTTCGCCCCCTCTGGGATAGAATTTGTGTTCCTCAACCGTTTGCGTCTAATGTTATCTCATGTAAAGTGTGAAACCATTTTCTAAATGTTTGCAAATCATGTAGCTGTGATGGGATGTGGATACCAGGCCTGTATTCACATAGTTGGATGTGGAAAACCTCATAAAAACTGGATACAGGGTTGCCGGCACCCCAGCCCTCGTCGTTAGTACGGCATGGTCGTTTGCATATGTGTCCGGTGCGTCTCCTCGAATCCTGAGAAGCTTGCTAACGCGGTCATCCACATCCATACGGGTCTTCTATTTAAGAATCACATTCCCTGAGACTTACAGATGTACTTTCATGACGAAGCTTCCTGGTCCAGCAAAATTTGTAATACTTTTCTAAAAACTCATTCCTAGACATGCTACAACCCTACAGTCGTTGCATGAGCTATCACAAATCTCGGTACAACTTCACTGGACCGATGACTTCGCCAATTACAGTATTTTTAAATATCTGTAAAATGACCCTCGTTCTTAATGTACTCTACAGTTTCTTGCAATAATATATTACGTCGATATCGAAATCGTTAACCCGATTCACCCATAAATTTATTTGTTAATGACAACTATTTTCAGTGAGTCAGTCATTGTCTTTCTTAATGACTTCCTGCCAGTTTATTACCTGTTCATTGTGCCTTTCTTGATCAGTTCTGAAACATTTATAAGCAAATGATGACATAAAACTGGTAAATGCCACAAGCGCAGGAATGTAGATCTGTTTATTTTATGTTGTAAATACATTGTATGTACTCGTTTACGTAGTCTACGGACGCATACCAGCAAGTTCACTATTTGGGTGTTCCAGTTTATGCAGATTAAAATTCCATGATAGATATTACATGTTTATTTAATCACTATCTTTTACATTTCATTTTAACCTTCATTGCTGCTACCAACACAAACTTAGAAAATAGTTCTGCAGCAGACGGGGCAACTCGCACGAGTGTCCTCAGCACAAGCTAACTTTCTGACTGAGGAGATTCTACATGAGACAACGTTACTTATGTCGAAATTTACAAGCTAAAAGGTATCAGATGTGTTTATCTTTGGCTGAAGGACAAATTCAGAAATTTATAAGTATATGAGAATCTTAAGCAGTGTCGCTCGCAGACTACCAGCTGTTCCATCGTAGGGAAATTCTACGACTACTTATAGCTGTTTTATTGCAGGATAAAAATAGCATCTGTGACATTTCAGAACCACGACAACTACTCCTCTCTTAGGTTTCAAAACTGCCAAAATAATAAGTTGTTCATATGTTTAAAAGTTATGTATGAAGTTAAGATTTTCTTTTAGTGACTGTTAACGATATAACATGTTTTAATGAAGTTGTCTTACTTAATTCAGAATTTAATGAAATATTTTACTACGATTCAGATCCCTGTATCGATATCACTTGACGCAATGGGTTGCTTGCAATAGCACAATACCTGTTCTAATTGAAGAGTTGCTGTTCAGCGTATAGAACACGCCGTGTATCAGTTGTGTATGTGCAGCTCTATCAGTTCCCACAAAGCCTTTCAGGTCACCGTGAACAATGTAAAGTGTTTTATCGATTAAAGACAGTATAATGTAATCTGTACACATCTTCAGTCTCCATACCGTCAGCAATTCAGCGAGTAAAATAACAATTATTACAAGGATTACTCATCATGTTACAACGTGCCAAAAGCTCGTTGAAATGTACGTTGGATTCACTTTCAGATAACCACACGCAGAAATTTACTTAGTGTGGCTAATATTTTAATGACGTCGTGGTGTTCCCTGAAAGATGTGTTATTTGTTGTACAATTTAAGTGTAAATGGAATTTTACGCAAATTCAGGTTATGAACCATAGACAATCCGGTTTGCACATCGAACTCATTTATCGACCACCCTCGTACAAACTAGCAGGTAACAAGAATTATACCTCACGACACAGCTCTTTGCTGCAGTTCGCTTAGTGCGGCACTGCTGTTGTTCCCTTTTAGTGAGCGAGGATTCAGAACCGTTACAATTCCATACAAAGTTGCTGAAAAACTGACTACTAAAGGGAGTTGTAGAGGGTAAAGCTGTAGGGGAAAGCAGAGATTAGGATATATCCAATAAATAATTGAGGGCTTCAGTTGTGATTGCTACTCTGAGATGAAGTTGGTTTAGGAGAGAAATTTTGGTAAATGAAACTGTATAGATGACTTAAGCGGACGTGGACGTGAACGGCCTGCGTTTTTATGCTTCTCTTTCGGTGCGCGTTACCCGTGAGCTGCAGTGCGGAGGAAGTTTCGATCAACACTGAATGACATTAACTGAAGCTGTACAAGGAAATTTATTAAATTGTCAGTTATAGTTTAAGAATTACAACATTTGTCTAATAGATGGTCTGGTGCATCATCAGTCTAACAGCATTCATACTGTGGCAGGCTGCTGAAACATTCATAGGAACACGTTATGACTCTCGTTTTGTAGTTTGTAGTACATCTCAGGAAACAGAGTAATCTTTATTATAGCACATAATTATTTTGCTCAGAAATTACCGCTAAAATTATATGCAGAATGACAAACATAGATATTTTCTGCAATTTATTACGCATAATAAAATGAGACTGTACCATTCTTCACTTGGGAGAAATTTGGTGAACATAGCTCGAACCGTAGTGAAGATATATGTACCTAAAGTTCGGAAAATGTAGCTCGAGAAAATGAGAAAAGACTGTTCACAGTGCTTTTGACTCACCGAATGCCTCTTTCAGAACATTCCAGCAGTATATTCTTGCTGGCCAGCTGTTTCTTTATCCTCTACATTTTTTCAGGGCTCCTTTCCTTACTTTGAGCTCTTCAGTGGTGGCCTCAGCAGCCATTCAGCTTCAACTACTCGCTGACGATCTATGGCAGTCGGAGGAACTATCATATTGTTTCCTCGTTAAATGGCCAATTCGTTCGTTATTTTTGTCCTGCTAATTGCACCATCATTGAAACAGATGACAGCATCCATCACACCTATTATGAGTACCGTCCTTCCAACAAACACTGTTTTTGGCACTTGTTGCCACACACAACTGTTGATACTCTTATTATGGTTCTGTGTGTGGCCATGTAGACATCTGCTAAATAATTTTGTATCTACAAAGTCCCTGCATAGTGACTTCATTGTTGCTTGACTGGCAGTGCGACAGAGAATTGAAAGGAGACGTGGCGGTGTACAGACTTTTGTTCAAAGAGCGTTTAAGAACAAATAAACAATTTGAAAGTTAATAATGAACACGTTTTTGGAAATTTGTCTTTCAGATGTAGATAACTTTTTTTTCTACTTTTCAGTCATTTTCACTTCCAGATCCCCTTAATATTAAGCAATGTACCCACAAAAATCCACAATTATCTTCGAGTCTTTCAGTATATTCATTTCCTTTATTATCAGTAGACCAACTTGTAGAGGGCTGCATCATAGTAATCAGAGAAAAAACAATATATGGGGAATCCCAAAACCGTTGCGTCAAACTGCAAGGAATTTTACAGAGTCTCTTGAGGAATAATTCGAGGATAGGAGTCCACGCACGGAAACGCCAACCAACAGCGCTACAGTGCATCGAAGTTGTGTGTACCGGCGCCTGCCACTTGGCTACCCCCTCGGCAGCAAACTTGGCTTCGCACGATGGCGGACCGTAGGCGGAACGTCTCACAGTGTTGTTCAGCGATTGCGACTGATGGCCACAAGCACCAGTGAAACGATGGAGCTGGCTGGTACTTAGAAAGGCTTTGTCTTCTACGAATACGTTGCTCTGTTGCCTTGCTCGATGACCGTTTTCGGACATGGGTTTCTATCCGCAATTTATTTTTTCTCCTGGAACCCTCGAAAAGCATAGATGTTTTTCATTATACTGGAGGAAAATAAATTTCAGATGCAAACCCCCAAAATCATCATCCACCAAAGCAACAGAGCATCCTCATTTGCGTACAAGTCTGCATGCAATGAATGCTGAAGCAGAAATGAGCGGCATGCAGTGCAGGTACGTATACACACAATTGTGTTGATATTCTGACACAGTGTAGCACGAGAGCTCTACTTGACGGTATCTGCACAGCTAATGCCGATACCGCTCAACTTTCTGTCAGACTTTAGGATGAATCTCGATTTGTTTTTTGTTACAGGTTCGAACGTCAACGTTAAGTAACGCTGTATCATTCATTGTAAGAGCTATCGAGTGCACTTACAGAAGGTATACGGTTGCATTTCAAAAAAACCTACTTGCTTTAATATCTCCACTGATACCAGCGGTAAAAACATTAACTAAACACAAAAATACGTTCCCTCATCTCCCTAACATTTACCGAGAAGCGCGTTTCGATATGTGTAACGGTTCACGAAATAAAAGTGGAGTAACATCTAACGTGACTCATCCTGTATATATATTGTGTATAAGAAATGAAGGCAGAAATGAAGAAAATGAGAGCGCTGGTAGAGTGGGCCATAATGAGAATATCTGACATAGCAACCCATGTCCTCATCCCAGGACTGATGACGTAGCAATCTGGGCGTCGTTCAACAGCGTGGCCCGCCACCAAGAGAGTAGGCGCACAACATGGCCTATGAGTCGTCATATTAGCAGGTCTGCAGGGCAATGTTTTCAACGTATTTGTGACATCAAGGTAAATGAAAAGTCGGCGTGAAGTTTTATAGCTTTTATTTGAAAACAAATACAAAAAGTGCTCTGAATTACGCCCTCCTGCTTATGCATGCCGTGCGACGACGCTGGACTTACTATCACTCTCTTTCAAACACTCCTGACAAAGTGGAAATTGCATCGGAGGGTGCCATATTATGCGCTACCAGCTATTTACCAGTCTCAATGAGTATAAACAACAGATTTTGTTGGTCCCAGAAGAAAAAAATCAGGACGGGGGAACGTGCAGGCCATGCCAGCGACACTTCGCGCCTTCTCCAGTTATGAGGAGTTTCACCTAAATGCATTCGCACTGCATGTGCGAAGTGCTAGGGTGCGCCATCGTGTTGGTATCACATACGCTGTCGCACTTCGAGTGGAATGCGTTCCAACAACTGTGGCAGTTTTTCTCGTAAAAGGATCACGCATCTGCGTTCATTCGCCGGGGGAACATGTATGGACCGTCCAGATTATCGCCTAACAAACCAGCCCAAATATTGACAGCGAAGTGATCTTGGTGACCACGAACCGGAATGGCATGCGTATCTTCCATTGGCCACAAAAGTTGATTGTGGCTGTTGAACATATCCTCTCGTGTAACGGATTCAACATCGTTAAAAACGGTTTGGAAAGTCCGAGCCGGCCGTTGTGGCCTTGCGGTTCTAGGCACTTCAGTCTAGAACCGCGTGACCGCTACGGTCGCAGGTTGGAATCCTGCCTCGGGCATGGACGTGTGTGATGTCCTTAGGCTAGTTAGGTTTAAGTAGTTCTAAGTTCTAGGGGACTGATGACCACAGATGTTAAGTCCCATAGTGCTCAGAGCCACTTGGAAAGTCCGATTGAATGGCACACCTTGGCAGAAATCACTGGCAGAATTCAGTTCGTCGTGGAAACAGTCTGGGTTAAGGGCGTGAACCTTCTGAGATGCAAATCGACTTTATGGCACACGTACAAATTATGTAGTGACTTACACCCATTTCCCTGCAACACGTGGCGAACTTGTTCCTCTTCAAACACTGGTGTACGCACTGTACATTGACGACCGCGTCCGTCAGGCCTTCACACCTGTAACACAAAATGAATACACCGGGTTCCGAAGTAGGCCTTCAATGCACATGTGCAATTACGAGAACGTTCAAGGGGAAAACATACCTCAAGCGAACCTGTCTCGCGAAGGGGTTTGTGGATGATAGTAAGTGTACGTCGATCTCGATTCGGCAACCGCCGAACGTACAAACGTTAGACATAGTGAGCATATCCATCCGCCGTCCCGTAAGCACAGTGAATATATAATTTTCGACGACACCCTGTAGGATCGGGCAAAGCATCGTGCCTCATTTGAGCATTCTTTCTGATCTTCCGCGAGTCTCTCATTTTTTCTTCATGGAGTGTCTGTTCATCCTTAGTCCAGTTTGTCCCTTCTTTCTTTGGACTTCGTTCCCTGGCTAACATTCAACTAGAAAAACGTTTCTTTGTACATGTTTCTGTCTTGAACTTCTATTGGATCGATTCTTTCTTTTTATAGGTCAACTTTAACTTGTATGATCCATTGTAATGTTGTGTTGCTCCCTTGTATGTATGGCAGAAATCTGCTAATGTTTCCATAAAATTTTAACCTTCTTTCCCTGATATCTGCTGCTAGGTCTGATATCTTTTCTGTGCGTTTCCTAGAATGTAATCTATATCCTTCTTCTGTCAGCTTTGGACCGAGAATTTTTTTCATTTTTTTCGTTCTTCCTTCAGTATGCTTACCATGTCGCATTTCGTATGCAGCAGTGTCAGTGTCTCACTTGCATGCAGTGTTTCTGTCTTGATTACTGTGTTCTAGAGTCTGATCTGTGTTTGAACTGACGTGCATTGCTTATTATATGTATCTTGTGTTCAGGCTTAAGCTCTCTTCATTTTTTGTAGTCCAATCTTCTGTGAGATTTTTTCTCTTCCTGTAAGCTCGTGGGTTTTACCTAGACTTTTGCAGTGTGTGACTATTCATCTTTCCGTATTTTGTGTGTTTAATTTTGAGCAGCAGAATCCAGACTGCTGGAAAGTGATGCTCTAGCCAACTTTTTCTGCCCATTCTTTCAACATTTCTCTCTATTTACTGTTGCTCCGTTATCCGAGAGCGTGGTGAGGTCGTCTGCGAAAGCTGGGTTTCTATCTTGTCCCGGGATCGTCCTGGCCATGATAGTTTCCAGTGTTTTGGATTTTAAATTCTCTTTCCCATTTTCTCAATACTTTGTCCAGGGTTAGGTTGAACAATAGTGAGAATAATCCATCATTTGGCGCATTCCATTTCTTATCATGAAGGGATCAGAGATTTCACCCATGAATTTAACTTCCGATATTGTGTCAGACAATGTCTGTTTGATTACCCGTAGTGTTTTTGGGTCGAGTCCCTGTCTGTCAACAACATCGTATACTTTTTCGAAATCTATAGAAGCGCAAATGGTTAGAGTATTCCTGATAGCGTTGTATTGTAGTATTGTTTTCACACTGGAGGTTTACCGTGTGTATGAACTACTGGGGCGGAGGCCTTGCTGTATTGACCAATTTTGTGTTCTAATTGTTCTTGTGTTCTCTGGAGTAAGCACGCTGAGCAATTTTTTTAGGTGACATATAGTAGGGGGATACCTCTGTAGTTGAAGCTTCCTAGCAGTCTCATTCTGGAAACTTCTGTAGTTGTTCACCTTCGCCGTTTCTTGTGCAGCGGGTGGATATGTGCATATTTCCGGTCGTTATAGACTTTTGTCGGAGGTTCATAAGTTGTTCTGCAACGATGCCGTCTTCACCGGACGTCTTATTGCTTTTTAATTTAAGTATACATTTGGGAATCTCTTCACACGTTGTTTGGAGTGATTCTGGGTGTGTGGAGTTGCAATCCTGTGTTGGAAATTTTTTTTCAAGTTCAGGTCAGTTAAGGAGATCAGAATATCAGCGTGGCAGTTCCTAACAATTCTCCTGATTAGCTAACGCGAGTTTTCCATCTTGTTTTCTGAAGCACAGGTTTTGAGGTGTGTACCCGCGGAGCTTCCTTGCGGAAATGCTGTAGAATTCTCTCGTGTTGTGATTTTCCTCTGTAGAATCCAGATGCTTCTTATTGTATTTCCTCTTGTTTGGCCTAATGCGTTTTGCTGTCTGTTTTCTGGATTCGTTAAAACAATATAAGTATTATGAGGAATTTTTTACTGTTGCATTCCTGGAAGAATTTTTTGCGTCTGCCTAGCACATTTTGACAGTCTGAGTCCCACCATGTGCGTTTAGTGTTCTTTTTCTGTGGTATGACTTCTTTTGCTTATTGTGTGATCTGTCCGTTGAGTTCTTCCCATGTATTTGCTTGTTGTCTTTCAAATTCCTCTTTAAAAAAAATCACAATATTGTGTGTGTATGGAATTCTATTAATGTCTTGAACTCAGTTCCAGTGAGAACAGTATTTCCAACTGCAAGCTTCACACTGTGATGAAGTGAGCCTTACATTTTTTGCATTAGGTGATGGTGCTGTACAGCGAAAAGATATACTTGCAGGTGTGTATCAGCCCAAAAATTGTGCCTAACTACCTGATGACGAAACCGTAAAAGGCTTCCAAACCGAATTAAGGCCAACAGCAGATACAGTTGAGTGGATAATTAGGATGGTTGGTTGGTTAATGTGGGAGATGGGACCAAATAGCGAGGTCATTGGTGCCATCGGATTAGGGAAGGATGAGGAAGGAAATCGGTAGTGCCCTTTCAAAGGAACCATGCCGGTATTTTCCTGATGGCCGGACGTGGGTTTGAACCGTCGTCCTACCGAATGCAAGTCCAGTGTGCTAACCACGGCGTCACCTTGCTCGGTGTGGATAAGTAGTATGAAAATATTCCCTGAGCTCCAAAAAAAGATACGAAAATAGTAAGTAAACAATCGCTGTATTTGCGCATCAATCAAACCTTGGAAGGTACCAGGTTGTAATGGAATGCAGCACATACCTGATGATTCATCAAGTTTAAAACTGGGTGCTATGGTTACGCTGAAAACTGGAGTGAGTGCTGGTAATGGAATGTAAGACAGCGGGCAGAGGAGCACATGCTGACATGAGGTCTGAAGTGTGAGAGAAGCTCTTTCTGCTTCGTTAGAATGCTGCAAAGAGGGAGGCTTGGACGGTTTGCGTCATCCAGCTATGGAGATTCAACGGTGTAGCCAGCCTTGCGCCCCTAAAAACACCAGAGTCTGCTAAAATCTGAGGCAAAAAATCACATCTCTGCATTTATGTCGTGTATGTCTATTTCTTTATGAAGAAAGTATTTAATAAACTGAATTCATGTTTAAGTTTGTTTCTTTTTGAAAACCATTGAGTATATAAATTGCGTTAAAAGCAAAAGTAATGTGAAGGGAAGTCTCTTATTGACTGCCACAAACATTCGTTGTATAAGCTGTACAGGAGATAAGATAGCTCTCAAAAAAACTCTGTCACACGCACGGCGCGTGAAGGCACAAGACTTGCAGAAATACACGTGCAACCAATGGACACAGAATAGTTCTGACTTTCGTATTTAACAACTGTGATAAGTTGTTTTGTACCTGTTACCTTGCACCATTTGTGTTAGTTTTTCATATCAGTTAAGAGTTTTAGGAATATAATAACAGGTTCATAAATACTGAAGTACAAAGTACTGATGTTTGCACCAACAATATTTATTCTACAGTTCGTAGTGAACCGGCTTTCGGCTTCCTGGATCATCCTCAGATAACTTTCCAATTATTGTGAACTCTAGTACTGTACGTTTTGAAATTCACAAAAAGCTATGAACAAATTCTCTATGATTAAAAGTATAAGAATGTCAATACGAAAACCGTACACAAGTAAGTACTGGAGCAGACGAAGTAGGTGGGGGTAATGAAGAGACAAAGAAAAGGGGCGGGGCGTAGAAGAACGCGGGCATAGGAGAGGAAGGAGTCAATGGAATATGAGTGACGAACAACTGTATTATTTGCGACACGCATATTATCTTATGGCAAGTATGAATAATGAAAGTCAATTTTATCATTGAGGATTTGTGTTCACTGGTAGCCATAATTGCAAGTTATGTTAGTTTTCTGCCTTTATTTGCTCTACAAAGGAAGTCATATTTAATATAATACTAACGCATTCAGACCATATGATACTGTAGTGTCTGTGTTGTTCAGAATTACGATGCAATATCCTTTCGCACATGTCTGCATGCATGCATGCATATATGCATGTCAGAAGGAACGTTACATCGTAATTCTGAACAGCACAGTCACTACAGTATCATATTTATCTGCCGACACCGGGCAAGCGATTTTCTGTTAAAATGTCTACCCTGTACGGGAATAAACATAATGGATGTAGTATAACTGCAGGTTGTGGACACATGCTTGATTACATATGGAAGTTTGGGTCCGGGCATCAGGCATGTTCGGATTTTCTATTGGTAAGGCGACCGGTTGTGATAAGCAGGTTCGAATCCTGCTCCAACACAAAATGTGGTTGTCGTCATTCCATTATGCAGCTGACGGTTGTCCATATTCGCAGTTGCGAAAACATTTCATGCAATCAGAGCCTGTTCAGCAAAGATGAATTATTTCTGTTTTAGTCCTCAGTTCCCTTTACCCTCTACTAGTTATACCTCAACCACATTGACCTGCATGTAACTTCCTGCACAGATTGCAGGAAACACTGTAAATTCCATGTAGTTCTTAAGTTGCAATCTTGTCCTTACTAATAAACAGACTGGGGCAACAGTATTCCTAGTACAGAAAGCTAGTTTGCATATGTCTCAGATTTTAGTTTGATGGCAAGTACCTATCCAGTCCTACCTTTATGTAATATGGATGCCCATAGTAGCCACTGTGATTTACTGCCTTCTGAGGTGGACAGAGAATATCGTTAGCGTCCTTCTCTTCTTCCTATTAAGTACGTTAGTAATTACGGTAGGACTATATACTTTTCTGTATGAAATTTCTTTAATTATTTTTAATTCATTTTCAAAACCTTATTTGATTTGCGGTATAGGCAGCAGGTTGTGCTCCAAGGAGTGGGACGGCTTTACAGTCTCGGCCGCAGGTTCGAATCCTGCCTCGGGCATTGATGTGTGTGATGTCCTAAGGTTAGTTAGGTTTAAGTAGTTCTAAGTTCTAGGGGACTGATGACCTCAGACGTTAAGTCCCATAGTACTCAGAGCCATTTTAACCAAGGAGTGGGAGGTTACATGGCTGTGTGTTATGGAATACTGGGGATTGGTAGGTATAAAAGTGTCTGTGGATGTTACTTTTTATGTATCTTAAATGTTTTTGCTTGATAATCTTAAGGCCTACGAGGTTGAGTGAGTTCCTTCCCAACTCCATCAATTTGCTGCAGCATGTATTTAAATGCTAAAAAAAATCTGTTTAGTTGTCTGGTGGTACCTTTACATACACACAGTACATGGTTCAAGTAAGGGTACTTTAAAACTTAGAGCTCATTATCTAGAAACGTTTGCTTAGAATTATGTAAGCCGGCCGCGGTGGTCTCGCAATTCTAGGCGCGCAGTCCGGAACCGTGCGACTGATACTGTCGCAGGTTCGAATCCTGCCTCGGGCATGGATGTGTGTAATGTTCTTAGGTTAGTTAGGTTTAAGTAGTTCTAAGTTCTAGGGGACTGATGACCACAGCAGTTGAGTCCCATAGTGTTCAGAGCCATTTTTGTAGCATAAATCACCAGTCACATTTTAGAAAAAGAATAAAAAATAATTAAAAGAATTTCATTACATTAATGGTGACAGACATACACTGACTAATAACATACTTAGCAGAAAGAGACATAGAGGATAGCAGTATTTCTGTATCCTCCTAAGAAGACACTACAACACAATGATAACAAATGGGCCCCCATAGTATAGGTAGGCAGAAATTCACATGTACTTATCAGCAAGCTAAAATTGGGGTAATATACACCAGCTTCCTACACTAGGATTAATGCCCACATTCTTCTTAACAATAAAGACCTTTAGACAACGTCGAGAATAATATTCGCAGGTCAGTAATGTAGGGCTACAGCTACTGGACTGCTCCCTTATCATAAAGACGAGATATTTTGTCCCTATGAAGTTGTAGTCTATGCCAGTACTCACTTGCGTACCGTATTGGTTTTCACATTCTTATACAGGGTGACACACGGGAGACGGACGGTTTTGAACTGCGTAGTACTGAGGGCGCGGTGGTGGGAGCTGGTCGTGGTGGGGTAGTTCTGATCCACACAAGACGCCATTTCATTTACTCAGTCACTTCGCAGCAGTGTTTGTCTATGACAGTTTCGTGAAAAGTGGTGAGTCTACGATTGCTACACAACGATTGTTTCTTGCCCAGTTTAATGTCGGTCGACATAGAGCTGTTCCGAGCCGTAACACAATCCTCAGATGGGTGGAAAACTTCAGATCAGCTGGAAACATACTGGATATGAAGCATCCTGGCCCGAGACGCAGAGTAACGACACCAGAAAATGTTGAAAGGGTAAGGCAAGCGGCAGTCAGGAGCCCAAGGACGGTCAGCTAGACGTCATGCCAGCGAGTTACGAATTAAACGTGAATCGGTTGGACGAATTTTCGATAAAGAATAAAATTCCATCCCTACAAAATGCTCATTGTCCAACAACTTTAAGGAAACTGATTTTGCTGTACTAGAAGACTTCGCTTACAGAATGCAAGTGATTTTGGGATCGAATGAAAATGAAGTTTTATTGATGAGCGGTGAAGCTCATTTTTATTTAAACGGGACCGTGAATAAGCAAAACCTACGTTACTGGGCTCCAGAGCATCCACACCTTATCCACCAGCGTACTCTACACTCAGGAAAAGTAATAGTTTGGTGTGCTCTTGGCATTATTGGGCCTTATTTTTTGAAGAGAACGGGGCCACAGCTACTGTTAATTCGGTTCGTTACCTTCGTATGCTTGAAACATTCTTGAAACCAGAACTAAGAAGACGACGACTCCCTTTAAAACGCGTTTGGTTCCAGCAGGATGGGGCAACATCGCACACCGCAAACACTTCAATGACAGTTCTTAGACGCATGTTTCCTGGCCGGATTATCTCACGTTTTGGCAGCGTTCCTGGGCCTCCCTGGTCTCCCGACTTGTCAGTATGTGACTTTTTTCTGTGAGGGTACCTTAAGAACTGTGTCCATAACCACAAACCACGAAATTTGGACGAGTTGAAGAATGCAATCATTCAAGAAATTGCTGCCATCCCTCTAGAGATTTCCGTGTGATAGAGGATTTTGAGAAGAGAATTCAGTCCTGCATTCGAAATGATGGACATCACCTCGAAGACATTATTTTTCACAAATAACTTTGTTAACTGAAATGGCAAATATTGACAAATAAAGAGCTTTGATTTTGTGTAAATAAACATGCTTTAATTTTAAAGTTTGGTAAGTATTATTTCATTAAAAACCGTCCGTCTCCCGTGTGTCACCCTGTACTTTTAAACACGAACTATAATATAACTGTGTTATTTGTTCATAACTTCGTTTGTTACTTCACTACACTTGTGTTTTACACACAGGTATATAGTCTGAATTTTCACATACGTCGAAATAATCAATCTTTGTGCAGCTATAAATTCTCGCTCACGTTTTGAGAACACACTGTTTAGTCTTAAGTTATCCTAGAATGGCTTACAATGCTGAAAGCCGGTACACAAAGACCTATAAAGTAAATATTGTTGTGAAACTACAAAACTAATATTATTGTGTTCCAATTTTTAATATGACTATGTCTCCCCGCCAGGCCGAATATCCCGTAAATAGCAGATTAATTTACGAACAGAGTTCGGCAACGTTAACCGAAGAAATGAATTGCATCTTGTTGGCGTGAGCTTTCTTTTTTTTTCTTTCTTTTAAAGGATAAAGGCAACTTCGAAACTCAATTACATATATTGATAACAATAATAATTCCGCGTGGCTCAATGGCCTGGATGGACGGACGGACGGACGAAGGAATAATCTTAGAAGAGTTTCATTTTTATCAGTTGAGGTACGGAACCCAAAAAACGGTGTCCTCGTGATTTAGGTTCTTATACACCTGGTTTAGAACAGGTGTCGGCCCGGGCATTCTGTAAATCACTGCCGACGTTGTTTAAAATGCTGTATGTGGTGTGGTGCATGCATCAACTGTGCAAGAGAGAGCACAATGGAGAAGGTAGTTGGCGATCAATTGATTCTGGACAGTATAAAATAGATCGCGGTCCGCACGTCACTGATTCTACATGTACACGCACAGTAAGACCAACATACAAAAAGTTGATACCATCGCAAGTTCGACACGATTACTTAGATCTAGAATGATAAGAATAATTCCCAGAAGAAGCTCTGCTGTCATTATGATCTACGATCGCAGCCTATACAGAAGATTTGTCGACGCAAATCCACGACAGTCGTCTTTCATCATCAACTAATTAACAAGCAACCCCACATTCCGCCGCCCCCCCCCCCCTCCCCCATCGCCATGAACGCGGGGTGAATATTTCGACAGAGCAGACGACTCCCGAAGGTCTCCGTGCGCCTTACTTTTTGTACAGTGCGTCCAGCATTATTCTTAATAAATAAGCGTGACGCTGCAGTTGTTGTACAAAAGGAAAGCTCCATCTAGCGGCGTACAAAGCCGTTAGGAAAAGAAGCCCCTACATTAACAAGCGTGTTTTGCTTGTCGTAAATGCTTTATTACAGGTACTGACAGTATGCTCGTCTGCTTTCGTGGAAAGGGCCCCGCTCTCATTACGGAAGGGGGGATGACGGCCGGAATAGGAGCGGGTATTTTTCAGCGGCTGTTTGCCTCTGTCAGCGGCGTCGTTAGACGCCGCGACGTGGCTCTGCCCCTCACGCGCTGCGCACCGTTAATTAATCGGGCGCTGAGTCGGAGAGCGACTGCTTCCAGGCTCCTCTCAATGATCGATGGCGTCCTTCAGACGCCGTCTCCGGCCTTGACGGTGCTGATCTGGCGATATTTCCGAGTAATTATTTCGTTATGTTAACAAGCCTCACCATTATGTATGCAACTGTTGCCTCACAGGCACGTTTTGAGGGGGTTGGTAACGCATTTTTGTATTCGACTGAGAAGCTGTCTGTTTTTTTTTTTTAATTGCGGACCGAATAATTTATTCGCGATGTTTGGTGAAAGATTATAATTACAAAACGACTTTTTTGCATAATTTGTGCTATTAATTTTCGGATTTCCTTCATGTCTGACCGAATACACCAACAAACTTTTCTGAAAAAAAAAAAGAGAATACAGTTTATTTCAGAATGTGACGCACAGATTCTTCTTGCGACGTTTTCCGCTGCGCATGAGGTTTCTTCGTGCACCAGGCGGTTCAAAATACGAATGTCGTTCAATAAGTAATGCCTCAGGTTTAAAAAAAATTTAAAAAAAGACACATTAGTATACATAGACAATTGTGCTTGTTGGTGCTTCACATCTTGTAAGAGGTCCATAACTAAGTAATTTATTGCTAGCGCACTTGAGCAGATGTACTTTCGATGGATTGCTCACGCGTGCCTGCAATATGTAAGCTACAAGAGAATCTCAGGCCAGAGAGCAGTGTTGGCTGTAGTAAGAGCAGTGGGAGTAGGAGTAAGTAGTAGTGAGCAGTCGTGTGTACGGAGTTGGCTGGGCCGGTCGTGGGGAGTGATGGCGGCGCCTGAGCGATGTAATATAAGATAAAAGCAACCGCACGCATATGTAGTTTGTTACATATGAATTTATACTATTGTTATATCAAGTCCCATGTAAAAGTTTGAAAAAAAATCTTTTAATAATAATACTTTTCTTAAATTAACTTTTTGACAACCATTCATCTGAATTTAAAGAATTTACTAATTTCTGCAATCCATGGTCATCTCAATTATCGTAAAGAAAAATCAGTCGTTTCCTTTTATACATGACAAATATAGCTGCCAACAAGGCACTGGGCTGATCCAGAAAAAAATTTTTATAGGAGCAGATATATACGCGTTATCCGGCGACTTCATTAAGGTAAGAATTTTCAATTTATTCAGAATGATCTTCCAGGGTCATGACGCGGCACTGCTGAGGTCCAAAATTTACCAGTTTAAATTCACAGTCAAATATTGAAAGGTTATAAGTGAGCCACAATTTTATTGACAGATTAGTCATTTTCGTATTGCGAGGTTACGGAAGTAAATTGTTGGGAGGTTACACTGAATGTGAATGATATACATATTTTTTATCTGTTGGGAGGTTGCAATCTGATGTTTGTTCTGTGCACCGGTAAAGTTTCGAAGCGTTCTGGCAGGTGGTAGAGCCGTAGTACAGCGTCAAAACGCCATCTACATACGACTCAAGTTGCAAGCAGTGTGCTGTTATTGAATTCTTGTGCGCAGAAAAAGAAACCGAGCTGAACACCCATAAACGTTTGTGTGCAGTTTATGGCGATGCTGCAGTTGATAGGAGAGCAATGGGGCGATGAGCACAGAAAGTTACAGTTTCAGGAAATGCAGAAACAGAACTCCATAATCAGCCTCGCTTAGCAATTCCTGCCACAGCCACTGCTTCAGAGATGATGAATCGTGCGGATGCCATTATTCGTGCCGACCGGCTCATCACAACTCGACAATTAGCTCTACGGTTGTCGGTCGGCTTTGGAAGCGCGTGTGCAGTGATCGAGGCTCTCGGATATTCAAAGAGGTGCTCGCGATGGGTTCCGCGAATGCTAACAGCGGACCACAAGATTCAGAGAAAGGCCAATTCATCTGAATTGTTGGAGCCTTTTGAGACCGATGGAGAGGCCTCTATGTCACGGATCGTTACGGGGGACGAAAGCTGGGTGCACTTCTTTGCGACAGAAACAAAAGCGCAATTCATGGAGTTGCATCATCCTCATTCACTACGAAAGAAGAAATTCAAGAAACTCCCCGTTCCGGAAAGGTCATTGTGACAGTCTTCATGGATTGTGATGGCGTCATTCTCGTGGATGTGATACCAAGAGGGTTCAACCATCAATTCAGAGGCACACGTGAAGTCTCTGAATAAGCTCAAGAACCGTTTCCGACGTGTTATATCGGACAAGAATCCAGCAGAAATCTTGCTCCAACACGATAATGCACTTCCACATACAAACCTGAGAACCCGGGAACACGTCGCCAAATTGGGTTGGACATCATTGCCTCATTCACCCTACAGTCCAAACCTGGCACTCTCGGACTTCCATCTCTTTGGACCGCTTGAAGATTCTCTATGGGGAACCCACTTTTAAGATGACTAGAGTGTCAGTCATGCAGTGAAAACATGGCTGCGACTACAGGACAAGGCTTTTACCGGCTGTGAATACATGTTCTTCCACAACGTTGGCGTACGGCCATAAAACGTGATGGATACAACGTAGAAAAATAGTACACGGACCAGACATTTTGATGTATATTGTCACCAAATGCTGATTCTTAACAATAAATATCTTCCGAGAAAAAAGTGTGGGGCATTACTTATTGAACGACCCTCGTATATAACGAGTACATGTTTAGTGAAATAGAGTGCTCTGAAAAGTTTTCAGAGAAGGTGAAGCCGAAGGCGTTTTGAAGTGGTATAACGGTTGTTCATCAGACGTCAAAGGAGATGATTACCTGGTAACGTGTGGATTGCCTCATAATTCCCAAAGCTGCGTATAAACGTCCCGTGGGGAGACCGAGGAGTAGTGGGAGGACAATGTGAAGGCCGATTTGAGGAGCCTCGGTGTTGAAGGGGAGTGAAAGGAAATATCCCAAGACAGGGACAGATGGCGAAAATGCGTTGCTGCGGTAATGGACTCTCGAGTTCGGTACGACCAGTAAGTAAGTAAGAAAGTAAGTAAGTGAGTGAGTATGAACTCGAGGGAATCATCTATGGAGAAGGTTACCATCAGTGGGCATCGACGGACTGGCTCTATTTCTCTGTGGATATTGACAACGAGAGCATTCTAGCAGTCATTAACTGTTGCCCCATGTTGGCAACGATCCACCATCTTACTTGTGTGTTCCTCCGCGAAGACACAAAGCAACAGTGGAAAAGGGTGGAATTTGGGCTATGTTCTTGTAATTGACTAGTATTAATGATTGAAGCGTCGTAGTTATATGGTAATAGCAGTTAAATTTAGACGCACGTCATCGGGAAGCACGAGAAATTCACACCATACTGTCATATTAACAACATAAAGTTATATGCTGTGGACCGTGACTAGCTGTTGTTAAAAGATACAGTGCGAGTTACCTTGAAATGCATAAGAAATCCATCATGAACCAAATTTAAGTATTAGTTTCCATGATATGTTTTCTAATAGTTTCTTGGTGTTCTGATATTCAAGCAAATCTGTTTTTGTTTTCTTTCGAAGGCTAAATTTATGCTTTTAGCCTGCTTGTTTTCAGTTACATGTCATTCAGCTTCAGATGCCCACAAAAAATTACTAAAAACAAAAAAAAAAAGAAATGCATTGCACTTATTTGGATGTGTGTAGTATTTGACAGCTATTACACTATATCCCATTTACGGAAACCGGCTGGTCCAATGAAGATAACCGAACCGATGACACATGCTTTTATTTATTCAAATATTTCACTATCAGTGTCACTCGTGACACAGTATGAACACATAATCATTATGGGCGACACAAACATCGACTTACAGCTAAAATCTCCCTCTGCCGAAAAACTAAGGCGACTGTTCCACTGCAATGATATGAGTTTAACACCGCTGGACCCAATTCATCACACGCCACACAGCCACACACTCATAGATATAATAGCAACAAAGCGACCAGATAAAATAATCCGCGCCAATCAGACATCCGCTCCGGGACTCTCTGCTCATGACGTGATATTCTTAAATTACTCAGTGCATACTACCAAAGAAAAATCTCACCTGGTAACCTACAGAAACTTAAAAAATGTTAACCATGGCGCTCTTCAAAAGGATTGCTCAGACATCCCTTGGCATGATATAAGCAATGAACCGACTTTAGACGGAAAAATTCGGCAATTATGTAGCAAAATTATTGCACTGTATGATGAACATGCTCCTCAACGCACTGTCAAGGTAAAGAGAGCTCCTGCTCCGTGGCTCACCACTGCATTACGCCAGTTAATGAATGAACGTGATGCTGCACACAGGGCCTTCAAGCGTAACCCAACTCCCGAGGCGTACGAAGCTTATAGGAAACTCCGAAACAGAACGAAGCAAAGCGTGAGGAATGCCAAAATCAGACATGCCCGCTCTGTCGTATGCGGCATATCAAAACCTGCTGCACTGTGGAAAAAGCTGCGCAGTTTAGGTATAGGGAAGCGAAGATATGACGCTGTTTATCAAGCGTTTGCAGAAGAATTAAACCATTTCTTCTCAACAGCTGCAAACTGCCACGCAGCGACAAATTACCAGCCCCAAGATATCAATCTCTCGAGAGACAAGTTTTTCCTAAAACATGTCACTACCGGCACAGTACACAAGGCAATTATGAGAATCTCTTCCGAGGCAGTAGGAAATGATGGAGTGAGCATTGGCATGATTAAAAACGTCGTAGACACTATTATTCCAGTTATCACAGACATCTTCAACCTGTCTCTTGTCAGTAGTATATATCCTACTGAGTGGAAGCAAAGTTTAATCCAGGCTATACCCAAGACTGACAACCCTAAGTCGCCAGGTGACTACAGGCCGATCAGCATACTACCAGCAATATCTAAAGCCCTAGAATACATCGTCCATGAAGAGCTGACGGATTACCTCAAAACTCATAACATCCATGACGAATATCAGTCAGGCTTTCGAAAGCACCATAGTACAGCAACTGCATTAATCAAAGTAACTGATGACATTAAACATGCTATGGACAGACGTGAAGCTACTATCCTAACACTGCTTGACTTTAGCAAGGCTTTTGACACAGTTGACTTCGATATATTACTAATTAAAATGAAACAGCTGAATTTCTCAATCAGCGCAATACACTGGTTCGACAGCTACCTCAAAAACAGAAGTCAACAAGTCGTTTGTGGGTCGGAAAAGTCATCATGGAAAAGCGTGCACTCTGGAGTTCCCCAAGGCTCCGTCCTTGGTCCACTACTCTTCTCACTGTACATTAATGATATTTCTTCAGTGATTCACTCCTGCAGATATCATCTATATGCTGACGACATCCAACTGTACATAAGTGCAAGCCCCAAAAACATTGCTGGCGCAGTAGCGAGTATGAACGCAGATCTTTGCTCTGTTTCTCGATGGGCACAGAACCTAGGTCTGAAACTAAACCCCAAGAAATCCCAGGTCACACTTATATCTCATCCAAAGTTAATCAGCCGGTACTTTCGCGAAACGGTCCCTAAAATACTCCTCAAAGGTACCCAACTACCATACCAAAAAACAGTAAAAGACCTTGGAATAATCTTGGATGAACACCTAAACTGGGAAGAACAAACAGTCACAGCTTGCCGGAAATCGCTCTCCTCCCTACATGCAATTCAAAAATCTAGAAAAATATTTCCAACCCATGTTAAACAAAAATTAGTCCAAGCACTAGTCTTGCCTAATCTTTACTACTGCGATGTAGTTCAACACGGCACAAATAGTGAAAATTCTAGATGCCTCCAGCTAGTGATGAATGCTTGCGTTAGATACGTGTGCAATATTCGGTTGTATGATCATATCAGTCCTTCATACTCCCAGCTAGGTTGGATACGCCCACATAAGGCACGCGATCTCCACATGATGTGCTTACTTCATCGATTTCTTAGCCACTGGTGCCCCCAATACTTATCTTCTCACATTAAACACCTATCATCATTCCACAATCGCAATACCAGATCGGATACGTCTGTCATCTTGGCTGTACCTTTACATAACACAAAATCTTTCTCCGTGTCATTCTCCATCTCAGCCATACGACTATGGAACGCACTCCCCTGTGATCTGCGTCTTATCCAGAACTACTCAAGATTCAAGAGGGAACTCAAAACTTACATATTAGGGACGGTATAACCACCATTGTTGTGCCCCTCCCATCTCATTCTTTCTCCTCTCCATCACAGCTTCGAATTTTACCAATCTTTTTCTCTTCCTCTAACCTATCTACCTCTGATATATCTCTTTCACCCCATTCTATCGTCTTATGTCTCTGCTCGATGAGAATAACTCACAAGCTGCAAGAATATAACGAGAAAATTCCCAACTAACAATGGGACTGACATTCACAAAAGAAAAGTATGTTTACCTTCATATACATAGTCACTATCATTATCATTATTATCATTATCATTATTATCATTATTATTATTATTATTATCATTATCATTCTTGATTGTAATAATTATTTTTATTGTTATAATTATCATTGTACTACTGTTATAATCTCAATTTTTTTGTTTAACATCAATACTGCATAATACGTTAAATGTCCTTAATGTTATTTAGAAACTGTAACTCGTTCAATCTGAGTATGCCTGGTTAGGTATAAGAGAGGGCCTGAAGGCCCTAATCTTGCCAGGTAAAATAAATGCATAAATAAATAAATTTGTATGACTTCTGTGTCTACTATAGCGATACTAAAAATAAAATGTTGGTTATCATATTCAACGGTTTTATTACACTTTTGCTTTAGGTGGCCCGTCGATAATAAGAAAAATGAAATGTATTGCATTTATTTGGATGTGTGTAGTGTTTGACAGCTATTGTACTCAAACAAATTTTCAACTGAAGATGGTTCACTGAATAACCGGTGTGAAATTTCCTTGTGCATTAATTAATTAACTGTCTGCTCCAGCAAGTGAACGAGCTACGTATCACAGGTAGCTACTACACAAGAGTCAGACTCAGTGTCTGTGTGAATGGTGTTGCGTTACGGAAGAGTTTTTGAGGAGACGGAGCGGATTACAAAATAAAAAAAAAAAATATGCTATTTAAAAAAATCTTACTGCTACTCGTATATTTAAAGTGAACAGAGTTAAAAGAAAAATAATAGTGCTGGTTAATGCCCCCCAGTAGTTAAACAACATTTTCCGTTTTTCTTCTGGATAAATAATTATTTGGGGTGAGCAAGATAAAACGGACACCATGTATAATTTCTTTTTTAACAAAGAAATTCGCCAAACAGTAGTGCAAATTGAAAAGCTATTTTATTTTATTTTTGCCAACAGTTTCGGCAATTCAATATGCCACCTTCAGCCCTCATTCGTACCTCTAAAAAATTACCGATATTGGCATATGGGGCGATCTGTTTCTGGATGTCGTGGAGTCTCAAGTGCTTCCATTGAACACTTGAATTGGAATTGAAGTCAGGTCTTTGAAGGAAGCACTTGACAATTCACTAAATCAGAAAAGAGCATACTGGGCTTAAAGACGGTACACTGGATTGCCGAAAATGGCTGCGAAAAGAAAATAACTTCTCAATTTTCACGGCTCTTTGGCGAATTCCTTTGTTAAATAATTGACGCCACCTGCGGTGGCCGAGCGGTTCTAGGCGCTTCAGTCCGGAGTCGCACTGCTGCTACGGTCGCAGGTTCGAATCCTGCCTAGGGCATGGATGTGTGTGATGTCTTTAGGTTAGTTAGGTTTAAGTAGTTCTAAGTCTATTGGACTGGTTGCCTCAGATGTTAAGTCCCACAGAGCTTAGAGCCATTTGAACAATTTTGAAATAATCAGCTGCTGTCCAACATTCGCAGTGGAACAACAGAGACTGTATAGTTTCTCTCCGCCGCCGTAGCTGAATGGTCAGGGTATAAGGCGGTCTTGCGGAGGGTTTCAACTCCAGGTACTTCCAGGCATTTTTCCTTGGTGTACACGCAGCCTCATGCTGCCGTGTGAGGAACTACGTGAATGAGAATTAGCGGCCCCAAGATCTGCAGATCCGACAACGCTGGGTTAACATTATGCTTAATCACGCCCATCCAGATAGCATCCGTTTGACACCATTGGTTGAGGATGGACTGCTTTTGGTCGGTCCTGATTTTCCCGTCTGTGACCGAGGCGGCGGAGAGTGGAGCTATGTATGTTTCGGTATAAGAGGTTCAAAAATAACACCAAGGCGGACCAAACTCGGGCAGCCTCAAGAGCACTTGCAGCTGCTTGAAGTACATCTTCCTCGATGCATGAGGCGGAACATAGACGGCAGCAGAGCAAGTGATCCAAGGTTTACGCTTCTTCACAGTCGCAGGTGGTACTCACGACTGTAAATCCTCTTTGTAGAAACTTACACCTTCCCACTCGATCTGAGGGCATGTCAAGGTGCCCGCTTCTCTTTGTGGACAGGAGGGAGCTTTCAGATGATCGAGGCCAATGAGGATCGTTTACAGCTTATACGTTCTGTACTTCCGTTCTTGCTTTAGGTGGAATCGTTTGTAAACTGTTGCTGGTCTTCATGAAGCTTTTCGTGAACCCTCGTCTCTGGACAGTTGGTACACAGTCACGTAACGAACGTGTACGCTTGATCAACAGCTCTGTTCTTCCCACACTGGCATCAACTTTTCCGCGGTTGTCTCGGAAGGCAGTACCTGTCAGATGATGTAAAAATCAAATGTTCAAATGTGTGTGAAATCTTATGGGACTTAACTGCTAAGATCATTAGTCCCTAAGCTTACACACTATTAACCTAAGGCAAGACACACACACACCCATGCCCGAGGGAGGATTCGAACGTCCGCCGGGACCAGCCACAAAGTCTATGTCAGATGATGTACTTCGACGTGTACTGTAGGCGGCAGTTATGAAGTAATAAGTCCGCATGTTTCATTTTGTGCTTTGTCGAATTCGTGACGTAGACCGGTATCAGGCAGTAGCGGTACTGGAGAAGCAAAATGACAAAGCCATTGTTTTTAAAGTTCATAGCTGAGATCGTCAGGTTGCTAAGGACGTCACTTCTTGCTTGTATATTGAGTACTGTGTTGTGACAAAGCTAGTTACTCTGTATATCAAGTCGTGGTAAGCTGTGGCAACATAATGCTGTTGATATGGCGTAGCATGTAACTGTACTCCTTGCCACGAAACATTCATCTGACGGAGTACCTGCACATTTAAGTTGTAAGCGCACGGTTAGGTTTTAACGGGGTTCGGACGAATTTCATTTTCATTTGTTGAAACAATCAGCACGCAATTGCACAAAACAGTTTTTATTCCTTTATCGGCTTCAGGAACCTAATGGTCTTCAGAAAGCTATACAGAAAAATGCAGGTAATTAGAAGATATACAGGAATATTACAATTTAATAAAAAATTGCAATACTTATCGCATTATCTACAATCGTCAAAAGTAAGATGTATGCGGCATATTGCTGTGGTCCTAGAAAATACGAGAGCAACATAGAATACATATTACGTAAAATAATCAGCCAGAACTTTATGACCACTTTCCTAATAGCCGGCATGTCCATCTTTGGCATGGATAACAGCGGCTTCTTGTTGTTGCATCGAAGCAGTAAGACCTTTGTAGATCGCTGGAGGGAGTGGTACCACGTTTGTACACATAAGTCACGTAAATCCCGTAAATTTCGGAGGGAGGTGGGGGCGATGAGCTCTGACACCATGTTCAATAACAACAAAGATCTGTACTGTTGGTTTCAGTTCTACCGAGGTAGGGGGCTAGCGCATCAATTGGAACTGGCCACTGTGTTCTTCGAACCATCCCATCACTGGCTTTGTGGCATGACCCATTATCTTGTTGAAAAATGCAATTGCCGTTGTAATATTGTGGGATTAATTTGATGTGAAAGTGATGCTGATAGACAATAAAAGCGGGTTAAAAGCTGTCAGCTGTCTGGGATGAGTTAACCTTACATTACTGCGCAACTGTTTCACCAGGTATCCAGTCTAGCTTACCAAATTCTCGACCAGACTAACATTAATTACAATCTTTTAATAGTTATACGACAACCAAAAGAGAATTTAAATAAAAAGAAATAAATAAGTTTATATTTGGAAATTTATTCTAACATTGTTCATTGAAATTTCAGCATATTACACTTGATTCATAACTAAACTGGTGCCTTATTTAGGACTGTGAAAATGTCAGATTGTAATCTTACGGAACACATCAAATATGGAGCCAAGACTGGGAGACTGCATACAGCATTGCATTCATAAAATAACACACGAAGAACGTTGAAACATATGCAAGAGGAATTAACCACAAACAACCGATTCAATTTTCACCCAAAGAAGTTACGTTCGTAGCGCAATCCTGTCCGTCATGTAATTACCACACACTGGTATACTAAATTCATACTAACTCCCTGTGAAATCTTCCCGAAAAGAATAGCTGAGGTCTACTTTGATGATTACACCACATGCTCGCGTGGTCAACTTGGCTTACACAAAGAGTGTAACTCCACAATAATTCTGATAATTAAAATAAATTAGATCGAAAAGCAATTGACAACAGAAAAACCTTGAACTGGTTACTATCGGCTTACTATTAACCTGATGGGCCAAACAACTGTATAAGCACGTGGTACTGGTCTCACAAAGTACACCCCACGTGGGTTGAACATAAAGAAATGTTGCAATATTGAAAAATCTTGTCAAGACGAGACGTTATAATCTCACGCACATTCGCATTTAAGATTGATGATCTTAGTTAGAGTTACTGATCAACACGTGGTTCCACTTTACTCACAAAGTAGTGACAAAGCAACTACCAGAATATATTCTGAACCTCACACTCGAATTACACTGCGTTGCAATTTAAGATAACATTATATATTTTAGAGCTAAACCTGAAATAAAGGTGATTAAATTTTCAGTTAGGCTGAACTTAGGAAATCCATTGTCCTACGGACTTAGCAGACACGCGCTTAGCCGGAGATCTTACCACTTCAGATGTTCGCCACGGACAGAGTGACCTGGTCCGCTACCGAGGGTGCTTCCCAATACAAAACGGAAGTGACCGGAGAGGCAGCTTTCTATACCAACATGACAAGGGATGGACAGGACCATACTAAAGATAGAAACCTCTTTGCTTTTAGAAAGCGTAGCTACCTGTTCCGACGTTGGTCCTACTGTTCTCTAGCAGACAGGCTTGTCTACTACCATCAAGCCTGCAACTACAAATACATCTGCTCATTCACTCTTTCACACAGAAGGGAAGGGGGATGACAGTATCTTATCATATACAGTATATAAAAGAAAGCGGATGTAGGTTCCGTATGAGACTGTGTGACATGAATTACATATAAACTGTGTTTTAAAGTGTAGTAGTGTGACAGATAGTTCTTGTTTATGTGTAAAAGTAACACGTTTCACTGATCAGTCTCCTTCCAGATAGTCAGAAACACCACAGTAAATTTAGAAGAGGAATTTATGCCGTAAATGGCAACAGTTTTACAAAATTAACATGAAAGGAATCCAACAGAGACCTTTCACCGTCAGGAAACATGATAGTGATGAAGGGACGTACGTGATCTGCAACCAGTGTAAGATACTCCTTTCCCATCAAGGTGGCTGCACGAGCTTCACTAGACCCACTGATGTCCACGTGAGTGTTCCCCAGAGCATAATGGAGACGCCGCCAGCTTGTCTCAGTCCAGCAGTACAAGTCTGAACGACCTGTTCGCCTGGAAGATGACGGCTTCGCGCTCTCTCATCGGCACGATAAAGAAGGTATCTGGGTTCATCAAACCATGCAAGGCTCTGCCATCGTGTCAACTGTGTCAATGTCCAGTGCCGAAGGTCACGTGGCCATTTCAGTCCAAGTTGCCGATGTCGTGGTGTTGCTATTAACATTGGCACATGCACCGTCATCGCGTGCGGAGGCCCATTGTTAGTAGTGCTCGATGCACTGTGTGCTCAGACACCCTTGCACCCTGCCCAGCACTAGAGTCTTGTGTTAGTTGTGCCACAGTTCAACGCCTGTCCTGTTTTACCAGTCTGCCAGACATTCGACGTCCGATATCTGTAACGATGTGCGGCCGACCATCCCCAGGACGTCTGGACGTGGTTTCGCCACGTGTTGAAGACAGTCACCGTAGCACTCCTCGAACATCCGAAAAGTCGTGTAGTTCCCGAAACACTCTTGCTGAACCTCCGGGCCATCGCAATCTGCCATCTGTGTAATTCAGACACATCACGTGCCTTCCCTATTCCACACATCGATGGCACGCTCACTGATACACATGCACCGTACGTGTCTCTGACTAACGGTCATTCCTCGTTGTGTGACGCTGGTATCTCCAATATCGACAGTAGACCGGTGGTCGTAACGGTCTGGCTGATCAATGTATTGTTCGTGTGTTTTCTAAGGCCATAGCAATATGCTGCACACATCTTGTTTTTGACGGTCGCAAATAATGCGATAAGTAGGTATCATTTTTTGTCTTCAAATGTTTAAACATTTCGTTTTTAAATTTTAATATTCTTATCTAGTTTCTACTTATTTTTGGTGTATTTTTCTGCACAACTACGCCATCGGTTTGCTGATAATTTCAACAAATAAGTGATGATGATGAATGAAAACCGTAATTGTTATTGTAATAACTATTCTCTCATTTCTTAAAACGGCTTGGTTAGAGTTACCACCCCCAGATCATATGAATAAAGAAAACTCTTGGTATGCTCCTCTAGAATTCGCTCATCATTATATGTTTAAAAGATCAGAGGCCAATACGCTTCTTTGTGATAACACAGTTTTTCAAACATTGTCATTTACTGTGTTGTATCTGAAAATCTACGTACAACCATCTGTTTCCCAGTAGTTTGGTAAACTCAAAGATATCTTTATATCAATGAGTGATATTAGTAGTATCTTAAGCATCTGTCAGGCAGAAGAAAGCTACACCTGTAATACTATACGTTATGAACCAATGCTCTATATACCCGCTCAGATTAAGAATCTGAGGTGTATAATTCTTTCCTGATCTGAAATAAATTTGTTGGTGAATTAATGCTGGCTCCATAATGTGGTTCAAAAATGGTTCAAATGGCTCTGAGCACTATGGGACCTAACATCTGAGGTCATCAGTCCCCTAGAACTTAGAAGTACTTAAACCAAACTAACCTAAGGACATCACACACATCCATGCCAGAGGCAGGATTCGAACCTGCAACCGTAGCGGTCGCGCCTGAAGCGCCTAGAACCGCTCGGCCACACTGGCCGGCTATTATGTGGTGCAAGCTGTTCAGCAACTTTCGTTCAAAGATTGTATTTAAATGACACAGTGTGAAGCTGATGTGTCAGACATAATTTTAGGCAGTTATTTTAGATTTCAGCAATACATTCTCTCACTTTGTTTCAGAAATTTTGGAGTAAAGCTGACAGTAATTGTGTGACCGAATGTCATGTTATAAGAGACGTTCATTGGCACCGAAGAAGTGCAGTCACCAAAGATAATGTGCCACTAAAGCGCTCTTCACACGTAAGGAAGAACGAAGATTAAGGTTGAGTGTCACGTCAACAACTTGGTTGCGAGAGGCGAAGTACCAACTCGTAGTGGTCAAGGCTGGGAACATATTAATGGACTGAGATCCGCCTCGATTGCGAAAAAACATCTAGTGTTTACCTAGGTTTCGGTGTAGATAACTACACCTTCTTCAGAACAATAAACTCAAAAGTGTCTATAAAGACCATTGTCAATAATTAAAAGCTCAGCATAGCTATATATTTATAAATATATAGCTATGCTGAGCTTTATATTTATAAATATATTTTATATTTATAAATATATAGCTATGCTGAGCTTTTAATTATTGACAAAGGTCTTTATAGACACTTTTGAGTTTATTGTTCTGAAGAAGGTGTAGTTATCTACACCGAAACCTAGGTAAACACTAGGTGTTTTTTCGCAATCGAGGCGGATCTCAGTCCATTAATATATTAACAAACGGTTGCTGACGCGCTGCAATGTTGAAGGTTCTTAAGGCTGGGAACCATTTCGGCATACTCCTTATATGGATTAAGGAAAAGAACACATAAAAGCAAAATATGGGTGGCTGTAGTGGGGTCTGAACTCTGAATGCCGTGCCTTGACCTCTGTGGCAGCTAGGTCGGTTGGCTAGACTGCTAGAGGGATTCCCTCCATAATTACCCTACCATTTAACAGCAGATACGTCCAGAGTCGCGCATGCGAACTGCAGGTAAGAAACATCGCGTTTTACGACTGCAAAGAAACAGCGCAAGACGATGTAAATTAACTTCCCTCTCTTGGGAGGGCAATTTTATCACACAATACTCCGTGCCGGTGAGCGAACCTATTTTGAGTCTCCGTAATATTTATGCCGATAAAAGAATAGCTGAACTTTATGACCATATACTCAGTGATTCATGCCAGAGCTTCACGAAAACGTAGTTATATAGTGAGTAAGTTGTTTCATATACTATGCTTTTATAATTGTTAGACCTGAATACTAATGTGGCGAAGAAACGAGGCACACTCGAGTATGAAAATGAGCAGCCATTAATTTGCACTCAGAACCTTTCAGACGCACTTATGAATACCTCAGCTTTTGCCAATGGCGCGCAGCTGTAAAAGAGGCTGAATTCTCTCAACAACAAGAAATATTTAACAGACGATAAAGCTTAGTGTTACCGAGACTTTTTTCCTATGCGTAAATCAAACCCGCTAGCCGAGGAAATTATTAGAATTTCCGATGAACGTAATGGAAACTGAACAGGCATCAAAGCAGTGTAATTGGGGTATAGTTCAGTGACGCTGTTAACTTCTGTTCTCTGTTATTTCACTTTGACATATCATATGAAAAGTGCTCGGCCTAGTAATAAAAGGCGGTGTTTATGTCTATTTGACAAAGGTCCCTCGTAGGTAAATTCATTTTGTCCAATGTTTTTCCAGCAAGTGGATTCCGTCCCTGAAATGTGAATCAGGATGGTCCAAAATACAATCATCTACAGATGCCATCGGCTTCTCGTTGCTTTTCAAATGCTTTTCGCCCACAGATTTGTGGAATGCAGATACAACAAAACATAGTTAGTAGGGTGGATGTTCCAGAAGTTAATAATGCACATTCCTCGGTTTTCCCATTACCTAAGAACCTTTGTTAGCTAGTCCATTGCTCTGAGCAGCACTCTCTTTTACATTTCCGAAATCCAAGAAGCTTGTCTAGTATTTTATTTATTCAGTTCTTTCTGTATAATGAGTTTTCTTGCAACGAGAAATCTCTTTAGTTTTGCGACACAGGGTCGCAACTTTATAATGCTGCACACGTACCCTATGAATCAGTATCGGAATTGCTGTATTAGTTTTGTGTCTGTTTGATAAATACTGCAATGCGAAAACACACATGAAAATTGAATACGCCGATGAATAGGGCTATCGTACTTAAATCAGCCTAGACTAACAATACCGTAATACGAATATGCACTGAAATTGTGGACACTATAAGAAACTACGAAATGCTCCATGAAATGCAGCGTTGAACAGCAGTAGCACTAACCATTTACATAAACACTGTTGCTCAAAGTTCAGTATAGTAATGGCACAACACTGCAGTCGTGATGCATATGTAAAACAAATCAAGTGATTCGCAGAGAGTGGGAAATGGTAATGAAATGACATATTTACTCACTTATTTGTATCGGTACATACATTCCACATTAATACATACACAGGCAATAATATTAAAACGGAAATAGTTATCATTGCACTTCCAACAGCCAAGTATAAATTAATCACTACTGGGCAACGTATCGCCAGCAGTCACAGTTATGCAATTTAACGAATTGTGCAGCGCATTTCACGTAAAATACAATTTTAATTTCTGTGTATTACCATTTTGGAATTTGCTAGTAACTAAGTAAGCAAACGTAAAGGAGAACTGAACTCTTGAAGCTGTAGTTGACTCACTGATCCAGAATAAAAGAAACGGGACATTGATTAAGAGTAACAAATAATTGCAAAAAGCATTGAGCTCTGTTCGAAAGTTTTAAAGAACAGTGAGATTATTGCAAATCTAAATGTTCCTAGGAGTAATAGTAACAGTAAATTAGTTATTAGTGAATTTAAAACGTTTCTACTGCGTTCAACATTCGTACTTGACATCTTCTTTAATGTGATCACCCACGTTCATTAGTGTACCACTGTCATCTTTCATACTAACCACTCATCCACAACAGACTCATGATCGAAGTTTCTGAACTTGTAAGATGGCAAGAACCATGCCCCTTACATGAAGTCATTAAAGATCACCTAACTCACGTTGAGCGAACAGTAGGGCTGAACACAATGACTGACAAGGCACAATGCACCTTGTAGATATTATAGTATGGACATATTGGAATAATCATTGTCGGGTGATGGTTTTAAAGTAATTCACACGACATGAAAACTTTGTGGAAACGCGTCGATTTACTGGAGGCTAGTTTACCCCAGGGAAGTACTCAGAATTGACCGTGGCCGCCGGGGGAGCGACTAAGGGAAGCGACAATAGGCAGCTTAGGGCGGCTTATGCTCTGAGAAAGCGGCAACGGGGCGCGGCCTTCAGCCGCCTTAAGATGAGTGACAGTGAGTGGGTGGTTGACCTCGACTCCATGCTGGTGTACCGGGAAACAGACGGAGAACTTGTAAGCCTGTTGATAAATGTCCGTCGTCCCGTTTTCAGGGAAACATGCGAGAAAGCCGCGCAAAGCTACGGTGGAGCGGTCAACAGAGGTCAAAATATGCCTGTTCGTGACTATAGCAACTTCACGCTGAATTCACGGTCACGGCGAAGAGCGGACTGTGAGAAGTCCCCGTAGAGGTCTTCCGTTTCCAGCTTGCCTCCAGTGCGGACATGGCGTTCTTTACTCAGCTTGCCTTAGAAAGAGTGAGCATATCTGCAGTTTAGGACTTAGCAAATGGAACGATTGAGCTTGGAGATAGGAAGTTTTGGTTCAGCTATGTACTGAGCAAGGTAGCTAGGAGTGAATAGACGAGTGCAGCCTTGCAGCACCACGAGGTCGGCCGACGTCCACACAACGACGCCGCTCCGCCACGCTGTATTCGGTGATATTGCGCCCGCTCCGGCCACTGATTAATTTGTGGGATCACGTTGGCAAAGTTACCACGAGGGTTTCATGGGCAGTGTATTGTAGAATTCTTCTCGCACTTCGCATTACGCCTGGGTCAGTCGATAGGAATTACTTTTGAGTTATCGCGCTTTACTTCACGCAAACGCAATTTATTACCACTGCCTGATAGGAGAGTCTTGTAATGAGATGATTGAAGGTCAGGAGTTAAAATAAATTTGTGCTAATCGACTGCATCTGTTTTCAATCAAGTAGTTGAAATCCCAAGTCATTTTCTTAATTAATTTTATGTTCAACATTTGCATCTGGTGTTCAATAGCTGAATATAACATCAATGTACACCCCTTTTTAATTAAAAGTGATGAATTCTGAATAAATTAATGTCAACACTGCCACCGCAGTTCAATCAGGAGTCACAGGGCCATCTTACTTTTTTCCGTTCTCCGATATTGCGGCAGTTTTGCACTCTCTGTTGATCTGTTAGTCAATTAGTCGGGGTGAACACACGCCAAAAACCAGCTAAGTGACGGGTGGGGTGTTACAAACTCATCGAAGCTTAAATTTGCCGTTTCAGTTACGCACGCACATCTTTAGATCAAGGCGATTGGTAAAAACTTGTCTCTTGTCTCGCCCTTACACCTTTTTTGTGAAAGCAGCTTGGCTTTATTCAGCCTTCCAGTACAGTCTTTTGGCTTCAAAACCCTATTTTTCCTACGTAATCTCCGTTCACTCTACGTCCTTACATCACCTTAATGGGAGGGCCTGTATGCCTTCGTGGTACCACTCTCCAGGTCGACGTTGAAGCCACCGTATTGCTGCATCAGTAACCTCCCCGTCATCCCTGTACTGCTTACTGCGGAGTGCATCGTTCAGATGGAAGTCTGAAGTAGAGAAACCTTGTGTGAAACCTTGCGTTGCTATGGAGAATCAGAAATTCGTTTTCATTTTTGTGGCTACGAGCACGCTGAAGACGTTTTTTCAGTTTCCCGAGTGTAGCATAACGCACTTCTGAGTTGATCTTTGCACCATGAGGAAGGACATCAAACAGAATAATCCCTTCAGAATCACAGAAGATCGTCGCGGTGACTTCAGCGGCTGAGAAGCGGCTTTGAATTTTTACTTCGGAGGAGAAGTGGTGCGGAACCTCTCCATGGGTTGCCGTTTTGTTTCCGGTTCGAAGTGATGAACCAGTGCCTCACCGCCTGTGACGATCAACCTCATAACGCGCAAGGAGTTCAGCTCAGATGGCTCTCTTGGTTCTCTGTTGCTCTTAATGATCTTCTGTTGGGCGGCAAGGAACTCTGTGGGCACACACTTTTGAGTACCCCCAACGGGTGGACGAATGTGTCAGCACTACGAACCTCTAGACCTCCAGTCGTGCAGCGAGGTATTTGATTGCGCTCCTCCGATCACCACGAATGAGAATGTCCACTCATTACCGTCGTCAGAGCTGTGTGCGGCTCGCTGATACGCAGGAAATGATTTAGGTTTGCGTGACCTTGTTGCGTTGTTGACGAAAGCCTTGCACATCGACTCACTGTGCTTTTTTTCACTCCCACAACTCCATATACATTGAAGAAGCGCCTATGAATGTCTACTGCCTGGAACACACATCCGTTACAGACTTCATTTTGAAGGCTACGAGAGCGCACCGCCACCTATTTGAGCTTGATGAAACTATGAGGCCTGAAGCAGGAATATTCCACTATGCCTCACAACTAATTCCGCATTCTTTCGACCGAAACTGGCCGAAAAAAAAGTGTTGCATTACTTGTGTAACGCCCCTCGAAACAATCGGTGCTATGATACCACTCATTTCAAACATATCGGATTACATTTTTAAATGGGAATAAAGGGCGTGTCACGTTAAAAGAAGCTTATCAGTTGTTTCTGAAAGGGATTAAGATTAGAATTTTAGGTCCCGTTGAAGATGAAGTCATTAGAGACAAATTACAAGTTCGTATTGGACAAATAGTTCTTCTGCAGTGATTTAGGAAACAATGGGATATCTAAATCAAGTTTCTGCCCCTACTTTTTCCGGAAGTAAATCCAGTGCTCAAACCATTGCCCCATACATCCTATACAAGCTGTTCAGCAAATATCTTTACAGACAATTAATATTCATTTTTTGTGTTGCTATTGCTACGGTCTTTATTCCTAAGACTATTTCGTTCACATCTTCTGTACTGTGCAAGCCTCTTCATCATAGCACAGCTACTGCAGACTACATCCATTTGAAACTGCGGACGGTACTCAAACTATGATGTCCCTTTACATCAATAAACTAACGATTTCTTTAGGCCCCCAAGTTAAAATATGAACTATGTGATCAAAAGTATCCGGACACCCCTAAAAACCTAAGTTTTCCATATTACGTGCATTTTGCTGCCACCTACTGCCAGGTACTCCATATCAGCGTCCTCTGTAGTCATTTGACATCGTGAGAGAGCAGAATGAGCCACTACGCGGAACTCAGGGACGTCGAACGTGGTCAGGTGATTGAGTGTCACTTGTGTCATACGTCTGCGTGCGAGATTTTCACACTACTAAACATCCCTAGGTCCACTGTTTCCGATGTGATAGTGGAGTGGAAAAGTGAAGGGATACGTACAGCACAAAAGCGTACAGGCTGACCTCGTCTGTAGACTGACAGAGACCGCTGGCAGTTGAAGAGGGTCGGAATGTGTAATCCAGACCATCACACAGGAATTCGAAACTTTGCTGTATGTCAAGAAAAGGTATTTATGTTCGGAGCAGTGTGCCAGATATTGCCTCTGAGCTACTGTCATACGTATAGTTACTTATATGTCCTACTTTAAAGAGTGAACTTCAAGTGAAATACACTTTCATATGTGATATAAAACGGATTACATTTGTTTATTGTCTTATAAATGATTGTTATTGTCTGAATCCGCGTTAAGTTTCTTTCGGTATGAAGTTGACTAATAACCTAAAGAGGGTGTGAATAAGAAACGTTATACAGGATTATTACCTGATTAAGTTAGAGTATTAATCATCGATCCATCGGAAAATGTAAAGACAAAGAGTATTTTGACACTGTTCACTCATCCGAAACGCTTATGTTTTTTCAAAACCCCTCTTCCGAGAAACATACAGGTTGTCTCAGGTAGGAAACTCATTCTCTTTCGGGAGACATAACAGAATCTCTTCAATAACGCGAATGTGTAATGTATTTTAAAGCAACAAATTTTAAATAATGCAAATCTGTTTGGAGCTTTCAGGAAAGACTTGCATAATATGAAAGCAATCTTTTATAACCATGTCGTTAGAGATATATCTTCCAGTCAATTTAATTCCACCTTGGCAAAGAAACAAATGCGGTTTTATAGTCAATGGCGGGACAAGAACTGTATGCTATTAAGGCATTAATATTTCACAGATACATAGGAGAATCCATAAAATAATGGTGACACAGGCAAATATCTTAGGAGGACACGAACCAACAAGTGCTGGAGGCACGGCTGAAAAAACTATTGAACGTAATTTGCTACCAAGTGTTCTTTAAAGCAATTTGTTAACGAGGTACAACGCTCGACTGAAAAAACACATTAAGGAGTACTCATGAGCTTTGACCCTAAAGAAAGACATGAAACATGAAATATGAAATTCCAAAAAACTAAACAGTCTGGATATTGTTTAAAGCTGTTTTCACAAAAATTACGAAATAATCAAAACACAAAATATTAATAGTTTACACTGAAAGTCAATCCAAAGTACACCAAAACCTGAAAATTTCAATAAAGTAATAGAGCGGCCACATGTCAGGTCAGGGTACAAGCCCACAGATGACCCAACAGACTCATATGTAGACATCGGATCGCAAACCCCTACCTCCTCCTCCCCCCCCCCCCCCCTCCCACCAAAGCGACAAGAATCCGAGAGAGGGTTGGTACTGCACTACAACATATCCAGCAAAGTTGTCTTAAGCAGTGAACAGGTTAAATACAACCATAGCCTTTGCTCCGGCTCTATAAGAAATCCAATAACTTATATTAAGTTAAGATTAAAGCGCCACTGAATTTGAACTCGCCTCGTAATGGTAGTTAAAGTTAACAGATTCAAGCGAGATACACACTTTAAGCCGTAATTGCTACCGCTTAAGTATAAAAATTACTAGTATCTTAAATGTAGTACCGATATCATCTCAATCTCATCAAAGGCAGATCAGCCTTCAAACTATCATCCACAATTCAAGATATACCAGTGGTCTATTACATTAGCTTCAGTTGCCCTCATGGAATTGTTTTTAGCGCAGTTTACATGTAATTTAATAGAGGTAAGCATTATTTAAGCGCAATATAAAAAACCTACTTATTTTTCTCCAAAATTGTTGTGGCAAGTAACGGGAAAGAAAAAACTTATTCCTTACTGGCTATAAGAGGCAAGTTAGAGGGACTAAATAAAGCGGGTCTCTTTTCTTAAAGGCCAACATAGTGACAAGATATGACTCTGAATTTTGCACAGGCCTCTGGGCCTTAAAATTAAATCAGCAAAGCCGGCCAATGTGGCCGAGCGGTTCTAGTCTGGAACCGCGCGATCGCTACGGTCACAGGTTCGAATCCTGCCTCGGGCATGGATGTGTGTGATGTCCTTAGATTAGTTAGGTTTAATTAGTTCTAAATTCTAGGAACTGATGACCTCAGATGTTAAGACCCATAGTGCTCAGAGCAATTTGACCATTTTAAAACAGCAAAACAATAGTCTGTGCTTTGAATTTGGCGCCTAATATTTTTAAAAATATTTGCGTTAAGTATAAGCCAGTTTTCCAACGGAAGGAGTTCAGCACGTGCCGCAAACCCATTAAATGAAAACAGGGAAATGGAGCACGACAAAAATTGAAATCCAAGCGAACCCCAGCGCCAAGTTGCTTCAGACACAGTCAATTGCAGGTAGTGGAGACTAGTCTCTGTTGGACAGACAGTGACACTCGCAATAAACATAAGGAAGCGGAACCGGGCTCTTTCCTCAACCAAGGAAGCGGAAGAATCGGTCGACACAGTGACCGGGAAAATGTTGCGTTGCAGGCATTCTGGTCGTGTAGTGCAGATGGGGATACGACCTGTAGCCTTCGCCAAATCGCAACGAATTCACCCGGAGGAACCCTTCTATAGCGTGAAAAAGTACAGCCAGGGCAGGTCTAAGGTGGCCTAGCATGGCACGTCAACAGTCGCACCGCCCTGCATGGAGAACGTCGACCGCCAATGCTAATAAAAGAAAAACAGTGCACCGGCAATGCTGAGCAATTACTCTCGAGGAAGTCCCTACGTTCCACCCGACATACTGTCCATCACAACCGCCCTGTTACGATTGCCAACTCTCTTGCTGCACAACCACTTCCTCTTTTCACCCGAGAGAGAAAACCAAAGATCCTGTGAGCGGCAAAGACGGTGCTCAACTCGCCGGATGCGATCTACAGAACTTGGCGCACGGCTCAAATGGCTTATGAGAGGGGTACCGTAAAAGTATGATGATTTCGTCATAATGGACAGAAGCAGTTACGTCAAAAGAATCTGTTTTGTTCTATAATTATCAAACCAAGTGATTTCAGAAACTCTACAAGGGCCGATCATACTGACGTTTCGTAGCAGAATACTACAGTATTTTGCGAAAGAAATAATCCTCCTGTGGTCCACAGACGTTCCAGCTACTGTGCTAAAAAGTTAATAGTTTTTCTGTAACTGGTTGAAAACCCTTTCACGGATACAGAACTCCGTATTGTTTGTAAACTTTCAGAGTTCACGCAACAACATTTGAAGCTCTTGGGAAAACAAGAGAATTTCCTATCAGAGCACAACTAACCAAGTGTGGCGTGTTTGGGTTCGGTCGATTTGGGGGAAGAGACCAAGCAGCGAGGTCATCGGTCTCATCGGGTTAGGAGAGGATGGGGAAGGAAGTCGGCAGTGTCCTTCCAAAGGAACCATCCCGGCATTTGCCTGAAGCGATTTAGGAAAATCACGGAAAACCTAAATCAGGATGGCTGGACGCGGGATTGAACCGTCGTCCTCCCGAATGCAAGTCCAGTGTCCTAATCACGGTGGCACCTCGCTAGGGGTGGCATGTTTGCTCACCATAAAATGAATAGTTTTCCGTGTGATACGCAATATGTAACAGCAAAATAAATGGGAAATACTAATATCTGAGACGCAACTGTTACAGTTCCAAAACAAATGTGAACAAGTCCTTCGCAGTGCAAGAATATTCAGCAGTTACTAAATTTTCTTAAATGCACGATCGTCGTAGTCAGCACATAAGCGGAAGAACTGCGTCACATAATGTCACTGATGCGAGTAGTTATCCCGACAATCTTCATCAGTAGGCATATTCCAAGAACAGACGGGTCGCAGCTCGCTGCCCTTGAGGTAATAAGTACACCTACATTCTTGTGCAACATGTTTAACATTTCACTGATAACATAACTGTCGAAAATCACGTTTGCACCAGGTCAAGTGAAACG
Source organism: Schistocerca gregaria (assembly GCF_023897955.1). Taxonomy (NCBI): domain Eukaryota; kingdom Metazoa; phylum Arthropoda; class Insecta; order Orthoptera; family Acrididae; genus Schistocerca; species Schistocerca gregaria. The sequence continues at coordinate 783,421,376 of NC_064922.1, forward strand.
TCCCTATAGAAAAATTGTGCAAGACTGTGCTTAAACTGACACACAATATTTTTAGCGCAACGCAATCTGACTTCCAAAAATCCCTACGAAAGAATGGCCCTGACTAACATTAACCTATACGTTTCACAAATCACTTACCTCAGAAAAATCTTCGTTACTCAAGCTACTGCAATACAGCGAGCGCCACTACTGCCAACTAAATAAAAGATTCAAACTACGGAAGGCACTAACTACTGATAGGCATAGTTAGCAAATGAAAGATTTTAATAGAGAACAAACAATGTATTTACCTTAATAGTCAAAATATATATAGCAGTTCATGACATCCAGTCTTACAAATTTCAAAACTCCGCCATCTCTCTCCCCAAGTCCACCATTGCTGGCGGCTCACCTCCAACTGCGCAACGCTACGTGCTGTTAGCATCCAGCTGCCGCTGCCCAACACTACAATGGCAGACAACAATGCAAACCAGCCACAGACTGCACTCGGCACAGCCAGTGATTTTCATACAGAGCGCTACGTGGCGGCGGCGTTACCAATAAAAAAACCTAACCATCCTACTTACACAAGAACGTTTCACATTGCTCTAGCATCGAACAACGTTTTTCTAATATGATGAACTTTCTCAACATATCTGCAGCCGTGGTTCACACTGAGACGCCAAAACAAAATGGTGCAGCTTACTGATAAAGCGGAGGACAATGCGGTGTTTTTGAATGGTATCAAAGCTACAACATTTCGGGCTTAGATAGAGGGAGCGGGCAGAAATAATGTAGCACTATATCACCCAGTGATTAGGTGGTCAAACAAGTCTGAATAGTGAAAAGTGAAGTATTAGATCTCATGAAGCATGGTGAGGCACGATGTGATGCTAACCAATGATATTTGACCGGACAAAGAATCACACTACGAAAATCTCGTGACGAGGCTACAGGGACTGTGCAGCTGAAGCATTACGGAAACCTTTCCAATAGGGTGCTTCTGCTCCATGTTAATGCACCAGCTAATTCTGCATAACTCGAAATCACATTACTTCTTCTTTTCTCTGATGAAGAAAACAGTGTGCAGAAGGATTTTCGGAATGAGAGTGAAGTGATTTTCGAGGTAGACAGTTTCCTGAATACCTGAACCGAAGACTTCTACCATCAAGGTCTCCGCCAAGACATCAAACGTGGGGAAAATGTGTTATACTGAAACATGAACACGTATAAAAGTAGTAATTACGTTACCAAGTTTCATGATCGCGATCTGATTTTTTCGGGGTAATAATCAAAACTTTTTGACTGCTCTTGAAAATTGTTATGCTCCAACTATCACTGGGACTGTAGGTAAATAACTTCGTATTATAACAGTTCTTTTGTACCTCCAGAGAGATTTACTGTAGAGACGTTTCGAGATGTATAAGATATTTTAAGAGGTGGTAGTTTAGACTAATTCGAAGAAAATATCCTTTAAGGGGTCGAATTTTTATTGTTTACAGACGTGCAGCTGTTAGGACAAAATCAATTGCTCACCGAAGGTGTTAAGCAAACGCAGATGATTCAGCTCAAAGTAGGTTTTTCATAAATTTCTCTTCCGACTTCAATGCGCTTTCGATTTCTCTGGACAATACCATGTGTAGGTCATCTGACTCGTCCTGCCGATCTTCTATGACGGCAGCGCTTTTCTTAATCCTAAAGAACAGTTTGTCTGTCGTGTTTCCTTTCCTTTTCTATGCATAACTTCGCCTTTCAAACACATCCACAGGCAAAAATCTGAAGGGGTAGGGTATGGGAATCTTGGTGATCAAGTAATGTTACTATTTCTGCCTATCTATTTTCCGGGCAATGTTAAATTTAGAAGACGTGTCAAGCGACAGTTAAGAATGTATCGAGTCCTGGTGGTGGAAGAATGTACACTTATTTTTAGCAAAGGGAACGTCTAGCAATAATGCTAGAATCTTCTTTTCAGTAAATTCTAGATAACGGGGCCCGTAAGGTATTGTCATAACACATCAGTGTCAGCTAGCCTTTTGTCTATCATACCACGTCACACATTTATGGAAACACGTTCACGAAAATGCATCTCCAAGAAGGCATGGGAGTTTTCTTTGGACTACAGGCGTGGGGTATGACTCTGCCGAGAGAGGAAGTTGTTTCATCAGTGAAGTAAAAAAAGGGTTCAAATGGCTCTGAGCACTATGGGACTTAACATCCCCTAGAACTTAGAACTACTTAAACCTAAGGTCAACCGAAGACCAGTATCAGTTGCAAAGCGATTTAGAAAAGATTGCTGTATGGTGTGGCAGGTGGCAGTTGACGCTAAATAACGAAAAGTGTGAGGTGATCCACAAAAGTTCCAAAAGAAAACCGTTGGAATTCCATTACTCGATAAATAGTACAATTCTCAAGGCTGTCAATTCAACTAAGTACCTGGGTGTTAAAATTACGAACAACTTCAGTTGGAAAGACCACATAGATAATATTGTGGGGAAGGCGAGCCAAAGGTTGCGTTTCATTGGCAGGATATTTAGAAGATGCAACAAATCCACTAAAGAGACAGCTTACACTACACTCGTTCGTCCTCTGTAAGAATATTGCTGCGCGGAATGGGATCCTCACCAGGTGGGATTGACGGAGGACATTGGAAGGGTGCAAAAAAGGGCAGCTCGTTTTGTATTATCACGTAATAGGGGAAGAGTGTGACAGGTATGATACGCGAGTTGGGATGGAAGCAAAGACGTTTTTCGTCGCGGCGAGATCTATTTACGAAATTTCAGTCACCAACCTTCTCTTCGGAATGCGAAAATATTTTGTTGAGTCCAACCTACATAGGTAGGAATAATCATCAAAATAAAATAAGAGAAATCAGAGCTCGAACAGAAAGGTTTAGGTGTTCGTTTTCCCCGCGCGCTGTTAGGGAGTGGAATGGTAGAGAGATAGTATGAATGTGGTTCGATGAACCCTCTGCCAAGCACTTAAATGTGAATTGCAGAGTAGTCCTGTAGATGTAGATGTAGATGTGAACCTAAGGACATCACACACATCCATGCTCGAGGCAGGATTCGAACCTGCGACCGTAGCGGTCACGAGGTTCCAGACTGAAACGCCTAGAACCGCACGACCACACCGGCCGGCTCAGTGGAGTAAGGTAAAATGAAGTCGTATGGCATGAATGGGAGACCCCGAAGGGCAGGTTCAGTCTCCTAAATGGCAAGGTTTTCCGAATTCTTAGCGCCCTCAGGCACCTTTCCTTCGCAACGTATGAGATCTGTGTACGTACGTGTATCTGTTAAGTGCAGGTGACTATAGTGTGTGTGTGTGTGTGTGTGTGTGTGTGTGTGTGTGTGTGTGTGTGTGTGTGTGTTGTATGTTTGTGTGTCTAGTGTCATGTCCGTGTTGATGATAGAAGGGAGGCCGAGAAATCCTGTGCCGGTACATAGCCTACTCCTCTCGAAGAACATCATGGGGACCGTGAACTTAACGTCCCCATCTGACGGACAGGACATCATCAACAGAGTCGAATGTCCTCACTTCACGAGACATTGTGGAGAGGTTTTGCTACTGAAACCAGGACAGTGGCTCAGACAGGTGATCAGAAACTTTAAGCCACCACTTCTACACCCCCTGCCGTCCAAATTTTGGGAGTAAAAATTTCTTCTACCACCACGATTTGAGCCAGCTTATTCTGATCAACACTAAACTGACACAATATTTTTAGCGCAACGCAATCTGACTTCAATAATCCCTACAAATATGGCCCTGACTAACATTAACCTTTACCTTTTACAAATCACTTACCTCACAAAAATCTTCGTTACTCGAACTACTGCAATACAGCTAAATAAAAGATTCTAACTACTGAAGGCACTAACTACTGATAGGCATAGTTAGCAAATGAAAGATTTTAATAGAGAAGAAACAATGTATTTACCTTAATAGTGTTCAAGAGTCATAATATATCAGTCCATGACAACCAGTCTCATAAATTTCGTTTTTCTGACAGACATACGTCCAGATCGTCCGCTCTCAAAATTCTACCATCTCTCTTCCCACATCCACTACTGTTAGCGGCTCACTTCCAACTGCGCAACGCTACTCGCTGTTCACATCCAAGTGCCCAACACTACAATAGCCAATATTCCAACAATGCAGTCCAGCCACAGACTGCGTACAGCACAGTCAGTGATTTTCATACACTGCGCTATGTGGCGTTACCAACATGGCGCTACAGACGTACGCTGTACGTTGTTTTGAAGCCAGTGGGCGGGGCCTGCCGCCATCTTGGATCCCCCAAAACATTAGCAGACGACTGTTTACAATTGTTTCTTGTTCGTTATTTCTGTCGGGTGCACGCGATATTCGTTTTATATAGTAAATGTTACACTGGTTTAGTGAACAACAAAGCATAAGGAACGCAACTTCGAACGTTTTTCTGGTCTTAAATGCGTGTTCAATACAGTAATACGACACGAAAATATGACGCTTCTGGCCTCAGTACTGTAATTCCTTTTTGTTTATACACTTCGAATAACCGAGAAGAGAAGTATGTGCTATGGAAAGCGTGCTTTCGTAATCCATATCTACTCACTTTCATTGTGTGTGTCGATAATTGATAAGGCCAGAACTCGAAAAGCAATGATTTATAGTTTAGAGGCACTGATTTGTATTCGTTGTATTTTCAAGTCAAATGCAAATTTTAAATGTTCCAGTTTGCAAGAAACTTACCTCGTTTCCTTTGGTGTCCCATAGATGTATGCAGGGATGATGTAAACAAGCCAGCTGTCATGTCAACAAAGTGAACGATTCGTTAAATTACGAAGGAGAAGAACTGAGTTTAGGATCGTCAGACCCACTGTAGTTTACACATCTGCTTTGTTTTTAAATTGTACCTACCAAATGACATTCAGTGTGGCAAATAACAGCAATTTACTGGGTAACACGACAACACAGTGATTAGTGTAATGATCTAAGCCTCGTCTTGGATAGAGAACTTCGCTTTAACAAATATATATCCCTTTAAGTACTTATAATTTAACCACTGTAACAGGTGTTCCACACATTTTACTGAAGATTTAGTTTACTAAATGTAGTTACACTACTTTTATATTAAATTATTGCATTTTAAAACATTAGTCCCCATTTCCAGGATCTTTCTTGTCAGGACTTTTCGGTTACCAAGTGTATTGCTCACCTCTAGATAGTTCTTCGCGCTGGACTGATAGGAAATCTAAAGTCAAATCACAGAAATTAGACCATACCGTAAAACTGTACAGTGCATCAGAATTTCAATTATATACAAGAAAATAGTGCTTAAATAAGTCCACTTACGAATGAAATGTGATTTGTTTAAACTTTAGACTACAATCAGAACGATTAGTACACCCGTAAGCGACGCAAGCCGGCATTTTTTATCAAAACACATCACGACTACACGGAATCAAACCACCAGAAGCGAATGTTTTGGGGCAGCTAACATGGCGGATCTTCATTTGGATCGGCTTCAAGTTTGTGACGTCATGACAACTCCTCTTATTTTTACCTCCATGGTTACCAACATAAAAACCTAAACAGCATACTTACACAGTTTGGAGGAGACGAGGTGAGCTGGGATCGAATCCCGAGGCTTGGTCAGGATGCCTCCCCCTTCCTGCCTCCGTGCTGCGCCCTCATGCTGCTGATATTAATTTTACTGCTTTATTTCATTTTTTGTGCACGTATATACAGGGGAAAACAAATTAAAATTAGCTCTCGCAACCAGAACCCTTGAAATCCCGCAAGGCGATGCAGGATGGCATGCGGGCCGAGTAAAAGGTGTAGGCGCGTCATGGAAAATAGGAAATTTGTGGAAAGGACTATGGGATCAGACTTCTGAGCTCATCGAGCCCAAGGCTTACGCACTACTTAATCTGACTTAAATTAACTTACACTAACGACAACACTCGCACCCATGCCCGAGGCAGGAATCGAACCTCCGACATCGGCCTAGACCGCTCGGCTACCCCGCGCGGCGGAGCGCCATGTTTCATTCCGAATCGGGCGGGCACCTTCCATGCCGCGGACACGCCAATTTAATGGAGCCATGGTAAAAACGCTGTTAGGCCACTTGCTACTTGCAATAACGGGAATTCCGCGCATCCGTTGAATATGCGGTCTGCACGTATTGCCAAAAATCAAGACGCGAGTGAGGAGCGTCTCGATACAGATATGTCAAAGTCGAGCCTTTTATCCAGAGAACTGCCAGAGAATATGTTGCAGGAAAATATTTCACCGCTGGGTAAAGAAAGGACTCGCGGTGAATAACAAGCGGCGGCGCTCGTAGAAAACACGCGACCATTTGTCGCCGCAACAGCTACCTCGACAGCGGCGGCGAGTCTTCATTAGTAAACAGTATTAATAGGATTACTCGGAGATCTCTAATTAACCAACGACAAAATTCCAATTTATTCATTTATCCTTATCTCCGCCTGGAACGTATCGAATTCACTTTAACTAATAAGGATACAGGCCGTGCAAGCGTAATATCCGCTATCTTCTTGCATGTGGAACACGAAAAGGTGCAGAGATTCTCTTTCTGCTTGTTGAAGGACTACGTTCTAGCAAGGAAATTAATTCTTCTCCTTCATCCACACTGTTCATTTACACGTTCAGATGAAATATGACAGCTGGGTAAGGGATGAAGTTTATCGCTGAAACAAGCGGTTTTAGGTAATATAAGATTTAATTTTTTTCAACGCCAGTTTAACGTGACTGTTAAAACCACTCAGAATAACCGATTTCTCAAGTAACCGATTTTAGGTTTTTTATTCTTATCATTTCCTGTAATAAAGCAGAAATCGAACAAAGATTGGACAATATTGTCTCCAACAGTTTCTTGCTACACAAAATCAAAATATTAAATTAAAAAGCCAAATAAAAGAATACTCAATCTGTGCACCATTTGCTGCTTTTTCCGAAAAGCGATAAGTGGCTGAATCCTACAAAAATACCACAAGCATTCTCGTACTGAATCCAGTTGTTTGAACTCTGCTCAAAAGTCATGTTGCAATCCAGCATAGTACCATTGCGAATAGTCTGTGCAAAAGGGTGAATACTAGAGGTTGAAGAATTCAGTTTTTGTGTCAATTTACCCGTTTTTAAAGACTACAAGCAGATAAAGGAGTAGTATGTAGAAACCGACAATAGATCAGCTACTTTCTATTTTTATTGTAAACCATGAATGAGCTGTTAAGTTTTAAGTTTTCCCCCTATATTGTGTCTCAAGTTCGTTGTGACTCCTCCCGTTTTTTGTCTTCTAAGGCTAATGAAAATTGCACATAACTGATACCGCACTTGGTACAATACTTCCAGACTAGATATGGTTCCATTCTGTAATATAGTTGATATCCGATGACGACTGCGAGAAACTACCACTTAGACCAGATGCGGAAAGCCTTTTACACAGTATGTACAAGCCTACCATTCAACAGGCCCTACGATATAGCAACAGGTACGTTATTGTCTCAGCGATGCTGTGAAAATTCTTATGCTACGTGTTTGTTGCTCCTTTACGTCGGCACTGTTATTAAAATAGCACCACTTTTTCTCATTTTCTATAATAACCGAGACCAAACAAGTACCGAAAAATATCTGCTATTGAGATCCAAAATACCGGTATCTGTTTCAACCGGTCGGTTCTCCCAACCCTATGCTGCGTGCTGCATTAATCTCACGCAGTTTAGTGAAAACACACTTGAATCCAGTACTTTGCTGTAGTCGGCCGGTAGTGACCGAGCGGTTCTAGGCGCTACAGTCTGGCACGGCGCGACCGCTACGGTCGCTGGTTCCAATCCTGCCTCGGGCATGGATGTGTGTGATGTCCTTAGGTTAGCTAGTTTTAAGTAGTTCTAAGTTCTAGGGGACTGATGACCTAAGCAGTTAAGTCCTATAGTGCTCAGAGCCATTTTTGAACTTTGCCGTAAGGAAATGGTCTGCCGCTGTTTGAAGTTGATCCCCTCTACCTTGTGCAGTGGTCACCTACTGACCGTAGTAGAACACCTCCTCCCCTTCGGCCAGCAGAGCCTGTGGTTTGGAACGCTCCCCGTGAACGTGAAACAATGCCGTGAGTAATACCAGGCAATACCAAACTTCTGAATTACACTCGTCACACTCCGTTCTTGTTCTAATTTTTCAACGCTTCTCCCCTGTGTGAAGTCATCCAAATGTTGTATCCAGGCCATGTTGAAATGAACACCATCGCAGTTCACAGTAACTACTCGCTGGTTGACACCTCACTGTCTTTCCTGTTCTTTCAACTGCCTCGTAATGCAGGGCCAACCCCATTTGGCGCTACAGTGACACTTACCCACACCATACGACGTCCAGATTTCTGTGCACGCCTGGGAAACCTCTCCAAACATGCGCGGGCACTTTCATTCAAATCCAGTGAGTTGTCAGTATTTTACTTTGCCTATCTCGTTCTTAAGTTTTGCAGAATAGCTTACGTGCTGGTTGCTTTACGATACCACAGAATTGGGCATCAAATCACTATCACAGGCGGTTGAAGAATTCAATTACGTACACTCACTCACAACTTCATTATCTGTAATTGAAATAAAAAACAAAAATGACGCCGATAAATAAACCGATAGCACCAGAAGTACCAACAGGCGAAGCGCAAACTTATCTCTGTAACCGATAAAGAAGAACTCATGTCTAATGTTTTACTCGAATTAGTCTGTGGTACCACATCCTAAAATACACTGACGGAAAATATATTGCAACACCAAAAAGGACTTGTGTGAATAAAACCAAAATTCGTAGGAATGTTTGTACGTTCGAAAAATGATGTCTATTCCAGTTTAGATACAATGCACAACATTTCCGTTAGTAGCACAACTTTGACGACGCAAATCATGTTTGTTTCAAATACACGGTGTAACGGTGTTGAGCGTCAGTTATTTTTTTATTAGACGTGGTGAATTGACGTTAGCCGAGAATGCCTTTAAGGCTAAAAAGTCGCTATTATCAATACCTCGCTGAGTTTCAACGAGGTCGTGTAATAGAGCTAGAAGAAGCTGTATGTTCCACGTGCGTTACTGTAAAAAAAAAAAAAAAAAGCTTTGCAGGAATGAAGCCACTGTACATGATTTCTGGCAGCGATGGTTAAGAGTATGTACGGTCGCAAGAAGACCGGGCTCCGGCCATCTCGCGCATCGTACTTCATCTGCAGCAGCGCAGCGCCGCAAAACGGAATCAAGAAGGCGCTGATCCGCGCGCCAATGGAAAGCAAGAGCAGCGCCACACCTTCTCGGAGACTGAGTTCAGCGTGTAATAGTTCTTTGTTTGCGAAACCATTACCACCGGCCGACCCTATTTTGCGATACCATAGATTAATGAATATTTTTCTACGTAATGTCTCATATTTTTCACTCTATTCAAATTTGGTTTCATTTTTATATGTATGTACGTCGATATTTTGAGATGTTGAAATCGATATAATATCTAGTGCGAATATCTTTGTAGTTATTGTTATCTTTGATGCTGGGTTGTGACTTTTGTCACGGAAGCGTGCAGAGTAGCCATGTTTTTGTGTTGAATATGAACAGTCTTGACTTTGTGTTGGAAATGAAAAGATGAGTGAGTTGTGGACAATGAAAAATGTTGTGAGTTTTATTAAGAGCAGTAACGACTAAGAAATTGTATGATGAAGTAATGTTTTGAACATGCGACAGTGTAAAAAGTTTAATAACGTGAATTTTTGCGAAAAGTGAGTGTCAAGAATTATTTTTAAGTGACCATTGTTTAAAAAAGTATGAAGCACATTGCAATGAAAAACATAAATCATCGAATTAATCCTGAAAGATTGTCTTCGTAAGTTCTTCAAGTCGCTGTAATTAACATCCGAGTGCCTCTCGCACCAACAGCATTAGTCATGCTAATTAGACAAAGTTTGTAATTACGAGCCAAAGTCAGAGCGAGATCGTCGTTGGATTGCAAATACAAGATAAGTGATATTATTGTTAATTTTCTTTAGAGACTGTAATCAATTGGTGTAGAAATACCTACCACATTAAAGACCTTTTAGTTGCGCAATAAAAAGATCATACTTTGAGTGCGCGACTTGATAATTTTTGAACTAATTAACTGTTACTGGAGGTATTGCTGTAAGCGCCCCCTGTCAACACCGATTTAACCAGCCGCCCATCGCTGGTAGGGCCCAGTTCAGTCGCAGTCTTCGAGAGCCACAGTACAGAGTAATAGGAATTGCGTTCAGCGAGTAATAATAGTAGCTAAAGTACTAAGTGATCGGAGGCTTACCCGACGTGTGTTGTTTCCAGGGCTCTCGGGTGTACAGCCGGATGCGATCGTTGAAGTCCCACGATATTGCGGCGGATAACCTATCAGCCATCATCAGGTGGTTCTGATGTAATTGTCTGTCTGCTCATTGTCGGTGTCATTTATGTCCGTAAGCCGGGCTTCGATTCCCTGCGCCAACGCTAAAGTACTTGTATGTGGGAGTCAAAGAAAGCACTGAAATCAAAAGAAGGTATATTTATTTTCTATTTAGAAATAAAGTCTTCATTGAACGTTTATGTGAATTGTACAGGTGATTTTGGATTCCTACCACCGGCCATCGCATCTTCTTCTTTGATCGTGTCGGTGCTGACTCCCACAGTAGCCAACACAACAGTTACAAATAGGTTACTTCAAGGACAGCTCCGAATTACACGCCCTGTTTCATACATTCCACTGATCACAATCCACCACTATTTGCGGCTTCAGTGGTATCAAGTGAGAGCTCTTTGGAGGAAAGATTGGTTGTCTGTTGTGTGATGAACGCTGGTTCTGTCTCGGCGCCAGTGAAATTCGTGTGTCTGTTAGAAGGAGGCCAGCTGAGGACCTGCACCCAGCCTGTCTGTTCGCTGGACACACTATACCTACAACTGGAGTTATGGCCTGAGGTGTCGTTTCGTATGACAGCAGAAGCACTCTCGTAGTTATACCACGCACCCTGAATACAAAACTGTACATCACTCCAGTGATTCGACCTGTTTTTCTGCTATTCAGGTGGTTCAAATGGCCGGAAGCACTATGGGACCTAACATCTGAGCTCATCAGTCACCTGGACTTAGAACTACTTGAACCTAACTAACCTAAGGACATCACCCGCATCCACGTCCGAGGCAGGATTCGAACCTGCGACCGTAGCAGTTGTTGTGGTTGGCAGGAGAGCCAACTGTGTTTTTCTAAAGGAGGCCGAAATGCACGCGTCTCAGCTCACGCAAGCTGGCGTGAGTTCTGGAACATGACAAGGGAATTAGAATTGAAAAAACCGGACGTAGCTGGTGGAATACTTAACTTTAATCCATTAACGGAGAACGTCGCTCTTTATGGTACATGATTCACAATTCAGTAGTATAGATACTGGCGCCTTGCTAGGTAGTAGCAAATAACGTAGCTGAAGGCTTATGCTAACTATCGTCTCGGCAAATGAGAGGATAGAAGTCAGTTAACGATCGCTAGCAAAGTCGGCTGTACAACTGGGGCGAGTGCTAGGAAGTCTCTCTATACCTGCCGTGTGGCGGCGCTCGGTCTGTAATCACTGATAGTGGCGACACGAGGGTCCGACGTATATTACCGGACCGCGGCCGATTTAAAGGCTACCACCTAGCAAGTGTGGTGTCTGGCGGTGACACCACAGCAGCCGCGTGGTTACGGACTGAATCGCCTAGAACCGCTCGGTGACCACGACCGGCGAAGGAAAAGGATTCGACCGAAAAACACTACGGCTAATCAAAAAGACATTGTCTGACACAAGATCGCAATTTAAATTCATGGGTGAAATCTCTGATCCCTTCATGATCAAAAATGAAATATGCCAAACGATGGATTATTCAAATAATCAAAATCATTCGGGAAACAGAAAACCTTCGTGACGACCGGAAATGTGCACATATTCACCCGCGGCACAAGAAACGGCAAATGTGAACAACTACAGAGGTATCTTCCTGCTATAAGTCACCTACTAAACTTGCTTAGCGTGCTTACACCAAAGAACACAAGAGCAATTATAACACAAAATTGGTCAATACGTGCAAGGCCTCCGCCACGGTCGTTCACACACACGATAAATCATCTGTGTGTAACCAATACTACAATACAACGCTATCAGGAGTACTCTAACCATTTGCGCTTCTATATATTTCAAGAAAGCGTACGATTCTATTGACCGACAATCCTTTCACAATGTCCTGGAAGGACAGGGTTCAAGTTGGTTCAAATGGCTCTGAGCATTATGTGACTTAACATCTGAGGTCATCAGTCCCACAGACTTTGAACTTCTGAAACCTAACTAACCTAAGGACATGACCCACATTCATGCCCGAGGCAGGATTCAAACCTGCGACCGTAGCAGCCACGTGGTTCCGGACTGATGCACCTAGAACCGCTCGGCCACCGCGGCCGGCTTTGCTGCCATTCACGAACAGCATCCAACAAGGTGTTTTCCAGCGGGAAAACGCACGGTCACATAACGCTGTTGCAACCGAACATGCGGTAGAGCGTTGAATGTTGCCTTGGATTGCTCGATTACCAGATCTGTCTTCAATCGAGCACATATGTGACATCAATGGACGACAACTCCGGCGTCATCTACAAACAGCATTAACTGTCTCTGACTGTGTGCAACAGGATGGAACTCCATCCCACAAACTGACATCCGACGCCTGTACAACACAATGAATGCTCGTTTGTATACTTCCATTCAACGTTCTGGCACTTACAGCCGTTATTAATGTACCAGCATTTCACATTTGCAATCGATTACTTCACGCTAACATTGACCTGTGACCTTGCAACGTTAATCACCTAAATATGCTACCTAAGTAAATGTATTCTTGAAATTTCATTACCCAACTTTTTGTGTTGCAAGCTTTTCTATCACTAGACCAGACGTGTCTTAAATTCAAAGAAATAGTATCGGCAACAATTGAGAGATTTATACCAAATAAATTAACATACGACGGACCTGATGCTCCTCGGTAACCGGCCGGGGAGACCGAGCGGTTCTAGGCGCTATAGTCTGGAACCGCGCGCCCGCTACGTCGTAGGTTCGAATCCTGCCTGGGGCATGGATGTGTGTGATGTAATTAGGTTAGTTAAGTTTAAGTAGTTCTAAGTTCTAGGGGACTGATGACCTTAGAAGTTAAGTCCCATAGTGCTCAGAGCCATTTGAACCATTTGAATCTCCTTGGTACACAAAACGGGTTAGAACACTGTTGTAGAAACAAGGAAACAAACATGTCAAATTTAAACAGACGCAAAATCCCCAAGATAGGCGATCTTTTACAGAAGCACGAAATTTAGCGCGGACATAAATGCGAGATGCCTGTAACAGTTTCCACAACGAAACCTTGTTTCGAAACCTGGCAGAAAATCCAAAGAGATTCTGGTCGTATATGAAGCATGTTAGCGACAATAAACAATCATTGCCTTCTCTGCGCGATAGCAATGAAGACACTACTGAACACAGTGCTGCCAAAGCGGAGTTACTAAACACAGCCTTCCGAAAAGCCTTCACAAAAGAAGACGAAGTAAATATTCTAGTATTCGAATCGACAACAGCTGCCAACATGAGTAACGTAGATATCCTCGGAGTAGTGAATCAACTTAAATCACTTAATAAAATTAAGTATTCTGGTCCAGACTATATGCCAATTATGTTCCTTTCGGAGTGTGCTGATGCATTAGCTCCATACTTAACAACCATATACAACCGTCCGCTAGACGAAAGATCCGTACCCAAATACTGGAAAGTTTCACAGGTCACACCAATATTCAATAAAGGTAGTAGGAGAAATCCACTAAATTACCGGCCCATATCGTTAACGTCGATATGCAGCAGGATTCTGGGAGATATATTGTGTTCGAACGTTATGAATTACCTCGAAGGAAACGGTCTATTGACACACAGTCAACATGGGTTTAGAAAACATCGTTCCTGTGAAACACAACTAGCTCTTTATTCACATGAAGTGTTGAGTGCTGCTGACAAGGGATTTAAGATCGATTCCGTATTTCTGGATTCACGGAAGGCTTCTGACACTGTACCACACAAACGACTCGTATTGAAATTGCCTGCTTATGGATTATCGTCTCAGATATGTGACTGGATTTGTGATTTCCTGTCAGAGAGATCACAGTTCGTAGTAACTGACCGAAAGTCAACGAGTAAAACAGAAGTGATTTCTGACGTTCCCCAAGGTAGTGTTATAGGCCCTTTGCTGTTCCTTCTCTATATAAAAAATTTGGGAGACAATCTGAGCAGCCGTCTTCGGTTGTCAGCAGATGATGCTGTCGTTTGTCGACCAATAAAGTCATCAGAAGATCAAAACAAACTGCAAAACGATTTAGAAGAATTATCAGAGTGGTGCGAAAAGTGGCAGTTGACCTTAAATAACGAAAAGTGTGAGGTCATCCACATGAGTGATAAAGGTAACGCGATAAACGTTGGTTACACGATAAATATGTCTTATCTAAAAGCCGTAAATTCAACTAAATACCTAGGTATTACAATTACGAACCATTTAAATTGGAAGGAACATGCAGAAAATGTTGTAGGGAAGGCTAACCAAAGACCGTGTTTTATTGGCAGGACGCTTAGAAAATGTAACAGACCTACTAAGGATACTGCTTACTCTACACTTGTCCGTCCACTTTTAGAATACTGTTGCGCGGTGTGGGATCCTTACCAGACAGGACTGAGTGAGTACATCGTAAAAGTTCAAAGAAAGGCAGCACGTTTTGTATTATCGCGAAATATGGGAGAGAGTGTCACAGAAATGATACAGGATTTGGGCTGGAAATCATTCAGAGAAAGGCGTTTTTCGTTGCGACAGAATCTTCTCACGAAATTCCAATCACCATCTTTCTCCTCCGAATGCGAAAATATTTTGTTGACACCAACTTACATAGGGAAGAACGATCACCAAGATAAAATAAGGGAAATTCGTACAGAATGATATAGGTGTTCATTTTTTCCGCACACTATACGAGATTGGAATAATAAAGAATTGTGAAGGTGGTTCGATGAACCCTGTTCCGGGCACTTAAATGTGATTTGCAGAGTATCCATGTAGATGTAGATGAGTGTATTTACCATTGCTCTGTAAGACGGCAAGAACTATGCCCCTTACATGAAGTTATTAAAGATCACCTAACTCACGTTGAGCGAACAGTAGGGCTGAACAAAAATGATTGACAAGGCACAATACATCTTGCAGAGGGTATTGGAATAATTAGTGTCGGGTGATGGTTTTAAAGTAATTCACATGACATGAAAAGTTTGTGGAAACACATCGATTTGCTGGAAGCTAGTTTATCCCAGGGAAGTATTCGAGTGACCGTGGCCGGTGGGGGAGCAGCGAAGGGAAGCGACAACAGGCAGCTTAGGGCGGCTCAAACTCTGAGAAAGCAGTAACGGGGCGCAGACTCCAGCTGCCTTAAGATGAGTAAAAGTGAGTGGGTGGTTGACCCCATGTTGGTGTACTGGGAAGAAGACAGAGAACTTGTACGACTGTTGATAAATGTCTGTCGTCCTGTTTTCAGTGAAACATGCAAGAAAGCTGTGCAAAGCTATGGTGGAGCGGCCAACAGAGGTCAAAATATGCGTGTTAGTGACTATAGCAACTTCACGGTCTGCAGAGTCTGAAGTAAATCAGGTGAAGAGCGACAGAATGAAATACACTGGACTCTGATGGGAACGTAGGACCAAGGAATTTGAAGTACTCTCCTGGGAGTCAGAATTCCGGAAAAATTGGTGTTTGTGCAGATGCTAACCTTTATGGGTGGCCTGGGAGGAGCTAAATAGCACAAGGTGACAGGAAGGGAAATTTTGTCGGAATTTGTTCACTTCCCAGAGCAGGCATTGGTCAGTGGTGGGAAGTGACGCATAATTAACGCGACTTGTGCTGCAATTGGCATAAGTGATTTTGCCGGAGGGGAAACCGAGGTGAAGAGTGGACTGGGAGAAGTCCCCGTAGAGGTCTTCCGTTCCCAGCTTGCCTAGAGTGCGGATGTGGCGTTCTTTACTTAGCTTGCCTGAGAAAGAGTGAGCATCTCTGCAAGAACGATTGAGCTTGGACATAGGAAGTTTTGGTTCAGTTATGTACTGAGCAAGATAGCTAGGAGTGAATAGACGAGTGCAGCCTTGCAGCACCACGAGGTCGGCCGACGTCTGCACAACGACGACGCCCCGCCACGCTGTATTCGGTGATATTGCGCCCACTCCGACCACTGTTTAATTTGTTGGATCACGTCGGCAAAGTTTCCAGAAAGGTTTCATGGGCCGTGTATTGTAGCATTCTTCTCTTACTTTACATTACGCCTGGGTCAGTCTGTAGGAGTTAAAATAAATTTGTGCTACTCGACTGCATCTGTTTTCAGTCAAGTAGTTGAAATCCCAAGTCACTTTCTTAGTTAATTTTATGTTCAACATTTGCATTTGGTGTTCAATAGCTGAATATAACATCAATGTGCACCCCTTTTTAATTAAAAGTGATAAATTCTGAACCAATTAATGTCAACACTGCAACTGTAGTTCAATCAGGAGTCACAGGGCCTTATTACTTTGTTTTGCGTTATCCGATATTGCGGCAGTTTCGCACACTCTGTTGATCTGTTAGTCAATTAGCTGGGGCGAACAAAGGCAAAAAAACAGATAAGTGACGGGTGGGGTGTTTCAGCTCTTGAAACAGCCTGCACAGATCGTAACCTACGTTGTAACTGAGCTGAACACGAGCCTCGGCATCGAGGGGATTCACACGCGATCGAACAGCCTGCCAGCCGCCGCATTGGCAGTTGGCGCACACGGCAGCCGACCTCCGACCTCCGTCCTCCGACCTCCGACCTACGGCGCCTCGGCCGGGCGCAAGGTCGCGGTCACGCTCACGGAGGCTCGTCAGAGAGCAAGACTGGTCGCAGGAGTGCCGGCCCCTCCTGCTTGGCATGCAGACCCAAGTCCGGACCGGCCTCTCCTTCCGACTTCGCGCCTTCCCGTCCCGTAAATCAGCAGCCGCCAGCCCGTTGCTGGCTCCGGTCTCCACATTTCCAACAGCGCCTCGTAATGTTACGCTCGTCACCCGGCACTTTTAATTGCAATCTGCACACTCTCGCCGCTCGGTCACGCACACGTAAATCTGCCGTCCTGACTACACCACGCTCCGCCGTTCCTTCCTTACGTGCTCTGCAAGCGTTATTCCCTCACAAGCGGCCACACACGGTGAGCCGTAGTAAAGTTAGGTTTGAAAAGCGCGCCGCAGCGCGTAGCGTGAAGCAGTCGCCCTCCGTTTTCTGGCGGTGGCTCCTTTGTCGCAATTGAAGGCTTCGGTGTCCCCCTCTACCGGGAAAGGGGAAAAGTGGGCTGTTCGCGTGGGTTTAAGGAGTGGCTGTAGGGACTCTCGTGGAGAGTTGGCAGTCGAGACGTCAAGAAGTGACTTCTCTGCCGGTGCTAGAGGGACAGCACGTAGACCGCGGCATCACCGGAAGCAACCAACACCGACTCAAAGGAAGGCCTCCGCGTTTCTTGGTGACGTCACGTCAGCTAGGCACGGCGAACGCCAGGTCTGTTGCAGGCAGAAACGCCTGGGCGTGCTTATCACTTTAAATCTCTTATTTTTGGACAAAATGTTTGGTATTGTTTTGGATTCTGCAGTTTTATTAAAGATTTTCTTACTACAGTAAAGCTACAAATGAAGATCATAGTTTTGTATTACTGAATCCTGACGAAACTAACATAGATCAATATGAGAAGATGCTTTGCCCCATTGCAAGCGTCTGAAATTTTACATTCAAGTAACTATATTTACTTGATCCATTTTGTTATCGAAACTTACCCGAACCCCCTTACAATGAACTCGTTTCTTTTATCTATTTATTTTCGTTTGACATCGTCACTCGAAATGTGAACTGATTTACATGTGTAAATGTCCAACTGTTGCCAGTCATCAGATTACAGTCGTTTTTAACGAAAGGTATTCTAAACAGGAAACAAAATAGCTTCATACATCGATAATACTGCTGAGCTTAAACTTTTTTAAACATGCACATTAGAAAAGATAAATATTCGCACCTTGCAACTGAGGGGAGAAACCTTGTAAGTTAAAAAAAAGAAATTTGATAAAACAAGTTTCTCTCTTTTGCTTCTTCTTCTGTCCCCCAGCTCCTCCCCCAATGTGTATAATCGCAAGATATTTCATTAACATTCAGTGCTCCTCACCCCATAGTCAACCAAGATACCTAAAGAAGAGCACCAATATGTTCACAGTTTCGTGTAAACGCAACCCAGTACAAACGTAACTTCCTCGAATTCTGTTGCTGCTGGACCATCAAGTTGCTTTTTTATATCAATCCTTAAAACAGGTGCAAATTTAAGTTTAGGAGTACACTATTTGTTAAGAAGTGTAATGATTTGCACAATTAATTGATTGCAGAAATCTCTCAGAACAACGTGTGTTGGTCAACTACCGCCAATAGTTTCACATTTTCCTGTGTCAGGGAGGGAGACACCACCATTATGAGTATGCCTGCAACAGACTTGGCGTTCGCCGTACCTAGCTGGCGTGACGTCACAAACAAGCGCCGAGGCCTTCCTTTGAGTGGGTGTTGAAGCGACGCGAGCATCGGCTCCGACGTATGGGGCGTTACCTACTCGTCGCGAAAGGAATTTCCTGAGCGTGAGTCCGCAATGGGCCTAATCTGAAGTTCGGCAGTATGCCGTCGACCGGCAAGGAGGTTCTGAAAATAGGCGCGCCTTCCTGCGTCCGTTGAAACGGCTGGTAGCGGGCGGCTCTGCAGAGCATTTGGAGGCGCTGCGTTGGTTCAGTCCTGGGAGTCGTAACGCACCAGAAGTTGAGTATTGATTGTTAACAGGATTTTATGAAGTTTAATTGAATTCAGTTTACTTATTCTTGTTAATTATACCAGCCATAGATTTTAAGGGTTTCCCGCCATTCATTCTCGTCTGCCTACCCACGGGAAGGTGGTAATATTAGAAAGGGCGGTCCGTTTGTCCCATTTTGAGGTCGAAAGGGGGGGGGGGAGTCAGAGTAAATCTGTGGTTCGAATTGCTTCTTTCCCCTCCCAGCTTACCTACTGGTTTATTCTACTGTTAGCCTCTGCCATGTCTGTGAAAGTCTAAGGCACCAATGACTGTACTGTTTAAAATGCAAAGAACTTAGACCTGATCCATTCTCTCGCCTGCCATAACAAGTATGACTAGACTCAAGTGTAAAAGGTACTCTAAG
Organism: Schistocerca gregaria; assembly: GCF_023897955.1. Taxonomy (NCBI): domain Eukaryota; kingdom Metazoa; phylum Arthropoda; class Insecta; order Orthoptera; family Acrididae; genus Schistocerca; species Schistocerca gregaria. The sequence continues at coordinate 783,440,638 of NC_064922.1, forward strand.
AAAGAAGAAAAATTCCTTTTGCCTCTTGGTAAGAACGAGTCAATAGCATAACGAATTACTGCTCATCTGGAAGCTGTAACTTACGTAAATTTGTTTATGTTTTTATGGCTATAACCAAGCAAGGTTGCTAATGTACGCCGTAGTGGATTTTTTATATTGTTTCTAGTCAGCGAAAACTGTCGTGTGTTTTTCCTATTCAATACCTTTTAAGGCTTTTACTCAATGTGCTGATGTGTTTTATACAGGTAGTTGGTTATTAGTGTGTTTTCTTGCCACGCAAAAGTTTGCCATTTCATTGCGGGTGGAAACTGTTGCCTTGAAAGGAGAATGTTGTAAAAGTTCACAAGTCCTACCGAGCGCTTGTGTTTGCCGTACGTTAGTAAAATTTGTTTTTTATGTATTTGACCAGAAGAAGGGATCGGTTGGTAGGACATGTTCTGAGGCATCAAGTGATCACCAATTTAGTATTGGAGGGCAGCGTGGAGGGTAAAAATCGTAGAGGGAGACCAAGAGATGAAAACACCAAGCAGATTCAAAAGGATGTAGGTTGCAGTAGGTACTGGGAGATGAAGAAGCTTGCACAGGATAGAGTAGCATGGAGAGCTGCATCAAACCAGTCTCAGGACTGAAGACCACAACAACAACAACAATATATTTTGGAAATGTTAATGTCATTAACTGTGAGTGTCCCCCCCCCCCCCTGGTGTGCATGACTCATGCGTTTTGGCTACTCTATTTTGCGAACTTTTGGAGAAACTTTATATCTTGCAGACAAGTTAGATTCAGCGCCATTTAATGAATGGAGTGAAATTCACCTGTAATTTAGCTGAGCTTGAAATATTATACAATGTCGCGTTGTATACGTTAAATTGCTTGCCTGTACTTAGCTTTTACTGGCGTGAATTTTTTTTTATAATAATTTAATAAATTAAAAGTCCTTCCATATCGTAAATTGTGACTTATTTGTTAAATTAATTCTTGGTATTTTTTTTAAACATCGTAAAGTCTTGCACCAAGTTAGAATAAAGAGTGTTATAGAAAACCGTGTGTAATTTCATCAGATATTCCTTGGCACCTATTTTCACTTTACATTTTTTGTATTGATTGAGATTAATAATCTTTAGTGAACCAGTGGTAATTTTACGGTTCACGCGGAACAATACTATATTGCAGCTTTCTATTTTCCACACTGATGACCACGAAAAATCGTAACACGGATTGCGCAGCTTGCAGCAATTCTCAAAAAGGCAAAGAGTCTATTATGTGGTTATATATGCAAATGATTAACACTTCAGCGCAGACTCGCAAAATAGGTTGTAGTGACGCCTTCTACATCCATACATATCATAAATGTGGATGCATTCATGTATGTTCCACATCCCTACCAAAACCACTGGACTTATTTCAACCAAACTCGGGACCACTTACTGCCTGCTCGTGGTCTAGTGGCAGTCGGCCTTTGGCTGTGGAGCGGTGCGGTACGTCCCGGCCACTCCGTGTCGCGTTTCCGGGTGTGTTGTTGTTTACCGCGCCGGCGCGCTAGTGTTACGTATTGCCGTCACGTTCCTGACACACGATGGCTCTTTCGTATCGGAAAGCCACGATCAAGCTGCAGTTCGACACTACGTACTCTAGACCCAAGGCCCACGAAGTAGAGCGTTTTTTACGCGATGTGGTACATGTTGATCCTAACGAGCTGATCGGTATCCACTTATCTATTGTCTCCAGCGTCGTATATCTTAAGTTCACTGACGACGAAGCATGTGACAAACTTCTCAGACGCTCGACGGCAGGTTATCGGTTCTGCCACTCAGACGGAAACGTGGGTATGGTGACGCTTGAACGTGCTGGATTGGGAATCCAAAATGTGCGCGTGTTTGAGCTCCCTTTTGAAGTTCCAGCGGATCTGGTCACCCTTGCTCTTCGACCCTATGGAACAGTTCTCGGCCACACGGCCGAAAAATGGAAGACCTTCGACACCTACCCTGTCCTTAACGGGGTGCGACAAGTCCGTATTGACCTGCATCGCCATATTCCTTCGTATCTCACGATCGCTGGTTGCAGGGCAATAATTATTTACGACGGTCAGCCGAGAACCTGCTCCGGTTGTGGCCAGACGGGACACATGCGTACCGAATGCCTGCAACGCCGTCTCGTGCAGACACCCTCGACCGACCAGATTCGTCCGTCGATACCGACCTCTCTGCCGATTACGTATGTTGCGGCGGCGAGACGGGAGACGCCAGCTGTATATGACGACCCCACTGTATTGGTGCGAGCTTTGGAGGACCCTGCAGTAGCTTCCACGGAGCCCCAAGCGTCTCTCAGTGCTGATGCTACTGATGTCCTTTCGTCGGACCCCGGCGCACCGTGACAACGGCTCGCCGACGGTGCGAGGGAAGTTGAAGCACAGGATGCAGCGTCCTCCCCTTGCCCTACGTCGGAAACAGAGGCGCGGCAGCGTAAGCAGAAATCACCCAAGCGTCATAAGAAGCGGCGCAAGACAACCGACGACGTAGAACAGCCCGAGGCGACACCGCTGGATGACGAGGTGCCTCAACCGCTCCACCGCGCCGACACAGGCGACCCTCCCGTCTCACAAGGTTCGACGTCTTCTACCGCTGGGTCTGGACCACATGGGGATGCGGGAGATCACCGCAGCTCCGACACCGGGGATGCACCCTTGCCTCCGTCTGCCTCTCGAGATCCAGTGGTGTCAACGTCCCTGGGCGACTGGGCGCAGGAGATGGAGTTGCAGGATGCGTTTCAGGACCAAGACGATGCACCGATGCCGATGGCAGCGTCTACGCGGCCGGCGACAGACGCCTAGGGAGGCATGAGCACCTCTCGTCGCTGCCTAGCACTTCGCAAGACCGGCGCTCCACGTCACGACTACTGCCCTCCTGTCATACCATGGTCACCTCCCGAGACTTGATGGACCAGGCATACCGCCTCGCCACGATCAACGTCAATGGCATTACATCTGATGTCAAGACCCGTATGCTGAAGGATACGTTACGCGCTGCGGATCTGGACGTTGTTTTCCTTCAACAAGTCCGATCAGGACTCTGTCTCGATGCCTACGGATATGACGCCTACACTATGCCTGCAGATGTGGGCGGCGGAGGTACTGCGATTCTACTGCGGGAAGGGATAATGGCCACTGATGTCTCCTATTTACCGTCGGCCCGGGGGGTCGCACTCACGATTGGTACAGTACGTCTGGTAAACTTATATGCTCCTTCAGGCACCGGCAAAAGGAGAGAACGGCGCACCTTTTTTGCAGAAGATATAGCCCCGCTCTTCCAGGGCAATACCGACCACTTGGTAGTAGGCGGCGATTTTAATTGTGTGCTCCGCCCATCCGACCAGGAGCCACACTATACCACCTGCCCGGCACTCCAGGCACTTGTACAGGACTTGGCCTTGTTGGACACCTGGATCATCCAACACGGCGACCGTCGAGCACACACCTACTTTACTAGTCACTCTGCGAGCCGTTTGGATCGAGTCTACGTCACCCGCTGCCTACGATCGGCCGTTGTCGACGCTGAGATGTGGCCGGCAGCGTTCACGGATCACCTCGCATATGTGTGTACTCTCGCCCTTCCCCGCCAGCGCGTCCACCGAAGTAGGGGTCCGTGGCGCCTCAATGTGGCCCTTCTTGATGAGATAAATTGCAGACGCGCAGTCGAGTCCACATGGAGCAATTGCCACCGGCGTTTACCCGCCTACCGTTCTGTACTTCAATGGTGGTTACGGTGTGCAAAACCCGCACTGTGCCGAACATTAGTCAGCTATGGACGCGACCGAGCGCGCTGGTATACTGCGACTACTGATTTTTACTATACTGCGCTCCGCGAACTGGCTGTACAACCGCCGTCGCCAGAGCGACAATCAGCAGTACAACGCGTCAAGGCACAATTGCTTCGTATCAACGCCGTACGTCTTGCGGGTGTGCGGGTGCGAGCGAGGACGACTGATGATGTTCGTGGTGAACGACCTTCCCTCCACCATATCATTCAAGAACGCCGAAGACGCAAGAGGCAGCTCATTACCGAGGTTGAGACGGAGGATGGGCGACGCGTTGACGCACAAATGGATATCGTCCGAGCGTTCACACAGTCATATAAACTTCTCTACGAGAGGGAGTCCCACATGAATGTAGGGGGTCAGGGAAGTCCTATCTGACCTACCAGTCTCTCGGAACCTACAAGATGATGCTACGCTCTTGTCGGCGGTGACTTTGGAAGAACTGCGAGAGGCTCTGTTGCGTGGCTCTCCCAACAAAACGCCTGGCCCTGACGGCCTCCCTCTTGAATTTTACAGGCGGTTCTTTGATCTCATGGGCCCAATGTGGGTCAGGATGTACAGTGAACTCCTGGACGCCGATTTTCAGGTAACATCTGACTTTACTGAGGGTCTCTTGATCCCTGTGCCCAAACCCGGCGGAGGCCGTCGCCCTCTTGATTTTCGCCCGTTGACAATGCTAAACACTGACTATAAGCTGTTGACACGCATGCTCCGTGAGAGGCTCAAACCTACGGTAATGGCGGCCATTCACACTGATCAAACCTGCCTCGGGGGCGACACTAATGTGTTTACGACTTTAAGCACCTATAGAGACGTGGTGGCGCTCATGCAAACTTGCCGCCTCCAAGGCGCTCTTGTTGCGCTGGACTTCGACCATGCTTTCGACCGCGTTAACCATGGTTTCCTGCGTGCTGTTATGGAACACATCGGTGTCCCGCGTCTGACGACGTCTGTTGTGCTTCGATTGATCCATGGGGCTGTCACGAGGATTATGATCAACGGCTGTCGGTCCGACCCCGTCCGTGTCAACAGGTCCGTCCGGCAGGGTTGTCCTCTTTCTGCCATGCTCTTCGCCGTTGCCCTCGAACCAGCTCTTCACGGACTACGGCGACGCGTAGAAGGACTTACCCTCCGTTCCGTAACCTTTCGATGTGGTGCATACGCCGACGATGTGATGTTCTTAGCACGGTCTGGTGACGAAATACACACGGCGTTTTCCTGGCTCCACCAGTATGGGGCGGTGGCAGGCAGTGTGCTCAACCTTCGGAAATCACGCTACATGGAGGTAGGACGAGGAATGCCTGCAGGTCTGGCCGTACCTCTGACAAAGGTCCCGATGCTCAAGTGTTTAGGGATATCACTCCATCGACAAATACAACGCACGGCGGCCTTTACGTATCGTATGGTCTTAAGACGACTCCGTTTAGAGGCTCGTCTCAATAAATTCAGGTCATTGAACATTTTGCAACGCGCCCAATACGTCAATGTGTACATGGCTTCTCACCTTAACCATTACGCCCATGTACTGCCGATAACGGACACGATGGCTTCCAGGATACAGGCAGTGTTTGGACACGTGGTGAACGATGGTGCTGTTTTCAAGATCCGTTTTGTTACGCTTACTTTACCCTTCGACAAAGGCGGTGTTGGACTCACTCACGTCAAGCACAGAGCGCTGGCACTGTATCTCCGTTCCATGAGGCGACTCTGGCTTTCACCAACAGCCAGTCTCCCCGGCCTACTGATTGAAGAAGTGGCCCCACGTACGCTGTAGCCACCGGTACCAGTTGGACATTTATCGCCCTCGCTGTCACATATTAGAACGTTTTTCGTAGAGCATAGCTATGTATTGCGGGTTATATCGGAGACACGGAATCCGACAGCGAAGACTTATTATAGTGCTCTCCAGCACTGGACTCCGGATAACGACATTGTACGGCGCCACCCTACGTTCGACTGGCCACGGGTATGGCGAGCCATCCACGCGCCGTTCCTGTCTACTTTCGTGCGGTCGACGTGGTATGTGGTCGTTAACGAGAAACTTCCATCCCGACAACGGCTGCATGCCATTCACCTAATTGACGACCCTGTGTGCCCCCGTTGCACGACGTTAGACACGGACGAACATAGACTGAACTGTGGCCCCGCGCGTGAGTGCTGGAAACTGATCCGCCAGATCCTGGCTTTCCTGCTCCGCCGCCCCTACGTTTCGATTTTACCCCAAGAACTCTTTCATCCCGACGCTGTCTATTTCCCTATGACCCGGATGAATGCGGTTAATTGGGTACGAGGAATGGCGATACACTACATATACCGCGATGGAGACAAAGACGTCCTCGATTTATGGTACTATATGATCGACGAGTTTCTGATCTTAACGAACAGACAGGATTACCGGAACCTTTTTGCGAACTATTTGGGTTCGTCATTCATGGACCCACCACCCAGCTGGGGTGTGCCGGGTGTGAGAAGACATTAACCTGTAGATGTGATCTTTCCACGATTCCCCTATGGTAACAGAAACAGTCTCTGACTGTGTGCAGCGGCCCCGGGCGCTCCAACGATTGGTGGCTGGTGATGTCCAATGTAATGACGACCGCCCGTTCCTGGCCGCCCGCCTAGCAATGTGACCGCGGCGAGCAAGATGGCCCTTTTTAGTTCACTTTATTGGCAACTTTTTGCGCATGGCTGCCTTGTTTTTTTTTATGCATTCTCAAAAAAAAAAAAAGTGGTTAGCGTTGAGGCCCCATAAGCGGTGGATCGCTGGATGTGGTCCCCTTCGTCAGTTTGTTTTTTATTTATTTTCAACACAGTCATTTTTTTTACTGTTTGTATTACAACTGATATAATGGGGGGGGGGGGGGGGGAAAGTGGCTAGCGTTGCTGCCCCTGGATCACGGGGTCTCGAGTTCGATTCCCGGCCAGGTTGGGAATTTTCACTGCCAAGGGACTGGTTTTTTCTGCTGTCCTACTCATTTCATCATCATCATCATCATCATTCATGACCGTGGCTAGACTGGACTGTGTAAAAGAAATTGGACTGTGTTAAAACTGGGCCTGTGTACGGGTGCTGATGACCACGCAGTTGAGGGCCCCAGAAACCAAACATTATCATCAACTTACTGCCTGGAAAGAATCACCGAGGAGGTAAAAACCACCTTACTATCAAATGGGTGTGGGAGAGGTGAAAAACAAATGTAGCCCACAACACGTGAATATCCGTATTTTCTTCATCCAGCATCTGAGAATTAGAGTGCTTAGGACTTTTTCTCGCTGACAACCCCCAAAAATGATGAAAGCAAAACATTTTATCCTTTACCACATTTTCACTGTTCTTGCAGTAAATCTGCCATATCGAGCATGACGTTTTAGTTCATTACTTATTTACACCTGGCTGTTGCCGCAACATATTTTCCAGACAGTATTCACATATACCTCTCAATGTATACGCAAAATTATATCATTCTACGATAAATTTTTCAGGACATATGACGTGGTGTCACAGAGGAAGACTGCACTGTAGTTTCTTCTCTAGATTGTCGCACAGATGACAAAATGGTAGATATCGAAATAGACGATAGAGGGATAGAGAAACAATTAAAATCGCTCAAAAGAGGAACGGCCGCTGGATGTGATGGATATCAGTTCGATTTTAAACAGAGTACGCGAAGGAACTTGCCCCCCTTCTTGCAGCGGTGTACCGTGGGTCTCTAGAAGAGCGTAGAATTCCGAAGGGCTGAAAAGGGCACAGGTCATTAACGTTTTCAAGAAGGAACGTCGAACATATGTGCAGAACTATAGACCTATATCTCTAACTTTGATCACTTGTAGAATTTTGGAACACGTATTATGTTCGAGTATAATGACTTTCCTGGGGACTAGAAATCTACTCTGTAGGAATCAGGAAATGGGTTTCGAAAAAGAAGATCGTGTGAAACCCAGCTCGCGCTATTCGTCCACGAGACTCAGAGGGCCATAGACACGGGTTCCCAGGTAGACGCCGTGTTTCTTGACTTCCGCAAGGCGTTCGATACAGTTCCCCCACAGTCGTTTAATGAACAAAGTAAGAGCATATAGACTATCAGACCAATTGTGTGGTTGGATTGAAGAGTTCCTAGATAACAGAACGCAGCGTGTCATTCTCAATGGAGAGAAGTCTTCTGAAGTAAGAGTGACTACAGGTGTGCCGCAGGGGAGTGTCGTAGGACCGTTGCTATTCACATTATACATAAATGACCTTGTGGATAACAACGGAAGTTCATTGAGGCTTTTTGCGGATGATGCTGTGGTATATCGAGAGGTTGTAACAATGGAAAATTGCACTGAAATGCAGGAGAATCAGATCTGCACCGAATTGACGCATGGTGCAGGGAAAGGAAATTGAATCTCTATGTAGACAAGTGTAATGTGCTGCGAATACATAGAAAGAAAGATCCCTTTTCATTTAGCTACAATCCCGCAGGTCAGCAAATGGAGGCAGTTAATTCCATAAATTAACTGGGAGTAGGCATTAGGAGTGATTTAAAATGGAATGATCACATGAAGTTGATCGTCGTTAAAGTAATTGCCAGACTGAGAGTCATTGGAAGAATCCTAAGGAAATGCAATCTCGAAAACAAAGGAAGTAGGTTACAGTACACTTGTTCGCTCACTGCTTGAATATTGCTTACCAGTGTGGGATCCGTACGAGTTAGGGTTGATAGAAGATCCAACGGAGAGCAGCGCGCTTCGTTACAGGATCATATAGTAATCGCGAAAGCGTTACGGAGATGGTAGATAAACTCCAGTGGAAGACTCTCCAGGAGAGACGCTCAGTAACTCGGTACAGGGTTTTGTTGAAGTTTCGAGAACATACCTCCACCGAGGAGTCAAGCAGTATATTGCTCCCTCCTACGTATATCTCACGAAGAGCCCATGAGGATAAAATGAGAGAGATTAGAGCCCACACAGAGGCATACCGACAATCTTTCTTTCCACGAACAATACGAGACGGGAATAGAAGGGAGAACCGATTGAGGTACTCAAGGTACCCTCGGCCACACACCGTCAGGTGGCTTGCGGAGTATGGATGCAGATGTAGAAGATGCATGAATAACTGCCACATTATACATGACTTTTTAGTTTATTACGTCCTTTGTACTAACTATATTCGTAATGCAGTTGTCACACAATATTCAACTATATCACTGAATGTTACCAGAAAGTTATAGCATTGTACTACTTTATGTAGCATCATAAAGATACAACTGCTCGAAAACGAAACTGCACAGCGAAATTCGCTACGGTTATAAGTGAATTATCTGTACAAATACATGTGAAATACGTCAAATATGTGTGAAATGTATGTACCATGTGCGTACTCTAGCAAAGCTACAATTAAAAACTCCCTCCTAAGCCCCTGGGTCGATTTCCACCCAACTTGGTTCACACATTAGTTTCTACCGGGAAAGAAATACTGTGTGGGTGGGAACCACTAGCCTACTATTGTGACGGGGGTCTTAATTTTGATGGAGAAATTAGGGAGGAACAGGAAGAGGTAAACTTAGAGGGGAGGAGGAGAAGTTAGACAGGGAAAGGAAACAGCATGCGGTGGACAATGAGAGGGGGAGAAGGAGGAGATGGACAGACAGAGGGTGTGAGGAAATTGACAGAGTGAGGGGGAGGAGGAGATGGTCAGAGAGAATGGGAGGGAGAGACTGACTTAGAGGGGATGTGGAGATGAACTTTGAGGGGTGAAGAGTAGACGGACTTAGAGGGGTGGAAAGAGGTGATGGACAGAGAGAGGGGAAATAGCAGACGGACATAGAGAGAGGGTAGAGCCAGATGGTGAGAGAGAAGGGCAGGAGGACATGGACAGGGGGTGAGGGGAGGTGAAGAACAGAGAGCGCGAAGGCGGAGGTGGACTAATAGAAGAGAAGTACATATCAAGCAACGCCAGGTATTCAGCTAGTTCTATCTAGGAGGAAAGGTTAGTCTTTATCACACTGAAATCGCGTATCACTGTTTGTTGTTTGTGGAAAGACGGTGTCATGTTGCCAGTCAGTAACAACAACCAGCACGCTTCGGTCGTATTTTGACAGCGGCAGGATCGTGGCATGTCGAGATGGCAGTTTATCTTTCCGCGATATTCCTGCTGCTCGCGGTCGTCGAGATGCTGAGACTGTCTTATGAATATGGAATTGATGGTTTCAGGATGGCCATACTCAACGCTATTCAGTATCTTATACCGCAGGCCACGAGCGCCAGACTGAACAAGTTATTAGCTCTGCCATATCACCTACCTTGAGTCACGAAATGAGCTTGAACGCAGTAAGACAAGTTTGGTGACTTCTGGAGCACCAGACACTATCACCATTATGATGACAATGGTAACCTCAAAGGCAACACTGCTCACCAAAGTAGTACCACTTCCTCTTGTAAGCGAATGGGGGAGGGTGAGGTTATAGTTTCGTCTGAGTTTGCTAATAGTGCCCACTCACCTCGTAAATCCAATCGTCATTCGCTTCTTTCCTTGCAGTCTAGGAACAGCAGCTTGAGTATTCCTGTAATAAACGATAACTAACAAGGGGAACAAAGGAGTGCCAATTACCAAAATTCAAGTTTTAGCCTAGTATAATCCATTTATGTATTTTTAACAATTGCGCTATACAGGGCTGCACTGTTACACTCTTCATAAAATAACAAATATGTTGATACACTGATACATACAGTAACAATACACCAGAATACATCATCTCACACCGCAATTCAGATCATGCCGGCCGGAGTGGCCAAACGGTTCTAGGCGCTACAGTCTGGAACCGCGGGCCGCTACGGTCGCAGGTTCGAATCCTGCCTCGGGCATGGATGTGTGTGGTATCCTAGGTTAGTTTGGTTTAAGTAGTTCTAAGTTCTAGGGGACTGATGACCTCAGAAGTTAAGTCCCATACTGTTCAGAGCCATTTGAACCATTTACAATCCAGATGTGGCGTTCGTGGCAATATAGGTAATCCAAGTTTCATTTACCGGCGCTGATGAGATGCTCGCGGGCATCTAATCATGTTCTCGCGATTGTTCTCGTGGCTTGTGACTTCTCGAAACGTGGATTACGTCTCGCGAGGTACACGAATGATTACGCAGCACCAAATACCTATATAATCACAAAATTGATTAGTTCTCTTTGCCTGATTCCTTAACATCTTCACAACACGCACATGGTTAAGCACAGCACATGACTCCCTCACTCGTTCTGGCGTGAAAAAAAAAAAAAACAAAAACAAAAAACAAAACAAAACAAGGAAGCGACCATAGCGATGTTATCATAATCGATATCAGTGCTACTTGATACATGCTTACAATCTTTTCGGAAGATCCCCATTTATGCTTTCTTAGTCACGATGGACGCATCCATGTGCTAGTTAGTTGCGTGTTCCAATTGATTGAACAATTATTTTATCGAATTGATTTTTTTTTACAGCTGACCAACTTTTAGACACTTATTCGTCCATAGAATTGAAGTTAACCAGGAAAAATGATTTTAGGTTAGATTTAAAATTAGCTTTGCCACTTACCGAACCTTTTATGGAACTGAGCAAATGATCAAAAAATATTGTTGTTGCATATTGAACTCCCTTCGGAGTCACTGACAGCATTTGTAATGGGTAATAAAGGCCAGTTTTCCTCTAGTGATGGATTATTTATGACGAGTTTCAGTAGCGAATACATGTATTTTGATGGTCCAATTAAAATCCTAACTCCTTGAAGAGGTTTTCTTTTCATTTTGTTGATTCAGGCCCTTCAAAAGTTTTCTTAAGTATTTCATGAACTATTTATTAACAAATCTGTCAAAACAAGTGTTTGGCAACCAGTTTAAAATCAACTATTTCATTGTCAAGCCTGAACTATTGAGGCTGCACTGAAAGTGCCCCGCTGCGTGGGGATTAGCCGTGCGGTCTCAGGCGCTGCAGTTATGGACTGTGCGGCTGGACCGGCGGAGGTTCGAGTCCTCCCTCGATCATTGGTATGTGTGTGTGTGTGTGTGTGTGTTTGTCTTTAGGATAATTTAGGTTAAGTAGTGTGTAAGCTTAGGGACAGATGACCTTAACAGTTAACTCTCACAAGATTTCACACACATTTGAACTTTTTTTTTTTTTTGAAAGTGTCCGATCTTAATAATGACCATCACAGTGGCAATACATGCTTTAAAAAGTAATCGTAGATGACTGTGGCAGTCAACATGTGCCTACTTAGCAAGTCAGAATAAAACTGAGTTGGTAAGTCTGAGTGGAAAGAGGAGAAGTCCGTTTGCATGTTGGTGACGAAGATCACTCTCAAGCAACTTCTACTAGTTCTTGTGGGTAGCAAAATCCACTTAAGAGTTGATCATTGCACCATGTGGAAGGAAATCAAACAGAATAACCCCTTCAGAGTGCCCGAAGACCGTCCCCATGACTTTCCCAGCTGAGGGTGCCGCGTTGAACTTTTTCTTCAGAGGAGAGGTGATGCCGGCCAGTGTGGCCGAGCGGTTCAAGGCGCTTCAGTCTGGAACCGCGCGACCGCTACGGTCGCAGGTTCGAATCCTGTCTCGGGCATGGATGTATGTGACGTCCTTAGGTTAGTTAGGTTTAAGTAGTTCTGAGTTCTAGGGGACTGATGACCTACGATGTTGAGTCCCATAGTGCTCACAGCCATTTGAACCATTTTTTGGAGAGGTGATGTGGTCCCGCTACATGGACTGCCGTTTTGTTTCTGTGACGAGATCGACAAATAATTGTCACTGTCAGCCTCGTAACGCTCAAGCAGTTCTACACAGATGGTCCTTCGTTGGTGTGTATGGTCTTCAGTTTGGCGACGATGAATCCAGCGGCCGGACACGTCTGAGTAGACGACTGAGTGAGCACTACCAACAGGGACGTCAAGATGTGCAACGAGGTGTCTGTGATCCATCGATCACCTCGAAAGAGAGTGTCCGCACGTTGCAGCTTTTCGGGGGTCACACCCTTGTGTCGAGGGCCAGCACACGGGAGATTAGGATAGGTTTGTACGATGGTGTTGAAACGTCCCCTTAGAAAAGTTATACAAGACTGTGCTTAAACTGACAAACAATATTTTTTGCGCAACGCAATCTGACTTCCAAAAATCCCTACGAAAGAATGGCCCTGACTAACATTAACCTATACGTTTCACAAATCACTTACCTCACAAAAATCTTCGTTACTCAAGCTACTGCAATACAGCGAGCGCCACTACTGCCAGCTAAATAAAAGATTCAAACTACTGAAGGCACTAACTACTGATAGGCATAGTCAGCAAATGAAAGATTTTAATATATTATTTAAGATTTTATATATAGCAGTTCATGACATCCAGTCTTACAAATTTCAAAACCCCGCCATCTCTCTCCCCACGTCCACCACTGCTGGCGGCTCACCTCCAACTGCGCAACGCTACGCACTGTTAGCATCCAGCTGCCGCTGCCCAACACAACAATGGCAGACAACAATGCAAACCAGCCACAGACTGCACACGGCACAGCCAGTGATTTTTATACAGAACGCTACGTGGCGGCGGCGTTACCAATAAAAAAACCTAAACAGCCTACTTACAGTGTTAACTGCCAGGTCTCTGTAGACATTCTGCAGGCGAGTAAGAATATCTGCGATAGATTTTCCGCCAAAAGAAAATTACAGCTCTCTGCATGTAAAGCACATCCGTTACAGATGTCGTTTTGAAAGCTATGTATAGCTGAATATTTCGTCCATAAGGGAACGCATTATAAGGGCTAAGACTGTTGAGCAGTACCAATGAAACACTTTCTGCGTCAGTCACTTATTTACGAGGTGTACCGGTATGAAATGAGCGTTAAGATGCAAATGTGTCGATAGGGAACATTTGTTGTGAACGAGCCTTAATTTTCTTTTGTTTGATTGGTATGACATATGTCAAAGGAATTTAGTATACAACAAGTCCTGGAACAAACATGTTTTCATCGTGTTAACAATGTCGAATTTTGTACCAGAAAGTGATGATTTGCGGAAAGCATTTATATTTTGTTTTCATTTGAAAAAAAGTGCTGCAGAGTCGCATCGAATACTTGTCAAGGCATATGGTGATCATGCTGTATCAGAAGCAACATGCAAAAGATGGTTTCAACGGTTCATAAATAATGATTTTGATGTAAGAAATGAAGAACGTGGAAGACCACCAAAAAAGTCTGAAGACGCCGAATTGCAAGCAGTATTGGATGAAGATTATACTTTGAGTCAGAAGCAAATGGCAGCAATTATATAATTGTACGACTCGTAGTTCAGGAGATGTAACATCATGCACAACAAACAATTTCTGACCGTTTGAAAGCTATTGGAACGATAAAAAAGTGTGGGAAATGGGCGCCACATGAATTGAATGAAAGACAGATGGAAAACCGAAAAACCATTTGTCAAATTTTACTTCTAAGAACTGAAAGAAAATCAATTTTGCATCGGTATTGTTACTGGCGATGAAAATTGGATTTATTTTAAAAATCCTAAACGGGAAAAATCATAGGTTAATCCGGGACAGCCATCAACATCGACTGCGAAACCAGATCGATTTGGCAAGAGGACAATGCTCTGTGTTTGGTGGGATCAGAAAGGTCTGGTGTATCATGAGCTTCTAAAAGCCTCTGAAACTGTGAATACTAATTGCTACAGACAACAAATGATCAATTTGAATTATGCATTGATCGAAAAACTACCAGAATGGGCCAGAAGACATGGCAAAGTAATTTTTTTACACGACAATGCACCTGCACACAAAGCAAAACTTGTTCAGGATACAATTAAAACACTTGGCTGGGAGCTGCTACCCCACCGGCCGTATTCACCAGACTTGGCCCCTACAGACTACCATTTATTTTCATCATTGGGACACGCATTGGCCGAGGAACACTACGAAGAAGCCGGCCGTTGTGACCGTGCGGTTCTAGGCGCTACAGTCTGGAACCGCGCGACAGCTACGGTCGCAGGTTCGAATCCTGCCTCGGGCATGGATGTGTGTGATATCCTTAGGTTAGTTAGGTTTAAGTAGTTCTAAGTTCTAGGGGACTGATGACCTCAGAAGTTAAGTCCCTTAGTGCTCAGAGCCATTTGAACCATTTATCCTACGAAGAAGTCGAATATTGGGTGTGTGTATGGTTTGCTTCAAAAGACGAACATTTATATTAGCGTGGTGTCCACAAATTGCCAGAAAGGTGGTCAAAATGTATAGAAAGTAATGGTCAGTACTTTGTATGAAATGTTTTACTTTTCAAAGTCAGAATTAGTGTTTCATTTTCACAAAAAAAGCTCATTTCATACCGGTACACCTGGTATATTGTCACTACGAGTTTCAATGGTTCACGCCATTGTCTTCAGGTGGAGATTTGTTTATTTATAGGGCTACGTATAACCCCGCCACCGCAATCTATAGAAAGTTTATGAAACTGTAGGGACTGAAGCGGGGATATACTACCATGTCTCCCAACGAATTCCGTATTTTTTGAGTCGAAACTGGTGAAGAAAAAGTGTGTTCCATTACTTATTCAACACCCTCGTATTGATGCAGCATGGTGCAGCTGTCACAACCGGGCAACAAGTGAGTAGTGGATGAAAAGGTTAAGAAAATGGGTGAGAGAGACAACACGATTCTTCGGGTCATAACGGCCGACAGAGACAGAGGTAGTGAGGGGGAAATCGGGAAGCAGTAGTTAAATGTCAGGAGTTAGCAAAAAAAAAAAAAAAAAAAAAAACGCGACGCCAGCAACATGGCATCTAGCGGTGAGTTACTCGGTTCGACATACATTTTGAGGGACGTACCTTATCTGTTTCGGATAATTTTTAGACGCTGCGCCTAGCAGGTGGCCGGAGCGCCACAGCTCCGGAGGTGATGACCTGTGTTGGCGGCGATAAAAGGGGCGGAGGGAGGCAGCCCATCATCCAGTGCTCTAGCTATCGGAGCGAGCCAGGGGCCAGATAGCGATCCGGCTGATCGAGAGGAGGCTGTGTGCGCATGCGCCGCGCAGCGGGCTGGTAATGTTCGCCTGCTCGGCGCGGCGCGGGCCGCGCGCCTCGGCTCGGCTGCACCTGCCGCCGCTCCGGCGCTGGCCCCGGGCCACAGCCTCCGCCCCCCCTCCCCCACCCCCACACCCCCTCCCACTGTGTGTAAATCACGCGCCGTGGCCAGCCGCGCGCACCTGCGCCGCCCGCTGCCTGCCAGATTCCTCCTCCGCCGCTCCTCTACGCTCGGCCCCTCTCGCAGGTGGAGAGCGCGCTCCGCAGCGGGAACAAAAGAGCGAGCCAGGTACGCTGACTGCGAAAGTAACGGCCCCAACCGTCCCAGCGGATCGGTTCCCCCGAAATGCATGTCAATCGACAACACGAATTTCATTTTGCTTTCTTCAACTGTAAAATAAAGGACACTACTGGCCATTAAAATTGCTACTCCATGAAGATGACGAGCTGCAGACGCGAATTATAACCGACAGGAAGAAGATTCTGTGATATGCAAATGATTAGCTTTTCAAAGCATTCACACAAGGTTGGCGCCGCTGGCGACACCTACAACGTGAAGACACGAGCAAAGTTTCCAGCGGTTTTCTCATACACAAACAGCAGTTTACCGGCGTTGGCAGTGAAACGTTGTTGTGATGCCTCGTGTAAGGGGGAGAAATGCGTACCATCACGTTTCCGACTTTGATATAGGTCGGATTGTAGCCTATAGCAATTCGGTTTATCGTATCGCCACATACCTGCCCGCGTTGGTCGAGATCCAATGACTGTTAGCAGACTATGGAATCGATGGGTTCAGGAAGGTAATATGGAACGCCGTGCTGCATCCCAACGGCCTCGTGTCACTAGCAGTCGAGATGACAAGCATCTTATCCGCATAGCTGTGACGTATCGTGCGGCTACGTCTCGATCCCTGAGTCAACAGATGGGGACGCTTCCAAAAGAACAACCATCTGCACGAACAGTTCGACGATGTTTGCAAAAGCATGGACTATCAGCTCGGAGACCATGGCTGCAGTTACCCTTGACGTTGCATCACAGACAGTGAAACGTCCCTTAGAAAAATTATACAAGACTGTGCTTAAACTGACACACAATA
This sequence comes from Schistocerca gregaria, assembly GCF_023897955.1. NCBI lineage: Eukaryota > Metazoa > Arthropoda > Insecta > Orthoptera > Acrididae > Schistocerca > Schistocerca gregaria. The sequence continues at coordinate 783,457,555 of NC_064922.1, forward strand.
TTTTTTTAGCGCAACGCAATCTGACTTTCAGTAATCCCTACAAGAGAATGGCTCTGACTAACATTAACCTATACGTTTCAAAAATCACTTACCTCACAAAAATCTTCGTTATTCAAGCTACTGCAATACCGCGAGCGCCACTACTGCCAGCTAAATAAAAGATTCAAACTACGGAAGGCACTAACTACTGATAGGTATAGTTAGCAAATGAAAGATTTTAATAGAGAGTAAACAATGTATTTACCTTAATAGTCATAATATATATAGCAGTTCATGACATCCATTCTTACAAATTTCAAAACTCCGCATCTCTCTCCCCACATCCACCACTGCTGGCGGCTCACCTCCAACTGCGCAACGCTACGCGCTGTTAGCATCCAGCTGCCGCTGCCCAACACTACAATGGCAGACAAAAATGCAAACCAGCCACAGACTGCACACGGCACAGCCAGTGATTTTCATACAGAGCGCTACGTGGCGGCGGCGTTATCAATAAAAAAAACCTAAACATCCTCCTTACAACAGGAGCGCCTTCGATGGTGTACTCAACGACGAACCTGGGTGCACGAATGGCAAAACGTCAGTTTTTCGAATGAATGCAGGTTCTGTTTACAGCATCATGACTGTCGCATCCTTGTTTGGCGACATTGCGGTGAACGCACATTGTAAGCGTGTATTCGTCATCGCCATAATGGCGTATTATCCGGCGTGATGGTGTTGGCTGTCATTGATTACAAATCTCGGTCACCTCTTGTTTTCATTGACGGCACTTTGAACAGTGGACGTTACATTTCAGATGTGTTACGACCCGTGGCTCTACCCTTCATTCAATCCCTGCGAAACCCTACTTTGCAGCAGGATAATGCACTACCGCATGCTGCAGGTACTGTACGGGCGTCTCTGGATACAGAACTGTGGTATCGTGTTGAAGCTGCATTGGCAAGCTGTACCTGTACACGCCATTCGAGCTCGGTTTGACTCAATGCCCAGGCGCATCAAGGCCGTTATTACGGCCAGAGGTGGTTGTTCTGGGTACTGATGTCTCAGGATCTATGCACCCAAATTGCGTGAAAATGTAATCAAATGTCAGTTCTAGTATAATATATTTGTCCAATGAATACCCGTTCATCATCTGCATTTCTTCTTGGTGTAGCAATTTTAATGGTCAGTAACGTAATTAAAAAATACTCCCTGATATGACGAAGAGGTCAACTGATAGGAAAAATGCGTCAACGCAAAAATTGTGAAATTTTCTCCCATTACATCTGGAAACTAGGCCGTCACTAACGAGGAAAACATGGCAAGCGCCATAACCTGATTTCTCTGAATCTCCGCACAGGTGAAGAGGAGTCAAAATAATGAAGATATGTCTCGGCGTATCAGTAAGATATTCCACAGCTTCTAATAATTCGACCACCAATGTAGCATAGATGCATTTTAGCTCGTTACAATTTCAGCCGAAATCGTGGCACAGTGAGAAGCGTTACGTCCTCTCTGTATTGCGCCCCGTATTCCGACAACGCCCTCACCGTATGACGGATCGGGGAGGAGACATTGGAAAGAAGTCGTATGGTCGTCATAAATCTTGAGAAAGTAAATTACACTGTAGCAGTAAAGATATTGTCGGGGAAATAGATTGGAATGGTACCATCTGGTCTAGTGGATGTCTTGTTACGTGGCATCTAGAAATTATTTCTCTCCCATGTCCGTAAAAGGTTACTATTCCGACCTAACCACAACCGATGGCACGAAGATGGAGAATGATACAGCAGAGAAGGCTGTGAGACGACGTCAGCCAATAGTTCGCTGACTAGGGCCTAGAGGTTTTAGAGATAAAGTTAGTGAACTGCTAATAGATGTTAACTCTGAAATTATTGGTATATCAGAACACCACTTAAATAATTTGATAATTCAGAGGCTTCATTTACCTGGCTACAGATTATCTGGCTGTTTCTCAAGGAGTTCCTTGCGGGGTGGGGGAGTGGCTCTGTACGTAAAAAACAGTATTTCATTTGAGTCCATAGACGTATCACGACACTGCACTGAACAGATATTTGAAAGTTGTGCAGCATTAGTTGAATTTAGTGAAACTAAACTTCTAATTGCTGTTGTTTATAGGTCAACTAAATCCGACTACAGAGCATTTTTGCTTAAGTTAGAGAGGGTTCTTGAATCACTTTGTAGGAAGTACCAGAAAGTATTTCTATGTGGTGACTTCAATATTAATTTTGTACATGATTGTGTAAGAAAAAGGATGTTGGTAGATCTTCTAAATTCATATGATCTGATGAAAACTGTGTTTTTTCCAACTAGGGTGCAGGGGAACAGTAGCACAGTCATAGACAATATTTTTATACATTCTTCATTACTAGATGGGCATTCTGTTAGTAAAAGGGTGAATGGCCTTTCAGGGCATGATGCACAAATTTTAACACTAAAAGGTTTTTGTACTCAAACCAATGTCGTATTTAATTACAAACTACGTAGGAAGGTTAATCCAACAGCAATAGAGACTTTTTCGAAACTTGTCAAGGAACAAGAGTGGCAAGATGTTTATAGTGCTGATAATATAGATGATAAATACAATGCTTTGCATAACACATTTCTCATGCTCTTTGAGAGTTGCTTTCCATTAGAACATTCTAAACGGGGTACTAGTAGTAATGGACAGCCAGGTTGGCTGACTAGTGGGATAAGGATATCATGTAGAACAAAGCGGGGATTATATCAAAATGTTACAAGTAGTCACAATCAAGCTACAGTAGCCCATTACAAACAGTATTGTAAGGCGCTTAAAAATGTTATTAGCAAGGCAAAAGTATGTGGTATGCAAATAGAATAGCTAATTCACAGGATAAAATTAAAGCCATATGGTCAGTTGTGAAGGAAGTGTCTGGTCAGCAGCACAAGGTTGACGATATAAAGTCAGTTTGCTGTAATAATATTTCTGTTGCTGATAAACCAGATATATGTACAGTATTTAACAACCATTTTCTGAGTATTGCTGGTGAATTAAATAAAAATTTAGTATCTACAGGAAATCATATAAATTTCTTAGCAAATGCCTTTCCGAGATTGACGTCTGAAATACTCCTCTGTGATAGAGACAAGAGGGAGATTAAGACAATAATCAAATCACTGAAGACTAAGGACTCTCATGGTTATGATGGAGTGTCTAGTAGAATATTAAAGTACTGTGCAGCACATGTTAGCTCTGTATTTAGCCATATTTGGTATTTTTCCTTTAGGAATGGTCAGTTTCCTGAGCGATTAAAGAACTCAGTAGTAAAGCCGCTTTATAAAAAGGGAGAAAGGGATAATGTAGATAATTTTAGACCTATTTCTATGCCATCAGTGTTCGCAAAAGTTATCGAAAAGGCTATGTATGTGAGGTTAATTGATCATTTTATATCATACAAATGTAAAATTCGCCTTTAGAAGTCGTTTGACAACTGAAAATGCTATATTCTCTTCTCTCTGTGAGGTACTGGATGTGCTAAACAAAAAGTTTCGAACGCTTGGAGTATTTTTTGATTTAACAAAGGCATTTTACTGTGTTGATCACACTATATTGCTCCAGAAGTTGGACCATTACGGAATAAGGGGAGTAGCACACAATTGGTTCACCTCTTACTTCAGCAACAGGCAGCAAAAGGTCATTATTCACAATGTTGATAACGGCTGTGATGTGGGATCTGAGTGGGGTACTGTCAAGTGGGAGGTGCCCCAGGGATCAGTGTTGGGGCCGCTCCTGTTCCTTATTTATATAAATGATATGTCCTCTAGTATGATGGGTAACTCTAAAATATTTCTGTTTGCTGATGACACTAGCTTGGTAGTAAAGGAAGTTGTGTGCAACATTGACACGGTTTCAAGTAGAGCAGTACATGATCTCAGTTCATGGCTTGTAGAAAATAAACTAACGTTAAATCACAGTAAGACTCAGTTTTTACATTTCCTAACATACAATTCAACAAAACCTGACGTTTTAATCTCACAGAACGGGCATATGATTAGTGAAACTGAACAGTTCAAATTCCTAGGTGTTCAGATAGATAGTAAGCTGTCGTGGAAAGCCCACGTTCAGGATCTTGTTCAAAGACTTAATACTGCCATTTTCACTATTCGAATGGTATCGAAAATGAGCGATATTTCGACACATAAATTAGTCTACTTTGCTTATTTTCATTCACTTATGTCGTATGGTGCTATGTTTTGAGGTAACTCTTCCCATTATAGGATATTTTTGGCTCAGAAATGGGCGGTTCGGGCAATAAGTGATGTGAGTTCACGAACCTCTTGTCGACCTCTTTTCACGAGTCTGGGTATTTTGACATTGGCCTCTCAATATGTATATTCCTTAATGTCGTTTCTTGTTACCAATATTACTTTATTTCCAACAATAAGCAGCTTTCACTCGGTTAATACTCGGCAGAAATCAAACCTCCATTTGGATCGGACTTCCTTAACTCTTGTACAAAAAGGTGTGCAGTAATCTGCTGCATCCATTTTCAATAAGCTGCCACTCGAATTCAAAAATCTTAGCAGTAATACACGTGCTTTCGAATTGAAACTGAAGAGTTTCCGCATGGGTCACTCCTTCCATTCTGTCGAGGAGTTCCTTGAAAAATTAAGATGATCCTCTTTGTATTGCTGATAGCGTTTGCTTAAACTTATGGACTGATTTTCTTTCAGGTTCATGAACATTTATTTTTATCTGTTATTACTTTTTATGTTGTAAGTTCATGTACTGACAGGCTCCATGACCTTGGAGATTTGCTCCTCAATTTGGTCCTACGGAACTTGACATTTAAATAATTAAATAAAATAACCACGACAGAAGCGGCCTCTAGCCGAAAAGAATGTAAGCGCCTCTCCTGCCGCCCTGAGGGAGGGTAGAAGACGAGCACTAGTATAAACCACTCCTTAAAAGAGAGCACTACGATAGTCACTATTAGTGATCCACAAACTATGTGACAAACTTGCTTGAACATTGCATCTAGCAAAGGACACCGGCTGTTTGCATGCCGCCCTTCGCTTGCGACAACTCGTTGTAAATCCAAAGTATTGTCAGTCTTATTTACTGTAACACAAACTATTAATTTGACTTGCTTGAATTGTTGTATAGCTATCCGAGAATGTAGCATCCTTTAGGCACCCTATAAGAGACGATTGTTTCTTACCAAGTTATGGTATATAAGGGCGTTATATAAATTCTAAAATTACTACTGGGTTTTACAGTAAGTGCCATACATTTACCATGTAATACATGTGTCTATTGTACTTTCAGGGGTTACAATTTTTTAAATTGTAATATTCTTATATTTCTTTCTTATATTGAATGGTCTCTGTTGGATCCCTTTCATGTTAATTTCGTAAATCTGTTGCCATTTACGGCATAAATTCCTCTCCTAAATTTGCTGTGGTGTTTCTGACTATCTGGGAGGAGACTGATCAGTGAAACGTGTTACTTTTACACATAAACAAGAACTATCTGTCGCACTACTACATTTTAAAACACAGTTTATAAGTAACTCATGTCACACAGTCTCATACGGAACCTATATCTGCTTTCTTTTGGGTACTGTATATGATAAGATATTGTCATCCCCCTTCCCTTCTGTGTGAGAGGATGAATGAGCAAATGTATTTCTAGTTGCATGCTTGATGGTAGCAGACAAGCCTGTCTGCTAGAGAACAGTAGGACCAACGTCGGAACAGGTAGCTACGCTTTCTAAAAGCAGAGAGGTTTCTATTCTTAGTATGGTCCTGTCCATCCCTTGTCATGTTAGTACAGGAAGCTGCCTCTCTGGTCACTTCCGTTTGTATCTGTTAAATACGCTCGGTAGGGGCCCAGATCAGTCTGTCCACGGCAAGCGTCTGAAGTGGTAAGATCTCCGGCTAAGCGCGTCCGTAGGACGATGGATTTCTTAAGTTCAGCCTAACTGAAAATTTAATCACCTTTATTTCAGGTTTAGCTCTAAAATATCTAATGTTATCTTAAATTGCAACGCAGTGTAATTCGAGTGAGAAGTTCAGAATATATTCCGGTAGTTGCTTTGACACTACTTTGTGAGTAAAGTGTAACCACGTGTTGATCAGCAACTCTAACTAAGATCATCAATCTTAAATACGAATGTGCGAGAGATTATAATGACTTGTCTTGACAATAGTTTTCAATATAACAACTTTTCTTTTTTTCAACCCACGTGGGGTGTACTTTGTGAGACCTGTACCACGTGCTTATACAATTGTTTGACCCATCAGGTTAATAGTAAGCCGATAGTAACCAGTTCGAGGTTCTCCTTTTGTGAATTACTTTTCGATGTACTTCAGTTTAATTATCAAAATTATTGTGGAGTTACATTCTTTGTGTAAACCAAGTTGACCACGTGAAGCATGTGGTGTAATCATCAAAGTAGCCCTCAGCTATTCCTTTCGGGAAGATTTCACAGAGAGTTAGTATGAATTTAGTATACCAGTGTGTGGTAATTACATGACGGACAGGATTGCTCTACGAACGTAACTTCTTTGGGTGAAAATTGATTCGGTTGTTTGTGGTAAATTTCCTCTTGCATATGTTTCAACGTTGTTCGTGTGTTATTTTATGAATGTAGTGTTGTATGCAGTCTCCCAATCTTGGCTCCATATTTGATGTGTTCCGTAAGATTAAAAACTCACATTTTCACAGTCCTAAATAAGGCACCTGTTTAGTTATGAATCAAGTGTAATATGCTGAAATTACAATGATCAATGTTAAAATAAATTTCCAAATATATACTGACTTATTTCTTTTTTTTTTAAATTGTCTCTTTATATATGTATCACCGGTTGTCGTGTGACTCTTAAAAGATTATAATTAATGACAAACTGCCTATTGGCTTCTGTCTCGGGTTCTTCGGTCGACGTTCATCTAATGATTTTTCTGACGTCAGAAAAATCATTAGATGAACGTCGGCCGAAGAACCCGAGACAGAAGCCAATAGGCAGTTTGTCAACAAGTGGCCACAAAAGCCTTAACAGTTTTGTATTACAATTAATTTTAGTCTGGTTGGGAATTTGGTAAGCTAGACTGGATACCTGGTGAAACAGTAGCTCAGTAATGAAAGGTTAACTTCCCCAAACAGCTCACAGCTTTTAACCCGCTTTTATTGTCTATCAGCACCGCTTTCAAAACGAATTAATTCAACAACATTACAATATCGATTGTTATATTAATTCTCATGTTTTATTCTTACGTTTATTCTTCAAGAATATTTGGAGCTTTCTGTTGAATGATACTGATCGTAGAAACATTCGAATCACAGAAACTCTGAACATCACGATCATCGGGCAAGGTCAGATTTGACACAGTGAAAATTCTTCCCATAAATCTCATTCGGGAAAGAAACGTCGTTAACATCTCTAAGGATTTCACGTATTGCCAATATTTTCGCGGCAAACCACATATATCGGATCACTTAGCCAAAACTGGCGTTTGCGACTGATTATGACTCAAGCTACAGTACAGGAAATACAATGAGAACAATTTCAAATAATTTTATGATTTATTTACATTTTTAAAATTCATTCACCAGACGTACAATTAGGAGATAAATAAGGACAGCTTTATTTCTGTACTCAATGAGAAACATTTACGTAATATTCAACAGAAATATCTAGATCAATGAAAAGGAAAATAATACAAAAACGGACTACAGACATTGATTGGGGGTGGCCATTTATTTACACCTGTGGAGGAAGCTTGAAAATTTGTGGTGGCCTGAGATTCGAACCTCGGCCTCCTGCTTAATAGGCAGATGCCCTGAGGACTGCGCCATCCAAATGCAATGGCCAGTGCAATTGCACGGTCTATCTTAGCACATCTCCTGCCACATCAAAATTCTGAACTTACCCACACACTACCAATATACTGCCACTTGCCCTTCATCCTCATTACAGAATTTCTCCCATTTCCTATAAAAATTGTAGCCTGGTGTGCATCCGCACTGAAGAGATCATTGGCCATCCTTGTTATACATATAATTGGGTTTTGAACACGGATCAGAACGTCTAAAAAAAGTATGAAAGAGCGCAGAGTAGGTAATAGCATAAACAGAAGGCTTGTGTGATCATGGCTACATAAAATTTAGGGACTGAAGAAGTAACACCGATGGGAGGTTTTAATAAATTCCGAGCTTTATGTTGGTCAATCAAGCAATCAATTAAAAAAAGAAAAATATGGTTGGCAGTCGAGGAGGAAGTATTACCGAATTGAAGAAGGAAACAGAATAATAACGTGTTCGGGGATGTGCCAACTTGTCCCGCGATCCGTGATGATAAATGGTTGAGCTAAGTAAGAAGTAACAATGAATTCAGACTGGGTCTGCCTTTTTACAGGTACACAATTATTGCTTTTCTTAATGCCGTCACATGTTTAACCACAGTTGTAGCATCCTCAATGGGCTTTTTATTTGATTTTTCTGAAGTATAAGTACATTGACAGAGATTATAGTTAAGTTGATGCGCTTTTGACTGTCGTTCGTTTCACCGTATTGTTTTGATATAACGGTCTCGAACTTTGAATGTGTTCCATACATAGCTTGTTTAGAGTAATGAACAGTGTTTCGTTGCAGAGTACTGTTTCGTCACTGATATGTGTTTGATACATTTTTGGATTTGCTAACTGTCTTTTGTTGTTAAAGATGGAAGAGATAATTACTGTATTTTAGAGTTTGCAGGTCTGTTCCCGTGCCACTGGAGTGGTGGCCATTGTTGATGAGGTAGTCTGCAAATGTGGAATGTGTGCTGTCACTTTTCAATGCTCTTAAATGTTCCGAGTATCTTATCCTGAAATTTCCACATTTCCGAAAACTATGCTTTTCGCACTGGTACTAATGTAATAGCCCATAGACGTCTTGTGATTGGACGCTAATTACGTAATGCTATGACAGATGGTGTCAATGTGTGTGCTGGTGATGCCACCGTTACATAGTAACGCCAATACTGCGACAAATGTGTAAAAATACATCTGCTTCTTCTCTGCATCAAGCACTCACTTCCATGCAGCGCTAAGATTGTACCCAAAGTCATGGTTGAAGTTTTCCTTGCACGTTACCATTTATACAGCCCCTATAATTACAAACTCCCAATGTCAAGCAACATGGGACAAAATTATTGTTTCATCAAACAGTGTTTTTTCTATAAAAGGCTGAGTAAATAAGTAACAAACATTCTTCTACAGCAGCACTGACGCCACTAGCGCAGGTCTTGATACGGTATGCTACACCAACACGTAATTTTGGAAATTTGTGGTAAAGTCTTATGGGACCAAACGGCTGAGGTCATCGGTCCGTATTACGTAATTACCGACCAATCATGAGCTGTCTGTAGGCTACATAATGCCACTACACCAGCAATTTAGACAGTCAGCTCTTCCTCACGAAATAAATGGTGGTACTGGTCGAAAGCTCTAGCTTTTACCCCGAGCTGACGTCGCAAGAAGGCCGAGAATGTATTTTTTCTACTTGTCTGTTCAATGTATAACGAGTCATAGTTTTCTGCTTAGCTACTATACCTGCTTTGTTGTATTTATCTGTCGTGTTGGTGGATATTTTTTTAATGTTTTCTCCAGTGTGTTGCCAGTTTTATACGCCACATATATTGTTTATTTTCTCTTGATGTTTCCATTTCTGTGTTGTTTTGTTACCAAATATCAATGTGTGCCGCGTTTTCCTGTTTGTCGTATCTTCCGCTTGTGTGTTTTGTGTGTTCTCTGTTGTGTAGTCTTACTGTTGTGTTGTACTGTGATTCCATGTGTGTGCAGTGTGTCAGCTGTGTTTTTATTTTATGATTCAATTTGTCAATAATGTAATTCGTAACAAATTTTTGCGGCAGTCTGTCAGATATGTTTAGTTCTTGTGCACAGCTATCTTCATTCATTGGAACTCTGTTCAGTCTGTGTAGGAAGCATCTGAGGCTGGCCTGCTTGTGGGCTGCGAGGTGGTTTGGCCTCTTCTGAATAACCGCACTGGTTGATGTTGGTTTTCTGTCTACTGAGGCCCCGTGTTTGGGGTTTTCATTTGTTGTAATGTCTACGAAATTTATTTTTCGTCAGTTTCAGTTTCAAGGGCAAATCGTATTTTTGGGCGTACAGTATTGATGTTTCAGTGTAATTGTAATATCTGGCCAAACAAATAAACGCAATCTGACTGCTCAAATAATTAACACAAAAGAATGGCCCTGAATTAGAAGAAATCCTAACAATAAACTGTACGTTTCAAAAGACACTTACCTCACAGAAAATCTTCATTACACGAGCTACATCGATACAGTAAGCACCAATACAGACAGCTAAATAAAAGATACTAACTACTGTAGACTCTAACTATTAATAAGCATGTGGTTGGCAAAGGAAAGATTTTGTTGCAGAGCAAACAAAGTATTTAGCAATTTACGTTAATAATGTGACATCCAGTTCAAAAAAATTATCTAATCGTCCGTGACATCCAGTTCCAAAAATTGTATAATCGTTACAATATTACATTTTCATGACGGACGCATGTCCAGATTGCCTGCTTGCGCTAACACTTCAGACCTCTAGCATCCATCACTGCCAACTACACTCCTGGAAATTGAAATAAGAACACCGTGAATTCATTGTCCCAGGAAGGGGAAACTTTATTGACACATTCCTGGGGTCAGATACATCACATGATCACACTGACAGAACCACAGGCACATAGACACAGGCAACAGAGCATGCACAATGTCGGCACTAGTACAGTGTATATCCACCTTTCGCAGCAATGCAGGCTGCTACTCTCCCATGGAGACGATCGTAGAGATGCTGGATGTAGTCCTGTGGAACGGCTTGCCATGCCATTTCCACCTGGCGCCTCAGTTGGACCAGCGTTCGTGCTGGACGTGCAGACCGCGTGATACGACGATTCATCCAGTCCCAAACATGCTCAATGGGGGACAGATCCGGAGATCTTGCTGGCCAGGGTAGTTGACTTACACCTTCTAGAGCACGTTGGGTGGCACGGGATACATGCGGACGTGCATTGTCCTGTTGGAACAGCAAGTTCCCTTGCCGGTCTAGGAATGGTAGAACGATGGGTTCGATGACGGTTTGGATGTACCGTGCACTATTCAGTGTCCCCTCGACGATCACTAGAGGTGTACGGCCAGTGTAGGAGATCGCTCCCCACACCATGATGCCGGGTGTTGGCCCTGTGTGCCTCGGTCGTATGCAGTCCTGATTGTGGCGCTCACCTGCACGGCGCCAAACACGCATACGACCATCATCGGTACCGAGGCAGAAGCGACTCTCATCGCTGAAGACGACACGTCTCCATTCGTCCCTCCATTCACGCCTGTCACGACACCACTGGAGGCGGGCTGCACGATGTTGGGGCGTGAGCGGAAGACGGCCTAACGGTGTGCGGGACCGTAGCCCAGCTTCATGGAGACGGTTGCGAATGGTCCTCGCCGATACCCCAGGAGCAACAGTGTCCCTAATTTGCTGGGACGTGGTTCACGTCCACGCTGTCGCGGCATGCTACCAGTGTTAAAGACTGCGATGGAGCTCCGTATGCCACGGCAAACGGGCTGACACTGACGGCGGCGGTGCACAAATGCTGCGCAGCCAACGCCATTCGACGTCCAACACCGCGGTTCCTGGTGTGTCCGCTGTGCCGTGAATGTGATCATTGCTTGTACAGCCCTCTCGCAGTGTCCGGAGCAAGTATGGTGGGTCTGACACACCGGTGTCAATGTGTTCTTTTTTCCATTTCCAGGAGTGTATTAACTTCCAACTTCCATCACTGCTGGCTGATCAGCTCCAACAGCGAGTCCGACCAGCCGCACAGAGTCTCTTACAGAGGGTGCACAGAGCTGCCACAGAGTTATTAATGCAGCGTATCGCGCTGCCAACATACAGACACATAAACAGGGTACTTACATAGCCCCCCTCCCCCTGCTCCTCTCAAAAAATTTTACAAAGTGTTTTGGGCAGTGGCCAAGACTAATTTGTTAGAAAATTTTTATATTAACAATATCAAATAGATCAGATGCACACAATTAGTAATATACTGTCGGCCAATAAAGCAAAAAATATCCTCACAGTCCTAAAGACAGTCTTAGTCATTCGTCAGAATAGTAGTCTATGACAAATATGCACGAAGTTTGAGATGTAAAAGAATGTGCACAAATAAGTAGTGGACCTCCATGCAGTCTTGAAGAAGTAGTGTTGTCCTCCTAAAGGAAACACAGTGCTGACTCTTGGCATGAAGTTTGGTAATGGACCACAACAGAGCAGACACACAGCAGAGTCAGTCGAAGTCTTAAAGAATATTGGTAGAATTGGTAGGTCACCAGAGAGCAGATCCATAGTATTCCTTGTAGATATTATAGTAGTAACGAGCCACCAAAGTTGCAGACCCACTGTAGTCCTTGTAGAGTTGTGCAGCAGCCATTAGTTGCAACTGTGCGGGGGCACAATCACAATTGAAGAGTCTTGAAGACAACGTAGCAAGTCCAAGAACCACCACTTGTGCACTCACTAATATTTCTTTGCAATCTCTTTGGAACCAGCAATGCTCTCAACCAGCCCTTTGATGAATTATCAACACACGTTCAAGCACTAACACAGTCGTATGACCTGTGACACTTTATACATACCCATGACCAACAGACAAAATGTGTGCAGTTAAATGAACCTCTACTATTTACTTAACTTGAAGAACAGCTATCTATACAATTTCAGTTTTACAGCATACAAATTCAGTCAAACACGTAAAGAAAACATCATTACAGTAAAGAACATGACAATACAGATAAAATTCGTAGTAATACAGGCTTTACAAAAGGAAAAGGAAGATATACATGTGTATTACAGGAATTATGACGTAATACTGTCTGGCTGAATGATATCCTGGTGCAGTTCTGAAATTTATCACAGGTCTGATTGGAACATCGGACTTGTGGATTTTTTATAAACTACTTAGTGTGGGTTCTCTCGTGTTCTTTTGTGTTGTTTTTGTTTGGCTTTTTGAGACAGTGGACTTAATATTTTTTAATAATTCTTGTATGTCTCTTTGGAATCTTTGATGGACTCACTCTTCAGTTTCGGTGTTTCGTACAAGATGACCAATGTTCTTTCCTTCTCCAGCCTTGTGAAAACTGCATCGTGTCCATTGAGTTTTTTATGTATGTCTTTGGGCATTTTCTCCCCTGTGTTTATCTCGTTATCACTGCTGGTATTTTTGTTCTTTCTGATAATCTGTCTGATTTATTCTCCTATCAGTTCTCTGCGTTGAAATTTGCTAAATCTTTCTGTCATTCTTGTTGTATATTCATATCCTGTAACGACATAATCTACTATTCTTTGTGTGACATGTGTGTTTAGGTTGTGATGGGTCTGTGGCGGATGGTTGCAGTTCGAAGGCGTAACATGCTAACTGTTTCTCTATAAATTACGTTGCCGGGGGTGCTTATTCTGTAGGTACTGGGTAGGGAAATTCTCACGTTCCAGGATGCTAAGCGCAATTGACATGCTGACAGCTAATGAATAACTTATTACAAGGATAAAAAGAGTACCAGAAATCTATAGTTTGGAGATGTGGTTGTGCTTGTGGGGGTGTATCAGAGCTGGAAAGGTGTAAACAAAAGTAGTGAAGCTCATCTAGTAAGCAATAAGAGCACATACTTACGGCAAAAAAAGTCAGATCAGTATCAGAGATCAACTCTGTACACATCTCAACTCACTGCTGCAGCTACATGGAGTGGAAATGCGGTTTGAGGCGCCATGTTATGGACTGTGCGGCCCCTCCCACAGGAGGTTCGAATCCTCCCTCAGGCATGTGTGTATTTGTTGTTCTTAGCATAAGGTAGTTTAAGTAGTGTGTAAGACTATTGAACGATGACCTCAGCTGTTTGGTCCATTAGGAATTCACACACACACACACACACACACACACACACACACACACACACACCCTATCGCAGATCCTTACATGGAAGAGTGGAAGTCAGATGAACGTGCAGAACTGTGCCACACTTCAAGTTTCCATCAAGTGCTCACTACAAGAGTCAGCAAACAAGCTCTCTGAATTGTCGTAGCAGTACATTGATTTGCTTTCAGGCTATGATTTTCCAATCTGTGCCAGTTGTTGAGCCTCATCTAAGTATGAGGCGAGCGTTACTATAACTTGCATGCTGTTCCTATCAAAAATGTAGGCCATTGGGAAGAAGGGAATTCTGAGATTTTTTAATTGGCTGGTGTACAAGACACGCAAACTTCCTCATGTAAAATAAAACACTGAATGTGTATACCTGCAATATTACCATATACATATAGAAAAATGTTGAATAAATACGAAAAAATGACATAAAATCAGTGAAAATCGAGGAAAACCTGGTATAATTATGAAAAATTGATAGGAAATATGTAAAATTTAGGGAGATAAAACAAAATATGTAAATTTGCGAAAAAACATGGAAAATTACTTAAAGTGACAGAGAATACACAAAATTAGAGAAATGGTATCATGTAATGTGAGAAACTGAGTTGGGTTGGGGGCACCTGGACGCTCATGACCGAGAAAAGCTTAAAAATTATGCTATGGCTGCATTCAATCTTAGCTCTCCCCCACCCCTCGTAAACTATGTGGGTTTTCGTAACAAATACTTCAACAGAGACGACATAAGTATTACACAGAAGCGCTATATTTAAACAGGCAAATCCGTAACTGTATTCACACACATGCAGTCGAACATAGATATTTCCTGAATTACGGTTGGTTCTCACAAGTAATGTTATTTCTTAAATGTTTAAGAGAAGAAACAATTCATTTATCAGACTTATACCATTCGTTACAGTGTTTTGTAGGAGGATGGACACTGCCACATATATCACCTTTAATAATATGATGGGTGGAGGCATGTAATTGAGGATTATAGTGAAACACCCTAGCAGATTAAAACTGTGTGCCACACTGAGACACCATCTCGGGAACTTTGCTTTTCCTTGGCAAGTGCTCTACCATCTGGGATACTGAAGCATGAGTTGCTACCTGTCCTTACAGCTTTAAATTCTACCAGGGCGTCGACTCCAACCTTCCAAACTTCACAGAATCTCTCCTGCGAATCTTGCAGAACTAGCACTCCGGGAAGCACTTTCTGCACATGATCATCGCAGTTCCATTATTCTGCGTCCTAGATATCCGTTGGAAGGATGGAGAGGGTTCTTCATGAGTATTATTATTATGTACAAGATAGAGTACCACATCAGTTGGACAATAGAGGACAGCACTGTACTCCAGTTCCTATATTGTACAAAATCTTCTGCATTTTTGTCAATGAGAAACATCGCCTCGTTGTTTTATTTCTACCAGCCTGTGTGCTGTGGGAGCTGCAGAGTTTAAGCCATGTGATCTTCCACTTTCTGTGAGAGGAAATGGACCAAAATGTGTTAATGTCAGTTTAGCACTTAACACAAACCTCGAAATCATGATAGAAAAACAAAGTATCTGGTGGTGTACAAAGGTGTAGTTATACACTGCTTGGATGTGTTGTAGTCGAAGAAACAATGTATTAAACTGCGTATGAAAGAACAACACGGGGACCCTCGCTTGTGATTGACGGTATGTTGGACATGATCTTCTTCCAGCACAGTCGACAAAACTTTATGCAGCTCTGTGCAAGTGATATCGACCACTGGCCACCTGCTCCAATGGTGCGATCTTTCTTTATGTAACATTCTTGATGTTAACATGCAGATGGTGTTTGTTTTTCACTATATCAGAAGAGAGAGATGTGGTAAAATCTTATAGGAGCTTCTACTACAAGGAGTAGTATAACTAGTTCAAATGTGAATGCAGGTAGTTCTCTCAAAACCACACTGATTTTGCTAATAACACTAATAGAAATCGACTGCTTTTGTTCTCATGGAATCATGACTGTTTTTACTTTTACCGTCACGATTTCATGTTTAAAATTAGGTTTTACTGCAAGTCCAGCGTTATTTCAGATTTCATAACCTCTAATTATAAGTTACACATCACTTCAATTATTGCTCATTGTGGAATCCAGAAATGATACTGTTTTTTTCCGGACATGTGAGTGGATTGCATGAAACAGGCTTTGATGGCTTACAAAACTAGAACAAAGGAATCTGTTGCTGTGGCGAATGACTTTCTTCTGTATGGTAGGAACTTTCCAGACAGGTCGGTAGAGTGGGGTTATGGAGCAAAAATGTCAAATGTAAGCATGTAGACGGTATTTGTTTTCGGTGTATTGGAAGAGAGAGATGCGACAAAATCTTATAAGATGTTCTATTACAAGCTGTCATGTGGTGGCGGCCTTTCTCCATCTGACAAACGACTAAAGAGTCGTAATCACCACACCTAAGAGGTACCACGTTTATCAATAGCGCAAGGAAATTTGACTAGTGGCCTCAGAGTGGATCACCCCTGAGTTGGCTAATTGACATAAAATTGATTTAATTCCTTCAAACCTACAACAAATCAAATGACGTCATAAGCAATGAGAATGGATGTTGTTGAAAAATTGATAACAATGCCTATGATACTATAGATAGATTAACTAATATCAAAGACAAGACAGAACAAACATATAAACAGAAACTTTAACTGTATAGCATTTCATTAACACAAACTCAGATTGGTTGGTAACAGACTTGGGGAACAAAACTGGAATTTACGTGTAAATGAGACTGGCTACTGTGAGTGGAAGGATGCCAATCTAGGCAAGCACACTCTGCTGTATCGTTCGACTGACCGGTCTCTCGAATCAAAATATAATTAAGCATGCAATGGACACTGGGAGCGACTACTGTAAGTACAAGGGTGCTATGAAAAAAGATGGTTGTGAAAACGATTGGTAGGCTTCTGAATTTGCCAAAGCTATGTTACCAATATAGCCAATGAAAGACGAGATGCTGCAATCCGTGTGCGGACACTGCCGAAGCGTCGTACTGTGGGAGATGACCGCACATCCACTGGTGATTAACTCACATCCGAAAAAATATGAAGTTTCACCCGGATCTGGACCTCTACACAACTAACAGCTCTTTCCGCAGAAACAGAAGAGCTCTAGCGACCATACGCCGTGCCGATCGAGAAGAAGGTTGTAGTCTCTCCCATTGCTCAAAACCTTCCAAAAATCGGCTATTCCACCTGATGTTCCTGAACAAACCTATCATGGCCCAGCAATGGTTACCATGCCAATCATGTTTTCTCCAAAGGAGACCCTATCTTCCTCAACGAATCACTACCGAGCGAGGTGGCGCAGTGGTTAGCACACTGGACTTGCATTAGGGAGGACGACAGGTCAATCCCGTCTCCAGCCATCCTAATTTAGGTTTTCCATGATTTCAGTAAATCGTTTCAGGCAAATGCCGGGATGGTTCCTTTGAAAGGGCACGGCCGATTTCCTTCCCAATCGTTCCCTAACCCGAGCTTGCGCTGCGTCTGTCATGACCGCGTTGTCGACGGGACGTTAAACACTAACCACCACCACCACCATCAACCAATCACTGCAGTGCTGTGCATATTCTGATCTCCGCCAAACACCACACAATGCCTGGAGTTCCTGCAGCCAAGCCCCCCGCCCATTTCACGAGATGAGGGAAGCTTCCGAGTGAAAACAAGCTCCATCTCGTCCATAAAACGATTTAGTGGATGTCGTTCTGGCGAGGCTCGGCGGCATCTAAGAAACGCGACGTCCCAAGAACTTCGCCGTCCCGTCTCACCAGGTACGCTGTTCTTGTAATAAACGTATTAGCCGGGCGCCTGGCCAACGCCGCTTCATCTAGACTCGCACACGGGATAACGAGACCAGGCTCCCATTCCATGCACACGCGCATATAAAGCGCTGCCAGGCGCCATCACTTTCTAAAGAAGTGTAATTTTGCATTCAGCCACGGCGTTCCCACCCTCTTGCTTGGCCGCTATCGGAACAAGGTCGGCCGCCGGAATGGTGGCCCATAAACCACTGCCCTGTCGGGCCCACGGCCAGTTTCGGAGACTACAAATGGAAGACTGCGACCTCACTTGCTGTTCGGCGACAGTTTTGAGATGCCGCTAATGCAATGGTCACCTCCAGCGTCCAAACATCTCTCTCTATAGCTGAGCTTAATTCTACTACTGCTACTCAAGTCATGCAAGTATTGTGAGATCATAATTATTTTCAGCCATAATGGCAATGTTTGTGAATCGTGACTCTCTGGGATAATTATTTATTTCAAGTTTCTGCTACCAGTCAGTTTTTATTTTATGCTTACATACATGTATGCTTATGCTTCATGCTTATATGCTTTATGCTTATATACATGTATAAACGCCTGGAGATGAACAAAACATGTTCGAAAAGCGCTGTATTATGTTAGATTAAGCATAAAAAAGTGACTGGTAGCAGAAACTTTAAATAATTGTGAGATCAGTCAATGGTTTACCCTAACGCTAATAGTCAATCAGATTACTATCAATCAAAGAAAATTTAGATAAACCAAAGGCAAATGAAACTGTATGATAATCACCGAAACAAAATGAAAGGGGCAGTGACTGACGGGTATTGCCATGGCAGTGGCCTGCGCGGAAGGCACCACCATCTTTCAGTATTACAAGATAGCCTCTCACGTTTTGTTTCATAAATGTCAATGTGATACAACATTGCAATTATAAAATGGGACCTGCCATAGTGTTCAAAATAGCAGTGTCTTCTTAAGTTACAGCTTTTTGGTGCTCGATGTAAAATGATTGTTTTCCGACATGTAACCAAACAGTGTCAAGGGCTGTATTGTGTAATATTATTTCATGTGTCTGAAATATATGTAATACATACATGCATGACAGTTTATTTACAGACACTGATTTGAACCTGAGAGGTGCTCCCAGGTTGTGTAATTTCTGTATAAGCTGAAAAAAATTTCTCAACATACACGTTTTCCAAACAGAGTTTAAATTCTCCCTTGTTCTTTGTTCCAATAACAGTTTCGAAATAAGGAGGACATAGAGTAATGTTTGGGAAGGGAGTGAGACAGGGTTGTAGCTTCTCCCCGATGTTATTCAATCTGTTGTATTTTGAGCAAGCAGTAAAGGAAACAAAGGAAAAATTCGGAGTGGGTATTAAAATCCATGGAGCAGAAATAAAAACTTTGAGGTTTGCCGATGACTTTCTAATTCTGTCAGAGACAGCAAAGGACTTGGAAGAGCAGTTGAACGGAATGGACAGTGTCTTGACATGGGAATATAAGATGAACATCAACAAAAGCAAAACGAGGATAATGGAATGTAGTCGAATGAAGTCGGTTGATGCTCAGGGAAT
This sequence comes from Schistocerca gregaria, assembly GCF_023897955.1. Lineage (NCBI taxonomy): Eukaryota > Metazoa > Arthropoda > Insecta > Orthoptera > Acrididae > Schistocerca > Schistocerca gregaria. The sequence continues at coordinate 783,476,884 of NC_064922.1, forward strand.
TAGATTAGGAAATGAGATACTTAAAATAGTACATGAGTTTTGCTATTTCGACTGAAAAATAATTGAATATGGTCGAAGTAGAGAGGATATAAAATGTAGAGTGGCAATGGTAAGGAAAGCATTTCTGAAGAAGAGAAATTTGTTAACATCGAGTATAGATTTAAGTGTCAGGAAGTCATTTCTGAAAGCATTTACATGGAGTGTAGCCATGTATGGAAGTGAAACATGGACGATAAATAGTTTGGACAAGAAGAGAATAGAAGCATTCGAAATGTGGTGCTACAGAGAATGCTGAAGATTAGATCGGTAGATCACTTAACTAATGAGGAGGTATTGAATAGGTTTGGGGAGAAGAGGAGTTTTTGGCACAACTTGACTAGAAGAAGGAATCGGTTGGTAGGACATGCTCTGAGACATCAAGGGATCACCAATTAAGTATTGGAGGGCAGCGTGGAGGGTAAAAATCGTAGAGGGAGACTAAGAAATGAATACACTAAGCAGATTCAGAAGGATGTAGGTTGCAGTAGGTACTGGGAGATGAAGAAGCTTGTACAGGATAGAGTAGCATGGAGAGCTGCATCAAACCAGTCTCAGGACTGAAGACAACAACAACAACAACAGAGTAGTGACCACTTGTATTCTCAACAAAATAGTGAAAGTTTCTTCCCCTTATTTCACACAGGATCTAGTAATCGTCGTTGGTGCAGAAGTTTCTCTCACTTCGTTGGACGTCGCAAAATAATGCGATGTGGATTGTGTACTGCAGTCGAACGTAAAAAGCATATGGACTTTGAAACTCTCCTGCGAACCTTGCAGAACCAGCACTCCTGAAAGAAAGGATACTGCGGAGACATGGCTTAACTACAGCCTGGGTGGATGTTTCCTTTCTTTCAGGAGTGTTAGTTCTGCAAGGTTCGCAGGAGAGCTTCTGTAAAGTTTGGAAGGCAGGAGACGAGATACTGGCAGAAGTAAGGCTGTGAGGACGGGGCGTGAGTCGTGCTCAGATGGTAGAGCACTTGCCCGCGAAAGGCAAAGGTCCCGAGTTCGAGTCTCGGTCGGGCACACAGTTTTAACGTGCCAGGAAGTTTCATATCAGCGCACACTCCGCTGCAGAGTGAAAATCACATTCTGGTAAATTTACTTTGTTTATAAAACTAAAGAAAAATGGAGTGCACCTATTTTGTGGAAAGGGGACTTTTATTTTCCTTTTCAGCACATGCTCGATTATAAGAGATTTGTTCACGTCAGACCATTGTTACACAGAGGTTTTTTCACATTCGGAATGTTGGGAACTTGTCGGGACGGTGTGGGGATGGTCCTGTGTGTGTGAGGTACTGTGCCCTGACCAGGGGGCAGAGTGTGGGGCAGGGCGATGCCGCTACATTTCAGGTGAACAGACACGTTATACTAGGAGCAGCCCTCATTTATCTAGTATTGTCTAGTTGTCTTTACATCCTTTTATGTTGACAATGGGCTGATGTTTTGGGTGTCGCTTAAGGGCGGGCTGGTTGCAGCTAGTCCACCAGCGGAAGAGTTATAGGCTACAGAAAGATAGTGAGACTTGCAGTAGCAATTGACCATTTAAAAAGGCCTGTGTCCCCACCATGGGTGAAGGGAAGGAGGGAGAGAGAGAGAAAGGGGGAGGAGTGAGGGGAGGTTGGAGTGCCTCTAATTTCGTTAGTTCCCAGCTCTACATGGAGGAGAAAGCACATTCAACTGCCGCCCCCTCTGCAATCTTTTGGGACGATGATTTTCTCCAGTACATGTGTTACATTATGACTAGCTGATTATGAATGCTGTTTTTTTTCAGACATTGGAATGTACTAAGAACAGTGAAGCATTTTCCATCAGTTGCGGAAGCATCTATTGGTTTGATTACCAGGCTGTAGAGTGACTGTCGAGCAAGCACCTGTAGCGAATTCTGAAATCAAGCAGCGATAGATACAGTCCTCAGCTGTGACCTTACAAGTAATATACTTATTGAACATCTCTGTACAACACCAACATCTGATCAGTGGAACTTATTTCCCACCGAAAAAAGTAAAGGTAGTACCTCGCACTCTATCCATTTTTCCTGCCAGATTGTAGGCGAAGATTAGAGTTTGAGTTAGCCTACCACCTGTTTAGAGGGGTATGGTGAGTTTTTTTTTTTTTTTTTGTTTTTTTTTTTTTTTTTTTTGCCAGCAGGAACACGCCAGTTGTGTGGCATAGTTTTGGGCAGTGCTTCGAGTTTAGGCCCTCGTTGTGTCGCACTATGCAAATTATTGTGTTATTAGGACCAATGTTTATGATTAATTACGTAACTAGGACTGATCTTTACAGCCGGCCGCGGTGGTCTCGCGGTTCTAGGCGCTCAGTCCGGATCCGCGCCACTGCTACGGTCGCAGGTTCGAATCCTGCCTCGGGCATGGATGTGTGTGATGTCCTTAGGTTAGTTAGGTTTAAGTAGTTCTAAGTTCTAGGGGACTGATGACCACAGATGTTAAGTCCCATAGTGCTCAGAGCCATTTTTGAACTGATCTTTACATCAGTTTGCCAACCAAAATTAATAAAGTACACTAACCCAACCTTCCTCACGCACGTTCGGTTAGTTTCCGTGTGTTGGTGGGTGCACTTGAGCTTTCAGCCCAGAAGGATCAAGGTTCGAGTCCCATAAAAGGCACCGCCATTTTGAATTTTCCTCCAATTCCCGGATGGAGGTGGAAATAAACGCCAGTTCATCTGTGGGACAAAGAAATTACCACCAAAAATCGAAATTCCCGCCAAAATTCGAAAGTCTCGCCAATAGGATAAGTGGGTGTGGGGGAGTGCTCGGAAGACAGGGGAAGGGGATCCACGTGCAGGCTGAGGAAATCACATGACGGAGCGGGGAGGAGGGGGGGTTGAGGATAATTAATAAATCAATTTAATTGATTCGATATCAGTTTGATATCAAGAGTGACCTGGAAGCCAGAGCCCACTACACACAGGAGGCGGCTACTCGGGTAGCAGGCGCTGTGTGGAAGGGACTGGGCGGTTTTTTTAGGTTAGAGGGTCTCAGAGAACCACAGAAGGGGCGTCCGTCAGAAATTGGGCAGGTAAAACACAGTACCGTAGTTGTAGAAACGATTGGTATTGCAGTTGTAAATTGTCGTAGCTGTGTTGGGAAAGAACCAGAGCTCCAAACCCTAATAGAAAGCACTGAAGCTCAAATAGTTGTAGACACAAAGAGCTGGCTAAAGCCGGAAATAAGTTCAGCCGAAATTTTTTCAAACCATCTAACAGTGTTCAGAAAGGATAGATTAAATACAGTTGGTGGTGGAGTATTTATTGCTTTCAGAGGTAGTTCGCCTTGTAGCGAAACCGAAGTAGATAGTTCATGTGAAATAGTATGGGTAGAGGCTATACCTGACAATCGGACAAAATTACTGATTGGATCGTTTTACCGACCCCCCGATTTAGAAGACATAGTTGCTGAACAGTTCAAAGGAAACTTGAGTCTCATTTCAAATAAGTACCCCGCTCATACTATTATAGTCGGTGGTGACTTCAATCTTCCCTCGATATGTTGGAAAAATGATGTTTAAAGCCGGCAGCAGGCATAAAACATCATCCGAAATTGTACTGAATGCTTTCTCAGAAAATTATTTTGAACAGTTAGTACATGAGCCCACTCGAAGCGTAAATGGTTGCGACAGCATACTTGATCTTTTAGCAACAAATAATCCTGAGTGTTGTGACGAATACAGGGATTAGCGACCTCAAGGCAGTTGCTGCTAGGCTGAATACCGTAACACCTTCAACCATCAAAAAGAAACGCAAAGTATATCTATTTAAAAAAGCTGATAAAAATGCTCTTAACGCCTTTTTAAGAGACAGTTTTCACTCCTTCCGATCTGATCATGTAAGTGTAGAAAAGTTGTGAAATGTTTTCAAAGAGATAGTATCAACAGTAATTGAGAGATATATACCACATAAATTAGTAAGTGATGGTACTGATCCCCCATGGTACACAAAATGGGTCAGATCGTTGTTGCACCAGCAACGAAAAAAACTCGTCAAATTTAGAAGAACGTAAAATCCTCAAGATTAGTAAAGTTTTATAGAATTTCTCAATATGGAGCGTACTTCAATGCGAGATGCTCTTAATAATATCCATAACGAAATTCTGTCCCGAAATCTGGCAGAAAACCCAAAGAGATTCTGGTCATACATAAAGCACACGAGTGGCAAGACACAATGAACACCTTCACTGAGCGATAACAACGGTGAAGTCACTGATGACAGTGCCACTAAAGCAGAGTTATTAAACACGGTCTTCTGAAACTCCTTCACCAAAGAAGACGAAGTAAATATTCCTAAATTCCAATCAAGAACAACTGCCAAGATGAGAAACATAGAAGTAGATATCCTCGGTATAACAAAGCAGCTTAAATCACTTAATAAAGGCAAGGCCTCCGGTCCAGATTGTATACCAGTCAGGTTTCTCTCAGAGTATGTTGATAAAACAGCTCTAAATTTAGCAATTACATACAACCACTCGCTCACAGAAAGATACGTACCTCAAGACTGGAAAATTGCTCAAGTCACACCAATACCCAAAAAGGGAAGTGGGAGTAATCGGCTGAATTACAGACCTATATCACTAACGTCGATTTGCAGTAGGGTTTTATAACATCTACTGTATTCTAACATTATGAATTACCTCGAAGAAAACGATTCATTGACATATAGACAGCACGGTTCCAGAAAATGTCGTTCTTGTGAAGCACAACTAGCTTTTTACACTCATGAAGTAGTAAGTGCTATCGACGGAGGATGTCAAATTGATTCCATATTTTTAGATTTCCAGAAGGCTTTCGACACCGTTCCTCGGAAGCGGTTTCTAACCAAACTGCGTGCCTACGGAGTATTGTGCGACTGTATTCGTTATTTGCTGTCAGAAGGCCACAGTTCGTAGTAATAGACGGAAAGTCATCGAGTAAAACAGAAGTAATATCCGGTGTTCCCCAAGGAAGTGTTATAGGCCCTATATTGTTCCTGATCTATATTAACGACATAGGAGACAATCTGAGTAGCCGTCTTAGACTGTTTGCAGATGATGTTATCATTTACCGTCTTGTAAAGTCATTAGATGATCAAAACGACGTACAAACTGATTTAGATTAGACATCTGTATAGTGCGAAAAGTGGTAATTGACTCTGCATAAAGAAAAGTTATTCACACGAGTACTAAAATAAATCAGCTAAATTTCGATTACGCGATTAGTCACACAAATCTGAGCGCTGTATATTCAACTAAATGCTTAGGGATTACAATTACAAATAACCTAAATTGGAACGATCACATAGATAATATTGTGGGTAGAGCAAACCAAAGACTGCAATTCATTGGCAGAACACTTAAAAGGTGGAACAGGTCTATCAAAGAGACTGCTTACACTACGCTTGTTCGCCCTATTCTGGAGTATTGCAGTGCGGTGTGGGATCCGCATCAGTTAGGACTGACAAGACGACATCGAAAAAGCACAAAGAAGGGCAGCTCGGTTAGTATTATCGCGAAATAAGGGAGATAGTGTCATAGACATGATACGTGAATTGGAGTGGCAACCGTTAAAACAAAGGCGTTTTTCGTTGCGACTGGATTTTCTCATGAAATTACAATCACCAGTTTTCTCCTCTGGTTGCGAAAACAATGTGTTGGCACCCTCCTACATAGGGAGAAATGATCATCACGATAAAATAAGAGAAAACAGGGCTCGCACGGAAAAACTTAAGTGCTCGTTTTTCCCGCGTGCCGTTCGAGAGTGGAACGGTAGAGAGGCGGTGTCGTGGGGTTTCCTACCGTGGGGTTTCCTACAAGCAGTGGCGCATTAAACCTGTCAGAGGCCCGGGCCAGCAAAACAACTTGAGGCTCTTCTTGCTGTGCCCTGCCACCCTCCTCACCAGACTGGAGTTCTCCCAGAGTTCAAACGCAAACTTAAGGAAGTCCCACATTGCTTATTATTTTCATTTTGTGTCGTGATAATTTACAAGGATAACGTTATTTTACGTAACACTAAATGTGACTGCTCTCGTAATCTCGTTGCTATTATTTAATAGCTACGATGCCACTTATTACATGATATCTGTTGTTCGAATCTATTATTTATGTTTCGCAACTAAGTCGGCGTAGAGCGAGCAGGGTGTATAAAAAAGAATCCCTGTTTCCCAAACCAAGAGTAAGGTCACTTTCTACATAAAACTTCGTTCAGTGCATGGTGGAGGGTACTTTGCTTACGGATTTCAACAAAAGCCACAGTGCTGCTCCGATCTTGATGAAAATTTGTACATTTGATCTTCAAAACAATGGGAACCTCACCATTTACGTGAAATTTCATATGATGTATGGCGGAAGGTACCTTACAACAGAATTAAACACCGTTTGACTGATCAGCTTGGGAGTTGACTCATGTATGTATGTTTTCTTGGTGAAGGCATTTATACAAGTCAACGTATGCTGGATGGCGGGGGGGGGGGGGGGGGGGGGGTTGTCCTGCCTCTAAATGAATTCAATGTCGTTTCGTCAATGAGCATGAAAGTTGACAGATATACGTATTATATCATAGATGGGGAAAGAGGTAGTGGCGTGACGGAGGCGGAGGAGGAGATACATGGAGAGAGGAAAACGTTACGGGGGCGGGGAGGGGGGAGAAGGTGCATCCAGAGAAGTGAGAAAAGCAGATTAAAAGAAAGAGGGAGCAAAAGGTAAACAGAGAAAGGAAGAAGGTGGTGAATGACTAATGAAACACTGTAATAAATACATAAATTAGTTGTCTTGTGAATTTGATGACAAGCAGTAGGGAAGGCTCAGTTCGCAAACACCTCGTTAAGGAACCGGTTGCTCGGGACAGCTTCGTTACCTGATGCATCCTTGTAGGAAACCCCACGGTAGGAAACCCCACGTAGCCAGAGAGGAAGCGTGAAGGTTGTTCATCGAGCTCTCTGCCAGGCACTTTATTGTGAATAGCAGAGTAATCACGTAGATGTCGATGTACTGTAGGTTTTGCATTATTTGATATGTATGAGAATTTTCTCATGAATAAAAATTTTGCCCCCGTAGATTCGACGAGGCTGTGGGGTGAGTGTACTTCTTGCCATTCCCCCACCACCCTCCCACACACTCTTTCTTTCCTTTTCGTTGCGTGGACGTTCTACTAGCACACTAACTCCATAGACCCGTCTATCTGCTACCAACTCTACACGTGTTCGTCAGTCTTTATATTATTCGATCCTTCTACGATACATGTTTTCTTGCAAACTCGGCTTGGACGCGTGATGGAGCGCACGCCGTATCGTTGACCAGGATTCATCAGTGGGTGTATCATGTTGTGCGCTGTGTGCAAGCAGCTGGAGATTAACGCCGAGATAAGCGCCTGTGAGGAGCGCACGAGATCGCATTAGGCGGCGCAGTGCGTACAAAGGCCGGGCCGGATTCAATCTGTAGGTAGCTGCCGTCTCGTTGTTACTGCAGCGCTGTGTGCTGTGCCGGGCCGCGGCGCAGAACGGCCCCTAATGACGGTGACGCCGCTCAGACCTTTATTGCTGGCAGCTCGGCGTATCCATCGTGGCCGCACACACACGCACACACACACACACACACACACACACACACACAAAGAGATAACATAACGTATCTCATTAAACGGGCGCCAGTTGCGCTGTTGATGATTACGAGCTCAACTTTTATGTGCGCCCTGGGACGTTAATAGAAACTGGAATACGTACTCGTGCATGTAGCATCTGCAGCTCTCATAAAAGCGGCTCTTCGGCTGGTCTCTCATTCTCGGACTTAAATCGTCCAGTGATGCGAGCAAAATGTAAATGTTCCGTATTAACAGTTTGTATTATATGTCGAGAGCACTCTACGTAGAGAATGAGTGCAAACGGATTATACAGCGGGCTTCAGAGCAGGTGCTTTTCTTTGAGTTACAAAATAATAAGTGAAACTAACTTTTATTATTATTGTTATTACACTATTGCCTCTCAAGCAGTCATTAACTTGAATGTTATTGATAATTCATTTTTCCTTGTTTCCTTTTCTCTATCCTAAACCTCTTAATTCTTTATGGGGTTGTAGAAAAATATCCGATACCATTCACAATAATAGGTTGTTTATTTGTCACACGACTGGTTTCGAGCTTGCGCCCATCTTCAGGTGTTTATACATTCATGTACATGTATGTACTGTTGGAGATCACTGTATAAATACAAGAAAAATTATTTGCTGGTGACTACACAGATACAAGTGGGACAATAGTAAGTAGTAAGGCAGCATGTGACGAAAATATATCTGTGCTTACAAAAAGATGAAGCACCATTATTACAGTTTCGCTGTGCTGATAGTTATGCCACTTAGCTACACACTTATGGTCATTTTCACGTGTATATTTCAGTTTTACCACGTATAGCTTCGTATTACGCTATTATGATGTGCACTCGTGAAATACACTATGTTTACATACACCAACATATGGGCTGTGGTCAAAGAAATTAGATGTAGCATATATAAAGATGTTGCTCACACAGAAACTTGTAGGTTCTGGCCAAAGAACTTAGCCACAGGAAGTGTAAAAGTGCTGCATATATAGAAATTTAAAAAGCTATTATAGACTGCGACGTTTCTTGACACACATTATTAAATTTTTTGATTCATATTTTTGACGGAGAACTTAGATCTAGGAAGTACAATGTTGTTATATATATGAAATTACTCAAAGCTATTACAAATCTAAAAATCCACTATGGGTAAAATTCTCTTAATTGTTTGCTGTGTTCCTGTTTCCTTTACTTTGTCCATATTTTCTTTGCTTCCTTTTTTATTTTACTTTAAATTTCGTGTTCATAATTTTGTTTCTTAATTTGTCTCTGCTATTACCATTTCCCTGCTGATTCCTCCTTGTTTCAGGTCTTCTGTTTCTTCAAATCATTTTTTATTGAACCATTTACCACAAAAACCTTTTTGTGTGTGTGTTGTTCATTCTGTTATCTGCCCATACAATTTTTAGCGTTTTCCGCTAATGTATGTGAGTCTGTCGGTGTGTTTGTATAAGTCTTCGGTTGGCCGCTTCATCCATATACCATTATTTCTGTGTAATGCTCCTAAATTTTTTTCTGTGAGCTTTTCGTTCTATTTTTCTGTTTCTCAGATGCCTGATGCTAAGATTGAGGTCGTTTCTGATGCGCAGAGTGCTTCTCGTGATGCAACTTTACTGAAGTGGCTGAGTGTAGCGTGTCGTGAAATGCTTCTTTTACAGTAGTGCATTCATCTCAGATTTTACGCTGGCTGATGTTCTTTCGTTCGTTCTGTGCTGGATGCCTTGTTTGATCCTCCTATTTGTACGTATCCTCCATTTGAATATTTCCACTCCGTTCACCACTCCGTATTTCTTGATTTTGGTGTATTGCGTTTTGTAGTAGTTCTGATTGGGCAGAGCCTTCTTGTAAGTATTGCATTGCTTCGTGTGCTTCTTCTCTGTTGTTGCCAAGTATTGACACGTCAAGTGCAAATGCCAGGAATTTTATAACTTTCATGGTTCAAATGGCTCTGAGCACTATGGGACTTAACTTCTGAAGTCATCAGTCCCCTACAACTTAGAACTACTTAAGCCTAACTAACCTAAGGACATCACACACATCCATGCCCGAGGCAGGATTCGAACCTGCGACCGTAGCGGTCGCGCGGTTCCAGACTGAAGCGCCTAGAACCGCTCGGCCACAACGGCCGGCTGTGATGTTTTGGTATTTGAGTTCCAAGATCTCGGAGATAAGGGGATAAGGACAACTGACAGCTTGCATGACAGGAACAGCATCTGAAAACTGAAAGAAAACTAGAAGAATGACCAATCGTAGTTCAGTATCCTGGACATACATGGGGAAAGCCCTTGACATAAAATCAGCCTTTATTTCTAGATGAGCAGAATCACACCAGTTAAATTGCACCCTTCTGCAAGGCATCACCAGTGATGAAAAATAGAAAATAAAATCAAGCCTTCATTGTTAGGCGAGCCACTACTACCACGGTCAAAAGTTAGGAAAATTTCCCACTATTCCACTCCTTCCTAACTGTATCCATATAGTTACGGCCTTCTCTAGAATTCAAACGAGCCTGTAAGAGATCCCAGGAACGTTAATCTCGTAGCTGTTATTCCAATGGACAGAGTATTCGATAAGGTGTAAACTCAACTAGAAGATGACACAAATATTGATTCGAGAATTAAGGGTAGCCCCATAGCACTCGCAAAAACTCTTGGACTGTAGGAGGGATGTTTACCTGCCTGAAATGAAAAGTTCTGAGTTTCCTCGCATATGATTATGTGTGGGCTTTATACCGCAGATCCAATAGTCTGGGATTGAATCTGATGTCCATCTTAGAACTTTTACTCTCAGTTAATCTTCTTTCGTCTCTCTAAGCGATTTGTTAAAGTGAAAAATACCAAGCTCCACTGACGTTCGTACAGTATACACACCAATAAATTACTTAAAAAGTTGGAAGAAAGCAAGGGCATTCCGTTTTGAACTAAGTCATGAGTTTCATGCCAACGTTCCACTGATAATATTACTTTCTGATGTTGTGAAAGCGTCTACTAATGCAAGCGTTTTACGAATTTGTGCCTTTTTACGTAGCTCATGCAAAACATCAGTTACAGTTTGTCATCAATACGTGGTCATCTGATGTATTTAAGTCAACTGTGTACAAGGTTTTAACCAAATTTGCATCTGTTTAGTGGAAGAGCTAGAAAGATTTATAGTTTAAGTGGAGGACGTAAAACGTTCTATATAACTGTCTGTTTTCAGCTAAATGTTCTGGTGGCAGAAAGTTCATTTAAGTGAGCTGTTGTAACTAGATCCCGTTTTCCTGAATGTGCAAGGCAGTGTGCCTTCTAAATGATCTGTGGACAAGATGGAATGTTGCTGGTGTCACGGCGCGGCTAACCTTCTCGATTCGCTGTTTGCAACCACGTTCAGTAACTTACGAAGCAGCCCGAGGGTTCGGTCTCTCACCAATATTGAAGCGGAATAAACACGGTATGCAAATCCATCGACTACGTTCATCTGTTGGTTAATCTCGGTAAGTGCCTACCCAATACTACTGAAGCAGATTGGTTCGTAAGGTGGGATACACTGACAGACGAGCTTCAGCAGCCATTGTGCCCCTACGTAATGGACAGCGACTTCGAGAAAACATTAGTTTGAGAAGCCACAGCGATTATAGACGAAGCAGCTATTGAGGATTAGAAAGTATCTGTTGCTCCTGGTACCAGCAACTTTTCACCTTATCTGCAGGTCGTGCAGAAGCGCACTGAGCTATATTTCCTCCCTCCTCTCCTTCTGTATGTTAAGGTTTTTTAAACATCTGAAGATGGTATGTTAACATCGCGAAACTGGTTGTGGATTGAAAAAAATCACTACAAGCGGAAGAGTGTTCCTATCGAGACTTAAAAAGTGTGAATATGTTCCTGTTTAAAAGACTGAAAAGTAGTATACCATCTCCTCCATATTACCTTCCCCAGAATGTTTAAGAATTTCCCCCAAAATTTTGGCATGCTTGCATATTCGAGCTATTTTTAACAAGCAATTCACCTCTCGCTGCCACGAGCTCCCCCAACGCTTTAAGGCTCTCATGCCTTTCAGCTCCCAACCATTCTCATCTACTCATTCAGCGTTTCCCATTGTACTTAGATATTGGACCGGTAAGCAGTCTAGATAAATGTTTAATCCTTCAATAAAATGAGGTAACTTCATATTTTATGACAAGTAAATTAACATGACTACCTTGTTTGTTTTTATATGATAAAGTTGATATATGACAAAATCTTGAAAACCTTCTTGATAAGTATAAACATTGATTGATATATTTGATTTCCTTTTACATTTTTATATGTGTGTTATTTCTACAGGAAATTCTGTCGTTCTTTTTTCAAAAATTTTGTTGTTTTCTATACCAGTAGTTCTGTACTTGGATACTCACTCTGCATCACGTTCTGCTGGATATAAAGCTAATTTTATTACACAGAGAACATATTTTTTGGGCATTATTTTTAATTTTAACTACAGCTTTCTTATCCTCCATTTTCTCAAGTAGATTAATATACGAAGACCTAAGAGCTGGGTTATGTTTATTAATTCTCAGTTTCAAATTATTTATTCAATGTAGAGACCATCAAGATTGTCATCTTTGAAAAATTTTGCATTTTAGTTAGTATTTTATCTTTAGAGCTGTGATAACATTCCTCTAAATTTGTTGATCTTAATATCACTTGATTTGCTGTTCTTAAATTATCTTGTATTTGTTCTGATCTTATGGTAGTGTAACAATTGTAATATTGATTTTTATTGATCTTTCAGGCATCATAAGGTTTTTAATATTTCTGATAATGGAATTTTTAATGTGTTTGAAAAATTCTTTTGGTTCTACAATAGTATCAGTATTATTCATTTCAAATATTTGGATTCTATTTTTGATTGCTATAGCTTTTCTATTTCTGTTAAGGAAATCATACTCCTTAAACTTCTTTGTAAGTTGGTTGTATGCTGTTCTATCTTCTCTTGACAATGGCTTTTGGAAATTATAACCATTAAATTCCTTATGAAAGCATATTCATCAGCTTCTATAATTTTGATCAGTGGAGATATTTTTAAGTTTAGAATAACCTATGATGTCTCTATTCATAAAAATGTCTTAAAGTTGTTTTACAGTTAATGCACTTGCAATGTGCTAGTAGTACCTTATTATTGTTGCTGAGTATTTCAATGAGCTATAATTCATTAAGTTTGTAATATCCTAAAATTTTCAAACTTTTTGCTCTAGCTGTCAGCTCGATCACTTTTAGATTCCCAAGCTGTCCATTTACATACAACAAAAATGTATTAGGTTTGTGAAAAATCAAATTCAGAAACATACATTACAGAATTTTGCCATCTCCTTTCGTAATCACATTGGCAGATTTTGCACTGTTAGAGATTGAATTTATTGTTTTATCATATTAAAAATAATTTATATATTAATGGATCCCCTATTTAAGAATTTCAATGTAAGACAGTCTTATTCATTTTAAAAAAAAGTGTGCTACAAGTAAATGTCGTGTCAACATTATTGGTTGTGAGTATTTGAATGCTAATATATGCAGAATATGTTTGTATGGAGCTCAATAACAAACTTAAAATTATTTGGAAGATAGCTATAGTGAATTAATTAGTGGTTGGAATTTTCAGTTTTGTGAAGATGGAAACGTTAAATTGATAGACAAGAGAATGAAGAAATTTAAAAATAACGATAATGAATTTCATGCTCAGAAAATTTTAGTACGAATGCAGCTGGTGCTGAATCCCAGAATCCCATTAAAATTTTCACTTTATTTATTTTATTTCTCGAGACTAATTATATTTTTTGCTTTATTCATTATGTAGCCTCAGAGTAGGAGATCATCCACCCTGTAATTACTGTTAAACTCTTACAAATTTATTTATCTCTTGTAAGCTAGGAGTCATTAATTTCTTGCAGAACCTTGATGAATGCCCAAATTATTTTTTAAAAAAACAATAAAAAAATTAATAAATGAATTCGTTTCCCTTAATTTATTATGGAAATTTTATGGAAGTTTTAAAAAATTAAGTGAATAAAACCAGGAAGAAATTTTCGAAAAATTCTCGGAAGGCTTCTCGAAAATGTTTGAAAATTGCGATCAGTTCACTTTTATCTTTTATAGTACATGTATTATGAAGATAATGGTCAACTTTTTCCGAATAATTAGAGATAAATTTTAGTCTTGTGGCTCATTCATTTGGGTTATTTTCTTGCATTTCAGTTGCCTGTCCTTTTTAGTTTTCAATAGTAAAATGTACCTGCATTAGATCTCCCACAAGTGTACTACTATCGTCTAGTAATACTTTCTGTCTCTATCACATTGCCACTGTCTCGTTCTCCATCAGCATAAAAAAATGTGTGAATATGTTTGAATACCAAGATATTTCAGAAATTTTCGAAGACATTGTTCAAGGCAGAATGAGGCAGAGTTGTACCTCACTCTTTTGTCGGAGGTTTTTAAAATATGAAGACATTAGCCTCTTTTTACTTTGATAAGGGTATTTCTCTACTAGTTTCCTCTTTTTCCCTCTTACAGCAGGGCATGTCACTCATAAGGAAAGAACTTTAAGGGTCAGTATATTTTCGACACTTTACTTACATTGAATATAAATGACGCAAAAGTAATTTTACACCTCATAGTGCACAAAAATTTTGCATGTGCTTCAGTACAACATGGGGTGTTTCGCAGAACCTTACTGAGAATGAGGGAGACACTTTACAGCTTATTCATCCACGTTACGTCGCTTTAAAAACTACATTTCCTCCTCACACCGAATTTTATGTGTGCATTATACGTGTACAAACGGCGTAAATTTGAATCTCTGTATCTCGGAAATGGCTAAAAATATCAAGAAAATTTTCAAGGTTGTTCGACACCGGAATCTTAGGAACATATCGTACAAATTTCACGATTTGGTGCGATTGGCCGTATTGCAGTCTCTGGTTCGGTACTGGTACCCATGCATCTGTGTATACATAGATACTCCGCAAACCACCATTTGACGCGTGGCGAAGGATACGCTGCAACACTACTGGTCATTCCCTTTCCTGTTCCACTCGCCTCCGTATGAATCCCAATTTTTCGTCCTTTATCTTCGTGGCCCTGATGCGGATTGCGTGTTGGTGGCAGTAGAATCGTTCTGCAGTCAGTTTCAAATGCCCGTAAATTTCCTCAATACTGTTTGTCGAAAAGAACGTCGCCTTCGTTCCGGGGATTCCCATTTGAGTTCCAAAAAGAATCTCTGTAACACATACATGTTATTCGAACCTACCGGTAGCTAAACTAGCAGGCCGCATCTGAATTGCTACGCTGTCTTCCTTCAGTACGACCTGGTACGGATCCCACACACTCGACCACTACTGAAGAACAGGTCGCATCAGCGTCCTATATGCGGTCTTTTTTACAAGTGAACCATACTTTCCTCAAATCTTCCCAAGAATTTGAAGTCGACCATTCGGCTTCGCTACCACTGTTCTCACATGTTCTTTCCATTTCACATCGCTTTGAAACGTTATGTCCAGATATTTAAACAAGCAGGAGCAGGCGACCATTCACCACACCATCTAGAAATTTTGTGTATGTTGCCTTTTATGTTCCTACAGTCATTCAGTTTCGACACCTTACAGTACCTCATGGCATTATCAGCAAACAACCGCATATTGCTGCCCACTGTGTACGTCAAACCATTTACGTATGTAGAGAACGGAAGCGCTCCTATTACACTTCCCTGGGGCACTCCTGACAATACCTTTGATGAACACTTGCCGTCGAGGACAACGTACTGGGTTCTTTTATTTAAGAAGTCTTCGAACCACTCACATATTTGTGAACTTATTCCATATACCTTCAGTAACAGTCTGATATCGGGCACCGTGTCTAATGCTTTCTAAAAATCTAGAAATATGGTACTTGCCTGTTGAACTTCATCCATGGTGCCAGTAAATCATGTGAGAAAAGGGCAAACTGAGTTCCTCACAATCATTACTTTCTAAAGCCATGCTGATTCCTGGACATAAGCTTCTCATACCGCGAAATTCTTCAGGTTTTCTCATGAACCGTTCATGAACTAAATGGTGCCTCAAAAAATGGTTCAAATTGCTCTAAGCGCTATGGGACTTAACATCTGAAGTCATCAGTCCCCTAGACTGAGAACTACTTAAACCTAACTAACCTAAGGACATCACACACATCCGCACTATAACACCTCGGTTCAGTTTGCAGTGATAAAAGCTATAGAAAGAATAATTAAAAATTAAGAATAGAACTTTTGGAGGGAAAATAGTGTAGAATCAGAGTTCGGTAATTGCAGATCAAAATTATAGTATATCAGCAAATAGTTTACGTCTAAGTACAGCAAAGCCACGGAAGCCCCGTCATGGAGAAGGCAGTGAAGTTGAACTCTTGTAATGAAAAACCTATGAAAAGGCCTGATCGTCATTATTGCCGCCTTTTTTCCCTTTACTGTTTCGTTAAAGGGCGGGGAAACCGTGTCAGTCAGCGAGACAGTAATTAGATTGGACTCTATCGTGTTAAGATTCACGGTAAACTGTTAGAATATTACACAAATTAAAAGTGATGTAGTGTACGATCTCTGACTGTTGGTAGCAGGAGTATTAAGGGGATTTTAGGACTTTAGTGCTAGATTGGAACTTTTCGGGCATATAGACGACAGAAACTTAAATTATCTGCTGATACGAGTGAATTCAGAGGTACCGGTATTCAGATATTAACGTGTGGACTTTTGAAAGTGTCGTGTGCCGTTAGTTGCGAATCTGGACATAGAGCGCATGCATATCGGCATTTGCGGACTATTTAGATTCCTCCAGGCTAGGAACCTTTTGAACAGACCATCATTCATCAACATCTTAATCCTTGAATATAGAGTGAAAGTGAAATACGAGAGTGTTGTACTTATTTCATTAATCTAGTACTAATCAGTGAAGATTTTACGGAACCAAAGCTATTCAGCAGTAAGTCAGCACCATCTAGCGGAAAGCATAGGCATTAACTAACACGCTAACTGAAGTGAACGTTTACGTGTTTTACGGACTGCTTAATAAAAACTGTTGTGGCTCTTTGACGTCCCCACTCCCTCCGAAACGTGGCGCAGGCTGTCTGAATCATAAAAGGGGAGAGTTTTAGATGGGCAAATTACTAAATAAAAGCGATATTTACTAGACTAGCAGTAATAGCAAAACACGAGGCCCTCACCTCATCGGAGAGTCGTCGCTGTCACGTCGGGGAGTAAAGCCGGAAAACCTACCGACGATACGTATCTACGAGCAGACGTCGGCGTGGAGTACTTAAAAAGGGAACTACAAGAGAGTTGGGGATGCTTCAATGCCCCAGGCAGGATTCGAACCTGCAACCATAGCAGCAGCGTGGTTCCTGACTGAAGCGCCTAGAACCACTCGGCCACAGCGGTCGGCTAATAGTGCCTCCATAAGCCCCGTAAAGTGCACCATGGGTGACAAATAATGCAAAAAGGACCAACCTGTTTGCTCCAGTTGCCTAAAACGAAAGAAATGTGTAATATTTAAACTTTGAGCCTGCACTATAGAATAGCTACAGTAAGACTATCCTTTTGTGGGGTATACAATTGGTCCCTGGCCAAGGGCTATTCAAATCAATTCATCGCACATTTGTATTGCCAGTAGAACCAGGTGTATGAGCCCCGAAATATCCCGTTTTTATGCCTGCGTTTTGCAACATGATAGCGTATGCTGTTGCATGCGTATCGATCTCTATATTTGCTGTCCTTCCTGATGCTGCAATTTTAGTGGCCAGACGTGCATACTACAGTTTGAAAGTGATTCATATCTCTCTCTCTCTCTCTCTCTCTCTCTCTCTCTCTCTCTCTCTCTCTGTTGTGCCGTGTTCGCCACCATGGCCAATGCTAGCAACACCCGAACTTTTATTCTAGGTTGGCCATACTTTCTATCGACTTGTGACATCTCTGATAGAGGGAAGGGTTTATATGCGCGATCGCAGTGCGGAAATGAGGGACAGAGACGGCGAGTACTGCGCATAAGGAGTAAGTTGTCGTTGACTGTGAAGGAACACCCGACTCGGACAGACTGTACATTTTCTTGGCTGTGCGTAAGCAGAACGGACCATGGCCAGTCAAATGCCGGAGGAATGTCATTGCGTATGCTTGGTACGAACGCACTGTGTACTTAAGCAATGTGAGTAAGTGGAAGCATAAACACTGTGTCGAACATTCAGTTCCTTCAGCCGGCCGTTGTGGCCGAGCGGTTCTAGGCGCTCAGACCGGACCGCGCTGCTGCTACAGTCGCAGGTTCGAATCCTGCATCGGACATGGATGTGTGTGATGTCCTTAGGGTAGTTAGGTTTAAGTAGTTGAAAGTCTAAAGGACTGATGACCTCAGATATTAAGTCCCATTGTGCTTAGATCAATTTGGACCATTTTTGAACCTTCAGGACCGTGTACTGGTGGTTCTGTCGCCGGTTCATCATTTTCCGTTCTTATGGCGTACCGTTACTTGCTCACGAAACCGTTAGTATATACACTCCTGGAAATGGAAAAAAGAACACATTGACACCGGTGTGTCAGACCCACCATACTTGCTCCGGGCAATGCGAGAGGGCTGTACAAGCAATGATCACACGCACGGCACAGCGGACACACCAGGAACCGCGGTGTTGGCCGTCGAATGGCGCTAGCTGCGCAGCATTTGTGCACCGCCGCCGTCAGTGTCAGCCAGTTTGCCGTGGCATACGGAGCTCCATCGCAGTCTTTAACACTGGTATCATGCCGCGACAGCGTGGACGTGAACTGTATGTGCAGTTGACGGACTTTGAGCGAGGGCGTATAGTGGGCATGCGGGAGCCGGGTGGACGTACCGCCGAATTGCTCAACACGTGGGGCGTGAGGTCTCCACAGTACATCGATGTTGTCGCCAGTGGTCGGCGGAAGGTGCACGTGCCCGTCGACCTGGGACCAGACCGCAGCGACGCACGGATGCACGCCAAGACTGTAGGATCCTACGCAGTGCCGTAGGGGACCGCACCGCCACTTCCCAGCAAATTAGGGACACAGTTGCTCCGGGGGTATCGGCGAGGACCATTCGCAACCGTCTCCATGAAGCTGGGCTACGGTCCCGCACACCGTTAGGCCGTCTTCCGCTCACGCCCCACCAACGTGCAGCCCGCCTCCAGTGGTGTCGCGACAGGCGTGAATGGAGGGACGAATGGAGACGTGTCTCTTCAGCGATGAGAGTCGCTTCTGCCTTGGTGCCAATGAAGGTCGTATGCGTGTTTGGCGCCGTGCAGGTGAGCGCCACAATCAGGACTGCATACGACCGAGACACACAGGGCCAACACCCGGCATCATGGTGTGGGGAGCGATCTCCTACACTGGCCGTACACCTCTGGTGATCGTCGAGGGGACACTGAATAGTGCATGGTACATCCAAACCGTCATCGAACCCATCGTTCTACCATTCCTAGACCGGCAAGGGAACTTGCTGTTCCAACAGGACAATGCACGTCCGCATGTATCCCGTGCCACCCAACGTGCTCTAGAAGGTGTAAGTCAACTACCCTGGCCAGCAAGATCTCCGGATATGTCCCCCATTGAGCATGTTTGGGACTGGATGAAGTGTCGTCTCAAGCGGTCTGCACGTCCAGCACGAACGCTGATCCAACTGAGGCGCCAGGTGGAAATGGCATGGCAAGCCATTCCACAGGACTACATCCAGCATCTCTACGATCGACTCCATGGGAGAATAGCAGCCTGCATTGCTGCGAAAGGTGGATATACACTGTACTAGTGCCGACATTGTGCATGCTCTGTTGCCTGTGTCTATGTGCCTGTGGTTCTGTCAGTGTGATCATGTGATGTATCTGACCCCAGGAATGTGTCAATAAAGTTTCCCCTTCCTGGGACAATGAATTCACGGTGTTCTTATTTCAATTTCCAGGAGTGTATTTCATGAGCTAGGTGAGCTGTAGGGATCCAATATTTTCGTATACCCACTTTGTTACAGAAGCATTTGCTTGATATAAACTGCTCAGTGTTACATGCTTTCTGTGTGTGGTATTATAGATATTTCATTAAAACGGGTATAATGCATGCTTGCTTTATTCTTACTTCATAAAACTCTTCTAGAGGGCACATACATTAGTAAAACTTTGTGGTGCTTGTTTCTAACACTTCAGATGAACTATGAGATATTGTAAACCATTTGTCATGTTACGAAGGAGGTCGATGGTTAATGACATTGATACTGCATATAATGGCGTAGTTGGTTAGTTGGTTGATTTGAGAGAGGGGTCCAAACAGCGAGGTCATAGGTCCCGTAATAATGTAGTGTCACGAACATAACTAAGCTATGTAAAAAGGGAAGGAACCATTTCTAATATTATGTCTATTGTACAATCACACCGAAAAGTATTGGCAAACGTGCGGATTTTTCGTTGCTGTTTACAAACGCCGCGCCTTCTATACACAGCACACGTATCTGCTACCCCACATAACAGACATTACTATTCTGCACACAGTGCCTACCATTAACAAGGAAGTGCAGTGTTAAGGGCAAACATGTATCTCCTCTGCACACAAAAAGTATTGGCACAGAGCGTGGCTTCTCGGTATATTGCTGGGTTTTCAGGTACCGGAACGCCATCTGCTGACGCAATAGACACTGTGTTGTTGACGGCCCAGTCGCTAGTATGTTGCTGTATTGCGCGATAGTGGTCAGCATGGGGCCGAAGAAGAAGGAACATTCAGTGGACTTGCGTG
This sequence comes from Schistocerca gregaria, assembly GCF_023897955.1. Classification (NCBI taxonomy): domain Eukaryota; kingdom Metazoa; phylum Arthropoda; class Insecta; order Orthoptera; family Acrididae; genus Schistocerca; species Schistocerca gregaria. Next base: position 783,497,254 of record NC_064922.1, read on the forward strand.
AAAGAGTGGTATTGTTCCATTCACAAGGGAGAAGCTATCGACAGATCTGAGCACAGGTGTCTGTTACCTACACCACGGCATGAGCCATCAATCATAAATATAAAGAGACTGGAACAACAGTGAATAAGTGTCGTCCTGGACGTCGCAGTAACATCGCACTTGCTCGGACGGAACCTGCTACAAGTGCAGCAACTATTGCTGAGATTGTTCAGACAACGCCCGACAAGACGGTTAGTGTTCAAACTATACGAAATGTGTTGAATGAGGCTGACATGCATGGACGTTCTCCCAGGAAAAAGTCATACATATCGAAAATTAACTGGCAGAAACGCCTGCAGTTTGCCAGGGATTACATCAGCAAGTTGATGGAGTTGTGGAACACTGTGATATTTAGCGACAAATCGAAGTTCAATGTGTTCGGATTTGATGCAAGAAAGAAAGTTTGGCGCAAGCCGAATACGCACCTCAACATCAAACACATGCATCCCACATTCAAACACGGTGGGGGCGGTATCATGGTCTGGGGCTGTATGGTGGCGTCCGGCGTTGTAAATCTAGCTGTAATCCACGGTACAATGGATCATATGAGATACATCGCCGTGTTGTGAGGTAATTTACACGCCAGTGCACTGACATTGGGCCTTACTGGGGTGTTTCATTTCCAGCAATAGAACGACCCAAAACATACCGCCATGAAAACACGGGAGTGGTTACTGTACAATGCCCCTAGAAGGGTTCTAACACCACCTCAGAACTCTGATTTGAACCCCATTGAGAATCTCTGGGTTCATCTTGACACACAAGTCAGAAAAAGGCGTCCGTCCGGTAAAAACGACTTGGTAAAAGTGCTCCTGGAGGAATGGTCGAAAATTACCCCTGATATCAGCCGCAATTTAATACATAGCAATCTTAGACATTTACGTACTGCGATAGATGCTAAAGGGATGCCCACTAGCTATTAGAATGTGAACATCAATGAAGAAAACGAACACACTGTCCGATTCACACGCGTGTGCTAATAATTTTTTGGACGCAGAAGCGATGTTTACGTTCATAAAACTATATGTTACTTTAGGGACACGTGATTTGGACATATGTGTAAGCTATGTAATGTAAGATGGCATGTGTCTGGGTTCTGTTCTGAAATACACGCCGGCCGCTGGTGGCCAAGCGGTTCCAGGAACTTCAGTTTGGAACCGCGTGACCCCTACGGTCGCAGGTTCGAATCCTGCCTCGGGCATGGATGTGTGTGATGTCCTTAGGTTAGTTAGGTTTAAGTAGTTCTATGTTCTAGGGGACTGATGACGTGATATGATAAGTCCCTTAGTGCTCAGAGCCATTTGAACCATTTGAACCAAATACACTACTGGCCATTAAAATTGATACACCAAGAACAAATGCACATGATAAACGGGTATTCATTGAACAAATATATTATATTAGAACTGACATTTGCAATTGGGGTGCATAGACCCCGAGAAAACAGTACCCACAACAACCACCTCTGACCGTAATAATGGCCTTGATACGCCTGGGCATTGAGCCAAAGAGAGACGGCATGTAAAGGTACAGCTGCCCATGGAGCTTAAAAAAGATACCACAGTTCATCAAGAGTAGTGACTGGCGTATTGTGACGAGCCAGTTGCTCGGTCACCATTGACCGGACGCTTTCAGTTGGGGAGAGTTCTGGAGAATGTGCTGGCCAGGGCAGCAGTCGAACATTTTCTGTATCCAGAAAGGCCCATACAGGACCTGCAACATGAAGTCGTGCATTATCCTGCTGAAAGGTAGGGTTTCTCAGGGATTGAATAAAGGGTAGAGCCACGGGTCGTAACACATCTGAAATGTAACGTTCACTGTTCAAAGTGTGGTCAATGGGAACAAGAGGTGACCGCGACGTGTAACCAATGGCACCCAATACCATCACGCCGGGTGATAGGCCAGTGTGGCCATGACGAATACACGCTTCCAATGTGCCTTCACACCGATGTCGCCAATCACGGATGCGACCATCATGATGCTGTAAACAGAACCTGGATTCATCAGAAAAAAATGACGTTTTGCCATTCGTGCACCCAGGTTCGTCGTTGACTACACCACCACAGGCGCTCCTGTCTGTGACGCACCGTCAAGGGTAACCGCAGCCATGGTCTCTGAACTGACAGTCCATGCTGTTGCAAACTTCGTCGAACTGTTCGTGCAGATGGTTGTTGTCTTGCAATCGTCCCCACCTGTTGAGTCAGGGATCGAGATGTGGCTGCACGATCCGTTACAGCCACGTGGGTAAGATGCCTCTCATGTCAACTGCTAGTGATACGAGGCCATTGTGATCCAACATGGCGTTCCGTATTACCGTCCTGAACCCACCGATTCCATATTCTGCTAACAGTCATCGGGTCTCCACCAACGCGAGCAGCAATGTCACGATACGATAAACCGCAATCGCGATAGGCTACAATTCGACCTTTACCAATGTCGGAAACGTGATGGTACGCATCAGGCACAACAACAACAACGTTTCACCAGGCAACGCCGGTCAACTGCTGTTTGTGTATGAGAAATCGGTTGGAAAGTTTCCTCATGACAGCACGTTGTAGGTGCCGCCACCGCCGCCAACCTTCTGTGAATGCTCTGTAAAGCTAATCATTTGCATATCACAGCATCTTCTTCCTGTCGGTTAATTTTCGCGTCTGTAGCACGTCATCTTCGTGGTGTAGCAATTTTAATGGCCAGTATTGTATAAGTTTCGTTTAACCTACAACCACTAAAATGTAACTGTTCCAATACTTTTTGGTGCCATTGCATGTGCAATAGTGGGTGCAATACCAAGGGTATTTCGAATGTTTATTTGTCAGTTGAGTAAAGTCTGAAGCCCTGTGTAAACTTACTGCTATCGTTGTAGTTATTTTTCTGGCAGTACTTCTTGAGTAATTACAGTAAATTTTAATTGCTGTAGATCTGTTAACGTTCCACAGAAAGTGTCAGGTTGAGTTGTCTTAGCAATGTTGAAAGTCTGTTTACGTCTGAATTCCTGAACTGAATACTTAATTAATTATTAATTCGCTAATGACTTGTATTATGTGTACATTTTTAAAGCTGTGAGAATATTAATAAATGTGGGATGTGTTAATGCAGCTTTGACTCAGTCAAGCGTTTCCAGCCTTTCTCATTCTGTGGCCACAGTGAACGTTGCAATACCAGTCTATCTGTGTGTGTCAGTCAGAAGAGTCGGCGTCTCCGTCGTCCAGCACTTCTCGAAATATAAACGGGCCCTTTGAAACTGACCATCCACTGCGGTATGGGTAAGACGTAAGCCCATTCCAAACCGGACTCGCCGTGCGGCCAGGAATCCGGCGCCGCTGCTGGCCGCCGGGCCTGAAGTACGGCCCGCGGCGTGACCTCTGACCTACGGCCGGCCGCGAGGCAGCAGGCGCGCCGGTAAAAAGGCGCAACTCGGCGAGCACGCGATGGCCGGCGCCGCACATAAATTTCCGCCGGCGCGGCGTTCCACGGCGCAGCTGCCCGCGGCTGGCGCTCCAGGCACTTGGCCTCCACGGCGACCGCTCCCGTCCACTGCCGACCGCCGCTGTCTGTGCGCCAGCCAACAAGGAACGCCCTCCTCATGTTTACGCTCGCCGATAGGACACTTCATATATTGATAAACGTATGCATTTATTGTGATTTCCGCTGGGTTATTTACCTTTGTAATTAGATAAATGGAACACATTTCCTTGCTAGTCTTTTGTGTGTGTGAGTTCTCATCCCCACAAGGGAAGGCCTCAGACACGGCCAATCGATTCGACTCAGATTCGGTAGGTCGCTTGTGTACAGCCTAAAACGAAGGAATCTAAGATATTTTGGGGCAAAACCTCTGCGTTTTTGAGAAAATCACTCCTAAAGGTTATGAAGAGCGATCCACTCAAAATTGGCGGGATCGACAGATATTTGTAAATAGAGCATTTTTCAGCACCAGATGTGGGGTCCGAAAACGCATACTTTTCCAGAAATCGAGGTAAGAAACTTTTACAACTGCCGCTTCTATATCCACATGGTCAACGCTTTTCGCCTGTAAGTAGGCTGTTTAGGTTTTCTTATTGGTAACGCCGCTTAGCGCTCGGTATGAAAAATCACTGGCTGTGCTGTGCGCAGTGTGTGTTTAGTTTGCATTGTTGTCTGCCATTGTAGTGTTGAGCAGAGGCAGCTGGATGCTAACAGCGCGTACCGTTGCACAGTTGGAGGTGAGCCGCCAGCAGTGGTGGACGTGGGGAGAGAGATGGCGGAGTTTTGTAATTTGTAAGACTGGATGTCATGAACTATCATATATATTTTGACTATTGAGGTAAATACACTGTTTGTTCTCTATTAAAATCTTTCATTTGCTAACTATACCTATCAGTACTTAGTGCCTTCAGTAGTTTGAAACTTTTATTTAGCTGGCAGTAGTGGTGCTCGCTGTATTGCAGTAGTTCGAGTAACGAAGATATTTTTGTGAGGTAAGTGATTTGTGAAAGGTATAGGTTATTGTTAGTCAGGGCCATTCTTTTGTAGGGATTATTGAAAGTCAGATTGCGTTGCGCTAAAAATATTGTGTGTCAGCTTAAGCACAGTCGTGTATTATTGTTATAAGAGGACGTTTCACATAGACCAGTCTTGTATAAATTTTTCAAAGGGGACGTTTCATACGCCGACAGCACCGATAGCGTAACGGCCGAGGTAACTGGCTGCGAATCTCGAAGAAACGCAGTGGATGTTATTCTTTTGGTTTGTATTTTTCCAGCCGGCCGCGGTGGTCTAGCGGTTCTAGGCGCTCACTCCGGAACCGCGCGACTGCTACGGTCGCAGGTTCGAATCCTGCCTCGGGCATGGATGTGTGTGATGTCCTTAGGTTCGTTAGGTTTAAGTAGTTTTAAGTTCTAGGGGACTGATGACCCATAGTGGTCAGAGCCATTTTAACCTTTTTTTGTATTTTTCCATATCTCAGTTGATATGCATAGGATGGTTAATAAGGTAAGTAAATCAACAAGGAATGATAATAAGGTAGGCAAATAAATTTCTGAAACCTCTTGGGATGTAAACAATTAAAATATTACTCCAGGTCACTTTACAGTGGCTCTTCCAGTCACTGTTAAGTGTCCTCACTTTTCCTCGAACAACTAGATGGATGAAACTTCCTGGCAGATTAAAACTGTATGCCGGATCGAGACTCGAACTCGGGACCTTTGCCTTTCACGGGCAAGTGCTCTACCGACTGAGCTACCCAAGCACGCCTGACGCCCCGTCCTCACAGCTGTAATTCCGCCAGTACCTCGTCTCCTACCTTCCAAACTTCACAGAAGCTCTCCTGCGAAACTAGATGGATGGTACCTGTCATGTAAACATTCGAAACAAATGTACTAGCGGCACCAAGAGCACCTAATGCATGCAGTCTTTCGACAGATACACTGTTCCTTCCCTATGATATGACGAAGAGGCAACCGGGACAACATAACTCTCCCCGCGTGCATTCAATCCCGTGCCTCGATGTAAACAGGTGTCGCACGGTTGGCTATCTATGATCCCTCGAGAGGAAGTGGTAGCACTTTTACTCGGAGTTGTTTTCATGTAACAAGGCTTACAAGTTTAATACTGTACTGACTCACGGTGTTTGGGAAATTAGTTTGCCTACCTTATTATTATCGTTTCTTATTGATTTACTTCCCTTATTAACCATCCTATTCCTATCAATTGAGATATGGAAAAATACAAACGAGAAGAATAACATCCGCTAGGTTTCTTCGAGATTCGAACCCGGGTTTTCTGATTCGCAGCCAGTTACCTTGGCCGTTGCGCTATTTTTTTTTTTTTTTTCATTGTTGATCGTCGTGTTTGGACGTTGCGGGCGTCGCAAACATCCTGTTAAAGTTCGGTGGTTGATCCTTCCACTCACTTTCTTACACTCCTGGAAATTGAAATAAGAACACCGTGAATTCATTGTCCCAGGAAGGGGAAACTTTATTGACACATTCCTGGGGTCAGATACATCACATGATCACACTGACAGAACCACAGGCACATAGACACAGGCAACAGAGCATGCACAATGTCGGCACTAGTACAATGTATATCCACCTTTCGCAGCAATGCAGGCTGCTATTCTCCCATGGATACGATCGTAGAGATGCTGGATGTAGTCCTGTGGAACGGCTTGCCGTGCCATTTCCACCTGGCGCCTCAGTTGGACCAGCGTTCGTGCTGTACATGCAGACCGCGTGAGACGACGCTTCATCCAGTCCCAAACATGCTCAATGGGGGACAGATCCGGAGATCTTGCTAGCCAGTGTAGTTGACTTACACCTTCTAGAGCACGTTGGGTGGCACGGGATACATGCGGACGTGCATTGTCCTGTTGGAACAGCAAGTTCCCTTGCCGGTCTAGGAATGGTAGAACGATGGGTTCGATGACGGTTTGGATGTACCGTGCACTATTCAGTGTCCCCTCGACGATCACCAGAGGTGTACGGCCAGTGTAGGAGATCGCTCCCCACACCATGATGCCGGGTGTTGGCAATGTGTGCCTCGGTCGTATGCAGTCCTGATTGTGGCGCTCACCTGCACGGCGCCAAACACGCATACGACCATCATTGGCACCAAGGCAGAAGCGACTCTCATCGCTGAAGACGACACGTCTCCATTCGTCCCTCCATTCACGCCTGTCGCGACACCACTGGAGTCGGGCTGCACGATGTTAGGGCGTGAGCGGAAGACAGCCTAACGGTGTGCGGGACCGTAGCCCAGCTTCATGAAGACGGTTGCGAATGGTCCTCGCCGATACCCCAGGAGCAACAGTGTCCCTAATTTGCTGGGAAGTGGCGGTGCGGTCACCTACGGCACTGCATAGGATCCTACGGTCTTGGCGTGCATCCGTGCGTCGCTGCGGTCCGGTCCCAGGTCGACGGGCACGTGCACCTTCCGCCGACCACTGGCGACAACATCGATATACTGTGGAGACCTCACGCTCCACGTGTTGAGCAATTCGGCCTTACGTCCACCCGGCCTCCCGCGTGCCCACTATACGCCTTCGCTCAAAGTCCGTCAACTGCACATACGGTTCACGTCCACGCTGTCGCGGCATGCTACCAGTGTTAAAGACTGCGATGGAGCTCCGTATGCCACAGCAAACTGGCTGACACTGACGGCGGCGGTGCACAAATGCTGCGCAGCTAACGCCATTCGACGGCCAACACCGCGGTTCCTGGAGTGTCCGCTGTGCCGTGCGTGTTATCATTGCTTGTACAGCCCTCTCGCAGTGTCCGGAGCAAGTATGGTGGGTCTGACACACCGGTGTCAATGTGTTATTTTTTCCATTTCCAGGAGTGTATTACAGAGGCCAACCGGCTCTCTGACCGAACACGCTGAGCTACCGTGCCGCCACTCTATCGGCGCTGTCGGCGATAGGCGTTAACCATGTGGGTACAGTCGAGCAGTTCTAAAGGTTTCTTACCTCGATTTCTGGAAAAATATGCGTATTCGGACCCCATACCTGATGATGAAAAATGCTCTATTTACAAATATCTGTCGACCCCGCTAATTTTGAGTCGATCGCTCGTCATAACCTTTAGTGGTCTTGACCCAAAAATCTTAGATTCCTTATTTTTAGGTTGTACACAAGCAACCTACCAAATCTGAGACTAATCGGTTGGCCGTGTCTGAGGCCTTCTCCTTGTCAGTGATTTCCCTGCCTAAGCTGTTTCAGCTTTTTTAAATGACCATCTTATTTCATTATTTTGATCTTAGCAGGATCTGCCTTGGCCATCATCTGTTGCTTGCATCAAAGTAAAATTTTAACTACCTCGACAAAATTTTGAAATGCTGACCTGCAGTTATTCAACACCTACTAGTTCAAGTTGCATCTCCATTCAAACACTTACGAAACGATTGGCATCTAATGCACCGTAACAATATAGATACCAATAGAAAACTATAACTCTCCATGAATGACCAAGACATTTTCATGAGGATGAGTGGAATATCGAGAGGTTGTAACAATGGAAAATTGTACTGAAATGCAGAAGGATCTGCAGCGAATTGACGAATGTTGCAGGGAATGGCAATTGAATCTCAATGTAGACAAGAGTAATGTGTTGCGAATACATAGAAGGAAAGATCCCTTATCATTTAGCTACAATATAGCAGGTCAGCAACTGGAAGCAGTTTATTGCATAACTTATCTGGGAGTCGGCATTAGAAATGATTTAAAATAGAATGATCATATAAAGTTGATCGTCGGTAAAGCAGATGTCAGACTGAGATTCATTGGAACAATCCTAAGGAAATGCAATCCGAAAACAAAGCAAGTAGGTTACAATACACTTGTTCGCCCACTGCTTGAATACTGCTCAGCAGTGTTGGATCCGTACCAGATAGGGTTGACAGAAGAGATAGAGAAGATCCAACGGAGAGCAGCGTGCTTCCTTACAGGAACATTTAGTAATCGCGAAAGCTTTACGGAGATGATAGATAAACTCCAGTGGAAGAATCTGCAGGAGAGACCCTCAGTAGCTCGGTACGGGCTTTTGTTGAAGTTTCGAGAACATACCTTCGCCGAGGAGTCAAGCAGTATATTGCTCCCTCCTACGTATATCTCGCGAAGAGACCATGAGGATAAAATGAGAAAGACCGACAATCCTTCTTTCCATGAACAATAAGAGACTGGAATAGAAGGGAGAGCCGATAGAGGTACTCAAGGTACCCTCCGCCACCCACCGTCCGGTTGCTTGCGGAGTATGGATGTAGATGTACATGTACATGAGCCAAAATACCTGGGAGTGAAATTATGTCGCACTCGAAAGTGTAACTTCCATCTAGAAGACATAAAACAGAAACTAAAATCTCCTAACGCTATCCTGCCGGTACTGGCTCAAACGACGTGGCGTTGTGAAGTGAGGACATTGAAGACTTCGGCACTACCCTTTTCTGCAGCGTGGCTGAAAACTGTTCACTAGTCTGTATGACAAGTGCGCACGTACCTGAAGTGGACGCCCAACTAACGGTCATAATACAGATAATCTGGAATACTTAAGGCCACCCCATGTGTCCGGCTCCCTGTCCTAGTAAACACAGAGCTCCCTGAAATCAGGCGATCACAGTTAACCACAAGACCATATAGAAAAATCGTAAACAATCCAAACCTCCCTATGTACCAGGCTCTGCCAGGCACTTAAATGTGATTTACGGAATACCCATGTAGATGTAGACCAAGAACCAGCAACTCTAAACAGATTTAAATACAAGTCAACTTTACGGCAAATTCGGCAATGAACTGGAAGTCTTCGACTCTAAGACGGGTTGGAAAGAACTATGGGTTGCAAGTGGACATAAGAACCAAAGTTTGGTGGACGACCATAGCAAAGAGATCGATGGATTAAAACTCCCCGAGGAAATTGTCGACTATTTGCTCGTGTGTGGGGTACATGGCCGTCAAGATGACCTGAAGGACTTACCTGACTCTCCGATCAACCACAGAGTGCTTCAAGAATATTTTTAATGCTTATAGCATTATAAGAAGATATGTAAAGGATATTACAACTCATATAGCGCTATCAGGGCACTTTAGTTAATACACTATGTGCTGAATGCCTTTGTAAATGCGGAACGAGTAAAATAAATCACAGCAAAAACTGTAAACATATAGCTTGAGAGTGGAGGAAGGAACACGTTATGATGTTCTTAATAACGGTTTCGGACAACCGCGATAATATCACAAGGGGTGGACAAAAATATGGAGACACCAAAAACATATCACGATGCATAATATGGTGTACGAAAACCACAGACATTCAAAATAGCTTCCAGTTGTCTCGGAATGGATAAATTCTGTGTGGTTTTCAAGGGAACAGTACACCATTCTTCCTTTAAAATAATGGCAAGTTTAGGTAACGATTAGAGAGCTATCGTGCACCCTTGTCTCAAAAGAACACCTCAAATGCTTAATTACCTTGAGATCTGCTACCTATGGTCGCCTGGAGACATGAGACAGTTTTTCCTCGCGCTCACAAAATCAGTCCTGTACGATATTGTATCACCACTGAGGAACAAATATTGTACCCTGGGATGGAGCTGATCAGCCAAACTGGTAACATAATCCTTTGAAATAATGAAAACTTGCAGAGTAAGCCTGGGTCTCTTGAAATGCAAAGATATTTCTGCCCAAACCATTTCCAAACCCTCATCATGTCTCATTCTTAGGACGTAAACTCAGTCAGAACTCAGCCAGAAGTTGGAAATGGTGTGAAACAAGACTCATCCGACCAAAGGACTTTCTTACACTGCCCATAGTCCATGTTGTATGGCATGAGCATACCGATTTCCTGTTACGGGCGTTTGCATCACCGATGAGTGCTTTGGAGTTCCAGTTCATCCCGCTGTCCCCTGATCCTGGATATTTAGTCGTGTTGTTTTGATGCTGTCAGGTTTTGCGAGTACGACTTTCATTTCTGCGATAATTTGTGCAGCTTTCGTCCTCATATTTTCCGTCACAATCTGTCGCGATCACTCAACACAGTCGTCCGCGTTGTGACTTAGCAGATGATGATTTCCGCTTTCCCTGTAACCAGTGTGCATCTTCGATACGGTGCTTGTTGAAACACCAAACACTTCGGGTACCCTGGTTAAGCAAGCACGACCTTCAACAATTAGCCCACATTTGAATTCATGAATATCCGACATAATGCACTCACAACCACACAAAATACCATTCGGACCACGACACTTGCAACGTATTGAGGACAATCCACAGTTGATGTTCGTGGTCAATTACAACAGCGCAACCTGCAGGTTTGCCTTGCATGTACATTTATGTTCAAGTTTGCATTTGTCGCAACGTTTCCATATTTTTGTCATTCCGTTTATCTACACGTAAAATCAGTATTTTAAAAGAAAAAAATGCGAGCATTACATGGGTTTTGTCAATGTATCACCGTAAAATACACTGAACTACGCTAGTGTAACATTTAAACTGAAATTACGCTGGACACTGTAGACAGGTGGAACAATCCATTCACATTGGAGACACTGAGCAATCTAGTCAAAGACGATGAGAATTCAGCTAAAACGCTCATTACGTAAATGTATGTATCAATTTCTGTGGCCGAAAGAGTACTGAGATAAATGCTTCCGATGAGAACAAAACAAACTATGTAAGTCATTGTGGTGGGGGAATCGTAATGTCCTATAATTCGAGTTCTGGACGCTCAGAACGGTATTTCGGCTAGGAAGGCACAGAAGAACAACCTTGTCTTCCAATCGGAAGATGGTCCGTGGACACATCCCACCTCCTTACAGAACCTCCTATCCTTAGTAGAGGTGTAGGAAGCCTAAAACTGGACGTTTGAGCACGATACGAGTAAAACGAGTTCTGCGTTATGAGGTTGCTAGCCAGTAACAGGTTCGCATTCGGTCTGACATAACTGATTCACGTTATGATTATTCATTAAGGGTGTAGTAGATCAGTGTATAAATTTCTTTTTAGCCTAATGTTTTCATTTGTACAAAATGTTCCTTAAAGAGTCTATTTTTAAAATTCATTCATATAAATTATGACGGAAGTGTTAAAACACAGGGTGTTTATAAATGAATATCGGGGTTTTAACGCATTATTATATTTATTATATTAAACTTACAGCTATAGATATGTCAAATGAAAGACCAGCTCAAACAGTTTTACGAAGACCCTTATAAATGTTCAATGTGAGTATCATTTGCCGCATGGCACACATCAAGTCTATAGCCGAACGCTCGATAGGCTGCAAGGGGCCCCATCATAGGGCTTGTTTTGCATGGACTCCACGTTCACCCAGCCTAACGGCATGCGATTTTTTCCTTTGGGGCTTCATCAAGGATCGTGTGTACGTGCCTCCGCTACCAGCAGACCTCCCTGAATTAAGAAACCGGATTGAAACAGCTGTTGCTACAATCACTGAAGACACACTTTACAACGTTTGGGAAGAACTCGGCTATAGACTTGATGTGTGTCGTGGGACAATTGGTGCTCACATTGAACATTGTTCTTGGTAAAACAGTTTGAGTTGCACTTTCATTTGACATATCATTTATAACTGTAGGTTTAATGTAATAAATAGTATAAACCGTTAAAACACCGATATTCATTTGTAAACACGTTGTATGTTGAAACTTTCATTACTGCATGGGGCTCTAGGGCGTCAGAGTGTTCGAATGCAACCAGTGTGATATTATAATAGTTACTGATGGAATAGGGGTCACGTTAGTTTCAGATAGTATGACAAAGTGATTTAGTATCAACCAAAATACTATTCTCGACAAGATTTCTCCTGGTAACATGATTGGTTTGTGGTAAACAGCCTGAAAGCACGTGCGTGTCTCGCGTCTGCTTAGTTCGTCATTCCGCTAGTATTTTATATGAAATAAAACGTGAGTCCTTGAATACGATCAACAAACGCGTTTATACGGATAGAATATGTTTGAAAACTAATCCGCCGGCCGCGGTGGTCTCGCGGTTCTAGGCGCGCAGTCCGGAACCGTGCGGCTGCTACGGTCGCAGGTTCGAATCCTGCCTCGGGCATGGATGTGTGTGATGTCCTTAGGTTAGTTAGGTTTAAGTAGTTCTAAGTTCTAGGGGACTGATGACCACAGCAGTTGAGTCCCATAGTGCTCAGAGCCATTTGAACCATTTTGAAAACTAATCCCTGTACTGCAAAAACCGCTTCGATTTTTAATCGGAAACCAGTTAATCGATATAATTTCGCCAAAATACGAATGTTTCGACATCGGCGAAAAAAAGGCCAAATGTACGGTGCTGGCATTTCAGTACTGAAAACCAAACGTTGAATTTTCGAAACAGTGGTTGTCAATATGGCAGGAGCTATGATTCATGAAATATACATGAATTTACATTGTACCGTTATGGAACTTGTAAGTCGGTGTTTTTTCTCCTGTAGTACATAGGATTTTTTCGATATATTTTAATTTCAATTTCTGGTATACGTATTTATAATGACTTTTTGTCAAAAAATTTACTTTTATTTCAGAGTGCCTCTGTTTTGTTAAAAACCATTCTTTAAATATCCTACGAACTACATTAGGTAACATCACCCGTTTCAAAGCCATTTTTGAAATTTTGTTCCAAGTTGACAAGTGACGTTTAGAGCTCGCTCCAGCTCCCTCTCGCACTCCACGAAGGCTATTCGTCGATGTCATGTAGTGACTTGTGTATGCAACTTTCTTACTTAAAAATGCATAATATAATCTTAAGGGCGTACAATCAAGGTCTAAAGTCAGCATTGTAACTTATGTGTTATTATATTGGGAAAAAATCGTGAATATCGGTAACAAAATCGAGCATCACCCTGGTGTGCCCCCTTAAGGCAAAGTGGATGTCTGAAGTCACTATCTGATAATCCTGAGATATATTCTACCGCCAAACTCTTTGCTAGATGGTTACATTACATATAGCGTGCAGACTGATTGCGACTCTGTATTAACTGACAGTGGAGTCGTTCTGTCAGCGAGGTTGGAATCTGTGTCACAAACCTTGTGCTGAAAAATGACCAGACTGTCTATCAGCTGGTCCGTTGATATCTGATGTTCTATAACTGAAACATTTTAAAGAAGCTTACAACCCTTACCTGCGCATCTAGTTCCCACGTCCCGACAAATTCTTCTCTTGCTTTATGCGTGTCAGCTGCAGTGTAAGCCTCACCTGTGTTGAGAGGCTGTGCTCACACCAAGCAGGTTTTGCTCGCGTATCATGTCATTTCTGGAAACCCAGAATCTACTCTGTAGAGATCAACGTGGGTTCCGGAAACAGCGATCGTGTGAGACCCAACTCGCTTTATTTGTTCATGAGACCCAGAAAATATTAGATACAGGCTCCCAGGTAGATGCTCTATTCCTTCACTTCCGGAAGGCGTTCGATACAGTTCCTTACTGTCGCCTGATAAACCAAGAAAGAGCCTACGGAATATCAGACCAGCTCTGCGGCTGGATTGAAGAGTTTTTAGCAAACAGAACACAGCATGTTGTTTCCAATGGAAAGACGTCTACAGGTGTGAAAGTAACCTCTGGCGTGCCACAGGGGAGTGTTATGGGACTATTGATTTTCACAATGTACATAAAAGACCTAGTAGATAGTGTCAGAAGTTCCATGCGGCTTTTCGTGGATGATGCTGTAGTATACAGAAAAGTTGCAGCATTAGAAAACTGCAGAGAAATGCAGGAAGATATACAGCGCATAGGCACTTGGTGCAGGGAGTTGCAACTGACCCTTAACATACACAAATGCAATGTATTGCGAATACATAGAAAGAACGAACCCTTATTGTATGATTATATGGTAGCGGAACAAACACTGGTAGCAGTTACTTCTGCAAAATATCTGGGAGTATGCGTGCGGAACGATTTGAAGTGAAATGATCATATAAAATTAATAGTTGGTAAGGCGGGCGCCAGGTTGAGATTCATTGGGATAGTCCTTAGAAAATGTAGTCCATCAACAAAGGAGGTGGCTTACAAAACACTCGTTCGACCTATACTTGAGAATTGCTCATCAATGTGGGATCCGCACCAGGTCGCGTTGACAGAGGAGATAGAGAAGATCCAAAAAAGAGCGGCGCGTTTCGTCACAGGGTTATTTGGTAAGAGTGATAGCGTTACGGAGATGTTTAGCAAACTCAAGTGGCAGACTCTGCAAGAGAGACGCTCTGCATCGTGGAGTAGCTTGCTGTCCAGGTTTCTAGAGGGTGCGTTTCTGGATGACGTATCGAATATATTGCTTCCCCCTACTTATACCTCCCGAGGAGATCACGAATGTAAAATTAGAGAGATTCGAGCTCGCACGGAGGCATTCCGGCAGTCGTTGTCCCCGCGAACCATACGCGACTGGTACAGGGACGGGAGGTAAGGACAGTGGCACGTAAAGTGCCCTCCGCCACACACCGTTGAGTGGCTTGCGGAATATAAATGTAGATGTAGATGTTGACTCTACAGTCACTAATCATGTCGGAATGTATGAAGCCAACTCCAGTACAGAAATTCTGCCCGAATGGTGCAACAGCTTCCTCCATCGTCAGCTGTTTGCATCCTGCTTGTAGTCGACGCTGACCCGTGAAGTCTCCGGCATCTTCGCTCTGCGCACGCTCTATATGCGTAAGTCTTGGCTTCGGCCGGTCGGACTTCGTGACCACCTCTTGTTGCGACGCTACCGCCAATCCCCAAACCTGGTGCCTCCTCACTTGGACCAGCGAGCCCCGTATATATATCGGCAAGCAAAGATCTTCTAAGGACACAACTCACAGACACCAACTCTTCCTCATAGATATTGTCAATAGGGCCACAAGAGGGATAGTCGATACTACACCTGAGCCACTGGCCCAAGACAGAACAGTTTACTAACACAATGGCGCCACCGCTCATGACTTATAATTGGGTTCTGCCCATTCCGTTCGCGCTCGGAGGGTGAGAAGAATGACTGCTTAAATGCCTCTGTTGCTCAACGCCATTGTTACCATCATTTGATTAATAAACCACACAAAATAAAGATTTTTTATAGTGTGGTATTCCCCTTTATGCTTTTAAACTAATCATAAGTCACGCGTTCACTTTTAGAACACCGTGTAGAGACGTGTTTCCATAATCCACTTAAGTGACGCCACAGCAAGTGACACGACGGCTGATACGGCTTTCACAGAATAGTGTGGTACAGCTGTAGTCGACTACTGCTGTACCACACTACCTTGTGAAAATTCTAATGGTACTCTTTCCAGTATGGCGTCATCTGGGATTGCCAGTTAGGTTATGACTTCATATTTGAGCCAAGAATCCAACAAGAAGAAAAAAAAAACTCTGCTCAACAGTAGGTCTGTTCACCAGTACACATATTCGCAGCTGTCGTTCGGCTGAGTCGCGTGTGGTTGGTGGTGCGTACCTCAGCTGCTCTGCCGCCAGTCTAAACGCCATTTTGCCACGCACGGTATACTTTAACCACGGTGGCCCCCGAATAGTTTAGAAACTTGGCCGTTTCACAAATGATTCCTCTCTTTGTCCGAAAGTCAATGATCACGCCCTTTTGCGCTTCACATAAATCTCCCCGTTTCCGCATGACGGCAACGATTGCACTGTCTCCCTCGTCCACCCAGCACAAGTTGTATGCCCTCCATTGCTACTGCTGCTACCTGCCATCTGTGAGTGACACGTTCTAATGGAACGCAGGCGGCGATCACATTAATGGGGTTCGAACGTGTATAAATGGCACTTTGGTGTCATTTGTCTAAGACAAAGGGCGAAGGAATTATCCGAATGGGACGGAAACCGGTATATATGGGATACATGTACAGGAAAAAGCAAATGGTTACAATATCAGAAAAATTGGATTATTCGTTCAAGAGAAAGAGCTTCAGAAATGAGCAAGTCAGTAAGGCGTTGCCCACCTCCTATTCTTATGCAAGCAGTTATTCCGCTTGGCTTTGGTTGATACAGTTGTTAGATGTCCTCCTGAGTGATATAGTGCCAATTTCTGCCCAGTTGGTAAGCTAGATCGTCAAAATCCTCTGGTGGTCGGATGGTCTTGCACACGTAGCTGCAAACGTTCTCAATTGGGGGGGATCAGGTGAGCTTGCTGTCAAAGGTAGGGTACGGTAGTACGAAGGCAAGCAGTAGAAACTCTCACGGACAGCCATTATCTTGCTGAAAGGTAAGTCCCGAATGGCTCGTCATGAAGGGTGACAAAACGGGGCGTAGACTATCACCGACGTACTGCTTTCATACACTACTGGCCATTAAAACTGCTGCACCACGAAGATGACGTGCTACAGACGCGAAATTTAACCGACAGGAAGAAGATGCTGTGATATGCAAATGATTAGCTTTTAAGAGCATTCGCACGAGGTTGGCGCAGGTGGCGACACCTACAACGTGTTGACACGAGGAAAGTTTCCAACCGATTTCTCATACACAAGCAGCAGTTGACCGGCGTTGCCTGGTGAAACGTTGTTGTGATGCCTCGTGTAAGGAGGAGAAATGTGTACCATCACGTTACCGACTTTGATAAAGGTCGGATTGTAGCCTATCGCGATTGCAGTTTATCATTGCGCGACATTGTTTCTCGCGTTGGTCGAGATCCAATGACTGTTAGCAGAATATGGAATCGGTGGGTTCAGGACGGTAATACGGAACGCCATGTTGGATCACAATGGCCTCGTATCACTAGCAGTTGAGATGAGAGGCATCTTACCCACGTGGCTGTAACGGATCGTGCAGCCACATCTCGATCCCTGAATCAACAGGTGGGGACGTTTGCAAGACAACAACCATCTGCACGAACAGTTCGACGACGTATGCAGCAGCATGGACTATCAGCTCGGAGACCATGGCTACGGTTACCCTCGACGGTGCATCACAGACAGGAGCGCCTGCGATAGTGTTCTCAACGACGAACCTGGGTGCACGAGTGGCAAAACGTCATTTTTTCGGATGAATCTAGGTTCTGTTTACAGCATCATGATGGTGGCATCCGTGTTTGGCGACGTCGCGGTGAACGGACATTGGAAGCGTGAATTCGTCATCGCCATACTGGCGTATCACCCGGGGGTGCCGTCGGTTACACGTCTCGGTCATCTCTTGTTCGCATTGACGGCACTTTGAACAGTGGACGTTACATTTCTGACGTGTTACGACCCGTGGCTCTACCCTTCATTCGATCCCTGTGAAACCCTACATTTCAACAGGGTAATGCAGAACCTCATGTTGCAGGTCCTGTACGGGCCTTTCTGGATACAGAAAATGTTCGACTGCTGCCCTAGCCAGCACATTCTCCAATTCTCTCACCAATTGAAACGTCTGGTCAATGGTGGCCGAGCAACTGGCTCGTCATAATACGCCAGTCACTGCTCTTGATGAACTGTGGTATCGTGTTGAAGCTGCCTGGGCACCTGTACCTGTACACGCCATCCAAGTTCTGTTTGACTCAATGCTCAGGCGTATCAAGGCCGTTATTACGGCCAGAGCTGGTTGTTCTGGGTACCGATTTCTCAGGATCTATGCACCCAAATTGCTTGAAAATGTAATCACATGTCAGTTCTAGTATAATATATTTGTCCAATGAATACCTGTTTATCATCTGCATTTCTTCTTGGTGTAGCAGTTTTAATGGACAGTAGTGTATAAGGCCGGCGTTTATGACAACCAGAGGCGTCCTGCTATGAAAAGAAAATGGCACACCAGATTATCGCTCCCTGTCGTTGGGCCGTATTGTGGGCGACGGTCAGGGTGTTACCCCACCACCGTCCTGGGAGTGTTCAGACACCTCTTAAATCTGGCGTCTCTTTTGCTGGAGGAGGGTTGTCTTCACTGACGAGTCCCACTTCGAACTCAGTACCGATGACCAGCAAAGACGTGTCTGGAGTCGCCCTTGACATTGGTGGGATACCAAGCTGACAGACGCCCCCAGCTCGATAACCCATTTCTTTTAAGCAGGACCCTTTTTGTTGTCATCTGTGGCACCTTTAAAATACAGCGGTACGTCGACGATATTGTACACCTCACTCCTTGGCTTACATTTCTGTAAGACAGTGTCTCCCGCACACGGCCACATATTCTACTGCCTGTCTTCGTATATGCCAAACCGTATTTTGGTCAGTACAGTCGCCGGATCTCTTCCCAGTTGAGAACGTTTGGAGTACTACGGGCAGATACCTCCAATCAGATCGGGGACTCTGACTATTTATCGCGCTAATTGGACATAATCTGGAACACTATCCGTCAGAAGGCTATCTTACAATTCTATCAAACAACGCTAAGCCGCGTAACTGCTTGCATAAAAGCCAGAGATGGACCAGCGAGTTCTCGAATTACTCAATTTGTGGAGCTCTTTTTCTCGAATGGATCATCCAGTTTTTCAGAAACTGAAGTTATTTGTTTGTCTCTTTGTGTACATCATAACAACCAATTTCCGTTTCATCGGATAATTCCTTTGTGAATAAATACGAGCCGTGTTTTTTTAAGTAAGTACGGTTTTGAAATTTAAAAAAGACGTGCTAAGATATCTCAATAATTTTATTTTTACATGAAAGCCTGTACCTTAATCTACGCACTGACGCCATTACAGTCTGATACGTCCTTGTTTACGATGTGTACTGACTGTTTGATGCTTCCGATAATCGTGAGTCTCGCCGACTGTGAAGTACGGGCTGTTATAAGGTTTCTTAGTGCTAAAGGCCTAAAAGCGATCGATATTCATTGTGAGATCTGTGCAGTTTAAAGAGAAAACATTATGAGTGATTGAATGGTAAGAGAGTGGGTGAGAGCATTTAAAGATGGTAGCACAAATGTGCATGACGAACAATGGAGTGGGCGTCCTTCGGTCGTTATTGAAAGTTTGGTGCAGGAAGTGGACAATAAGGTGAGAGAAAACAGACGCTTTGCGATTACCTGCTTGCCGGATGACTTTTCTAATGTTTCTCGTAGTGTTTTGTATGGCATTGTGACCGAGCACTTGAATTACCGAAAATTGTGCGCACGTTGGGTGCCGGATGTGTTGACGGATGTGCACAAAACCAAACGTTTAGACAATGCATTGACTTTGCTTGAGCGGTACCACAACGGCGGTGATGATTTCTTAAGCCAAACTGTTACGGGCGATGAAACATGGGTGGGCTACGTCACACAATAATCAAAGCAACAGTCCATGGAGGTTGAGCAAGAGCATCGTTTTGCTGAAAGACAATGTCCATCCGCATGTGGCGAATCACACCAATGATCTCATCACATCTTTGCGATGGGAAACTCTAGATCATCCTCGGTACAGCCTCGATCTTGCGCCCAGTGGCTACCATCTGCTCCTGCACTTGAAGAAACACCTGGGCGGTCAGCGTCTTCAAGATGATGACGAAGTCAAAACAGTGGTGATGCAGTGGTTAACAATTCAGGTGGCAGATTTCTATGAGGAGGGTATTCAAAAACTGGTACAACGTTATGACAAGTGCCTCAATATTGACGGAAATTATGTAGAAAAGTAGGTTAAGGTACAGACTTTCATGTAAAAATAAAATTATTGAAATCTCTTAGCACGTATTTTTTTAATTTCAAAGCGGTACATTCTTAAAAAACACACCTAATTATTGTAGGTTAATTCTTAGAAAGAACAAAACAGCAACCAGCCACCGGTTTCGAACTGGCAAGTTAATTATCAGACGGCTGTTCACATGATTTTCAAGATACACGTTTGTTGATCATATTCAAGGACTCACGTTTTATTTCATATAAAATACTGGCAGAATGACAAACTACGGCTGGCCGGGGTAGCCGAGCGGTTCTAGGCTCTTCAGTCTCGAACCTCGTGACCGCTACGGTCGCAGGTTCGAATCCTGCCTCAGGCATGGATGTGTGTGATGTTAGGTTTAAGTAGTTAGGTTTAAGTAGTTCTAAGTTCTAGGGGACTGATGACCACAGATGTTAAGTCCCATAGTGCTCAAAGAAAAAAAAATTCGTTTTAATGAACTTGCATTTCTGATGCATAACGACAACAATTTACCCCCGTCAGTCTCCGCCGGTTGCCACCTCTTTCTGCAATTACCGCACGGCGCAGTCCTTTTGCAGTGAGACCTACACTTTCCTCATTACGTCTCAGGACATAAAGACGACAAGTGCACATTAGCATCGGACACGGAAAGCAATGAACGCTCGCTACGTGAGTATTCTACGGATGGCTGCCGGCCCCGTCAGGTGGTCGCGGCGGCCGGACTTCATTCCTGCGGAGCGTCACACGTCCGGCAGGCACACACCTGCGCGTTTTTATTGTCCGCGGGACGCAGACGTGGACATCCGCGGCGATTAATTACCTCGCAATTAGCGGCGCACGTGACTCGGCTGGCTGGCCTTTCTCTCTGCCTTTCCTGCGGCCCGTCTTCCGTCTCCGGCTGGCCACCTCGCCTGCTCCACCGGTAGCCAGCCGCTGCGGTCACGGCGTTCTCCGCGTCGGAGAGCGCTCGCAGTCTATCAGTGGAGCGCATCGCGCAAACAAGATCCACTCAGATATCGCCGGTAGTATAAATTTTAATAATTAAATCCTAAAACAATGTATTTATCATGCATGTTCTGTGTAAGACGCGGTGCAGCGGCTCTACCTTGTATATGAGTATCTGATTGGCTGCGGTTTCAGATGCTGAGAGGAGAAATTTACGAGCCGTCACAATAGCAGATGGCCCGACAGGTGGTTGAGATTCTATAATTTTTTGTCCACTGCAAGTGTTATCTAAATGCATGTGTTAATGCAGGGGAACAGCTGTACAGCGCATTGCAAAATAAAACGGTAAAAATTTCATTGTATAGCCACCTCATGACTGGGCAAACGTAGGAAATTTGATATTTCTCTCTTGATCAGCATCTGGTCCCACTCGCGAAACTTATTTAAATTATTGTATTTTAAGATTCAAATGGTTCAAATGACACTGAGTACTATGGGACTTAACATCTGAGGTCACAGTCCCCTAGAACTTAGAACTACTTAAACCTAACTAACCTAAGGACATCACACACATCCATGCCCGAGGCAGGATTCGAACCTGCAAGCGTAGCTGTCGCGCGGTTCCAGACTATAGCGCCTAGAGCAGTTCGGCCACTGCGGCTGGCCGACGTCAAGTAATCCCGGATGTTCTGAGCGTGGTAATTTATAAAGAGCCATTACACACCAGCGTGGAAAACACAGCACTTACATTGACATGATTCCAGAGTGAAGCGGCTACAACCGCTCGGCTACACCGTCCGTCTGCATTTTAAGGTTCCGTACCTCAGTCGGTAAAAACGGAACCCTTACATCATCACTTTGTTGTCTGTCTGCCTGTCTTCCCTACTGTTAAGAACCCATTTTCTGAGGAAAGAGAATACGTAACCAAGCTGAAATTTATGTTACATACTGAGGTCAACGGTCTACCTTACAAATCAACGCATTCAAATAATACGGCCATTTATAACACATTTGATACCCTCTATCTCATTCATCGAAACCTGTGAAAGGGTCCTGTAGTCACCTTTCATTAGTCCGGTAGCCCATTTTCGCTAGCATTTCTCTTTCTTTTCCTTGTTTCTCCTTTCTCATAACTCTCATAGTGGTGTGATTGAATGAATGTGGTTGTGTGTCACGTTGTTAGACGCTGTCGTACTCTGCTGCAGAAAGTCTGCCGTAGTCATACTGATTCAGCAGCAGTTGTACAGAATAGCAACTCTGGTAGTGGTCAAGTAGGCAAAGAGGTTTGCGCTACTTGTGAGAAATCCACCTGCGTTAGGTTGGTGGTGGAAATGGCATCTCTGGGTTTTCCGGGCCACGCGGAGCGTGGAAGAGGCTGGAGATGAAAAAGTAAGGCAGTCTGCCACCGGTACGGGAAGCGTCCACAGCTGTGCTCCAGTCGAAGAAGGGTGAGTTAGACTGAGCGCGTGTCACGTTGTTACTTGGCGTGGGGAGAGCTGTTAGCTTTTGGTGTCGCTTTTCAGCTCTGAAAGATTGCTTTGCCTTGTCGCAGCAAGGAATGCAAAACTTTGGCAGATTTTTCTTTTAGTTAATTTCTATAGCAGATTTGGATCCACCGGAAGAGTGCGACACAAAGGTGTCGATAAGAAGTGAGCACTCGTTTCTGTATGAACGTCTGTTTGCCTTCAGCTGTGCCTGTATAAGCTTTCATTTTTCTAAATATTAATAGCTTTGCCTTCTCGTAAATTTTCCTTGCTTTATGTATCTTTCATCCGTTGGAGAACCAACCACGTAGTCGAACATTAGAGTTGTTGATCTACCGTTATCACTAACTGTCCGATATCATGTTTGTGTTAAAGAATGTTAACGTTTCATGATTGTGTGACGTGGTATTGTTGCAACTTGGCCACGATGCCTAGAAATTGCGTCTCCACAAACCACCTGAGCACGCGGGTGTACTTCGAAACGTGTACCGTTTCACTAGTTATTGCGATCAGTTATCAGGCAACAGATGTTGTATGAATGATTCACACTAATGCTTTTAGGTGTAAATTATAACGGTGAATGTATCGATGCTTTTCTATAATGTTTTAGGAATTAATGTTATCAGGAATTGTGTACATGCCTCACATCCATATCTTAGGAATAAATGATTGTATCCATAATTTTCTCTTGTATTCCGAGGTTACGTTTTTGTACCTAAGCTACTCACCTCGTAGCTTTTCCGTTAGCACATCCAACGCGTTTCCTTACGAACAGGTCCAGTGATTAGTTTCCCCTTTTATCTTAAAACGAATAATTTAGATTAAGTCTTATTTTCAGGTGTGTTGCTGGGAGCTGATCTTACGCACAGTGTTCATGCATTTTCTATTTTATTTTAAATGTTTGATTCTCGTGAACAGTGCACGGGAAATACTACTAATTACATCGCATCGCCTATGAGTGATATCACGAGGTTTGCATTTTTATGAGTTTTTGGTTTGTGATCAAATTAATTTATTTCCGACTCGGCCAAACCTTTGATTAGTTGTATGGTTAGAGTTGGTGGCGACCCTAAACATAACGTAATAACCCGTAGAAACAGGTTAGTTACACTTGTACAATACTTCCCGTTGCCTAGAATCACAAAATTTGGCAAGAAGCAAGGTTTCACCGTACAATTAAAGAAAAAAATCCAAAACTGTGAATTTGCAATTATATCACACGAGAAAAATATTTATTTTGTCATTTTCCATCCAGCCGTTTGTCTCTCCGTCTGCCAAGACCAATTTTCCTCACGACAAGGTAGGCGTATCAAGTTCAGGGTTATGTCACTTTAGCTGTGTAAAAAATTTAAGCTTCTAAGTCAATGCAATTACAAGATAGAGCCACTGAAGTTACATATTTTGATACTCGCGAATTCACACATCAAAACTTATAAGACACTTCACGTTCACCTTTTAATCATGTAAATCACAAATGGGGCTGGGCAACATCTCCAGATTGCGACTGTGGAGCTGCTCTGCAAGCAATAAATCACATTGTTGGTGAATGCCGAAAAGGAGCCTTCGGGGGGATCAATAAATCACACCCACCATGCATCACCTGAAGAGTTCAAATGGATCAACAGATTGGACTTAGAAATCTAAGAACTTGTGTAATGTGCACGTAATTTAGCATAATACTTTGGACATTTGATTCTGTACCTGTATTTTGCTTGTCATTTCTTACACTGTATACTCTTAAAATTATGTATTTGATCCAAGCTCTGTATCATCATACGATAAATAAAACCTTTAATCTTGAAATTTGACAAGAAGCAAAGTTTCTCACTACAAGTAAATGAAGAAATACGAAAATGGTTAAACTGAGACTATATCACATAGAAAATATCTTTTTCCATTAAAACTTACATTTGATTCATCATCCGTCATAAGCATACCGTATTACGAATGTATTACTATACGCAAAAATAAAATGTAAGTTGTCGTCATGTCTGACTAAGTAAATAAAAAATATTTTATTTAATCTTCTCTCTGTGCTTAGGTAAACTGGACCTCTTGTTCGCTTCTGTTTGTATGTCCGGGTTATCTCGGGAACTACTGTAGAGATTTCAATAGGGTCTCGGAATTTCCACGACTGATATCTTGCCAGTGTCGACACTGATAACAGTAAAAAATCACCGAGATTCTCGATGCACGGGATGGATGAACTACGTTCATAAGTAATTAACTCTGTGCGGAACCCTCAGTGCTCGAATCCTACTTGCACGTGACCTGTTGCTTTTCTTACCTTCGGTTTCCGAATCATACAGACAACGCCAAATAGGTCAACTGTTTCTCTGTACAAGGACAAAATTTAATTGAAAGATAATAATTTTTTAAGATAAATAGAGTGTTTTACGCTTTACTTACAACCACATTCAGCAGCTGAGGACCTCTGTCACACTTTATTTCTACAAGTTTCTTTTTCGACAGTTTTCAGCTCTCACCGTCAGGAATCCGCTGTTACATTCGTGGAATCCCGTCGTCTTTTATGTAAAACTGTACGCCACACAGGTTCTGTTACGCAGCTGGTCTGCCCAGCATTACACTAAGACACCTGCATCAGTAAGAAATTTTACTATTAGTCTGAAGAGTCTTAAATCTTCATTGCTAAAATGGGGGTTGTCTGATTTCGCAGAAAGCACCCAAAGATCCTGTGGTTAATGTACTCCGTGTCTTCGGATCCGCAAATGGCGACCCAATTTCTACCTGTTTCGTACGGGTGTTGTCAGAAACAGCCGAGAGTAAACTTCATTATTGTATGGAGTCTTCTCAGTGAGCTACTTTTTGTAGGTACTTTCAGATGCATTTGCCTGAAATTTTTGCCTCCAATCGGCAACAGTATTTTCCACTTTCCGTTCCTTCGTGTTCTTTGTTGTTGTTACGTCGGAGTACGGAAACCTGTACTGTTAATGACGGCACACTGTCAGCTGAGGACCTCTGTCACACTTTATTTCTACAAGTTTCTTTTTCGACAGTTTTCAGGTCTCACCTTCAGGAATCCGCTGTTACATTCGTGGAATCCCGTCGTCTTTTATGTAAAACTGTACGCCACACAGGTTCTGTTACGCAGCTGGTCTACCCAGCATTACACTAAGACACCTGCATCAGTGAGAAATTTTACTATTAGTCTGAAGAGTCTTAAATCTTCATTGCTAAAATGGGGGATGTCTGATTTCGCAGAAAGCACCCAAAGATCCTGTGGTTAATGTACTCCGTGTCTTCGCATCCGCAAATGGCGACCCAATTTCTACCTGTTTCGTACGGGTGTTGTCAGAAACAGCCGAGAGTAAACTTCATTATTGTATGGAGTCTTCTCAGTGAGCTACTTTTTGTAGGTACTTTCAGATGCATTTGTCTAAAATTTTTGCCTCCAATCGGCAACAGTATTCTCCACTTTTCGTTCCTTCGTGTTCTTTGTTGTTGTTACGTCGGAGTACGGAATCCTGTACTGTTAATGACGGCACACTGTTACAGCGTCTTTTGTAAGTTTATATGCCATAAGATTGACACTAAGACAACAGTCACCCAATACATACGCAATCGTTTTTTTTAACGAATTTTGTGCTTGTGTAACCAGACAATTAACTAGCGATACATTGCAGATCGAATCCAAACAAAAGCGTAATGGATGGTGGTCCAGCATAACAGCCAGCACTTACCTACGCAAATGTATGACTAGGGTCTGAGTTTTCGTCTCACAGCGAAAAACAGCTGCGCATCATAAACGAACGTCACACTACACTTTCCTACCCTAGGACAACTGACAGTTCACATGACAGGAAGAGCATCTGAAAGCTGAAAGAAAATTAAAATGAAGACCAATCGTCGTTGAGTGTCCCGACACACATGGGGAAAGCATTTGACACAAAATCAGCCTTCATTTCTAGGTGAGCAGAATCACGCAAGTTAAATTGTACCCTTCTACTTTCGACTAGTGCTGCTACAGGTGAGACAAATAATAGAAAATAAAACCAAGCCTTCATTGTTAGGCGAACCACTACTACCACGCCCAAAAATTAGGAAAATTACCCACTATTCTACTGCTTCTTAACTGTATCCATGCAGTGACGACCTTCTCTAGAATTCAAACGATGCTGCAAGTAATCTCAGGAACGTAGATCTCGGAGCTTTTATTCCATTGGACAGAATATTCTATAACGTCTAAACTCAACTAGAAGATGACACAAATATTGATTCGAGAAATAAGGGTAGCCCCACTTCATTCTCTAAAACTCATCGACTGTAGCATGGATTGAATCTGAAGACCATCTTAGAACTTTTGCTCTCAGTTGATCGTCTTTCGCCTCTCTAAGCGATTCGATAAAGTGAAAAATACCAATCTCCGCCGACTTCCGGGCAGTACACTCACCAACAAATCACTTTAATAGTTGGAAGAAACCACGGAATTCCAGTTTGAACTAAGTGATGATTATAAAGCACCATGGGTTCCTTACCAACGTTCCACTGATAATAATTTTACTTTTTGCTATCGTAAAGGCGTCTACTAACGAATTTGGGGATTTTTACGTAGCTCATGCAAAGCATCAGTTACAGTTTGCCATCAATACGTGGTCAGCTTTTGGAATCTTGCGCAAAAGTTGAATTCCACTATCTTTGCTGAGTGAGTAATCTCATATGTCAGTAACACTGATACATGCAAGCTTGTTCAATTTGTTTATTTTTCACTCAACAATCTTCTATGGTGTGATATTTTGCGGAAACTCTGTGTACTCGCGGAATAACATTCATAGTTCGGAAATAAGCAATGTCAGTCAACGAAGCCCATTCTCTAGTGAGATTTCTTATTAATAATACGGACTCATTCGACAAAAACGGCAGCATTTAATAAGCGAAAACCAGAGCAAATGCGATTTTCATTGGCATGGAACTTCTTTAACTACTGAATACTCTTTTGAGATGGCATCTCAAAGAGGTTTTCAGCACAACTGAAGACTTTCAGGACTAAAACCCATTTTTTTACCTTATATGTATTCTTGTGTTACCTTCCTTTCCTTCTGTACAGGAGTTCGTACGATATATAATAACACACACCTCTTATTTTCGCTTGTTACTTCCTTAAATGTCTTTTTTTTTTGTTAATGTTCTGAAAAAACTTGCGATGATTCTTGCCACATCCAGGTAGCTGTGACACAAATGGTCTCTTGCACACTGTGAAAAAATAAAATTACTTGTGTCTCCTCGGTATTCCTGTTTGAGGAAAATACACGTCATGAACTTATAATATACCATCAATAACAGTCATAACGCATTCACCCTGTTTAATAGTGAGGAAAATGCACACGCCGGTGCTTAATCCGTACGAAACATTCTCCAGGTCGGTACACATCCATCGCGCAAGCACGAGGTGTATCATATGATGCGCCAGGTGGTACTCTTTGACAGTCGTAGACCTGTCCACCTCTAAAATCGAGGAAGAGATGCATCCATGACATCGGCAGTATGTCCTTTGCTTCACATTTTGTTGACGAACAGTAACATGATTTCCAAGTATCAATCTAAAGTTTGTGCTCACAACTTAAACAGATTTCTGTTTCAAGTTTACACTCCAGTTCGCATTATATGTCTTTGTTATTGCCTCTCACATCTACTGGCTTTCCTGTTTAAAGCTGACATTAACGTTCTTATTTATTTACAAAGATGTATGTGGATAAGAAGCATATGTTTAGTTTTCAGGATCGAAATTGTGGACGCTTTTAAGTATCTAAACTGGTAATTCTAAATTCGAGGACGGAGGCAGAAATTACCGAAAGGGCGCAACAGATCAATGCATATTACAAGTGTGTGCAGGGATTAGTGTGGGGGATGGAGTGGCCAATGAAGTGTAAGGAAGTGCTGTGTAAGACATACTTTACACCCATATTGACATACATACCAGAGTCGTGGACAGTGACAAGAAAAGAGAAGCGTGCAATCAATTCCCTTAGTAGTATATTAGGGAAGACGAGGAGGGGTAGAATGAGAAATGATGTTAGGAAGGAAATTGGAGAAGAAAAGTTGAATGAAAGAACCGATAAGAGTAGGTTAGAATGCTGTGGACATATTATGAGAACGAGTGATGGAAGAATACGAGCCCGCATCTCGTGGTCGTGCGGTAGCGTCCTCGCTTCCCACGCCCGGGTTCCCGGGTTCGATTCCCGGCGGGGTCAGGGATTTTCTCTGCCACGTGATGGCTGGGTGTTGAGTGCTGTCCTTTGGTTAGTTAGGTTTAAGTAGTTCTAAGTTCTAGGGGACTGATGACCATAGATGTTAAGTCCCGTAGTGCTCAGAGCCATTTAAACCATTTATGATGAATACGAAAACGAATTACAGAGCTAAGTTTAAGGACAAAAGCGATCCCTTACGCAATGATAAACACATTTTTGCCTCACACGGGTAATGTTTCTCAGAATCGACTGTCAAGCGCTGCTAGCGTGAAGTGAATAAAATTTCACTTAGTCGAGTCCGGGAGTCCGTCGAGTGTGGGTGGAGCCAGGCGCTAACGAGCAATGCGTCGTGTCGTCCCCACCTACGTTTGTTGAGCATCAATAAAAAACATCACCGTTGCGTGGCAAATGATATTTGTGCCAAGAGTTTTAAAAATTCACGGTGTGTCAAAAATTCGCATTTGCATCAACCGCGCCGGGAACATGTTCGATCATCAGAGAGGATTGTGTGTGCTGACCATTGTTCTAGTATGTGAAATAATGACAGATATACTGACCTGAGATTAAATTAACCGTAATCAGAAGTGTGAGACGAAAGTAGAGTGTGTCTCAAAATTGTGTTTAGTCAGAATGTACCAATCAAACAGTGTAAAACATCTTGGAATTGGTTATTGCAAAAATCCTTTACCATTGTACTGAACATCGCTGAGGAACAGCGTTCTGGTAATAAACGACTCCCGAAGGCAGCTAAATCCGATTAGCACTTACTTATTGGGTCACTGTCACATCGGATTCAAAACTAGGATGCTATTCAAGTCAATAACAATCGACAAACATTAACTGGAACTGTTTAAAGGGAAAGAGGGAGACAAAGTGGAAGATGGAATGATTCGATCAAGACCAGTTTAAGAAGAAGTAATCTCTACTGGAACAAGGTATAGAAGAAGAATGGGGAAAGATCAAATTTCAGTTTATGTTGATAATCACTGGTCAACAAAAACTACCATTCACAAGCGCGCCCGGAGAGGGTTGACTTCAAAAGAGTTAAGCTAGCTCGCAGTTAGTCTCCGATCAGTTTCCGAAGAAGCAAACCGTGAGTCTATGTGCGAACTGCGACTTCGCGTAAAACGGCAAACAATCTTTTAAAAGTAGACTCGAAAGACGTACATGTGCGACGTCGTATTAATATAGTGTGGAGTATCTTGTACGACTTTTTATTGTGCTGGACAAAGGATGATTAGCAGCCAGGACCTTCGCTTAACGTTAGAGTGAATCTAGAAATAGTTATTTCGTGTGTTATGAAAAAAAGAAAATCAGGTGACATCATTTCACAACTGTCATTTTAGCAACGTTGAGGCTTTTCCATTTGCCATTCCGCTGTGCACTGTTTACTGCGTGCATATTAGAGTCTGCGGCCGGTGGAGAAGAAACCGATAGGTACAAAGACAAAGAATTATCGCTAAAAGGCAAGAGGTAAGCAAAATTGCCTCTAGTTGTGCTAGAAGTTGGCGCGGATGTTAAATGCAGAATCCACTATGTAGACGACCTTGCAGCTGGCATTTCTTTTTGGTGGCCAGTAATACATTCATAAACTTTCCATGTAGTATACGAGAATTATATTTTGCAACCACTGCGTACGAATGTTATACTTGGCACCCCATGTCTTACACTTGGCATCCCTAACTGCGTCTCCCGGCGCGGTCAGGGATTTTCACCTGTCCCGAGATGACTGGGTGTGAAACGTCCCCTTTGAACAATTATATACACGACTGTGCTTAAACTGACACACAATATTTTTGGCGCAACGCAATCTGACTTCCAAAAATCCCTACGAAAGAATGGCCCTGACTAACATTAACCTATACGTTTCACATATCACTTACCTCACAAAAATCTTCGTTACTCAAGCTACTGCAATACATCGAGCGCCACTACTGCCAGCTAAATAAAAGATTCAAACTACTGAAGGCACTAACTACTGATAGGCATAGTTAGCAAATGAAAGATTTTAATAGAGAACAAACAATGTATTTACCTCACTAGTCATAATATATATAGCAGTTCATGACACCAATTCTTACAAATTTCAAAACTCCGCCATCTCTCTCCCCACGTCCACCACTGCTGGCGGCTCACCTCCAACTGAGCAACGCTACGCGCTGTTAGCATCCAGCTGCCGCAGCTCAACACTACAATGGCAGACAACAATGCAAACTAAACACAGACTGCGCACAGCACAGCCAGTGATTTTCTTACAGAGCGCTACGTGGCGTTACCAATAAGAAAACCTAAACAGCCTACTTACAGGTGTTGTTGTATCGTATCCATCATTATCATTCATCCCCATTACAGTCGGAGGAAGGCAACGGCAGACCACCTTCACTAGGAGCTTGCCTGCTACTTCGGTGCGGGTCTCCCGCAACGTTCCCCTACGCTCTGTCGAGAAGCACGGGACTTCATTTCGATTCCATCCGTAACTGGGGAAATGGCCAATAAACGATGTGTACTGGGCGAGGCAGCAAAAGTTCTTGGACAATAAGTATTGCTTATTGGATGTTACAGGTGAACTTTAAAAGACAGTGTGTAAGGTGTCAGGCAAATCCAACACCTTCCATGAAAACCCTGACATGATAAGGAAATCCAGTAGTATGTCACATAGCTCCGAATAAATCGTGACATTAAATTAACCAAAGTAATACGAGTAACGAGTAATATTTAAAGTCGAAAAAATAATCTCGATGGCTACCTACACGCTACTCGAGCCATGGAATATTCTTCTTTCAGATGGTCCACCACATCGACACCTCCTTTTGTCCGATTACAATACGTTATGATTTCGGGTTTTGAGTGTTCCCCGGAAATTAGATCATTTTGCTCATTCATAAGTACAATTTTCTCTTTTTGTTTTTTCTTTGGTATATAGGAAACCAGAACCTTATCACATGAAAACAAAGATACTACTAGACGTTGGTCTTACTTTAGTATCCAGGATCGAAGGAGGAATTTCTTTTTTATTCTTCCTGAGGGTACCAACTTAGTTTCTACCTGTATATATGTTGTGATAAACAGATCACTACAGCAGATGTAATGTTATCATGTTTGTATGGGCCAAATGGATGCTTGCTTGGATAGATTTCTGCACTACTTATTTAAAAAGAATTTGAATCACATCAAGCATGCAACATGATTCCGCTTTTGGTCGGTTTATTTGCTGTGTACATATGGAATTTCCAGCGACCTCGAAATTCCCCCCCCCCCCCCCTCCCCCCACCAAATTCATCGATTGTACATTTTCTCTAACCTGATAATTCTACATTTTACTGAGTGGGTTTAATTACTTCAAACACTATAGTTCTCATCAGAAAAAGAAATTTAATACTGCTCTAAAAATATCATGAACTATACCGTCTTTGTTCCACATTTCGTGTTCATTCAAATGACGTCTTTTTATACCATCCGCGTGTAAAATGACAATAAACGCTTTTAGGTCTTTAATATCCGTCAACTCACAATCTCTCTCTCTCCCTCTCTCTTGAATATCGATCCTTGATTTTTATAAAATGAATATTCGCTTCTGTAACTATGTCAGTCAGCATTTCTTCACTTACAAAAAGAAGAAAACAGTCCACAACATCTTTGGCATCTTTTGCCACAGTTTTTACCCCTTGTCAACTAATAAATACATTATGATTGACCTGGGTTGTAACTGCACGTTGTTTATTTGTCTTGGCCTTAGTAACGTAACTGATATTGTGCTTGGATGGAAGACATCCCAGCGTCATCTTCTTCTGATGGTCGCTGTGCTCACTGTCTGAGTCACTTTCAATATTATCGGTTCCAATAGTTGCTACTTCAACATCTTCTAGATCATCTTCCTCCAACCACGCCAAAATCCTTTCGTCTTATTTATTCCCCTGCAAAAATACGAAATAATGTTAGTTTACTCATTTCATTTACACTGAAGCGCCAATCAAACTGTTATACGCATGCGTATTCAAATAGAGAGATATATAAACAGGCAGAATAAGAGGCTGCGGCCGGCAACGCCTACATAAGACAACAAGTGTCTGGCTGAATTGTTAGATCGATTATGCTGTTACAATCGCAGGACATCAAAGTTTAAGTGAGTTGGAACGTGCTATTATAGTCTGCACGCGAGTGATGGGACACAGCATCTCCGCGGTAGGGTAAAATGGGAAATTTCCCGTACGAGTGTACCGTGAATATCAGGAATTCGGTAAATCCTCAAATCCCCGACGATGCTGCGGTCAGAAAAGAATGCTGCAAGAACAGAACCAACGACGCCTGAAGAGAATCGTTCAACGTGACAGGTGCAACCT
Organism: Schistocerca gregaria; assembly: GCF_023897955.1. NCBI lineage: Eukaryota > Metazoa > Arthropoda > Insecta > Orthoptera > Acrididae > Schistocerca > Schistocerca gregaria. The sequence goes on from NC_064922.1 coordinate 783,530,255, forward strand.
TCCTCAAATTGCTGCATATTTCAATACAGGGTCATTAACAAGTTATTATTGAGCATATCTGTGATGCCTTGCAACGTGTTGTTCAGAAGCGACTTCCAGCCCCTCGTACTCTTACTGATTTATGGACAGCCCTGAAGGATTCATGGCGTCAGTTCCCTCCAGCACTACTTCAGACATTAGTTGAGTTCGGGCCATCTCGTGTTGCGGCACTTCTGCGTGCTCTACATCTACATCCATACTCCGCAAGCCACCTGACGGTGTGTGGCGGTTCTCCCTTCTGTTTCAGTCTCGTATTGTTCGTGGAAAGAATGATTGTCCGTATGCCTCTGTGTGGGCTCTAATCTCTCTGATTTTTCCTCGCGGTCTCTTCGCAAGATATACTTAGGACGGATCAATATAGGCCTATGCTTGATTCCTCGGTGAAGGTATGTTCTCGAAACTTCAACAAAAGCCCGTACAAAGCTACTTAGCGTCTCTCTTGCAGAGTCTTCCACTGGAGTTTATCTATCATTTCCGTAACACTTTCACGATTACTAAATGATCCTGTAACGAAGAGCAGTGCTCTCCGTTGGATCTTCTCTAACTCATCCATCAACCCCACCTGGCACGGATCCCACACCGGTGAGCAGCATTCAAGCAATGGGCGAACAAGTGTACTGTAACCTATTTCCTTTGATTTCGGACTGCATTTCCTTAGGATTCTTCCAATGAATCTAAGTATCGCATCTGCTTTACCGACGATTAATTTTATATGGTCATTCCATTTTAATTCACTCTAATGCCTACTCCCAGATAGTTTATGGAATTAACTGCTTCCAGTTGCTGACCTGCTATATTCTAGCTAAATGATAAAGGCTCTTTCTTCTATGTAATCGCAGCACATTACACTTGTCTACATTGAGATTCAGTTGCCATTCCCTGCACCATGCGTCAATTCGTTGCAGATCCTCCTGCACTTCAGTACAACTTTCCATTGTTACAACCTCTCGATATACTACAGCATCATCCACAAAAAGCCTCAGTGAACTTCCGATGTTATCCACAAGGCCATCTATATATATTGTGAACAGCATCGGTCCTACGACACTTGAAATCTCTCTCATTTCGGAAGACTTCTCTCCATTGAGAATGACATGCTGCGTTCTGTTATTAGGAACCCTTCAATCCAATCACACAATTGTTCTGATAGTCCATATGCTCTTACTTTGTTCATTAAACGACTGTGGGCAACTGTATCAAACGACTGGAGGAAGTCAAGAAACACGGCATCTACCTGGGAACGCGTGTCTATGGCCCTCTGAGTCTCGTGGACGAATAGCGCGAGCTGGGTTTCACACGATCGTTTTTCTATCCCTCTGTCATCTATTTCAATATCTACCATTTTGTCATCTGTGCGACAATCTAGAGAAGGAACTACAGTGCCCTACACGATATTAACCAGGTGTACCATTTTCTTGGTCTCTTCAGTATATATTTAGCCATAGTAAACAATAATAATTAAAACAGAATAAACTAAGAGCAGTAGTCACAAAAAGACGCTGTAAATAATATCAATAGTGAAATATATACTTGCTTCGACACTCGCGCCGTAGGCTAATTGCTGCTCGGCGACGACCGGTCCAAGCAACTGACTGCAGCGACGCTCACTTTCTTGCAATTGCCAGTACATATTTTATATCCCCTCTACTTCGACCATCATTAGTTATTTTGATCCTCAAATAGCAAAACTCATCTACTACTTTAGTGTCTCATTTCCTAATCTAATTCCCTCTGCATCACCTGATTTAATTAGACTACACTCCATTACCCTCGATTTGCTTTTGTTGATGTTCATCCTATATCCTCCTTTCAAGACACTGTCCATTCCGTTTAACTGCTCTTTCAGGTCCTTTGCTGTTTCTGACAGAATTACAGTGTCAACTGCAAACCTCAAAGTTCTTATTTCTTCTCCATGGATTTTAATTCCTATTTTCCTATTCCAAACTTTTTTTTTCCTGCCTGCTCTACATACAGATTGAATAACATCGGGAACAGGCTACAACCCTGCCTCACTCCCTTCTCAGCCACTGGCCAGTATGTTGCGCTTATACCACATCTCTGTCTAAGTTTTATTACATTTTGTTACTACGCTTAACGTACAGTACAGAAGGGTTCACGTCACTGTAAGGTAGAAAGAAGTTAGGATCATGAAACCTGCGCATCCCACAAAGTTACAGGTCTTAAAGCGTGAGAAGGATGGGACGATTAAAAGCCGTATCGTGCTAGAAACTATACAGATAACCATAGAGGGCAATTCTCCTGTTGTTGGTTTCTACATAGTTTCCCAATATCATACTGATGTTGGTAAATGCTGTCAGCTCTCTTTGTTATTCAGTGGCGATGTTCAGTTGAGTCTGAAGTTCCCCGGTATACCTGAATACTTATAGCTTTTGGCTGGTAACAGTTGTTCCCAAAGTTTATGGTGATTTAAGTCACATAGGCCTATTTATTTTCCACTCAGAATATCAAACTTATATCAGGAGGCTGTACAGTAAAACGGACAGTGCTAATAAATGGGTCATTAATAAAACACATGAAATATTACCAGCGCAGTCGAAGATAATTATTTGCGATGTGGGAAGAGATTCCCGTAAACAACTGTTTACTTTACTGGCTGCTAAACAGAACACGGGTATCGACGCCACTGAAGTCCAAGCCTTAACTATCCTCGGGCCGCATTATGCTCCAACGTAATCGTCGAAACTTAAGAAAGTGGACGTCCATTCAAATTTAAGATTTGTTTAGAACAGTGTTATATCAATGAATTCGTCTTGCATATATCTGCTATTGTGACGCAAATAATAGTACCACAGTCCCACTAAAAAAATATGCCTGCATGTCAGTGATTGGTGAAGGTTCGAAAAAACGTTGGTTATTGTTTAGTGAGCCTCGTGTGCAGGTGATTACTCATACAACTGAAAAAAAAGGTTACAAGCATCTTTTATGGTTCAAAAGTTATTTGAAATGACTTAGGTGCCTCATCTTGTACTGTATATCGCAATGATGTCGAGGCTTCAGTTTACAAACTACGAAATATAATTTCTGTTTATATGAGTCAGTATGCTAATAATTTAAAGTTTATTTCGTGCTATGTAAACAGCAAGTTCCTAACTAAAAATTTTTCTGTGGAGCAGGGACATGATATAGAATAAACTTTCATCTAACGTTCTGACTGAGATTTCCTTCGTAACACGCAATTTATAATGAAAAATAAGTGATAAATTTGCTAGTATCGTGAATAACCCATTTCCGTGTTACAGTCAAAGTAATTAACTGCATTTCTTATGAAATGCCATTGATCATATGAAACAGCTTCATGAGAGAATTTATGGACTTCGATAAATAGGATTTGTTTACAATGGAAAACGCACAACACTTGTGCAACATAGTGCAATACTCATTATTTAGGTAGCCGGTGTTTGGCTGTTAGATCATCACTTGCAAAGGCAAATGTGTGTGACTGTCAAATTGCTGAGAATAAAGAGTTTAAAGTACAAGCATCCAAGGAGTCTCTCAAATGGTTGTCATAGATGACAATTGTTGTTCGATGTAGGACTAATGTGAGAAGAATTATTTCAATAAAATTTGAGGTAAAATTATTTAGCTTCGATGAAATATACATCGCATTGAGCTAATTAACTGAACGTTAAATCACAACAGCTCTTCGGAGAAGAAAGAATTAACTGAACTAAATAAACTGTGGAGATATGTATCAAACGCATGTCCGGACAATAAGAAAACATCGTCTTAAACAGGTGCAATATTACAAGCGAGAGACATGATGAGACCAAGTGGCAAGTGAACAACTGTAAATATACAAAGCAAAGTTATAGCGTAACTTAAACCACGTTAGACAAGATAATATATTCTAGCAAACAACGGAATTGCTAATTAAGGCAACTCAAATTTGAATTCGGTGAAAAAAGTTTAAGGATGATAACAGACGCAAATGATTCCTTACTGCTTTACTTCGAGAGGATAAAATAGATATACGGAAATATGCAATATTGCTCACCACTGTATATGATGCGCTAGAACGTCCCCGTGGGTGTCAACCAAATATAGGCTGATATTCACCAAAAAGACCATGGATTTCCAGGCAGTTTCTTCCTCAGGTGCTTGCAGCTGTGTAAGACCATCTTCGGCGCTTCCTGACCTCAGAAATGTCGTAAAAGTTTCCTCTTGTGCCTCATTAAGTTCTAGAAACCGCCGGAGATGCCTCCGCCATAAACGGTTAAAACGATTTGACAAATAAATGTCTTGCCGTCTAAGGCGTCTCTCCCTAACGCCGAGGACGTCACGTAAATGTCGTCAAGAGTTTTTCTGTCCTCGCAGCGTAATAGCAGGTACGAGTGACATCTGGCGAGTGATGGGGCACTTTTCACGGAGGAGAAACCAGAATTACGCAGCGCATGCGTGTCGAGGTATCTGCTGCAGATGTGAAGCTGTCACATGAATGCAGGCTGATATCTACCGCACGTTTTACGACAAGGCGCGATGTGCGTAAACGTACCTACTTTTCAAGCGATAATTTCGCCATAGTTACGGCTTACTGATATTGATCAAAGCAAAATTATATCTATACTACGGTGTAAGGCAGTTATCTTTACAAAATCATTTTCTGTATTAGGAACTCATTTTCTTAAAAAATTCAGTAAAGTGTAACTTCTTTTCAACTTAAACAGGTAGTTAATGTGCGCTTTTTGTCTCATTAGCTGCTTTTTCAACGTTCTTATCTATAGCTGACTCTAATAAAGCCCGTCTTTCCTCTCCTCTTTTCTTCTTTCCTTGTCTGCCGAATCTTCTACTGAAGCAGAGTGCTCTTGCTTAACAGTGACACCGTTATTTCTATCTTCTCCCTCTCATCATCACATTTGTTTCCGATGATATTAAACACTGCCTCGAAAACTCTAAAATAATAAACATTTTTGTTAATCTCAATCTCTACTGTTATTATTATTATTATTATTATTATCATTCAGTAATTTCATCAGTATAATACGTTACATTTTCTGGTCCACGCCCTGTAGATGTATCTTACACAGGAGTACAGTGTACAGCCTGTTGCACAATCGACGGGTAACCTAACCTATTATTGGCTAAAAGGCAATTACGAGAGTGATCTGGTATACTCAAAGGTGGAGTTGAACTATGATGTTAGGTGCTTTATATTTTCCTTTTTAGCAAATCCGTGGAAGGGTCCCTTGTTAATGCTCGTCTCTAACACATGCTATGTGAGAAGTTGTAACACGTTTAACGTAGATAAAGGTTGTGACACGTGTAACGTAGCTGAGTTTATCATTTTATATCTACACCTATAGAAGTGCTTCTCAAGCCACCAACGGTGTAGGGCAGAGGGTACTTCTCGTACCATTATCTGATCTCGCCTTCCCTGTTCCATTCGCGAATGGCGCGTGAGGAAAGACATTATTATCGGTAAACAGGTTAAAGGATGTCATGTTGTTCTTTTACTTTACTGTTACAGTTTCGGCATGGCCACGCGGAGTGGCCCAGCGGTTAGAATCGTCATGTCACGAATCGGGTGGCCACTCCCACCGGAGGTTCGAGTCCTCCCTGGAGCATGGGTGTGTTTGTTGTCTTTGACGTAAGTTAGTTTAAGTAGTGTTTAAGTCTAGGGACCGATGACCTCAGCAGTTTGGTCCCATAGGAATTCACACACATTTCAACATTCGAGTATCGGAATTTGCAGCATTTTCAAGCATCTGAAAACAATACAAAGTGCGGAGAACAATATAATATATAAGTAAGAGTACGTACACTCAGTTATTCAGTTTGTTGGCATTCACATACTTACAGGGTTTGTGACACTCAGGTTGCCATTGCGCAAAGATTTCAACGTAATATGCGTATCATAATCGGTTGACACTTCTAAAAGTGTGCTCTTATAACACGAGAGGCGTTCAATAAGTAACACAACTGTTTTTTTCTGAAAACCGGTTAGTCTTTTTCAGTATTCCGACCTCTTTTGGGAAAAAAAACTCTATTTTTCAACATAATCTGCAGTCAATCCGACGGCCTTTCGCCACCTTACTTGGAAGTCCTGCAAGCCCACGTGGTACAGCTTTTCTGGTGGGCTGATTGACTGTTGTATCGATAACATCCCCATCACGTACCGCTTCCTGCGGAGAGCGTCCTTCGTTGGGCCAAACAGATTGAAGACGGAAGGTGCGAGATCTGAGCGGTCGAGTGAATGAGGAAGAGCAGTGCAGTGAAGTTCTGTGGGCTCCTCTCAGTTGCTCAGACTTGTGTGAGGCCTAGCGTTGTCATGGAGACGGAGAAGCTTGTCTGTCCATCACCTCGAATGAGAGGGTCCAAAAGTTCCAACACTGCAGGAGTCACAGCTGTGAGCGGCCGACCGACACGCGGAGACTGGACATATTTGCGCGATCTTGTTGCGATGATGGCAGAGCCTCCACAAAAAACTCACTGTGCTTTTGTCCACTGCCAGGTCTCAGTAGACATTTTGCAAACGCCTATGAATATCTGCTATGCTGTTTCCGCCAAAAGAAAGCCAGTTCCAGCTCCCTGCCAGGAACGCAACTCTTGTGAGAGACGCCATTCTGAAGGCTGCCTATAGAACCGCGACCTATTGGAACTTCATGTAACTGTAGGGGCCGATGCCGGAATATTCCACAATCTCCCACAGCAAAATCCGCATCTTATCAACCGAAACTGGCTGACACAAAATAATGTGTTGCATTATTTATTGAACATTCCTCATACGTAAGAGTAAATGACTAAAACAACAGAGAAAATTTTTATTTCTAAGATCCATTTGTTCAAAAAGAAAGAACTATCATAACATATACGAACGGACCTCAGAAATAAAATTTTTCACAATTTTTTTAGACATTTACGCTGATGTATTATAAGTACACACCTGTAGATGTGTCAGCCTGTCATGATATACACTATATACGAATATTGCAGTCCACAAAATGGAATGTCGTGGTCGATAATTGATTGCTATCGTTGAATGGTTGCATTTTGATGTGCATGCATTTTACACTGCCGTCTCTGCCCAACGTCACCTTAAATGTCAAAATCCTTGTAAGTATATGAACGGCAAAAAACTGAAAAACTTGTTGTAGATACTATTAATCTCATATTACATTGTTCTCAGCATGTCGCATTATGTTTCATAGATGCGTTAAAATGACACACGTCGTAACTGCAATATTAAAATGAAAAAATTCGGTCAAATTAAAAATAAGGGTTGTAACGTTAATAGTGCAACGGGAATTCCTCTATTAAATGCAGAGGACAGAATGGATAGGTGGCAAGATCAGCACTGAAAGCCTGCATGAGGAAGATGTTTTGTGTGCTGACGGGATCCAGGAAGACACAGGGGTCGATATAGAAGAGATGGGCGATCCAGTATTACAATCAGAATTTAAAAGAGGTTGACAGACTAAAGATCGAGTCAGAATTTCTAAAATCCTTCAGGAAAGTGGCAACAAAACGTTTATTCACGTTGTTGTGTAGAATATAAGAGTCTGATGATACACCATCTGACTTTTGGGCAAAGATCTTCCACACAATTCCGAATATTGCAAGAGCCGACTAGTGCGAGAATTAAACCATTCTCAGCTTAACAGCTCATATATCGAAATACTTCAGAAGAAGGATATAGAGAAGAATGGAAAAGAAAACGGAGTGTGTGTCAGATGATGGTAGTTTGGATTTAGGGCCGGCCGTGGTGGCCGAGCGGTTTTAGGCGCTACAGTCTGGAACCGTGCGACCGCTACCGCCGCAGGTTCGAATCCTGCCTAGGGCATGGATGTGTGTGATGTCCTTAGGTTAGCTAGGTTTAAGTAGTTCTAAGTTCTAGGGGACTGGTGATCTCAGAAGTCAAGTCCCATAGTGCTTAGAGCCATTTGAACCATTTTTTGGATTTTGGAAAGGTAAAGACACTAGAGGGACGGTTCTGACGTTGCGGTTGATAATGGGAAACAAGACTAAAAAAAAATCAAAATATGTTCATACAATTTGTCGACCTGGCAAAGCGTCAACAATGCAGAATGGGGCAAGTTGTCCGAAATGCTGAAAAAAAAAGGGAAAACTATAGGGAAAGACAGAAATTATACAAATTGTACAGTAGCCAAGAGGGAGCAATAAGAGTGGAGGACCAAAAACAAAGTGCTGGGATTATAAAGGGTGTAAGTCAAGGATGTAGACTTTTTGCCCCTAATGTTAAATCTAAACATGGAATATGCAATCACGAAAATAAAATAAAGTACAAAAGTGGGATTAAAATGCAAGGTGAAAGGATATCAACATTGCTGTCGTCAGTGAAAGTGAAAAATAATTACAGGGTCTCTTGAACGGAATGAACTTCCTAATGAGTAGAGAATATGCATTAAGAGTAAATCGAAGAAAGGAAGTAATGAAAAGCAGCAGAGATGAGAGCATCGGGGTTGGTGATCATGAAGTAGATGAAGTTAAAGAATTCTGCTACCTAGACACCAGGATAATCTATGACAGATGGGGCAAAAGAAGACTAGTACTGGCGAAAAGGGCATTCCTGACTAAGAGGACCTTAATTTGAGGAATAAAATTCTGAGAATGTATGTCTGGAGAACATCGTTGTATGGTAGTGAAACATGGACTTTGGGAAAACCGGAAACGAGAGAGAATCGAAGTATTTGAGATGTGATGCTACAGAAGAATGTTGAAAATTAGGCAGACTGATAAGGCAACGAATGGGGAGCTCCTCTGTAGAATCTGAAAGGGCAGAAATATATGGAATACATTGAAAAGAAGAAGCGACAGTATGAAAGGACATCTGTTAAGATATCAGGGAATAGCTCATGTGGTACTAGAGGGAGCTATAAAACGTAAAAACTATAGAGGAAAACCGAAATTGGAGTAAGTCCAATAAATAATTTAGGATATATGTTGAAAGGCTAGTGTGAGATGAAAAGGTTAGCGGGCCTCATCAGACCAGTCAGACGACCGGCGACAAAAAAAAGAAAAATTTAAAATATTGAAATTGCACTTACCACTTGAAAATTGAATAACGCAGACGATTAAGATCTGTGTACTGGAGGCAGAGAAACCTGCGATCAATGCAGTTTCTGCAGTCGGCTCTAGCGAGACTTATTCCAGCGAATACCTCGCTAGAGAGATAAATTTGCTCGGATTCGCCGAGCTGGCCACCATTAAGGGCAAAAACCGCTCGTGCACCACGCGCGCGCTGCGTTACAGCGTCGGCAGATACGCCGGAGCGGCGGCACGTGCTGAGCAGGGCTAACCTTCCACGGCTCTGGTCTATAATTCAGGCGGGCGTCGGCGCGCGGGCAGAGTTAGTGCTGCCGATAATTCCCTGTGCTTAAAAAAATTGCGGGTGCCGTAATCACCGGACATTCATTGATATTGATGAAGGCGCGTAAACCAGTCTCCGGTCGTCCAATTTCCTTTTTGCTTTCCAAATTAACAATAATTAAATCGTACCTTTTTCGGTTACCTGTCTGTCTTGAACGAGTTTCGGGCACCTTTGCGGGCTCGTCCGCGTAGACCGCCAGGGCGCACTTGTTAACAAGAGTACAGGTAATTTATAAGTGCGCCATTCTGAATGCAACACTACGATTAATATTCAATGAAAATTTGCATATTTCATCTTCGCTTGCATTCGTTGTCTCCGTACGTCACATTTTAGTGTTGTTCTTTAGCCAGCTGTGCGCAGTGTTGAGTACGGTAGACAGCTGGGAGGAACGTCTGCGACCGGTGAAGCGCTGAGGGAGAACCGTTCTTTCCCTTCCTCCCCTCCGCCGTTCGGCTGTCAGTGTTCTTTCTTAAAGCCTGTACAAAAGATAATACTATACTGATAGTCTTTGTTGTCGGTCTTGTGAAACGATGTTGGCTGTAAATGACCTGTTAATGTTGTTATGAACGGCATCAGTAACTGAAACATCCCCTTAGAAAAATTAAGAATGACTGTGCTCGTAAACCTCTGAAGTTATTTGATTTTCGAACAGCTGAGCAGAACTGAACGTACTCATACATTTTTCTCTTTACTTATTCTGATCATCACTAAACTGACACACAATATTTTTTTTAGCGCAACGCAATCTGTCTTTCAATAATCCCTACAAAAGAATGGCCCGACTAACAATAATCACTTCCCTCACACAAATCTTCGTTACTCGAACTACTGCAATAGAGCGAGCGCCAATACTGCCAGCTAAGTAAAAGATTCTAACTGCTGAAGGCACTAACTACTGACAGGCATAGTTAGCAAATGAAAGATTTTGGTACAGAACAAACAATGTATTTACCTTAATGGGGTTCAAAAGTCATCATATATATATCAGTTCATGACATCCAGTCTTACAAATTTCGTTTTTCTGACGGACACACTTCCAGATCGTCCGCTCTCAAAATTCTGCCATCTCTCTCGCCACATCCACAACTGCTGGCGGCTCACCTCCAACTGCCCAACACTACGCGCTGTTCAAATCCCACTGCCCAACACTAAAATAGCGAATATTCCAGCAATGCCAACCAGCCCAAATTGAACACAGCTCAGTCAGTGATTTTCATACAGAGCGCTACATGGCGTTACCAACATAAAAACCTAAACAGCCTACTTACATAACAAAAGGGGAAAGCTGAAGTTCATGCATACATCAAAACGCCAATGAAAGCAAGAAACGGATGGTTAAGTCATCGAAGATGTTTCAAATGAATGAAACAGAACGCGTTTCGTGATGTTCAGCAGTGTCATACACAGTATCATAGTTAATAAATTACACAGTGCAGTCACATTATTGTGACCACTGCCTATGTTCGACGTCAGGGGGTAGTAACTACCTCACAGACGATAGGCGGTAGTACTAGGAATGGAGGCCCAAGGGTGGAACCATATCTAAGTTCGTAAACTTCCCCCATCCAACTGTGGTGTACCACTGATCGTAGATGAGAGTGGAGAACGACAGCTGCAGAGATGTGTACGGGTGAATATGCGTGCTGTTGAGCAACTGACCACCCAGATGAACCAAAGCGCCAACAACATTGTCTCCTAGACGGCAGTTACGCGAACGTTGCCGCGAGTGGACTTCTGCAGCAAGGGCCTGGTTCATGCACCCACATTGTCTGTTGTTCACCGACAACGAAGGCTGGAATTTGCACGCCGACACTCCAAGTGGACATCCACTGGTGGCAACAGCTGACACTTCCATATGAGTCATATTTTATGTTACGTCGGACAGAAGGCCTTTGGCGTATGCGGCATGGAGTGAGCTTAATGGTATGTGGAATGATCTTTTGGCTAATCCTGTCATGCTCGCCGGCCGGGGTGGCCGCGCGGTTCTAGGCGCCACAGTCTGGAGCCGCGCGAAAGCTACGGTCGCAGGTTCGAATCCTGCCTCGGGCATGGACGTGTGAGATGTCCTTAGGTTAGTTAGGTTTAAGTAGTTCCAACTTCTAGGGGGCTGATGACCTCAGATGTTAAGTCCCACAGTGCTCAGAGCCATTTGAACCATTTGTACCCGTCATTCTCGAGGGCACAACGGGTCAACAACAACAATGTATTTATTCTTAGGGGCCATGTCCGTCCCTACATGCAGTTTGTTTTGCCTCCGAAAGATGGCAGCAACTGGTAGAACAATGGGAGGTTTCGCGAAGCTCGTAGCGTACGTCCGCTGTTTGAAGAACACCATGATGAGTTCACTGTATCCCTTGGCCTCCAAATTCCCCGGATTTAAACCCAGTCCACACTCTGTGGGATTATCTCGAGCGCACTGTTCGCACCATGAGTTCCCAACCACATACCTAGCGCAGCTGACCACGGCACTGAAGTCCACATGGCTCCACATCTCTGTCCGTACTTTCCAGAATGTCATTGACCCTCTTCCTGCACGTCTCGCAGCAGTCTGCACTTTAAAACGTGGTTATTAAGGTTCTGACAGATGGTCACATTAATGTGTTTGATGTCTGTTTAACACAGTGTTATTATTCAGGCAACATACACGTTGAAAGCACTGATGATGGCTGTTAATCAGTCGAAATCGATATGAGAAATTAAATAAAGAAAACTTGATCTTGCGACTGCTTGCTGCTTATCTGGTAATTTTATGGTCTACGGTCACTGCACAACTTGGGAACCATATGGAGCGCCGGCCGCGGTGGTCTCGCGGTTCTAGGCGCGCAGTCCGGAACCGTGCGACTGCTACGGTCGCAGGTTCGAATCCTGCCTCGGGCATGGATGTGTGTGATGTCCTTAGGTTAGTTAGGTTTAAGTAGTTCTAAGTTCTAGGGGACTAATGACCCCAGCAGTTGAGCCCCATAGTGCTCAGAGCCATTTGAACCATATGGAGCCCCCCATTCAGATTTTACCTTTTTCTCCCAGAATCTTAAATTCCATTCCCAATTTAAGCTTTGGTGTCCTTTCCTGCCTTTAACGTACACTACTGGCCATTAATATTGCTACACCACGAAGATGACGTGCTACAGACGCGAAATTTAGCCGACAGGAAGAAGATGTTGTGATATGCAATTGATTAACTTTTCAGAGCATTCACACAAGGTTCGCGCCGGTGGCGACACCTACAACATGCTGACATGAGCAAAGCTTCTATCCGATTTCTCATACACAAACAGCAGTTGACCGGGGTTGCCTGGTGAAACGTTGTTGTGATGCCTCGTGTAAGGAGGAGAAATGCGTACCATCACGTTTCCGACTTTGATAAAGTTCGGATTGTAGCCTATCGCGTTTGCGGTTTATCGTAGCGCGACATTGCTGCTCGCATTGGTCGAGATCCAAAGACTGTTAGCAGAATATGGAATCGGTGGGTTCAGGAGAGTAATACGGAACGCCGTGCTGGATCCCAACGGCATCGTATCCCTAGCAGTCGAGATGACAGGCATCTTATCCGCATAGCTGTAACGGATCGTGCAGCCACGTCTCAATCTCTGAATCAACACATGGGGACGTTTGCAAGACAACAACCATCTACACGAACAATTCAATGAAGTTTGCAGCAGCATGAACTATCAGTTCGGAGACCATGGCTGCGGTTAGCCTTGACGCTGCATCATAGACAGGAGCACCTGCGATGGTGTACTCAACGACGAACCTGGGTGCACGAATGGCAAAACGTAATTTTTTCGTATGAATCCAGGTTCTGTTTACAGCATCGTGATGGTCGCATCCGTGTTTGGCGACATCGCGGTGAACGGACATTGGAAGCGAGTATTCGTCATCGCCATATGGGCGTATCGCCTGGCGTGATGTTATGTGGTGCCATTGGTTACACGTCTCGGTCACCTCTTGTTCGCATTGACGGTACTTTAAACAGTGGGCGTTACATTTCAGATGTGTTACGACCCGTGGCTTTAACCTTCATTCGATCGCTGCGAAACCCTACATTTCAGCAGGGTAATGCACGACCGCATGTTTCAGTTCCTGTACGGGCCTTTTTGGATACAGAAAATGTTCGACTGCTGCCCTTGTTGGCACATTCTCCAGATCTCTCACCAATTGAAAACTCTGGTCAACGGTGACCTAGCATCTGGCTCGTCACAATACGCCAGTCACTACTGTTGATGAATTGTGGTATCGTGTTGAAGCTGCATGGGCATCTGTACCTGTACAAGCCATCCAAGCTCTGTTTGACTCAGTGCCCAGGCGTATCAAGGCCGTTATTATGGCCAGGGCTGGTTGTTCTGGGTGCTGATTTTTCAGGATCTATGCATCCAAATTTCATGAAAATGTAATCACATGTCAGCTCTAGTATAATATATTTGTCCAATGAATACCCGTTTATCACCTGCATTTCTTCTTGGCGTAGCAATTTTAATGGCCAGTAGTGTATAAACTGAATGACATCTGGGATAGTATTTAACCCCATCTCACTTCGTTCTGTACTACTGCTTCTCTTTCATGTCCCCCGACTGTTGCCTGTTTCTGCACTAGTGTTAAACAACATCTAGATCTTACTATTTATTCACACAACCGTCAGAATTTCAGAGAGTATATTCCTATTAACATTGAATAAGGCTTGCTCTCAATCTACTTACGTTACAAACGTAAGCTGGACCTTCTTCACTCTTTGTTTTAATACGAGTCGTACGATTAGATGTGCTTCGCGGCTTCCTACATTTCTCTAGAACCGAAATCGATCTTCTCCGCGATTGCCTTCTACTATTCCTTCTTTTTTGTCGTCCGAAGAACGACGTCACGTGCCAAAGATGGCACCTCACAAGTGAAATACATGTAAGGACTGTCGGTGGCAGACGCAGCAACGAATGAGGGATGTTGGCGTCGACGCGCTCTCGAGAAGTTCCACACGCCGCCATTGCTGGAAGAGCATTTAAGTCAGAGTCCAGTGCCGCTCAGCCTGTCTGCAACGACACTTACGACGACCGCGTCTTGCTAGTCATGTCGTACTGCACGAGTTGTATACGAAGTCAAAACTGTCTCGAAGTTTCTACTCTATTGTACACTGAGATGAGACTATAATTCCGTAGTGTGTCAACTGACTCGCTTCCCGCGCCCGGGTTCGATTCCCGGCGGGGTCAGGGATTTTCTCTGCCTCGTGACGACTGGGTGTTGTGTGCTGTCCTTAGGTTAGTTAGGTTTAAGTAGTTCTAAGTTCTAGGGGACCGATGACCATAGATGTTAAGTCCTCAGAGCCATTTGAACCATTTTTTGTCTCAACTGACACGTTATGGAGCACAAAGACAGTAACAAATACGTGACATTCCTGTGGACATGGATTGCTTTTAAGTATTTTGCCCTGTTCAAGTTTTAATGAAATGGTCTAATATTTTGTGTGTGTTTTAGTATTTACTCGAGAACCCCCAGAAGTAAATCTAGCACTTTTAGAACAAACTTCTGACTCTGCAGCGGAGTGTGCGCTGTTATGAAACTTCCTGGCAGATAAAAACTTTGTCACACTGAGACTCTAAATCGGGACCTTTGTCTTTCGATACCCAAGAGTCAATCTGGAAACATCACTCAGGAGTACTAGCGCTGCAACTGTAGCAGGAGAATTTATGTGAAGGTAGGACACGAGGTAATCTCGGAAGCAGAGCTGTGGGAACGTGTCATGGGTCACGTTGGGGTAGCTCATTTGGTAGAGCGATTGCCCGTGAAAGGAAAAGGTGCCGAGTTCGGGTCTCTGCAACACCGACTCAAAGGAAGGCCTCGGCGTTTGTTGGTGACGTTACGTCAGCTAGGCACGGCGAACGCCAGGTCTGTTGCAGGCAGAAACGCCTGGGCGTGCTTTGACAAAAGTTTGGTATTGTTTTGGATTCTGCATTTTTATTTAGATGAAAGATTTTCTTACTATCGTAAAGCTACAAATGAAGATCATGGTTCTGTATTACTGAATCCTGTCGAAACAAACATAGATCAATATGAGAAGATGCTCTGCCCCATTGCAAGCTTTGAAATTTTACATTCAAGTAACTATATTTACTTGATCCATTTTGTTATCGAAACTTACCCCAACCCCCTTACAATTAACGTTTCTCTTATTTATTTATTTATTTTCGTTTGACATCTTCACTGGAAATGTGAACTAATTTACATGTGCAAATGTCCAACTGTAGCCAGTCATTAGATTACAGTCGTTTTTAACGAAAGGAATTCTATACAGGAAACAAAATAGCTTCATACATCGAATATACTGCTGAGCTTAAACTTTTTCAAACATGTACATTAGAGAAGATACATATTCCGCTCTTGCAACTGAAAGGAGAAACTTTATAAGATAAAAAAAAATTTATTTGATAAAACAAGTATCTCTCTTTTGCCTCTTCTTCTGTCCCTCACCCCCTCCCCCAACGTGTACAATCGCAAGATATTTCATTAACATTCAGTGCTCCTCACCCCATAGTCAACCAAGATACCTAAAGAAGAGCACCAATATGTTCACAGTTTCTTGTAAAAGCAACCCAGGACAAACGTAACTTCCTCAGATTTACAAATAAGGTAAAGAAGCGCGAATTCTGTTGCTGCTGGATCATTAAGTTGTTTTTGTTTGTCAATCCTTAAAACAGGTGGAAATTTAAGTTGAGGAGTACACTATTTGTTAAGAAGTGTAATGAATTGCACAATTAATTGATTGCAGAAATGTCTCAGAACAATGGGTGTTGGTCAACTACCGCCAATAGTTTCACATTTTCCTGTGTCAGAAAGGGAGACACAGCCATTATGAGTATGCCTGCAACAGACCTGGCGTTCGCCGTGTCTAGCTGACGTGACGTCACGAACAAGCACCGAGGCCTTCCTTTGAGTCGGTGTTGGTCTCTGTCGATCACACAGTTTTAATCTGCCAGGAAGCTTCAAATCTGAGAAAATCTAAAAACAAAAAAAAAACAAAAAATATTCGGGCTCAGTATTTCGCAAACACAAGTTGATAAGAAGCAATGGCGTGGAAATTTTCTGTGAATGTTGCTACCTTGCTATTTTGTTGAAATGAACACCTGTGATCCGTAAGAGATTTAAGCTGCGAGAACCCGCCCCAAACGGAAACCACATCTGTTGCACGTAGTATGTGGCTCTCCAAATTACGTCCCGGTTTCACGGTCGCCAGCTTGCAGGCAAACGGCCGGCTGGCTCGGCACTCGGTTTATAAGAGCCGGCTCGTGTTTCTCAGTCCGGCAGCAGGTCACGTCGCCTTTCCTTTGCGGTTAAAGCGGGAAAGAAACAGACAGCCGCAGGAAGCGGGGAATAAATCGACCGCCTGGGCGTCGCACGGTAGCCGCACACCTGCGCGCTTGTCACGACCGGGGTGAGGTGAGCTGAAATACGGTGGTCCGGACAAGTGAAAGGGCGGCCCTTGCGCAAAAGCCGAGACCATTAATCCCAGCAGCTATTTCGGCGCTGTTGCTATAATTTACTTTCGCACACTGGCCACCCAGGTAGCCGGTTAAATTTTCTCCGACGAAATCTCTCCGAATCTGCCCAAATTTGGGGATCAGACTCTCTCTATAGTCATTGTTTCAGTGAAAGCCCTTGTGATATTGTCACAGCATAGTGTTCGCTACCTTTCACTATCGTATCTCTCATAGCATCAGCAAAGTATACATCGGACTTTCTCAAAGACAAACTGGAGTAGTTTTTGTAGTATCAAATTCTCTATAGTTATCTGTTCTCGTACAGGGTGTTTCACAGCATCAGTGAAAACTGATACGGGTAACAAAACGTTCCAGTATCCGTGGATCTGCAAATGAACCTACTAAAAATGGTTCAAATAGCTCTGAGCACTATAGGACTTAATAACGGAGGTCATCAGTCCCCTAGACTTAGAACTAATTAAACCTAACTAATCTAAGGACATCACACCCATCCTTGCCCGAGGCAGGATTCGAACCTGCGACCGTAGCGGTCGCGCGGTTCCAGACTGAAGCGCCTAGAAGCGCTCGGTCACACCGGCAGGCAAATGAACCTACTGAGAGGTACAGGGTGTGGACAAAAATATGGAAACACCAGAAACACGAAACATCACTAAGCTTAATACGGTGTAGGAAAAACCGTTGGCGTACAAAACAGCTTCCAGTCGTTTCGGAATGGATACAGGCACTTCATGGTTTTCAAGGGAAACTTACACCATTATTCCCACAAAATAGTGCAAGGACAGTCGACGATGGTGGAGGTGTATAGCGATCACGCTCCCTTTTCTCCAAAGTACGCAACGACGTTCAATAAAGTTGAGAACTAATGACAGAGGTGGGCAGCGGACATGCGAGCTGACAAAACGACTCCTGGACGATGCGAGCTCTACTTACAGATACCCTGCCATCTTGTAACACAGAATCAGCATTGGGGAACCAAACATTGTACCATAGGAAGTAACTGATCAGCCAAATGGCAGTAATGCGACCTTACACAGTAACCCTGTGGCCCATGGAATACCACGATACGGCTGCCAAAATTATCACCGAACCCGCGCCAAGTTTCACTCTTGGGACGTAACTCAGTCAGAAGTTGGAAACAATATGAAGCAAAAATCATTCTAACAAATGACGTTTTTTCACCGCTCCTTAATCCAAGTTTTATGGCAGCGGCACGGCGTTTCCCTGTTAAGAGGTTTCGCTCGCCCTGCAAATCGATCCCTTCATGTTCTTCGGGTGCTGACAGGGTTCGCGAGTGCAATATTCATTCTGCAGTGCCATTTGCAGCTGTCGTTCTCTTACTTTTCGTCACAATCCTCTTCAATGACCTTCTGTCACGATTACTCAGTACACATTTTCGACCGCGTTGTGACTTAGGGATTGACGACTTTTCGCTTTGTCTGTGTGCGGTATAAATGTTCGGTGCCCTAAACACTTCGGTTCCCTTGGTTGCGGAACCACTCAAAGTACGAACACCAACAATCTGTTCACGTTCGAATTGACTTAACTCCTACATAATGCACACACAACTAGCCTCGCAGACAAAAAAAAGTTACACGAAGCGAAATGTAGTGTGAGGAGGGCTATGCGAGAGGCGTTCAATGAATTCGAAAGTAAAGTTGTATGTACTGACTTGGCAGAAAATCCTAAGAAATTTTGGTCTCATGTCAAAGCGGTAGGTGGATCAAAATAAAATGTCCAGACACTCTGTGACCAAAATGGTATGGCAGACTAAAGGCCGAAATACTAAATGTCTTTTACCAAAGCTGTTTCACAGAGGAAGACTGCACTGTAGTTCCTTCTCTAGATTGTCGCACAGATGAGAAAATGGTAGATATTGAAATAGATGACAGAGGGATAGAGAAACAATTAAAATCGCTCAAAAGAGGAAAGGCCGCTGGACCTGATGGGATACCAGTTCGATTTTACACAGAGTACGCGAAGGAACTTGCCCCCTTTCTTGCAGCGGTGTACCGTAGATCTAGAAGAGCTTAGCGTTCCGAAGGATTGGAAAAGGGCACAGGTCATCCCGGTTTTCAAGAAGGGACGTCGAACAGATGTGCACAACTATAGACCTATATCTCTAACGTCGATCAGTTGTAATATTTTGTAACACGTATTATGTTAGTGTATAATGAACGTTCTGGAGACTAGAAATTACTCTGCAGGAATCAACATGTGTTTCAAAAAAGACGATCTTGTGAAATCCAGCTGGCGCTATTCGTCCACGAGACCCAGAGGGCCATAGACACGGGTTCCCAGGTAGATGCCGTGTTTCTTGACTTCTGCAAGGCGTTTGATAAAGTTCCCCACAGTCGTTTAATGAACAAAGTAAGAGCATATGGCCTATCAGACCAATTTTGTGACTGGATTGAAAAGTTCCTAGATAACAGAACGCAGCATGTCATTCTCAATGAAGAGAAGTCTTCCGAACTAAGAGTGATTTCAGGTATGCCGCAGGGGAGTCTCGTAGGACCGTTGCTGTTCACAATCTACATAAATGACCATCGGAAGTTCACTGAGGCTTTTTGCGGATGATGCTGTCGTATATCGAGAGGTTGTAACAATGGAAAGTTGTACTGAAGTTCAGGAGTATCTGCAACGAATTGATGCATGGTGCAGGGAATGGCAATTGAATCTCAACGTAGACAAGTGAAATGTGCCGCGAATACACAGAAAGAAACATCCTTCATCATTTAGCTACAATATAGCAGGCCACCAACTGAAAGCAGTTAATTCCATAAATTATCTGGGAGTACGCATTAGGAGTGATTTAAAATGGAATGATCATATAAAGTTGATCGTCGGTAAAGCAGATGCCAGACTGAGATTCATTGGAAGAATCCTAAGGAAATGCAATCCGAAAACAAAGGAAGTAGGTTACAGTACACTTGTTCGCCCACTGCTTGAATACTGCTCACCGGTGTGGGATCCATACCAGATAGGGTTGATAGAAGAGATAGGGAAGATCCAACAGGATCATTTAGTAATCGTGAAAGCGTTACGGAGATGATAGATAAACTCCAGTGGAAGAATCTGCAGGAGAGACTCTCAGTAGCTCGGTACGGGCTTTTGTTAAAGTTTCGAGAACATACCTTCACCGAAGAGTCAAGCAGTATATTGCTCCCTCCTACGTGTATCTCACGAATAGACCATGAGGATAAAATCAGAGAGATTAGAGCCCACACAGAGGCATACCAACAATCTTTCCTTCCAAGAACAATACGAGACTGGAATAGAAGGGAGGACCCATAGACGTACTCAAAATACCCTCCGCCACACACCGTCGGGTGGCTTGCGGAATATGGATGTAGATGTTAAACTATTTTGACCACGACTGACACTCCCAACGTATTGAGGACATTGGGCAGGTGTCATTCATGGTGAAGCACAACACCGCAGCCTGAAGGCTAGGCTAGCAATTGTATTTGCGTTCAAGAACATTTCTTGCCACTCTGTGATATTGAACAAAACTTTAAGTTCAACTTGAGCTGTGAACTTTATTTACTGAAAGTGAAGAGTCTTGTAAAACCGTCTGTATCCTGTTATACTTTAATATTCAGAAAAAGTCGTAAAGACTCGGAACATGCCCGTTGAAATGGATTACACAAAGTTAAGTAATTAAACGAACTAATATTTTTCCTGATCTAATTTCCACTCGTTCTCCTGTAGGAGCATTTAGAGAACTCAGCGTTCTATTGACGATTGTGTTTTCGTCAGGTACTACACGCACCATCATATACCACACGCTACACCACATATTCCTCACTGCTAGTATTGCTCCATCTTGCTTGTCTGAACCCTAAAGTGGCGTTCTTGACATGTTTTTATAACTTTTATTTTTAACAGATGCTTGATCAAATGTGAAACCTGATTTTGAAAATATTGACACACTCTTCCCTCCCGTTTTCAGTGCTTAATATTCATTTTCATATTTGTACGTAAATCTTAAATGCAAAGTGCTTTCAGTTATTTAGTCACTTTTGGTTCTTGTCATTTATATGTTTTTTGTACAGCTCCTACTGTTCACCTTCATTCTTATGATAAGCTTTGACTTGTCGATGTTCAAAATGACGGTTGATGGCTGTAAGAAGGATTGAGCCAGATACCTGCAAGACCACATGGTAAGGCATCACGTTCTTTGTGTTCCATTTGTTACTGGAAGTGACGGACAGGCGAGGTATATTCCAGAAGTTAGGGCGACCTGATGTACCAATTCAGTCCATGAAGGATAGAATCCAGCGGGGATATACAGGTGAGGTAGTGGATTCTGTACCACATAACAACTTGCGCTGAGTTTGTGATCAATTTGCTGCACTGTCATCCTTAAGTTCATTGCAAATTCAGTGACAATCGGGGGGAATAGGAGATGGGGCAAACTTGTCTTAAGCTGATTGTATCCCCAGGCAAAAGAGTGTAATTGAGTATATCGCTAAGAAGAACTTCGAGCCGTCTAGATCGTTCAATATATGTATTAACTTACTGCGGGTTTTAGCCTACTTCCATCATAAAATAGAAATTTAGAATTCGTCAAGCAAAGTTCAATTTGAAGAAAAAAAAGGAAAAAAGAGTTACGTGTCTTAGAGATAAAGTAATCGTACTTTCCTTTTTTATTTTTGTTCTGTCCAACAACGATCACACAATAACTTCAGTTACTCTTCTTTCTTGTATTTCTCTGTTTTCCCAGTAATCCTTCATCTTTTCCACATGACCTCTTTTCCTTTCTTCTGTCCATGTCGTTCCTGATTTCTTATTTCTCCTGCATTAAAAGTCTTTTAAATTTAGTACTTATTCTTAGAAAGGTTTCTGTCCATTGTTTTTCTAGTTCTTTCCTTATTTCTAGAATCGGTGTTATTGTCGATTTCTTCTTCCACAAATACAGAAATATTTGTTCGATGAGTGTGTTCTCAAACAAGATTAATCTTCTTTTATTTATTATTTCGGTAATTTCTCTATATTTTTTATGATCTCCCTGGTACCTCTTATTTTCCAGCTATTTGTAGCTTTTATTGCACCCATTATTTCTGTGACAGTCCATCTTTTATGTACCTCTATTGCGTGCAGCTTACAGGTCCTCATTTGGTATTCATATGCATATAAACATATTGCTTGTACCACTGTTGTAAAAGGTTTTGTTTTTGTTTTTGTAGACACACATTTCTTGTTAGTAGTGGGGCAAAGGTGACTGCGCCACCTTTAATATCAAATTGGTACAGAGTTAGCTATTCAATTAATTAAATTAATGGATGAATTAAAAAATGGCTCTGAGAACTATGGGACTCACTTCTGAGGTCATTAGTCCCCTAGACCTTAGAACTACTTATACCTAACTAATTTTTAGGGGCCATCACACACATTCATGCCCAAGGCAGGATTCGAACCTGTGACTGTAGCGGTCTCGCGGTTCCAGACAGCATGGCCACTTCGGCCGGCTGGATGAATTAACTCCTCCCTCTCGGGGGAGTCCACCACCCATCAGAGGATGTCTCCCTCTTCCTCTCTGGGGAATCCCTAAAGCTCCACACACACTCCCCTGCCCCCTCCCATCCTCTTACCCATCCAGAAAAAGAACTGCCAGGAAAAGGCACACAATCTGGCTGACATGTTCAACTGGAAGGATGTCATGACATAAAACTGAAACCACTGTCAATTACATTGCAGAGGATATACTGCTTATTTACAATATTCATGTTTGATGGCCTTTATTTAATCAGTTTGTGGGAGACAGGACTGTAGTTGTCTTTATTTGGCATTAAAAGCTCACAGTGTATTTGTTTGATGAGATGTTGGTGTTGGACAGGGAGGGGTTTAATAACTTTATCACCTGTAAGTATGCATCTGAGGACTTTGCCCATAGCAAGCTATATGATGATTGAGAAGGAGAGATATCAGAGGACTGTAAGAAGAAAATTACCTTAAAGCCAATAAGGTGATGCAACAGGAGGCTTTGAAGATGCATTTCACTATTCACGTTGACAGCTGCTTGCGCTGTCAATGTGCCTAAAAGATGAATGTGTGCTTTTCAACAGCCCTAACCTGAGTGACATAGTTCGTATTACCTTAACCAGAGTGCACTCGAAATTGTGGTGTCTTGGATGAAAAATTCAGAGCTGAGCTGCTAGATTTTTTACCGGTAGGTTCAAACAACAAATTTGTGTTATGAAGATGCTATGGAAACGCAAGTTGGAAGCCCTGAAGGGAAGATAACTAGGGGGACAATTTAGGAATGGGCATTTGAAGCTCACTGCCAAACGATTCTCCTGCCACCAACATACATGGCACATAAGTAACACGAAATTAAGACAAGTGAAATTAGGGCTTCTGCGGAAGCATAGAAACAGTCGTTTTTCTCTCGCTCTGTTTGCGAGTAGAACAGAAAAAGGAATGACTAGTGGTGGTACAGGATACCGTCCGCCACATACCGTATAGTGGCTTGCAGAGTATCTATGTAGATGTAGAAGGCGATTGCATTGTCTGATGGTCTCAGTCAGTGGAAGGATCAAGAGACGTCAACAGCAGCATCAGCAGCCGAGATCGTCCAACGCCCTCCAGCAGAATCAGCAGAAGTGGAAAAGTAAGAACTCACTAGATGTTGTTGCTATTGCTTCTTCTTTTTTGTCCAGCTCCATTTTTTTGTTAGACATGTAGTCGTTCTTCTTCTTTGTTCACCTGCTGAGGTGACCTCCAGCGTGTCAGAAACTGCAGACGTGACCTGCAGCTTATCAGGACCTGCAGCGATCTTAATCTTGTCAGGATGTGCAGCAGTGTGGCCCTGTAGTGCACCTGATCCAGCAACTACAAAAAGTACAGCCAAAACTTTGTTCATATTTGACGATGCTTATGTGGAAAACCAGGATCAAATACGAATATAACTCTGGTTTTGTCGCCATATGGGTGTTGTATTATTTTGAGTCAGCCATATTCCAGAATACCAAAACAGAATTTGAGGGATAATGCAAACCTCATTGGAACCTTCAAACAAGACTGTTCAGTCTAAGGCGCTGCAGTCAGGGAATGTGCGGCTGGTCCTGGCGGAGATTCAAGTCGTCCCACAGGCATGGGTGTGTGTGTTTGTCCTTAGAATAATATGGGTGAGTGTGTGTTTGTCCTTAGGATAATTTAGGTTAAGTAGTGTGTAAGCTTAGGGACTGATGACCTTAGGTGTTAAGTCCCATAAGATTTCACACCCATTTGAACATTTTTGAACAAGACTGTTTGAATTCACCAAACACATTTAGGAAGAACTGATATGTCATTCAATGACTCTGAGAAGACATATAGATCTTGCTGGAATCGTACACAGTACGGATTTCTTGTTATTGATAAAACAAGAAAATTGAATAGTGGTAGGTGAAGACGAAATTTTCAAAAGTTTCTATACAAATATAAGAATATGAAAAGATGAGACTACATCAGTATACATCCTAAGATGGACAAGGTCACAGACATATCGACCACTCAATCTGAGAGGATGAATATACATAAACATGACAGCCGCTTGTACATGGATGGAAAAATTCAGGCTCTCAGCAGCAAAGTTAGAAGTGTATGCAAGGAACTACTGATGTATTGTCAGACCTTATGAGATCGATCAGTACTAGCGCATTAAATGACAGTACTAGCGCATTAATCTAACTGAAATGATGGTAAGTGACTCAACTGTAATGGTCCATGAAGTAGAACGTCACTCAGCATATAACAACATGTCGACTATGCATAAAGTCCTTGTGGGATGGAAGGTTGCTCGAGAGAAATTACTGCTGCTGAAGTTAGGACATTTGGAAAGGGATCATACACTTTGAGAAACCTTTAATCCAGTTACTAAATCTCTCAAGCTTGATGATGACACTGAAGCTATGCCGATTTCATTAACCATCTCATTGATGTAGGATAGACATAATATTCGGCGTCAGCACGGTTAAAACCACACACTCTGTGCACACAGCCTGTATGCTTATCTGACAACACAGTGCGGATCAGTAACATGGGATTTTAAAGAACAGCAAGTCTACTTAACTGCCTCTTTCTATGATTTTCGAAAACTCTAAATTATTCAGCTAAATATCTGGAAATGGATGGTGAAATATTACACTTGACTAACCTAAATAAGAAAGCTCATGGAGTGCCAAAAAGCCAAAGCAGTGTGAAGGACAAAACCATTGTAATTTATCTGGGCGTTACCTGTGAAAAGGAAAATGTGGAAAAATGTCGAAGAGGTGTTTGAGTGTTTGTTTCTGACAGGAACGAATCAATGTCTGGACAGCTTCCAAACAGTTCACAGTGGAGGGTTTTGGGTGCTTCAAAACAGTGATGATGAGGTATGGGATATAGCTCTATTCAACATTCACCCCACCTTAAAGCGAGTATCATGGAATGTCTTAACTAAACAGTAAAAGGCCAAATGTGGATGCATTGTAATCTTTGTGGTTAACACAAATGGCTAGATATCCTCTCACAAATAACTGCACAATATAATCAAACCAAACGTAGCACGACAAAAATGGGACCAATCAATGTTCATGATACTGGAGTTATAGATTTATTTACTTATTTATTTTCAATTATAGCCTAACTTGGACCAATGTAGTCAGTATTATGAATTAGGATATTCTGTGTTTTGAGGCCCCAATACTTCTTCATTTTTTCACACCTGGCTCTCCTCTTCGCATCAAAAATCACCCTTCCCATTCTCTGTTTGTTAATTTTTATTGCTAGTGTGATATGTTTGTCCTGAAGCATCTTGAGTGCATTTGTCTTGCCTTTGAAATACTCCATGTTAGTCTGTATTTTCATCAAGTCTTCCTTGATCTCCGCACTCCATCTACTGGCGCTCTTACTATTCCACACCTTTTCAGTTATTCCCCTGCTAATTCCATCTTCTAATGTCCTCATCAAATGTCCTAGGAAAGAAATCTGTTTCTTTTTTATTGTACTTGTCATTGGTTCTATTTCCTTACAAACTATTTCATTTGAAGCTATTCTCCAAACTCTGTCGTTTTGTTTATTCATCCATGTTCTGACTATTCTTCTTTCTATTGTGAATAGTCTTCCTATTGCTGCAGTGTTGGATCTTTCAAATATAGTTTTGCTAGCACATGTTATTTCCAGCTGCGAGATTGTTTTATAGTGTTTCAGTTTTGTGGTTAATCAGAAGTTTTTTTTTGTAATGTGTGTTTTTGGTAACATGGTGTGTTTTAATCAACTTGTTTATTCTACTCTGACATGACCATTTATCATTCAGTTTGTGTGTTATTATTTCTCCCAAGAATTTAATTTTTTAACGATTTTTGTGTCCTGTTCTAGAATTCTAATTTCGTTTGCCAGTGGTGGTTCCTTATCATAATTTCATTTTCTTCAAAAGATATTTTAAATTCAGTACTCTGTAATATTTCCTGCAATGATTGTATTTGTTCTTTGGTTTCTTGAATGTTGTTGGCAAGAGAAGTGATGTCATCAGCAAATCCTAAACAGCTCAACACCTTACGGTATATTGATAATTTTTACTTGACAGCAACTGAATAAAACACAATTTTAGTGCCATACACGTTTCGCCTTTATTTTCTGCAAGGCATCATCAGCGGCCTGGAGTATGTACATATGTTAGCTATTTAAGTTACATTTTTGTCACTGTGCCTATAGGTTATAAACAGTTCTGATAGTTGGTATTTCCTATTAAGTAGTAATGTTTTGAAGTGTACTTACAGTTTGAGTGGACAATTTCTTACATATTAATGTGTAAGAAATTGTCCATGCAACCTTCTCAACTTAATTTTCGGATTTGTATTTGATAATGTAAGTTCTATCAGTTTAATTCATTTTAACATTGCGGGTCTATAGATAGAATCATCGCTTTCTTAAAATCCATAAATGCAATAAACAGCGGTATGACATAGAATAAACTTTCACCTAATGTTCGAACTGAGATTTGATTCCTAACGTACGATTTATAACAGAAGATAAGTGATAAATAAATTTAACATGAAAAACCCACAAATAACCTTTTTATAACTTTCTGTAAACCACCAAGCAGCTTGTTATGATGATGTACTGGGGTCAATTCTTCAATATGTTCTTTTAAAATTGGTGTCAGTTCCTCTAGATTATCAACTACAATTGTATTTTGTATGTTTTTCGGATATTTGTAGTTTTTGTTTAATTTATGTGAGTCATACTTTCTTTTATCTCCAATTGCTCTCCATCTTTTTTTTTCATTAATGGGATGATTTTCATTTTGAGCATATAATGATCTGAACCTACATCTGTTCCTCTCAGTACTTCAACATTTCGAATTTCTTAACATTCATCCATGCAGACGTGGTCCAGCTGCCACTCTCCTCTTGTCCAATCGATATGTTTCCATATTACAAGTTTCCTTGGTTTTCGTTTGAAATGTGTACATTTAGAGATGAGCCCATGTGTTCTGCAAATTTCAACAAGTCTTTGTCCTCAGTACAGTACACATTCACATTAAAGTGTTGTATTCATTCAGACAAGAGTTTAATATGACTGATTGAGTGTGTATTACGAAGCACAAGACACCATTTGAGAAGTCATATCTACCAAACTGGTCAATTACTATATTCAAGGTGCAAAGAACGAATCCCAAATCTTAAGTCTTAAAAGGACACAAGTGATACTGAAATTGCAGGATGATTTTACACAGAAGAAACGCAAAAACTCAGAACTGGATATGTTCCATCTAGAAAGGGCCATAATATGTTGAGGGAATGGAGCACTAGTTGAATAATTTGTTTTCCCTGCAACACGAAGTAACTGGAGCGCTGTTGATGATTTGCTGTACAATATGGTGCGCAGAACACAACAACGACTGCAGGAGGGAGAAGGCTGATTAAAGCACCCAGGATTCTGCCAGTACTCAAGACATCAGATGGAGTGGGTTCTCTAACTGGTGGTGGTGCAGCTATTGCCAGGACAGTCAAGAATCCAGAGAACTCACAGGAGCACATGTATGATAGGAGATGCATTGGAGGAGATCGTGGTATTCCCAGCCAACTGCTAGTCGAGTTACACACTCCTCTGAATGTAACTACTGTGGACCTGGAAAAAAGCTTCAACACCTATTGGCATGTGGTAATAAGGAGATTTATCTGCTTGATGAGCCATATATGGAACATGACACTGCATACTCCGTACATAAAGATCTCCCAGGACGTCACGCCACAGATCGAGTTTTAGCTAATAAAGCCAAGGCAACAAGTGAAAAACGGGATATTGGCACAGGTCAACGCAATGTGGCTTTTTCAGTTGAAAAAACCGTGTGCTGCAAAATAAAATTTGGTTTGGGGTGCATTTCAGGCACGTTATGAATGCAGCATGTCGTGCACTAAATAATAATAATAAGAAGAAGAAGAAGAAAATGATGATGATGATGAAGAAGAAGACAGAGCAGGGGTGTTAAAAAAACAGTATCCTAGCAGCGATGTATGCAGGTGAAAGCGCTTTGAAGTATACAGGAGAGAGAAGAATGATTAAAGCACCAAGGGTTCTTCCAGTACCTAAGACATCAGATGGAATTATTCCCTTCCTCATTCTGGAGTTGGTGCTCTCTCAGGAGTTGGTTCTCTGGCTGATGGTGGTACAGCTATTGCCAGGGCAGAAAGAATGCACAGAACTCATAGAAGCAACTATAGAAAACAAGAAGACATAACTGCATGATGGAAGTAGCAGCCACTGAGAAAGAACTATACCTAAAACCATACAAGAAAGGCTTCATCAATAAAAAAACGTTTCTTAGCTATCCTACAGGATAGAGCGCTTACAAATGCAGATCTGCTCAAGTTTGTTAGAAAAAAAATTCAACATTCCAAGATTTCGCAGTGCGTTTATGCAGGATATGTTACTGAAGACTTTATGGAAATCCAGTGTCTCTGGAATTGTGAATTCAGATGTTGCTGGAGGACCTGGTACGCAGTGGGTGGCGTATGTTGAAAAAAGATACAAATAACGTCTACTATTTCGACCCATTTGGTGACCTGCGACCACCAGAAGTATTACAAAGATACTTCACCAGCAGAAGAAAGTATTCCACAATTTTAAACTCTACCGAAACTTACATACTTGCTTGTGTGATCATTTATGCATTATGTTCCTCCTGATGTTTACGAACAAGGATATGTAGAAGATGCATTAAACATGCATTCACCAGTTGAGTTTCAGAGGCAAAGCCATATCGATTTTAAAAGAACGATCAGCAGTATTACATCTAAATTATTTCCCCCCAATTGATTTAAGCAATGGAAAATGGAGTACTGCGATGATTGGTCTGGGGTCATACAGTAGCATCCTGAATATCACAGAGGCAAACAATAAGCTGCATCTCGAAATTAATGGTAGAAAAGAAATTGTAGAAACAGAACCTGCTGCATACAATACTGTTGATTTAAGCGAAATTTTAAAGCAGTCAGGAAACTGGTCAATACATGTGAATCTGAAGTAAGGTCTATGAATGCAATGGTTGACCTCAAGCAGAAAGGTTTATTAGGACGAAAAATGGGTTTCACAAAAGAACAGAGTTTGAAGAAAGATTGTAGTAAATTTTACACATCTGGTCAGACTATGGCTACACTACCCATCAGTACAATCAGTCTTGTGTGTAATATAGCAGTGACGTTTCTCACTATAATGGTTCTAGTAGAATATGATGAGAAAATTATACGTCAAAAGTACTTCTCACATAAATCTTATACTTCAACCACATTTAACAATAATGATGAAATTAGGAATTTTATCCTCTTCAATACGGTTTAATCTTCCTATGCAAGAGTTTCATATATTTTCATGGTATTTTTAGGAAGAAGGATGGCTCTCCAGCATCAGGTTGAAGCTTACACATAATGCTTTAGCGTTCCTTTCCCAGGAGATATGCAAGAACTCAACTGCATTGAGATTAGACATTCACATAATATAGGCACAGCATCAACAATTGCATGATCGCTGCCTTGCCCTCAGCTTTGGGAGATTTAGAAACTGCAGGATAGTTCATAGACGAGCCTGTCAGTAGAACAGTGGAAGACTACAAGAGATTTACTGCCTGCATACCTTGAAAACTGCTCATGGGGCAAATTATAATGACTGCCAAAGAAATGTGTAGAAATGTGTATGAAGTGTGTATGAAGTGTAACAGGTAAAATACATTCAAGGCCCCCAACAGGAGAACGACTTCGTCATCAATAAAACAGTATCGGAAATGCTCTTAAAAATTCTGAATGCTGGTTCATATCTGCCATTAAGTTTCCACTCATGGAAGATTTTTGATTACCCAGTGCCACTGACGTCGTCCAGCAAACGTGGGCTATTAATACTTTGTTCAGTTGTAGACACCAAGATCCATCATACTTGCATTTCAGACTGATACATGAGAGAATATAGCAAATGATTCCACTGCATTTGACAATTCCAAGTTACCTAATGCCAGAGTCTACTTGAATTTAGAATTGTATCCATACTACAGTTAGCTGCAACAGTTAGATGTAAATGTAAACAGTCTATCATTTGATGTGTATTCGAAGTTCTGTACTTCTTACTGTGATGGTGTTGAAGAGGAAGGATGTCTACTCAGCCCACAGAAATTTAAGGAGATGGCACCAATCATCGCAACATACTGCTCAAAACTGCATGAGCTATTAAATCAGGACAGATAGTTGTACAAACTGAATTTGAATCTTCAGCGATTCTTCCAGAATGCACTGCAGCATACGCTCTAGTTCTACATGGCTGTGTGATTAACAACTGACCACTCACTGGTGTTTTGTCATACACAGAGCATTAGACAACGTCATCTCAAAGTGTGAACATCATCATAGACATTCTAAATTTCTGTGATAATGACAACACATGGTTCACATTTAAACGTATCACATTCATAGAAATCAGAAGATGCTGGTGTAATAGAGACATTCGCAGCAAGCATTGTATCATTGACATCTGAAAGAAAGGTGAAGTGCGCTAAAACATGGAGGAAATGCAAAGTTGTTAACTTGTTTGTTGCTTGGAATTCATTGGAATGATCCTGGTATACCCTAAAACATGTGGTGACATCAATTATTTGATTACAATAGTACGATCATCTACATAAAAAGAGAAGGAGAAGATCATATGTATGCATCAAATCTTCAGGCATGCAGCTACTCAAGACTTGGAATTCTACAGATGCCCTGCTCTCCCTCAACCCAGGAAGAAGAAGATGGGCCAACATAATGTTGTAACTGCTTACGAAAATGTAAAATTACTTTTAAGTTGGATGTAAAGGGAGACTTCGGTGATGTTTAAATATTGTACTGTGTCAATATTAGGACATTTTGCACAGAAAGAACAAAAATAGAATTAATGTAAATATATATTAGTGTTAGTAACCTATTTTCATTCAATTTTGTAATTATATTTCATTTTGTAAAAGAAAGACTCACTGTTTGCTGTAGCTCTGATTAATTGTATAAATTATCAGTTTTGAGCTAAATTATTTCGTATAATATGGACAAGATACTTTTAAAAACTCACCAGCTAAAGAGAAAGTCTGTAAATGAACGTTTAATGCACACTTCTGGAACATTCTATGGAGAAATTCCATATTATGATCGCAAAAATACGAAAACTTGTGAAAACTGTTTCATAACCTAATTTCGAAAGACGATTTGTATGAAGAAATATTGCTAAAAAGATTTATTTACGTTTTGAAACACGATTTAAATCATTTTACATATAAATAGTTGTTCTAAATCACTCAAGAAATATCCAGAATCAAATGTCAAGATATTTCTGGAAACATCGGTACAAATCTGGTAAAGGTTATCCAGAAGCTGGTAGAAAAACGTTATAAAATCTATTTGGAAATTATGCTTGTAAGAATTTATATGTACTGATCCTTTTACTTACTTTAATCTGTACTAAAATTCTGTAATGTCTAATTTAGTTTTGGGTCGTGAATTGCTATCGTATTGTAAACAAAACATTGTCAAAGACTCTCATTGTTTGGAAAGATATTAATACACCTAGGAGTTGTCAGTTGCCAGTTCGGATATGCAGTGTGGTTAGCTCTGAGAGTCGGTTGTTGAGTATGTGAAGTCTGTCAGTTCTGTTTGTAAATAAACGTCTGTAATGAAGAATTACTTGTTGTCGTCAATATGAACTCAAGACCTTTTGCACGAAGCAGACACCTCCTAATGCAACCTTTGAATTTGGTTGAGGAAGCTGGGATCGCTATAAGTGCAAATAAATTGAAGTGGAACGTTTTAATTTGGTGTTGAGGAGCTGAAATGTTATAACATCCACCTCGAAGTTTATTTAACAGTTGATAACCAATTGACATCCACTTACAATCTTTATCATTCCACATTCGACATTGAACTCCTTTTTCTTTCAAAAAAAGAAAACAAACCATAACACATATATTAATAATGGTCAGCATGATGTTTCAACGGTTCTTCTAGGCGCAGGCCGTCGACTAAGATGCCATAGTGGTTAGCTCTCGTCGTCCGCGGCGTCTGGAGTCCCCACTGGATCATCATGCTGCCACGTCGACATGAAAGAAAAGAAACAAAGTCTTTTTAAATAAGAAGTCTCCACTTAACATACTATATATATATACATTTCTTACCTGGCGTCACTCAAGCGGCAGAGAAACGCGTTGTTTCCTGATTAAACTTTTGAAACACCACACACTTAAATTTGATTTGCAGAGTATCCATGTAGATGTACATGTATATGTCATGGTGAATATTAATGTCCTATGTTAGTTCTACAAACATCTTTATACGTACAATGCAATAGGGGTTAGGTTTTCTGTAAGTAACAACAACAAACAAACTTATTAACCCACAGCTAGACAATTTGGTTCTTAATGTTGTTATTGTGGTGGTCTTCAGTCCTGAGACTGGTTTGATGGAGCTCTCCACGCTAATCTATCCTGTGCAAGCTCCTTCATCTCCCAGTACGTACTGCAACCTACATCCTTCTGAATCTGCTTACTGTATTCATCTCTTGGTCTCCCTCTACGATTTTTACCCTCCATGCTGCCCTCCAATGCTAAATTTGTGATCCGTTCATGCCTCAGGACATGTGCTACCAACCGATCCCTTCTTCTAGTCAAGTTGTGCCACAAACTCCTCTTCTCCCCAATTCTATTCAATACTTCCTCATTCGTTATGTGATCTACCCATCTAATCATCAGCATTCTTCTGTAGCACCACATTTCTAAACTATTTATCGTCCATGTTTCACTTCCACACATGGCTACACTCCATACAAATACTTTCAGAAATGACTTCCTGACACTTAAATCTATACTCGATGTTAACAAATTTCTCTTCTTCAGAAACGCTTTCCTTGCCATTGCCAGTCTACATTTTTTATCCTCTCTACTTCGACCATCATCAGTTATTTTGCTCCCCAAATAGCAAAACTCCTTTACTATTTTAAGTGTCTCATTTCCTAATGTAATTCACTCAGCATCACCCGACTTAATTCGACTACATTCCATTACCCTCGTTTTGCTTTTGTTGATGTTCATCTTACATCCTTCTTTCAAGACACTGTCCATTCCGTTCAACTGCTCCTCCAAGTCCTTTGATGTCTCTGACAGAATTACAATGTCATCGGCGAACCTCTAAGTTTTTATTTCTTCTCCCTGGATGTTAATACCTACTCCAAATTTCCTTTTGTTTCCTTTACTGCTTGCTCAAAATACCGATTGAATAACGTCGGAGAGAGGCTACAACCCTGTCTCACTCCCTTCCCAACCACTGCTTCCCTTTCATGCCCCTCGACTCTTATAACTGCCATCTGGTTTCTGTACAAATTGTAAATAGCCTTTCGCTCTCTGTATTTTAGCCCTGCCACCTTTAGAATTTGAAAGAGAGTATTCCAGTCAACATTGTCAAAAGCTTTCTCTAAGTCTACAAATGCTAGAAACGTAGGTTTGCCTTTCCTTAATCTTTCTTCTAAGATAAGTCGTAAGGTCATTATTGCCTCACGTGTTCCAACATGTCTACGGAATCCAAACTGATCTTCCCAGAGGTCGGCTTCTACCAGTTTTTCCATTCGTCTGTAAATAATTCGCGTTAGTCTATGACTTATTAAACTGATAGTTCGGTAATTTTCACATCTGTCAACACCTGCTTTCTTTGGGATTGGAATTATTATATTCTTCTTGAAGTCTGAGGGTATTTCGCCTGTCTCATACATCTTGCTCACCAGGTGGTAGAGTTTTGTCAGGACTGGCCCTCCCAAGGCCGTCAGTAGTTCTAATGGAATGTTGTCTACTCCAGGGGCCTTGTTTCGACTCAGGACTTTCGGTGCTCTGTCAAACTCTTCACGCAGTATCGTATCTCCCATTTCATCTTCATCTACATCCTCTTCCATGTCCATAATATTGTCCTCAAGTACATCGTCCTTGTATAGACCCTCTATAAACTCCTTCCATCTTTCTGCTTTCCCCTTTTTGCTTAGAACTGGGTTTCCATCTGAGCTCTTGATATTCATACAAGTGGCTCTCTTTTCTCCAAAGGTCTCTGTAATTTTCCTGTAGGCTGTATCTATCTTGCCCCTAGTGAGATAAGACTGTACATCCTTACATTTGTCCACTAGCCATGCCTGCTTAGCCATTTTGCACTTCCTGTCGATCTGATTTTTGAGACGTTTGTATTCCTTTTTGCCTGCTTCATTTACTGCATTTTTATATTTTCTCCTTTCATCAATTAAATTCAATATTTCTTCTGTTACCCAAGGATTTCTAGCAGCCCTCGTCTTTTTAGCTACATGATCCTCTGCTGCCTTCACTACTTTATCCCTCAAAGCTACCCATTCGTCTTCTATTGTATTTCTTTCCCCCATTCCTTTCAATCGTTCCCTGATGCTGTCCCTGAAACTCTGTACAACCTCTGGTTTAGTCGGTTTATCCAGGTCCCATATCCTAAAATTCCCATCTTTTTGCAGTTTCTTCAGTTTTAATCTACAGTTAATAACCAATAGATTGTGGTCAGAGTCCACTACTGCCCCTGGAAATGTTCTACAATTTAAAACCTGGTTCCTAAATCTCTGCCTTACCATTATATAATCTATTTGATACCTTTTAGTATCTCCAGGATTCTTCCATCTATACAACCTTCTTATATGATTCTTGAACCAAGTGTCAGCTATGATTAAGGTATGCTCTGTGCAAAATTCTAATTGATGGCTACCTCTTTCATTTCTTAGCCCCTATCCATATTCACCTACTATGTTTCCCCCTGTCCCTTTTCCTACTGTCTAATTTCAGTCACCCCTGACTATTGAATTTTCGTCTCCCTTCACTACCTGAATAATTTCTTTTATCTCATCATACATTTCTTCAATTTCTCCGTCATCTGCAGAGCTAGTTGGCATAAAAACTTATACTACTGTAGTAGGCATGGGCTTCGTGTCTATCTTGGCCACTATAATACTTTTACTATGCTGTTTATAGTAGCTTACTCGCACTCCTATTTTTTTATTCATTATTAAACCTACTCCTGCATTACCACTATTTGATTTTGTATTTATAACCCTGCATTCACCTGACCAAAAGTCTTGTTCCTCCTGCCACCGAACTTCACTAATTCCCACTATATCTAACTTTAACCTATCCATTTCCCTTTTTGAATTTTCTAACCTACCTGCCCGATTAAGGGATCTGACATTCCACGCTCCGATCCGTAGAATGCTAGTTTTATTTCTCCTGATAACGACGTCCTCCTGAGTAGTTCACGCCCGAAGATCCGAATGGGGGAGTATTTTACCTCCGGGATATTTTATCCAAGAGGACGCCATCATCATATAACCATACAGTAGGGCTGCATGGCCTCTGGAAAAATTACGTCTGTAGTTTTGCAATTGCTTTCAGCCGTTCGCAGCACCACAACAGCAAGGCCGTTTTGGTTAATGTTACAAGGCCAGATCAGTCAATCATCCAGACTGTTGCCCCTGCAGCTACTGAAAAGGCTGGTGCCCCTCTTCAGGAACCACACGTTTGTCTGGCCTCGCAACAGATACCCCTGCGTTGTGGTTGCACCTACGGTACGGCTATCTGTATCTTTGAGGCACGCAAGCCTCCCCACCAACGGCAAGGTCCATGGTTCATGGGGGCGGGTTCTTAATATACAATTTGATTCTTTTTTCATAATATTTATCTCATTAAATTCTTGAGATACAGTTTGGTTGTTCAGATTCAGTTTGGTACTTTTGCATAA
The DNA here is from genome assembly GCF_023897955.1 of Schistocerca gregaria. Classification (NCBI taxonomy): domain Eukaryota; kingdom Metazoa; phylum Arthropoda; class Insecta; order Orthoptera; family Acrididae; genus Schistocerca; species Schistocerca gregaria. The sequence goes on from NC_064922.1 coordinate 783,566,377, forward strand.
CTCTGATACAATTTGGTGCTTCAGATACAATTTGGTTCTTTTTTGAGATGCAGTTCGGATTTTTTTCACTTAACTTTTTTTCAATGAAGAGATACTTTTTTATTCACACATCATCAATATTACTAACACTAACAAAAATTACACAGTAAAAACCTACAGTCACCCAGCAGCAGCATTGGTTGAACATTCAGAATTTTTGGGGCACACAAGCTGGCTGAAAACATTCACAATATTTTCGATGGGTAGCAATGGTTGAATATATTCATAATTCTTAATTGACGGAATGGGGGTTAAATTTATCTACACTTGAAACTAATAAGACTTGAATGATCAGCATCAGGTGAGACTTAAAAATTGTTCCTACTAAATGTGGGGCCGACGTACGCCGCTGGTGTTAATGGAAGGCGCCGTAACAGCTGTACGATACGAGAATGCCATCCTCCGACCGATAGTGCATCAATATCAACAGCAAATTGTCGAGGCATTCGTCTTTATGGACGACAATTCGCCCACCCATCGTGCACATCGTGTGAATAACTTACTTCAGGATAAAGACATCTCTCGACAAGAGTGGCCATCATGTTCTCCAGACATGAACGGACCAACAGTGCCTTGATGAACTTGTATGCCACGACGAATACAGGCATGCACCAGTGCAAGAGGACGTGCTGCTATGTAATAGAGGTACCGGTGTGTAAAGCATTCTGGGCCACCACCTCTGAAGGTCTCGCTGTATGATGGTACAATGTGTAGTTTTATCAGCAATAAAAAGGCCGTAAATGATGTTTATGTTTATCTCTATTCCTATTTTCAGTACAGGTTTCGGAACTCTCGAAACCGAGATGACGCAAAACGTTTGGTGTGTGTATATTGATGACTACACCGATAGTGCACTATTGATAATTGGAAACATGTTGCTGATCGGACGAGTCTCGTTTCAAATTGTATCGAACGGGTGGACGTGTACGCGTATGGAGACAACCTCATAAATACATGGGCCCTGCAAGTCAGCAGGGGACTGTTCAAGCTGGTGGAGACTCTGTAATGGTCTGGCGCGTTGGCAGTTGGAGTGATATGCCACCCATGATACGTTTAGATACGACTCTGACAGGTGATACGTACGTAAGCATCCTATCTGGTCACCTGCATCCATTGATGTCCATTGTGCATTCCGACCGACTTAGGTAACTCCAACAGAACAATGCGACAGCCTACAAGTCCAGAATTGTTACATAGTGGGTCCAGAAACACTTTTCTCAGTTTAAATACTTCCGCTGGCCACCAAACTCCCCAGACATGAACATTATTGTGCATATCTGGGATGGACTGCAACGTATTGATCAGAAGATTCACCACCTCGATCTCTTACGGATTTATGGACAACCCTGCAGGATTCATGGTGTCAATTCCCTCCTGCAATATTCCAGACATTAGTTGAATCCACGCCACGTTGCGTTGAGGTATTTGTGCACGCTGGCGGGGGCCCTGCACCATACGCAGGTGTACCTGTTTATTTGGCTCTTCAGTGTATGTTATTATAGTTTTTAATTGACACCCTCTCTACCTCATTCTATGGCTTATTTAGCGGATCAACGATAACATGTCTGGAATAAATCTTAATCGGAACGCAGTTTCTGATGGTTTTACTCTCTCCGTTAGACAAATGCGGACGGATTTCCAACCCCTGCCTTAGAGCACAGACTATCTTTAAAAAAATCAGAATTTACGTGATTCACAAACAAATGGCGCAAGTTCCTCCCCTCCTTTCAGTTAACTGACGACTGGCGAGAGGAAGAACATCTAACCATTCACTTAAACTGAAATATTTTTTTAACTATAGTTCATGTGTCTGCCGCTCACTGTAATGTTTTATTTTTCAATACTAGATTACAGTACCTGTACTCAGGTGACTGTGAAGTACTTAAGCGCCTTACTGCAAGTCAAAATTATTCGGTCGTTATACAAACGTCGGGGTATTCGGGGCCGTTGTCGAGATACCCTGGGTGGCATCATAGTTTTGTCTTTAAGTTAAAATCCTATCAAACATACGTGCCTGCCTGTGTTATCATCACCATTGTGACGACCACTGCCGACATCATCACACTATAATTTAGGTTGACTGCAGACTCAAAGAATTTACTAAATGAATATGCCAAATCATGAAAGTAGCTGGTCCCATTCAGCAGAATAAACGCTAGGAAAGGGCGAATTGACTTCCTTTCACCAAATAATAGTTTTAAAATATAGCACTTATTATCAGCTAACCATGTGAAGGTTAACATTACAGACGCTTTATCTACTACAAATGCAAAGACATGACCAGGAAACCAGTATTATGCGTGAAGAGCCTGGATTAGGTTAATTAATGACGAATGTGGCTCATTGATCAGACGATTCTTCATTCCAAAAGCGGATCACTAACTACTAATCGACAACAGGCGAGGTGCCAAAGTAAGTCTACGTAGGAATGAGACGTCGTGAGCAGCGAGGCGTAACACAGGGCCAGAAATAAACCTTCAATGACGCATGGGTCCGACACGTCATGTGGATCTCCCGCCACCTTTATTTCAACTGCAAACAATGGACAAGCACTAATACTTCCCATGCTAATGTACCCATTTCCAAATATAATGAGCACGGCCGACAGTACATTCTTCACGGAGCAAAGTTAACGTAATGGCTGCTCGATACCTTTCGATCCTACCATATTTCTGAAACTCGACGTCTCTTTCACCTCTGCCAATCCCTTTCGTGTCTCCGGTACTTACAGTTTCGAATTCCAATTTCAAACCGAGGGACTGATCCTCTTCATCCCATCAATCTATACGTATGTTCTGCTGTGATTGGTTGGCCGGGCCCACTAAATATCCATCTCGGTTACTGTATTTTGGTTTCCATACCTCGGATTTTTATGAAAGGAATGGAGTGATTTGTACCGAAATACATAGTATAATGATACTGTTGTTAAACTCCTTTTAAATCAGTGGTGCGCTGTCCCTGTAACTCTAGACTGTGGATAGAAGGCCACAGAAAAAGAGCAGAAAAAACAGGCAAAAAATTACTTACATTGCGGCTCCTACGTTAACAGCGCATTTCGCAGTTACATCTACATTAGTAATTTAACGCTGCAAATAAGAATTATTATTATTATTAGTCTCTCGTCAGAAACATACATAAAACAGTTTATACAATTATTGACAGATCAACACAGTTTATATAATCTTTGACCAAAATTCGGCAGCTTCCAATGCATTTTCCGTTGCCTGGTGAAGGTCATCTTCTGATCAGGTGGCTGTAACTCAGTCGACACTGAAGCATCAATTGAACAGTCTGCTCTTCTGCACAGTCACAATGGCTTTGTTTTCTTCAGTGTATCCCCATTTTACCAGGTTATCCCGTGATCTGCCCACATCTGACTCAGCCTATTCAAGAACTTCCAGGTTGGCCAATTCTCATCATAACTAGGGGGTAATGATTATGAAAAAAATTTTCAAACAGGTGGTTGGGACGTCTCAGCCGTCCATACTTGCTGCTAGTCTTCTTCATCAATGGTTGTTAGTTTCTCCGATGTTCTGAGGAAACTTTTCCTTGACCTTATGCGTTGTGGTTAGGGTTGTTGCCTATGCATGGGATAGGTTTTTTCCTGCTCCAGCTTCGTTTTTTCCCTGTTTGTTGCTGTTTCTTCGAACACGAGGTTGTGCAATTCTGTCCCATCATGATCCGGCCAGTTTTCTCTGTAGTTTGTTCGTGGTAGATACTTCTAATTTGCAATTTGTGCAATGTTTTTTGAACGTTAGAGATCTGTCGAGTATTATTCCTAGGTATTTTGGAGTGTCACATGTAAGAATCACAATGTATGGATATATTATAAAGCAGCCGGGCATTATTTTTTCGTTTCGTTTTGAAACCATGTTTTTTAATCTCCTGGAAAACTTTTCTCGTTGCTGCTCATCTACTTATTAAATAACTGTATTCTATGGAAGAAACTCGATAAAAAACTAATTTGTTAGTCAAGGACGCAGGCAGTAATGTAAATGAAGATATAAACTTGCGACGGTCTGACTCCTGCATCGCGCTTGTCCTAAGTAAAGTGAGTAGGTACTAAGAAGACGAATAACGTACAGACTATTTTGGACCAAAGGTGGTGTTAAAACAGACACAGAGTTGAGTATATTGGGTCAAAATTTTAAAATTATCTTAAATAAGGAAAAATACCACTGCAGTTCTCGAACAACTCCAGTCTCAAAAGAACGCTGTTGTTTCAGGGAATGTGCCAGCATATGATGAAAGGTGGTTCACACAAGTTTCCAAAAACCATTAACTTCTGGAAAAACATTAGAGTTATAAGGAATTTCACACTATAAAATTTCAATACGCTGATGAAATACGATACCCATCACACGCTGAAATAAATTCCGCCATTTTGATTGCTCGATTTGAAGCAACCTAATTAGTTTGGTGGCTCATTTTAGCTCTACTGCTAGGATTGAATTGCTCATTTTCGCTTTTTTTGCATAGAAAGGAAGTACGAACTGATCAGTCTAAGCAATGACACCACATTTGTTGTCTTTTCGGGAAACTGCGTCGCTCATATGACGTTACTTCGCAGGACATCTTAAGATGCCAATGAATATCAAATGAAATGACATAGCCTACAATCTGTTCATCGTTTGTTGTTGATTTACCAAATGTTGTAACAAAATGTTCGTGTTCTGCAGAAATCAGCATCTTTTCACTCAGTCTCCTGTAGTAGGCTTGAAAGTGCCCTTTCTAATGAGCGCTGTAATCGTAACATCTGCCAGAAATGTCAGTTACAAAACAACGTCACCTTTGTCATTCAGTATGCAGATTGGGTAGAATATAATGCGTGGTATCTCCAGTGAAGTGTTTTTCCGTACAACAAGTGTTTTATTCATAGGCATGAGCAAAGAGACCGGTCGAGACAGGTGTGATGTTACATCAGCGTCCGACCATGAACCGTCTCTTCCAGCGGTTTCGCACTTGAGCGCAGCGAAATACATGCGGAGACCACCCACTGAGAACAACTGTGCGAAAAATATAGGTCATCCATTTTTTTTAATTACACGTAATAAATACTTCCAAACGTAGTTTCAACAAACTGTGAAACGCAAACTATACGGAGTATTCTTTACATCTTAGACCATAAACGTTTGTTACACCGGTTATTAATTTCGCTCAACTATAAACACAGAAACCCTTAGACATGTCAAGACCACATAAAGGTTTAGAGTTCACTAAAGTATGTAGATTGCATCAATCTCCTTCTGACAATATTTTAAGCAGTTCCTTGGCGCGTGTTTCTTTAGTAGGCTTAACAGTGCTATAAAGTTCAGAAGTCGATCAGGGGTGAAACATCTAAAAAAATGAACATAATCCTTAGAAAGCCGTAAGCTGGTTTTTTTAGTTTTGGAACATGGAAAATTCTTTGTGACACTGATTTGGATTTATTGTAATACCTGTGGAAGAAATGGTATGGCCTACAAATTTCATCTTGTCTCTGTCAAACCTTTACTTCTGTAGATTAGCAGTAACTCCTGCACTTGAAAGTATTTGCATTGTTCCCTCTAATAAAACAATACTTTCTTCCCAAGTAGGGGTAGCTATCAATAGACTACCTAGATGCGAAATTACTTCTTCCAGTAAGTCACGCCCCTATACAGTGTCTAATGAAGTTATAAATATGCCAGAACTTACATTCCGTACGTATAGTTTTACACGGAACTAATAACTCCTTCCAGCAACTATGAAAGCTGTGCGTTTGATGGACTCTTCTGACAGACTCGCCCGCCAGTACACAGCTCCCAGGTCGATGGTTGTAAGGAATTTAAATCCATGAAACTTTTGCAACTGCTCATTCAGTTTTTCTGGTATAGTGTGTGACGTTATACGGATAGTTGAGGGTCAATCAGAAGACGTTTTAAGTTTTTAATGTAGGTATTCAACTAAAGCACTTGACATAAATAAATATCGACCTGTTTAATACAGAAAATCGACCAGCTGCCTGTGTGTGTAACCAAAAGTAATGCTACGTAAAAGTGTTTGTTTCTGGCATACGACTCATGATGTAAACACCACCTTCACAGAGTCTATGAACAGAACAGAGTCGACGAAGTAGAAAAAAACTGTTACACAGTTAGACTGTATAGATATCTATGTTTTGTTTAGCCTAGTGCAGCTCTGTTGATCGAGAAACCCATTCCAGCAACTAAATATTCAAATGACCTGCCAAATGCCTTAGACGTAAAGATGAGCTGCTCGGAGGAAACCGGCCAGCAGAGATATAGCAGTGAAAGCCGAACACTGTCTCGTTCTACATCTACGTCTAGATCCATACTCTGAAAAAGTGCGTGACACAACTTAGAACATCAGTTGTTGCATTTTATACGAAATCATAAACAGCGGTCACGACTTCGAAAATTATGTAATGCTTGAAGGGAAACAAGAAAAAAAATGCCCTTTCAGTTTTAAGCAACTTCTATAGTATAATAGCTTTAATAGAAATTTTTATTAGGTTTCGAGAACTTGGGGAAAATGTGTTCTCTTACTTAAATGTCAGAGATAGTCGTTACTTTATAAAGTTATGTTGTTGTCATAAGTTTTTGCGACTACATTTGTGACATGTTAAACAAGTAAGACAATACCTATGACATGAAGATCACTGTTTAGCGTTTGCTGTGATTAAATGTGATTGCTGTTAACTATAGAAGTGATTGAGAATTTGCACCATTTTAAAATATTTATTTCCCAAAGAATTTGGATGAACAGTTTAAGAAAACCATCAGTTTCAACAACTGAAGAACCACTGTAAATGGTAAATAGACATAGGTGCATACTTGACACATTGTACATGTGGAAGGCATGGTTGTCAGCAACACACGGATTTTAGAAATATGCTATGTTATAGATACAGATGCAGTCATTTACAACCTAAGGAAGTCCGCTGAAATCGGTTGTTTTCGAAACTGTTCAATACACATGTCAAGTAAACCGTCTGAATCATTCTAATCATGATGATTTCCATTTACGACCATAACATGTAATTTCAAATTATGCACTGCTTTTAAACTTCATTTCTTCCTCGTCATAACCAGCCACACTTTTCTCTTTTGCTGGGAGCGGAAAGCATAAAAATGTGGTTGCTCTCTTCCACCAAATCCTCACACATCCATACATTTTTTCATTGTTTACTCTTAATTTATTTTGGCATTTTACCTTCACGTGTAATATCTGTTCAGCTTTTAACTTAAATATTTTCTGTCGAACATGACATTTACTGTATCTTTTTCGTCTCAATCTCGATGTTTAATATCTTTTTCAAAAGTTGTTCACCAGTACTGGATCTTCCTTGACAACGATCGGCAGTTATTGTTTGTGGAGTGCCTTCTAAGCCGAAAAGTGGTTCACTAAATCTGTCCACGCACGACAATGCACGGTACCAATATAGTCCAAAAAGCCGCGCGAAAGAGCGTTTCATAAGGGGGCATATCTCGGATTCCATCGACCACAGAGATAAGAGGTGAAGTATTTTGGATAGCCCTTTGCGTAGCAACGAGTTGTATGGCTATTAGAACAACAAGCACATTTCATTTATCCCATAGAAGAGGATCAAAATTTAAACATTATCCACTTCCTCCAGCCCATGCAAATTGACCGAATCTATTGGTTCTTTCGCATTAGGTGTGATCTACGATGGATCTTAAATGAACAATAAGAGTACCATTTGATCATCGGCGGTTCCTGAGAAATCTCGGAAAAAACATAATTTTAGGTATAATAACATCATTTGTGGGGATGGCCGCTTTTATAATTTTTAATCATGACAAACGAAATGTTTAACATATGTTCCTAAGATGATATTACGGAGGAAACTTGAAACCTTTTACGGATGTGATTACCCGTTACCCTGACGCGAAGGTTCAAATTTACTGTAAATATGCTGGTAAAATATCCACGCCTAATATCCAGTCTTAGGAGTAAATGTAGTTTTAACTGATGTCGTGAACACATAGCAAGGGTTGTGGGGTCATGGCAAAGGGGTCTGTGGTCACCAATAAAACTTTTATGACCCGCTGTCTGTGTATAATGTGCACTTCACGGTTATACATGCTGTCTCGTCCTGGAAATTATTCGATGGTGAAAGGACCTCACAAAAATTTATTTTCCTATACGTAATTCAAATCAAACACCGCATTTTTAGTTATACTGTAAGCGTAGCCTAACAATGATGTGCATATTTATATTAAGTAGTGTAAAGTAAATTTACTTTAGATGGGAGACGATTTTGTGTTAAACTTACACTGTATTATGCATACTTATTTGTTTTTGATATCTGTCAAAGTATGTACGTAAATGTGTCGAAGCACAGTGAAGTGCCGACCGGAGTGGCCGTGCGGTTCAAGGCGCTGCAGTCTGGAGCCGAGCGGCCGCTACGGTCGCAGGTTTGAATCCTGTCTCGGGCATGGATGCCTGTGATGTCCTTAGGTTAGTTAGGTTTAATTAGTTATAAGTTCTAGGCGACTGATGACCTCAGAAGTTAAGTCTCATAGTGCTCAGAGCCATTTGAGCCCACAATGTAGCGCCAAAGAAACTGATATAGGCATGCGTATTCAGATACAGAGATACAGAAACAGGCAAAATGCGGTGTTGCGGTCGGCAACGCCTGTAGAAGACAACAAGTGTTTGGCGCAGTTGTTAGATCTGTTACTGCTCTTGCAAAGTCAGGTTATCAAAATTTAAATGAGTTTGAACGTGGTGCTTTAGTCGGTGCATGAGCGATGGGACACAGCAACTCCGAGGTAGCAATGAAGTGGGGATTTTCCCGTACGCCCCATTTCACGAGTGTACCGTGAATATCAAATGTCCGACATCGCTGGGGCAAGAACAGGATCAACGACTACGGAAGAGAATCGTTCAATGTGACATACGTACAACACTTCCTCAAATTGCTGCAGATTTCAGTCCTGGGCCATCAACAAGTGTCAGCGTGTGAACTGTTCAACTAAACATTATCGATATGGGAGGCGACGTACCACGTCTCAAATGCTTCGATTGTCTTCTGTTCCAGTTTTACCACAGTTCATGTTTCACTGCCATACTGTGCTGTGCTTCAAAGCTTTACACTTCGCATGGGCCCGCCAACACCTACACTTGACTATTGATGACTGGAAACATGTTGCCTGGTCGGATGAGTATCGATTGTATCGAGTGTATGGACGTGCACGGGTATGGAGGCTACCTCATGAATCCATGGACCCTGTGTGTCACCGGGAGACTATGTAATGGTGTGAGTCGTGTGCAGTTGGAGTGATATGCCACGCATGATACGTTTAGATACGGCTCTGATAGGTGATACATACGTAAGCATCCCATCTCATCACCTTTATCCATTGAAATCCATTGTGCATTCCTACGAACTTGGGCTGGTCCTGTAGGACAATGCGGCACCCCACACATCCAGAATTGCTACAGAGTGGCTCCAGGTACACTCTCCTAAGTTTAAACACTTCCGATGGCCTCCAAACCCCCCCAGACATGAACATTATTGAAGATATTTGAGATGCCTGGTAATATGCTGTTCAGAAGATATCTCCATCCCCTCGAATTCTTACGGATTTATGGACAGCCCTGAAGGATTCACTGTATCAACTCCCTCCAGCAGTACTTCAGACATTAGACGAATCCATGCCAAGTCTGTTTCGGCATTTCTGCGTGCTCTCTACAATATTACAATGTGTAATGGTTTCCTTGGTTCTTCAGTGTATATAAATAAACTCTCAAAACTTTGCTGACCTTTTACTGATTTCGTTTTATGCAAGCACCGACCTCTGCTGTAACAGGAAAAAGAAGTGAAACAGCTGAAAATGCTCGTTTCGGAGCACGTAAAGAGGTCAACATGCTCTTCTTTAAAGTACTCTGAGAGAAAATTGCGGAACCAACTGCTTCAATACTTATTCCGCGTTCATGATGAAACATTTTGTCGTACAAACATATTAGTGCTTTTTTGTGCTGAAAGAGAGTAGTAGAAAGACAGTGATGATGGAAGAGAGAGGAGACAGTGGCAGTGGGAGAGAGAGTGAGAGGAGGCAATGATGGAGAGAAAGTGGCAGCGAAAGAGGAAGAAAGATGGATGAAGACATTAGCAACGCGAGCCGAAGAGAGAGGAGATGTTGGTGGTCAGAGAGAGACAGTGGCACTAAAAGAGAAAGAGAAATGGATCAAGAGGTAAGCAGTTGGAAGAAAAGAGAAATATTAAAAAGCACAAATGGATTGATACCGTACATAGGGTAGAGGGATTTTTTTTCCAGGTCAGCAGTTTGATGCTGCTCGCTACGAATTCCTCTCCTGTGCCAACCTCTTCATCTCAGAGTAGTACTCGCAACCTACGTCCTCAATTATTTGCAGCATGTATTCCTATCTATGTCTTTCTCTCCAGTTTTTGCATCTACAGCTGCCTCTGGTACCATGGAAGTCATTCCCTGATGTCTTAACAGATGTAGTCTCATCCTGTCTCTTCTCCTTGTCACTATTTTCCACATATTCCTTTCCTCTCTGATTCGGCGCAGAACCTCCTCATTTCTTACGTTATCAGTCCACCTAATTTTCAACATTCGTCTGTAGCACCACATATCAAATGCTTCGATTCTCTTCTGTTCCGGTTTTCCCATAGTCCATATTTCACTGCCACTCAGTGCTATTCTCCAAACGTAAATTCTCATATTTTTACCCCTCAAATTACAGCCTATGTCTGATGCTAGTTGCCTTCTCTTGGTCAGGAATGCCCTTCTTGGCAGTGCTACTCAGCTTTTGATGTCCTCTTTGCTCCGTCCGTCATTGCTGCCAAGCTAGTAGAATTCCTTAACGTCATCTACTCTGTGACCGTCAATCATGACTTTTAAGTTTATCGCTGTTCTCATACCTGGTATTTTCCATTACTTTCGTCTTAAAAATGGCTCTGCGCACTATGATACTTAATATCTAAGGTCATTAGTCCCCTAGGACCTAGAACTACTTAATCCTAACCAACCTAAGGACATCACACACGTCCATGCCCGAGGGAGGAGTTGAATCTGTGACCGTAGCGATAGTGCGGTTGCAGACTGAAGCGCCTAGTACCACTCGGTCACCACGGCCAGCACTTTCGTCTTTCTTTGATTTACTTTAAGTCCATATTCTGTACTCATTAGACTGTTCATTCCAGTCAGCAGATCACGTAATTCTTCTTATCTTCACTCACGATAACAATGTCCTCAGCAATGCGTGTCATCGATATCCTTTCACCTTGAATTTTAATTCCACTCTTGAGCCTTTATTTTATTTCCATCATCCCCCCCATGAACCATGGACCTTGCCGTTGGTGGGGAGGCTTGCGTGCCTCAGCGATACAGATGGCCGTACCGTAGGTGCAACCACAACGGAGGGGTATCTGTTGAGAGGCCAGACAAACGTGTGGTTCCTGAAAAGGGGCAGCAGCCTTTTCAGTAGTTGCAGGGGCAACAGTCTGGATGATTGACTGATCTGGCCTTGCAACATTAACCAAAACGGCCTTGCTGTGCTGGTACTGCGAACGGCTGAAAGCAAGGGGAAACTACAGCCGTAATTTTTCCCGAGGACATGCAGCTTTACTGTATGATTAAATGATGATGGCATCCTCTTGGGTAAAATATTCCGGAGGTAAAATAGTCCCCCATTCGGATCTCCGGGCGGGGGCTACTCAGAAGGATGTCGTTATCAGGAGAAAGAAAACTGGCGTTCTACGGATCGGAGCGTGGAATGTCAGATCCCTTAATCGGGCAGGTAGGTTAGAAAATTTAAAAAGGGAAATGGATAGGTTAAAGTTAGATATAGTGGGAATTAGTGAAGTTCGGTGGCAGGAGGAACAAGACTTCTGGTCAGGTGACTACAGGGTTATAAACACAAAATCAAATAGGGGTAATGCAGGAGTAGGTTTAATAATGAATAGGAAAATAGGAATGCGGGTAAGCTACTACAAACAGCATAGTGAACGCATTATTGTGGCCAAGATAGATACGAAGCCCACACCTACTACAGTAGTACAAGTTTATATGCCAACTAGCTCTGCAGATGATGAAGAAATTGAAGAAATGTACGATGAAATAAAAGAAATTATTCAGATAGTGAAGGGAGACGAAAATTTAATAGTAATGGGTGACTGGAATTCGAGAGTAGGAAAAGGGAGAGAAGGAAAAATAGTGGATGAATATGGATTGGGGCTAAGAAATGAAAGAGGAAGCCGTTTGGTAGAATTTTGCACAGAGCATTACTTAATCATAGCTAACACTTTGTTCAAGAATCCTTAAAGAAGGTTGTATACATCGATGACCCTGCAGATACTAGAAGGTATCAGATAGATTATATAATGGTAAGACAGAAATTTAGGAACCAGGTTTTAAATTGTAAGACATTTCCAGGGGCAGATGTGGACTCTGACCACAATCTATTGGTTATGACCTGTAGATTAAAACTGAAGAAACTGCAAAAATGTGGGAAATTAAGGAGATGGGACCTGGATAAACTGAAAGAACCAGAGGTTGTACAGAGTTTCAGGGAGAGCATAAGGGAACAATTGACAGGAATAGGGGAAAGAAATACAGTAGAAGAAGAATGGGTAGCTCTGAGGGATGTAGTAGTGAAGGCAGCAGAGGATAAAGTAGGTACAAAGACGAGGGCTGCTAGAAATCCTTGGGTAACAGAAGAAATATTGAATTTAATTGATGAAAGGAGAAAATATAAAAATGCAGTAAATGAAGCAGGCAAAAAGGAATACAAACGTCTCAAAAATGAGATCGACAGGAAGTGCAAAATGGCTAAACAGGGATGGCTAGAGGACAAATGTAAGGATGTAGAAGCTTATCTCACTAGGGGTAAGATAGATACTGCCTACAGGAAAATTAAAGAGACCTTTGGAGAGAAGAGAACCAAGTGTATGAATATCAAGAGCTCAGATGGCAGCCCAGTTCTAAGCAAAGAAGGGAAGGCAGAAAGGTGGAAGGAGTATATAGAAGGTTTATACAAGGGCGATGTACTTGAGGACAATATTATGGAAATGGAAGAGGATGTAGACGAAGACGAAATGGGAGATACGATACTGCGTGAAAGAGCACTGAAAGACCTGAGTCGAAACAAGGCCCCCGGAGTAGACAACATTCCATTGGAACTACTGACGGCCTTGGGAGAGCCAGTCATGACAAAACTCTACCAGCTGGTGAGCAAGATGTATGAGACAGGCGAAATACCCTCAGACTTCAAGAAGAATATAATAATTCCAATCCCAAAGAAAGCAGGTGCTGACAGATGTGAAAATTACCGAACTATCAGTTTAATGAGTCACGGCTGCAAAATACTAACGCGAATTCTTTACAGACGAATGGAAAAACTGGTAGATGCAGACCTCGGGGAGGATTAGTTTGGATTCCGTCGAAATGTTGGAACACGTGAGGTAATACTGACCTTACGACTTATCTTAGAAGAAAAATTAAGAAAAGGCAAACCTACGTTTCTAGCATTTGTAGACTTAGAGAAAGCTTTTGACAATGTTGACTGGAATACTCTCTTTCAAATTCTAAAGGTGGCAGGGGTAAAATACAGGGAGCGAAAGGCTATTTATAATTTGTACAGAAACCAGATGGCAGTAATAAGAGTCGAGGGGCATGAAAGGGAAGCAGTGGTTGGGAAAGGAGTGAGACAGGGTTGTAGCCTCTCCCCGGTGTTATTCAATCTGTATATTGAGCAAGCAGTAAAGGAAACAAAAGAAAAATTCGGAGTAGGTATTAAAATTCATGGAGACGAAGTAAAAACTTTGAGGTTCGCCGATGACATTGTAATTCTGTCAGGGACGGCAAAGGACTTGGAAGAGCAGTTGAACGGAATGGACAGTGTCTTGAAAGGAGGATATAAGATGAACATTAACAAAAGCAAAACGAGGATAATGGAATGTAGTCAAATTAAATCGGGTGATGCTGAGGGAATTAGATTAGGAAATGAGACACTTAAAGTAGTAAAGGAGTTTTGCTATTTAGGAAGTAAAATAACTGATGATGGTCGAAGTAGAGAGGATATAAAATGTAGACTGGCAATGGCAAGGAAAGCGTTTCTGAAGAAGAGAAATTTGTTAACATCGAATATAGATTTATGTATCAGGAAGTCGTTTCTGAAAGTATTTGTTTGGAGTGTAGCCATGTATGGAAGTGAAACATGGACGATAACTAGTTTGGACAAGAAGAGAATAGAAGCTTTCGAAATGTGGTGCTACAGAAGAATACTGAAGATAAGGTGGATAGATCACGTAACTAATGAGGAGGTATTGAATAGGATTGGGGAGAAGAGAAGTTTGTGGTACAACTTGACTAGAAGAAGGGATCGGTTGGTAGGACATGTTTTGAGGCATCGAGGGATCACAAATTTAGCATTGGAGGGCAGCGTGGAGGGTAAAAATCGTAGAGGGAGACCGAGAGATGAGTACACTAAGCAGATTCAGAAGGATGTAGGTTGCAGTAGGTACTGGGAGATGAAGCAGCTTGCACAGGATAGAGTAGCATGGAGAGCTGCATCAAACCAGTCTCAGGACTGAAGACAACAACAACAACAACAACATTGATTCTTTGATGCACAGGTTGAACAGAAAGGGTGAAACACTGCATCCCTGCCTAACACCCTTTTTAATCCCAGCCTTTTGTTCTTGGTCATCCACTCTTATTATTCCCTCTTGGCTCTTGTACATATTGTATATTACCCATCTCTCTCCATGGCTTACCCCTATTGTTCTCGAAGTTTCGAACAGGTTGCACCATTTGACACTGTCGAACGCTTTTCCCAGGTCGACAAATCCTATGAACGTGTCTTGATTTGTCTTTAGTGTTGCTTCCATTATCAACCGCAGCGTCAGGATTGCCTCTCTGGTGCCCTTCCCTTTCCTAAAGCCAAACTGATCAAAATGTAGAGCCTCGCAAACTGGTGAAATTTAACACTTATGTTTTTAGCACATTTTGGACAGAAATCTTAAACACGTGGGTACAGGAGAAAAATAAGTTGGACCTTCCAGAAGTTTTGAGCTCCAGAGGTACGGTTGTGACAGTGGCAGTGGAAAAGAAAGACTAAAGGAGGCCGTGTAAGTGAGAGAGGAGTTAGTGGCAGTGGGTATACTGTAAACCAATAGGAGAAAAAGTAAGCAGTCGGAGAGAGACGTTTATAGACAGTGGCAGTAAGAAGTAGTCGCTGAATATGAAGGCTTCACTTCAGACAGACACAGGGTAAAAGAATTTGGAATGTTCTGTGTTAAAAGAGCGCAAATATGTTCCTGAGCCCAAATTTTTGTGTGGTGCGCGGAAGGAGGATTGAGGCAGCTGGTTCCACACTTTTCTGTGTCTTTTAAAGAGGAACTCATTTGCTTTTTTTATGCTCTAACAGGAGCATTTTTCAGCTGTTACGGAAATACTGTAGAACGTCCACCATTTTGAGCGTTTCATTTGTAAATCCGAAGTTGTTCTACCGACGCGCGACCGTAGAATAAGTTTACGAACCAAAAACTCTGTCTCTTTTAAACAGATTCGGATAAAAACTCTGGACAACAATTTTCCGCGTTTAATTCACTGGTCGTCCAGGTGAAATTGAAATCTATTCTAGGTTCCTCTATTTAAGGCATTTTTATTGCCTGTCCGACTGAGGTGTATTCTACGGTAAAGGACATGCATTGTCGTGTTCGAGTCTTTTATTTAGCGTAGCTCGTAGTGAAGCAAATGATGTCAGCTGATGTAGCAACAAAGGGCACGCATACGTAAGTCGAAGCTGAATCTTCAAAACCGACACATAACTGGTATACAGTCGAAACAGTGTCTGGGAGTGAGCCAGGAGAATTTATTACGAGTGTAAGTCGGGGTGGATCTAAAGTCTGTCGGGTTTATTGCCTGGAATGTAGCCTCTGTTGCTGGTTATCCCGATCGGCGTACCAAGAGCCATGTGAACGCGCGCCTGTTCGGAAGGGATGCTCAGAGGAATGCAGTCGCCTGTACGTGCTCGCAGCAGCACTGATTAGGGGACGTCTACGTGCAAAGCACGTGGCGTACGGGTGTCTATCACGTGCCTTCGCTGCGCTTTGCCCAGGTATCCTCCTTCTCAATGGGCCGACGGTTCCAGGTGTGCTCCGGCTCTGAGGGACAGACGTAACAGGTGGTACACATTTAACATTAAATTTATTCTGGCACGCATATTACAAGAGGAAGCGCTACGCTTGGTATGGAATCTAACATTTAGAAACAGCACTTACTGCAAAAGCTGTAATAATTGTAGCAGAAAAGAAAACAGTTTATATTGTGCTTTTGTAGCTGTTCACAACATACTGAAAAATTAATTAATTCGTCCATGGCCGGCCGCTGCGGCCGAGCGATCCTAGGCGCTTCAACCTGGAACCGCTCGACCGCTGCGGTCGCAGGTTCGAATCCTGCCTCGGGCATGGATGTGTGTGATGTCCTTAGGTTAGTTAGGTTTAAGTGGTTCTAAGTTCTAGGGGAGTGATGACCTCAGCTGCTGAGTCCCATAGTGCTCAGAGCCATTTGAACCATTTGAACCAATTCGCCCATTGACATTTCAGCCACGTTTTTTCCGGGCATCCCCGGAACAAAGCAATTATACTGAGACTACCGACACAGGGCCTTACGTCCTCCACCGTGGCAACACTCACCACAGGGTCAACGCAGCAGATGGATAAAGCGATCAGATACTCGAGACAGTTCTCAATGTATCTGTGACTTCTCTGTGACTTAACTAGAGAAAGGGCGGTATTCCAAGCTTTGTCCAAATGAAATCTACAATAGCGTTTTATGAAATGTGCCGCTTATTAAACCTCATCTGCTTCAGCGTAAAAAGCCATTCTTTATCGCGACTGTTTAATGTTGTTAGCGTTTACGGTTAGTAAACCATCATCAAAAGGCGCTGGAGACAGCGACGGCTGAGGCATCGAGTTAATGCCGGTAGGCGTCAGTCACGTGGTGAGAGTGATCTTCAATAAACTACAGAGGTATGGCAGTCGCAAACGTTATACTGTGCCGTCTTTGCCTCACGTGGAATGTAATTTAATTCAGTAAGGCATTCATTACAAATAAGAGTGGAAAAGCATCCACAAACATTACATAATTTTAAAAGTAATTAAAAATAAGTGACGATGTGGTACTATGTGTATCATATAGAGAAAAAATTAAAATGCCACAATATTGCTTACATAAGCTGAGCGACGTACATTGGTAGCAAAAGTAAAGGACGAAAGTAACTTCGCATGATCCGTCACTGCTAAGTAACACCGCAAGATGAAACTTGAGGACCATGAGTGGGAAGGTTGTCGATTTGGGGGAAGAGATGAGACAGCGAGGTCATCGGTCTCATCGGATTAGGGTAGGACCCCCATCCTCAGTGCCCTTTCAAAGAAACCATCCTGGCATTTGCCTGCAGCGATTTAGGGAAATGACGAAAAAGCTAAATAAGGACGGCCGGAGGCGGGATTGAACGGTCGTCCTCCCGAAAGCGAGTCCAGTGTGCTAACGACTGCGCCACCTCGCTCGGCGTGGGAAGAACTGCTACAGTATAGGACAGACAGTAACTGAAAAAAAATAGGTAATCAGACGAAGTGAAATAACACTTTTACTGAAAGACAGTAATTACTCTGAAGTCAACGTGAATTGTCAAGATCCCCTACGCATTACTTTATGCTGCGTTCTCACTGCCGGCCGGGCCGGGATGACGCGTATTGGCTCGGCTCGTGCGTAGCCAGCTCAGGCCGACGTGTAGTGCATTCACATTAGCGCGCCGCGCCTAGCCGGGACGGCGAAATGGGGGAAAATCCACTTCTCCGATTTTCATGTTTTAAAAATTCTTAGCAGTACATAAGACTTCGCCACATCGTTTTATGAACTTATTTTTTCCTTAAAAGGGTTACTTACGTCGTGAAAAAAGAAAAAGTCTACTTTTCGTTTCGCGTGATTTCTTAGTTTCGTAACGCTTCCCAACCGATTTTGAAGAAAGTATGCGGCTAAAAAATCTGATTTTTGTACACGTGGTAGTGTAACATCTTAGCTACGTATTGAATCATTTATCTTTCCATATTTCTCAACAGTCATTGTGAAATGATGCTATTTGTAAACGTTGTGCACTTACAAATCTTGGTAGTGAAAAAGTTATGTAGCGGGTAGCTTACTGTTAGATCCGTTTTAGACCATACATTGTTGGGAGTGAAATGTAGCTAAACGTACCAAAAAGTTTTTGAAAAGATAATGATACTGATATCTATCTCTGGTCACAAGTAATGCGAGCTATTCAGTGGCGTCAGTGCCGCGTTCGCAAGCCACGCAGTTCGCGCGGTTACAGCTTGGTTTAGTGTAGTCATATGATGCAGGACAGAAAAAAACTAATTACTAGTGATCAGCGCAGACATAGTGTCGGTCCCTCGTATTATTTTAATGGTCTCATTGTCTGGATAAATTCAAATGTATAAGAATTTTTCCCTCGGCCACTGGGCAATCATCTGCTATGCTTTTATAATTGCATCACAAAAGACAAACAATTATTTGTCTTCAACATCCTACAATTAGTATAATGTACATTTCGTATTTCAAACTAAAAGATAACTGAAGCGCAATTCTGTAGTCTCGTTGTCTACTTTGACAGAAAAACTAATGGAGAGTTAATGAAACTACTGTAGATCGACACAGATGTGCGTTTCATTGTTCTTCATTGTTTTTTTTTTTTTTTTTCCTTCCTTGGCGGGCTGCGCTGCACTGTCAAGGTAATCCCCACTCTTTGGCTAAATGGCTGTTAGCTGCCGGACGCCAAATAAATAAATTTAAAAAAATCCCCACCCTTCGACAGCTGACATGCAAGTCAGTAGAAAACGCAGCTGCAGTCAACAGTTGCTCGCCTTTAGCTAGTCTGTGCTGTCGTGTAGAACAATGTCTTCACTCTTTTATTGGTATTGTTTTGACTCTGCATTAACTCGTCGAGTTCTGAAGTACAGAAGAACTAGGAGGTTATGGATTCATCCCATAAATGGCGACAGACATTTAGGAGAGTTTTTTTCTTTATATGAAGAACTTAAAAACTACCCTGAAAAATTTTATTCATATTACAGAATGAATCATAATAAATTTCAGTATGTGCCGCAGAACATTCAAGACAAAATTTCGAAACAGAACACAAATTTTCGCAGAAGTATAACAGCAGAAGAAAAATTGTGTACAACGATAAGGTAAGATTCGTTAGTACACACTTTTTGGTTTGCAGTAGAACTTTGTACAGCATTCGCTACCTCCAATTAATTGTAGTCATGCTTCTGTATTTTAAATTTCACAAACGCTTACCTCTCAGGGGAAGAGAGTTTGTGGGACTCTTGAGAATCATTAGGAAGTAATTAGCTTCGTCATTTTGGGTAATGTCTTGCTGTGCCCTCAACGAAGAATCGCAGAAATACTCCTTCAGAATTTTCCAACATATTTCTTCTTCTTTTTTCTTCATGATGCAGCGCTTGGCAGTGGTGATGGTTCATCATGCGGAGCCACTGATGACCTCACAGAATTCTTTTCATTACCTAGTAAGATAGACAGATTGATAGGCGAAGAGTTTTGAGATAATGCCCTTTGACTCAGTGGTTCTATTTCCACTGATAAGGAACTGCCACAGCATAACTTTCCAATTCATTGCCATCTGGTAGGGACACATTTCTGTCCCTCAGTGACACTCAAATCTGTCTCCGTTTTAAGTAAACGCGTACTATTCAGTGGCGGCAATGCCGCGATCGCTGGCAAGCTATTGTTGTAAATGCATGTAAATACGGTAGATTAAATAAATTAAATAAAAGTAATTTCGCATGTATCATTATAATAAACATAATTTTTCCTCACTGATTATGAGATAACATCTTAAAATAAAAGACGTCTGCAGTCACACGTGTGATGAAAGCAGAAGGGAGACCAGTGATGCGTGTACTGCAGAAGCTGTAGTGCTGCTCCACATACTCGCGCCTGCGGTCGGCTCGCGCCGGCAATATTAAACACTCGGGATGTCGCCGGCTCGGCTCCCGGAGGCTCACGCCGTCTCGGCGCGGCCCGGCCGCCAGTGTGAACACCGCAATTCAAAACCACGTGTTTGATATCAAAGCGGACGGCGGCCCGGCCAGGCTCGGCTCGGCCCGGCCGGCAGAACGCAGCCGGCGAGATACGGTTCTTAAAGAGGTGTGTGATCACTGAGGACGGGTACGCACGTTCTGCAACGTGCCACTAAGTTGGCCACAAGGTTGGCAATAAGTTCCTATGGGATTACACGGTAGTTGACAAATACTGGATGATTGTTGGTGCGTGTGGACTTGCTGTTACACGCCTCTACGACGCGTTCCGTAGGTGCTCGATGGGACTTAAGCCTGGAGACGGGCAGGCCACTTCATTTGTCGAATTTATTATCGTTCCAGGAGCTCCAACTGCGCTTTCGATGCGGTCGTGCATTGTCGTTTATAAAAAGGAAGTCAGGATAGAATGCGTCCCTGAACAGGCGCACATGTAGAAATGGCACAATGTAACAATAATGGCGCCCGTGTTCAAAGCCTTCTAGGTGAGTACTCCCACGGAACATTATGCCTCCCCACACAGCAGTAGGACAACCAAAAATATCACATTCGACAACAATACTAGGTGTTTCACGTGGTTCCCACCTCTCGCTATGTGACAATATGTCCAGAATCACCGCTCACACTGAACCTGCTCTCATTCGAGAAGAATCCGCGGCCCTATCCGTCGTTCTTCCTGTCCCTACTCTCTAGGGGTGCCGTCGATGTGCGGTTGTCAACGGAATGCAATGAACTCGTTGTCGGTCAAATAGACCACCCACGCAGTCGCCATAGCACCTCGCAGTCCTGTTGCAATTGCACCCTTTGCTTGAGGTGGAACCCTTCCTTCCTGTTGCACAATGCAGCTGTCATTTGCTGCTTTAACTGACGATGGTTGACCACCTCCTCTACTTCGGGAAGCAGTGCCTGAGGTTCGGAACTCTAGTCATTCACATGAAACAACACTATGAGCAATACCCAACTCCTGAGCTACAGTCGTACACTTGCTGGTCCTTCCAGTTTCCAGATGGCTCCTCCTGATGGGTAAGTAATGCAGATGACGCCTCCGGACCACGTTGAAATGAAGGACACCACCAAAGTGTACCGTAATTGCTCGCTGACACTCACTGTGTTTTCTCGTTACTTCAGCCTACTCATGTTATGGGACCAGCCCCGTTTGGCACTACAGTCGCTATGACCTCACCCCATGTGGCTTCCAGTTTTCTATGCTCATCTGGGAGACTTCTGGCAACATGCACAAGCACTTTCACTCATTTCCACCTGGTTGTTAATATGTTATGTTATTTTATCTAACTCTTACTTAAGTTTTTCAAAATGGCTCTGAGCACTATGGGACTCAACTGCTGTGGTCATTAGTCCCCTAGAACTTAGAACTACTTAAACCTAACTAACCTAAGGACATCACACACATCCATGCCCGAGGCAGGATTCGAACCTGCGACCGTAGCAGTCGCACGGTTCCGGACTGCGCGCCTAGAACCGCGAGACCACCGCGGCCGGCTAAGTTTTTCAACACATGAGTTGACCGTCATAGCGCTTTCACTCAATAGCAGCGTACCCAGAAGGCGTTTGCTTAATTGGCCCTGGTGAGGATGGACGCCACTGTTTCCTTGGTATGCACACCGATGTTAGATGTTTATGTGACATACACAACCTAAACTAAGGTACAGCTTTATAAAACGTTGTGTTGTGGTTCGAATCCTGCCTCGGGCATGGATATGTGTGATGTCCTTAGGTTAGTTAGGTTTAAGTAGTTCTAAGTTCTAGGGGAATGATGACCACGGATGTTAAGCCCCATAGTGCTCAGAGCCATTTGAACCATTTTGAACCACCTGCGGAAATAAGGGAAAGCTTGTGGAGGAGGAATGAAAATATTCACCTTACAAACTGAATCGGGAATCAACCAGAGAAGTGCTTTTTCGTAAATTCGTTTTGTTCGTTTAGTAAGTTTGCGTCATTATCCTTCTGATTACTGTAGATTTCTGTTTCCTCTAGGATATTCAGTTGTACACTTTATAGAACAGTTGTAAAATTGGGAAATTTGTCTTAGTAATTCCCATATAGTTTTCGTTATCGAGGAGCTGTAAACCGAAAATAGATTCAGCACATGCTGCCCTTGAGGTACGTATTTTTATTCTAATATTGTGCTTGCCTGTTTGCCCCATATATTGTTTGTCGCTGTGTATGCATTTGATGTTTCATATTCCAAAGTTATAGTATTCATTTTAATATGAACCCATCCTGTGCTTTAATCGCCGTTGAAGTAAAAATTATTAGTGATAAAACTAACCTTTGAATGACTCTTTCGAAACAATATCGCAGCCTCGTCTAACATGTTTCTCCTGTTATTCATGTTAATGTAAATTGAGTTACCCTTCTCTTTCTGATTACTTCATTGTATTCAGTTTGTCGTTACAGTATTATGCATATTGTGTCGATCTCTAAAAATTTCTCAAAGTTTGATACAGCATTTTGTTTTAAAACTCCATTGTTCTTCATCTATTTTCTCTATTTAAATATAATTCAGGGTCCTATTTATCAAGGCTTATTTACACAGATTCACATAGACAAGCAGAGTTTTCGTTAATGATGACCTTGGTGGTTGTGGGATTCCTGTTATTGCCGTCATGCGTGCTCAACTACAATTTATTATTTTTACATCTAGAATATTAATGGTTTTCTTATCTTCACGTTCAGTGATAAATTTTACTTTATGATGCATGTGATTTTGTCCTTGAGCTACTCTTTCAACGTCATCCTTGTTCGCTTTAAGCACAAGACTAATATCATCTATGTTGTGTACATAGTTCAGCACTACGAGATGGCGCTGCCTTAGAGACAGACCAAATTCTGCTTCCGCCGACCTGCGTATTAACATGTAACGCAGCCAATGAGATTGCTGCTAACGTGGAACCTTTTCTCCTCGCAGATCACACTCGCGCAGTGATGCCTGAACGCGCGAGGTATTATAACGAGTGTACAGACCTCCGATTTGTCCGTCTGCATTTGTCTGCACCAGTCTGTACCAGTCTGCGTTAGTCTGTACCAGTCTATAGTCAAGTTTCAGTCTGCACCTATGAAGATTATCATATTCTTGTACATAGCCATGAAGATAAATGTATAGACACTTTGTCAAGTATCAGAGATATGTGAGAATAAGATTAACGTACCAAGACCAAAGGAACTTCAGACTGTCAATTGTAAATAGCATCCAGAGTCAAGTTTCGTAATGGTTATGCTTGTTATTATTTTAATAAATGTGTGTGAAAATTGATCAAGTTCTTTTTAAAGTTGGTCACCGTCTATCTGCTACTCTAAGCATGCAAGTGGCATTACTATCGTCTGACCTAACGGCAAAAGATAAACACGCCACGATAAGACCACGACACATATTGCTGACACTCGCCAACTTGGTTACAGTGACAAGTCAAATGATCTGATGGTGTGTGTACGGAAGGTCTTACAAAGATATTAGGTTGACAGAGTTTTTAGAAAACTAGCTATATTTAGGTAAATGTACAAAAGCACCTGCAATTTTTCCAGAAGGGCAATTCCTCACGGCAATGCCGTCCTTCGTTAAAAACTGAGTCCCAAAGGAACTGTGTGAGCTAAAATCTTTCCGTCACCATCGTCTACAGCCAAAGCAATACAACGGTACGCCACTCTTAATTTGTTTCCTGGCAGCTTGCCCGTATACCGACGGTGTTCAATGCAACTCTCACGATCAGTTCGTAAAAGAAGTCACAACTCCCGCAATGAATCTGGTACACATCCGCCTAGGAGAGAACGGTGTTTCTCGAGGACCCGGCTTCTCTTGGAGAAAAAAAAGGCAGAAACGCAGTGGACTTAAAAGTATTGTGTGTACATGATCGTTTACCTTGCGAGGCTATTGCTGGGAATATAAATTCACTTCGAGTGAGTTCTTCAGATGTGTGAGTTCGCTGAGACGCTGTGTGCCCTAAGCACCAAAGACTTAAGGTCACCAGCAGTTTGTTACGGAAGATGGCAAATCCTGGCAAGCAAATATAAATTTATGTGTGTGAGTTTGCGTTCTACTTTATGTCCTACTGTACCATCCGTTTCGCAACGAAGGAGAACATCCAGACAAGGACATGTATTGCCGTATTCCCTTGTTGCCAATGTGAACTGAACATCTGCGGGGAGAGAATTCAAATTCTCATAAAACCGCTTTAATTCACCTTCCTGTGAGTCTCTACCACAAACGTATCTTCTGAACACGTCCAGAAGACCATTGGTTTAAGCCTTGTCGAGTCCAGCACCTTGGCCACGAAGTTCTCCATGAAGAAAATAGCTACCAGGAGAGAGAGAGGACTTTCCACGGAAATTCAGTCAACAAGTTCACAAAATTCACCATTAAACGGGAAATAACATGCTCAAACAAACCATAGACATGTTTGTAAAATGTTAGCCAATAAGAGAGACTTAGCCCGTTAAAGCTGTCTGGATAAAAGGGGACGGACGGAAATACGGTAACACCAGAAACAGAACCCATTGCCACGCCCATTTCAGTGTGGGAAAACCGTTGGCATTAAAATCAGCTTCCAGTTGTCTTGGAATTGATAAATATAGGACCTCTACGGTTTCCAGTGGAATCTTGTACCATTCTTATTGCAAAACAGTGGCAAGGGTTGGTAACAATGATGGAGGTTGGTAGTAGTCACTCACCCTGTTCTCCAAAGTAGACCCCAAATCATTAATATCATTGAGATACGGTGACTATGGTGACCATAGCAGATGCGACGATTCATGCTCATGCTCAAAAAACGACTGTTGGACGATGTGAGCTGTCTGAACAGAAACCCTGTCAT
The DNA here is from genome assembly GCF_023897955.1 of Schistocerca gregaria. NCBI lineage: Eukaryota > Metazoa > Arthropoda > Insecta > Orthoptera > Acrididae > Schistocerca > Schistocerca gregaria. The sequence continues at coordinate 783,591,343 of NC_064922.1, forward strand.
CTTGGAACAAAGCATCACCATTAAGGAACGGGCATTGTACTATGGGATGGATCAGATCAGCCAAAATGGTCACGTGCTCCTTGACAGTAATCAGTAATGCGACCTTGAAAAGTAACCATGGAGCGCCTGGTACCACGATATGGCTGGCCAGACCGAAACTGAACTCACGCCATATGTCGCTCTTGGGATGTAAACTCCACGACAAGTTGAAAACAACATGAAATATCATTCATCCGCTCAAATGTTCTTCCTGACTGACAGCGTTTGTAAGCATCGCATTCGGTAGCTGTAGTCTTCTTATTTTTTGTTCAAACTTCTTCAACTCTGTTCGTCACGATCTTTGAACGCACACTTTCGCCCGAGTTGTGACCAAGCAGATGATGTTTTTCTGCTTTCTCTGTATACAGTATAAATCTTCGATACGGTTCCTCCTGAAACACTATACTCTTCGGCTACCTTGGTTAAGAAAGCACCCACCATACGAGTTGTTCCATGACACTCTATCCTCAAAGTGTCATTCAACACGCTTCACAAAGTAAATCTCCATAGCCAATGTCGTCGACGCTTCTACGCTGCATCAAAACTACAGACAATATTCAAAATTAACAGAGACTGCGCAACTAATTGCTTTTTTTCACTTCTTTTAATTAAAGTGAGGGGCCTGTTATTTTCTGCAGGCTGCAAAGCTAATAGCTGGTTCGGACGACATAGTAGTTACTTAAACGAACAGGCGGGGCTATAAATGTGTTCACAACTGAGAGCTGTCCTTCAGACAGGTAGACAGAGCAGAATTCGCTTCAGCAGCCCATCTCTACACACCAAACGGCCCAAGGGCCAACCTAACAGCGATAAAGCTTCAGTTTTCGTCTCTTTTTTTTCATCCTCTGCAGCTCTCTCTGTTACCGTGGAAGTTATTCCATGGTGTCTTTAACAGATGTTCTGTCATCCAGTTCCTTCTTCTAATCAGTTTTCTACGCCAATTCTGCAGAGAATCTCCTTATTTCTTACCTTATCAGTCCACCCGGTTTTCAACTCTTCTTTCTACAGCAGTATATCTGAAATGATTCGATTCTCTTCTGTCCCGCCTTTCCCACAATCGATGCTTGTTGACCACACAGTTCTGTGCTCAAAAGGTACAATTCCAGAAACTTCTTTTTCAAATTAAGGCTATGTCTGATACTAACAGAATTCTCATGGCCAGGATTACCAATTTTGACAGTATTTGTCTGCTTTTTTGTTCTTCTTGCTCCATCCGTCATGGATTATTTTGATGACTAGGTAGCAGAATTCCTTAACTTCGTCCACTTTGTGATCCGCAATCCTAATGTTTAAGTTTCTCGCTTTTCTCATTCCTGCTGCTTCTCGTTAGTATAATCTTTCTTCAATTTATTCACAGTCAACATTTTGTGCTCATTAGACCGTTCATTCCTTTCAACAGATCCTCTAATTCTTCTTCACTTTCACTGAGGATAGCAATGTAATTGATATCCTTTCACCAGGAATTTCAGTTCCAGTTTTGAATCCTTCTTCTACTTTCGTCGTTGCTTCTTCGATGTATAGAAGGAAAAATTGGGACGAAAGATAACATCTCTTTTTAATCCGAGAAATTCGTTTTTGGCCTTTCTGTCATTTTGTTCCCTCTTGGCTTTTGCACATACTGTATATCACCTGTCTTACCCTATAGATTACCTCTATTTTCCTCAGAATTCCGAACATTTGGCACTCCTATATATGTGTCTTAGTTTCTCTTCAGTCTTGCTTCCATTGTCAACTGCAACGTCAGATCTGCCTCTCTTGTGTCTTTACGTATCTAACACATCCTCAGTTATCTTTTCCAGTCTCCTGTAGGTTATTCTTGTTAGCAACTTCGATGCATGAGCTGTTAAGCTGATTTTGTGATAATCCTGGCACTTGTCAGGTACTGCTATCTTCGGAACTGCGTGGATGATGCTTTTTCGGAAGTCTGATAGTATCTCGGCAATCTCATTCATCCTACCCACCAATGTGAATTGTCGTTTTGTTGTCATTTCACGCGATGATGTTGCAAATTCCAATAGAATACTATATGTCCCTTCTGCTTTATTTAATCCTAAGGCATCGAAAACTCTTTTAAATTCTGGTTCTAATATTGCATCGCCATCTCTGGAAAATCGACTACGTTTCTTCTTCTATCACTTCAGCCAAATCTTCCCTTCATGTAGGCCTTCAATGTACTCTTTCCACCTATTCGCTCCTCTGTGCTTAACAGTGGACTTCCCGTTGAATCCTTAATGATACCATGTTTAATGTTACCTTGCTTTAGTTGTTATGGTTTCCTTATATGCGTTTTAGATTTCTTCATATTTTTGATGGAGCCATTTCGTCTTAGCTTCCTTTCACTTCCTGTTTATCTCATTGCTAAGTTACCTGTATTTCTGTATTCCTTGAACATTTTATACTTCCGTCTGTCGTAAACAAAATGAAGTACTTCTTCTCTTACCCACGGTTTGTTTGCAAAATGGCTCTGAGCACTATGGGATTTAATATCTGTGGTCATCAGTCCCCTAGAACTTAGAACTGCTTAAACCTAACTAACCTAAGGATATCACACACATCCATGCCCGAGGCAGGATTCGAACCTGCGACCGTAGCAGTCTCGCGGCTCCGGACTGAGCGCCTAGAGCCGCTAGACCACCGATTCCGGCGTTTTTTTGCAGTTACCTTCTTTGTACCTTTGTTTCTCTTTCCAATTTCTGTAATTTCTCTTCACAGAGGTATCCAATCCTCTTCAACTATGATGTACTCTAACTAGAATCTTCCGAATCTCCCGGCGTTTTACATCTTGTAACACTTGAACAGAGTATTCGCTGTACTAGCTGAAATTTTGTTCAGAACTCAGTTACTGTATCTCCTCTCTCATTCCTAGTACCAAGACCGTCCCACAACCATTTCTCTTAATCTTTCCCCTATAACCGCATTCCAGCTCCATTTGCTATAAACATTTCATCTCCCTTATATTGACATGTATCCTGATCTATTGTTGTCGGTGTTGGTTCGCTGTCGATTCTGATTAAAACATCACTATCATCGAACTGTTCATAATCATTCAATTTCTGCCCTACCTTCCTACTGATAACGAATCCTATTCCCATTATACAATTTTCTTCTACTGTTGAATTATCCTATCTCGTCTTACCAGAACTCCTTGTCTTCTTTTAATTTCATTTCATTGACCCCCAGTACATCTAGCCTGAGGCTTTACATTTCTCTTTTGTGATTTCCTCGCTTCCGTACCACGCTTAAAGTTTTGACATTCCACGGAGCGATTCGTAGAACTTTACCTTTTCGTTGGTTGTTCTGTCCCGCTTTCATGGTCACCTCCCCCTTAGCAGGCTCCTTCGGGAGATTCAAATTAGCGCTAATCCGCAATCTTTCTGCAGTGCGGAGATTATCATGACACTTTTTTCAATTCAACGGCGTACGTCCCTTGGATACATATTATGTCTGTAATGGAGTAATTTCCATTACCTTCTGCACCATAATCCGTTAATTATTGGCGATTCTTCCGCCTTTTGGAGGCAGTATCCCACCCCAAGGGCAAGAGAGTTCCCTGGACGTCCGTTCCATCCTTGACAACGCCGTTGGAAGTACTCGGTCACCATTTTTTATGATTTTTCTCATAGTTTAAGCAATGTCGAGGTTAGAATCCTGGACCCAGGGCGCTTTTATTACTAGTCAAAGATACTGTCGCAGGACCATGGTACGAAAACTTAAAAAATACCTTTGGAAAGGTGCAGAAGTCGGGAAAGGAGAAGCAGGGTATCTTGACATGTTCGGTACGAAAGACTGTTGGCTCTCAGTAATTATTTCTCTAGAGTGTACACTTTCCCACCTGTGTCTAGGGTCGGAAATCTGTCATGGATTGGGAGAGAGTGGCTTCCTTCCCCTCCACGCCAGGCCATCACAAGTTACTCGTGACAAAAGCTCTTAGAGGGGGCGTTCGTTTACCTTATTTACAAAATTATTATCGCACAAAACTAACATGGCCTGCTTCAATTCGCTGGTGATATTCCTATACTGACTGCAACAGCCTAATTTCAAAACGTTAAGGAAGAGAGCACTTGCTGCGAGTTGATCGATGTATAAACACTTGCGGACACTAATGGAAGAGTGAAGATTTGCTGCCAGATGACCGATGAGACGAGACTTGCTCTCGTACGGAACAATGTCTGCACTTTCGTCCTGAGTACAGAAGATGAGCTGCACTCAGAATTTCCTCCCGTTGTTGCCACCGTCTTCTGCCTCCACTCTGTATGATGGTGGTAGGAATGAGCCAGCTATGCAATCATGCGAGGCTAGTTATATTTCGTCATGGTTTAGTTGCACAGTTTTAACGTTCGCACATAGCCTGTTGGTGCTGTTATTCTCTTTGACGAGTCTGCTGCTGTTCGGACTTATTTTATTTAAACCACTAATCATTCTTGAAGTCAATGGCAATATCTACGCTGTAGTTATACTATCTCCCACTTGCACCTGCGTTAGATTTCCCAGTAATCAGTGTTGTGGTTGGCAGGAGAGCCAACCCCGTACTAAAGGAGGCCGAAATGCACGCGTTTTAGCTCATGCAGGCTGGCGTGAGGTCTGGAACATGACAAGGGAATTAGAATTGAGAAAAACGGACGTAGCTGGTGGAATATTTAACTTTAATCCATTAATGGAGAACGTCGGTCTTGACGGTACATGATTCACAATATCAATAGTACGGATACTGGCGCCTTGCTAGGTCGTAGCAAATGACGTAGCTGAAGGCTATGCTAACTATCGTCTCGGCAAATGAGAGCGTAGAAGTCAGTGAACCATCGCTAGCAAAGTCGGCTGTACAACTGGGGCGAGTGCTAGGAAGTCTCTCTAGACCTGCTCTGTGGCGGCGCTCGGTCTGCAATCACTGATAGTGGCGACACGCAGGTCCGACGTATACTACCGGACCGCGGCCGATTTAAAGGCTACCACCTAGCAAGTGTGGTGTCTGGCGGTGACACCACACTCCGCATGTTGTTGTTTCATAGTAATAAGCGAAATTGTTACAGTTTCTGTTGTAGATATATAATTTCCCTTTTCATTAATATATCCACATGTGATGTGGTACTCGGATTTTCGTACTTGATTGGGACAACCCCAGTAATTTTCCTTCTGTAAGATGTTTCCGTTGTGACACTGGTATTTTTCTTAAATTTGGATGATCTTATGGGGAGCTTCACTTCTCTGTATGTTACAAGGGATCGGATTTGTAGCGCCTTAGAGATATGCTAAACGGCTCAACCGGCACTTGGCATAGGAATTTTGTGAGTCCAGTCCAGAATTAATTTCAAAATCCCACGATCCTCTGATACACGTAGTCATGTTTTTAACTGATTATTTAATAGGAAAAGTACAGATGAACCCCTCAGTGACAAAAGAACCTCAAGAATGTAAACTACTGATTATTTGCCTGTACTTTACTAATTTGTGCTTCTTTACAAGAAAGGCTTGTGAGTAAAAGTATTAGGGAAGAAGTTAATAAATCCGAATAGGAAACGACACAGATCATTGTGAAACATATTTGCAGTTGTGAAAATAAATTAGCCACAGCAACTCAAGAGGTGAAGGGCGCAACCGATGAATTACGGAAGGACGTTGATGTCATTGAAGAGTGGAAAGACGAAGTCACGGTTGACGTATCTCGCATTAAGAAACAGGTAGAGGAACTGTCGTTACGTATCGATGCGAGTAAACTTAAAAGTTGAGGAAAGAAAAGCATTGTTTCAATTTCAAGAAATATAAGGAGACATCACGATCGTAAAGCACTTGTCGAATTGTTTACAGAGGAACAACATAACAGTGGCTCAGCAAGCAGTACGCTGGTTTAGGAGACATCGATGAACGAAGAAGATAGAAGGAAAGAATAGGAGGAATTACGTATTAGGTGAATTAACAGGCAGACATTGTCGTATACGCGGCGATCCCGTCTCGTCACCTGCGAATCTGCAGTGAGCTCTGTCGGTAGAAATAAGTTATAAGTACCTCAAAGAGTATTTTGTTTCGGTTCAGAAGTACATGCCGTTTCTGCACATATCAAACGGTTTGTATCCCAGAACTGAATTTCAAAGTCTTGATCTGCCTGCGGTTAAATGAATTTCCACTGTATACATCTGCTACAGGAGGCAGCTGCAAAAGTGTGTGTGATAGTGGCTTACGAGGAGTTAAAGGAGTTGTTTCTGCATGAACTTTAGGCAAAAAGAAATAGGGGCGTGTCAAACTACACATTTTGATGGAGCCTTACGCAGGATCGTAGTTTCGTAATCCAACGCATTATTTTAAAGAAATGGTCAAAATTCAATTCTTGGACTTTTTTTCTTTTTTTTTTTTTTTTTGAAGCATCAACACCATAAAAACCGTGAGAACAGAAACGACTGTTGTCCTCGTGGATGCAGCCATATCAGGCAGATGAGAGGAGAAATTATGGACGATGATATAATCAGAGATTAGAGAACGCAGGAACTGTAGAAGTACACGCCCCAAATCCGTGAAAGAACCTGCGAGGAAGTGATGAAGAAAGAAAGAGGAGGAGAAATTAACTGGAAAGCCAAAGCTCCAAATTTACCAGTATGCAGAATACAACTACGGGAGCTATCCTTGTCAATTTGAAGGTTGAAAGAAGAAATTATTTGGTGGTGTCACTCAGTTCGACAAAAGAACAGAAGACAGTGTACACACTGCCTAATGCAACCTTGGGAGATGTAGCTCTACCATTCACTGTGGATTCAGGTAGCCAAGCCTTGGTACTATGATGATATGCCTTGTATATGATATATGCGATAAGTATAAGAAGAGCCCAACGTTTAGGATGCAAAAAATGAGAGTATGTGGCACAATACATGGAAAATAGGAGAAAGTGAAAGAGCAGTTCATAGCTCACTGCATGTGTTATCACACTGCTTAGCGCTAATTTTTTGACCATATGGAACCTGGCTGTAACGGCGATTCTAGGTCTTGGCTTTCTTAAGTTCTACAAGATAGTATTGTCTTGAAACACAGGTACTTTCTAGAGCATTCATATAAGAAATAATTCAAGTTGACCTGTGAGGAGAATCAGAGCAGTTCATGCAAAATGAACTTTGAAATGCTAGGCATCATATTGACTACTAAAGGAAAGATGCTGTTGCGAAACAAGAGTAGTCAGTTAATGTGAATTGGCAAACAAGAATTTGGAACAGGAAGAAGAGAGTGTGCTAGTGAAGAGAGTACTTTATCACAAAGCGAGAGTGTTAGATTAACGGAAATAGACGAAGAATAATCAAGAACAGGAGGAGGAGGAGGAGAGACTGACCCACATGTTTAAGCAGGAGTGCTGAAGATGGAGGAAGCGACTGAGGGCCTCACGGAAGACAATGAGTCAGCGTCCAAGGAATCTCGTCAGAGTGATGATATCAAATACGTTTTGGTGTAGAGAGTTAGAGGACGAAGAAATTAATTAAAAGTACTTACGACGTGATACAGTAGTTGAGGCTGGGGAAAACTTTAATTTGTTTCTCTGTGAAAAGAATGGATAAGGTTGACATCGTAGTTACCAGAAGAAGACGACGATTCCAGTAGTGTTGAAAATGAATGTGTAAATAGAGAACTAAAAGTTAAGCCAAGAGAGCTATAGATTACGGATATGCACGGCACTGGCTAACTGCTTTCTTCCATCACAAATCATTTTCATGAGAGCAAAAAAAAATATATACATACATATATATATATATAATAAAGAAAGAAATAAACAGTCTTGGCTGCAGGGATGTTTGAATTATTTATTTACAAATGATACAACTGACTTATTCAGGCATCTTTGGGTTGGCGGAATATTAGGAGGCGTTCAGCCAAAGTGAAGATGCCTGAATTAGGCGAAACCCTGCAACCAAGACTGACGGTTTGTTTCTTCGTCGTATGTCATTGCTTGCTGTACCACCCCTGCCATGTGTTGGGGAACGTTTTTTAGAAAAAAGAATTTTATATAAATTCAGATTTTTCGTTCATCAGTTTGTGCCACTCCTTTATATTCTTTTAATATATTCCCCATGTTTCAAGTATGTCTAACTGGGTTGGTTGCATAAGTGCTACATGTAAAATTTTCATACTATTTCCAATAGGATCTGCTGTATGTGTTGTGCTTCGTGAATGATAGCCGAAAGTAGTTTTGTTGTTTGGGCAGGAATCTTCATTGTACCTAGCTATAAAACTACGACCAGTTTTGTCAAGTGAGATTTATTCTAGTGTTGCAATTCGTGTGCCCAAACTGTTTTAAAATTTTCTATGTCATCAGACACGCTGAGTTTCATGTTTTGTTAATAACCGGAGAGGTAGGGAGCTGCTTGGGGAGTGGAAAGGTATTGAAGCCACAAAATAAAGTGTACTAGAACACAGGTTTATTAACACAAAAAGTTAAACTTTTTACAATGAGAAAATACACAGTTAAACATAGTCCTTGAGATTATAACTAAAAATAACATAGTCGCCCAAGATGGAGGGCCAAATGGAAGTATCAAATGATTCAAGTACTAAGCTGTTGCTGCAAAATATTAGTCGTCCTCTGGCTTTGCTCTTTAACATATTCAAGAACACAAACTGTCAACACTTAGCAACTACACAAATGTGTTGAGATCGAATGGCAATTGTCTCTCACAGCGAAGCCGAAATCATTTACAATTTTATGTAGCTGCAGTACAATTGTTTGACGTAGAGATACTGGTGAAGACCAGTCAAAATTTATTCTTGGATAAACAAATGACTGGAAAGGTATCACACAGGCAGCTAGCTCGGAAAATAGCAAATGACAAGTAATTGAGACATGAGGCAATCAGCTAGCCAGCTATCTTAATGAAATAGATACCTCTCCCATAGATGTGTTACGAAACAGTTTGGTAAATGTTACCACATCAATGAAAGTGTACAATGAGGACCCTGGTAAATAATGTATTAAGTAATGTCTAATGCCATATTCCCATGAACCATAGACCTTGCCGTTGGTGGGAAGGCATGCGTGCCTCAGTGATACAGATGGCCGTACCGAAGGTGCAACCACAACGGGGGGGGGGGGGGGGGGGTACCTGTTGAGAGGCCAGACAAACGTATGGTTCCTGAAGAGGGGCACCAGCCTTTTCAGTAGTTGCAGGGGTAAGAGTCTGGATGATTGGCTAATACGGCCTTGCAACACCAACCAAAACGGCCTTGCTGTGCTGGTACTGCGAACGGCTGTAAGCAAGGGGAAACTACAGCCGTAATTTTTTACGAGGGCATGCAGCTGGTTGGTTAAATGATGATGGCGTCCTCTTGGGTAAAATATTCCGGAGGTAAAATAGTCCCCCATTCGGATCTCCGGGCGGGGACTACTGAGGAAAACGTCGTTATCAGGAGAAAGAAAACTGGCGTTCTACGGATTGGAGCGTGGAATGTCCCACTCCTTAATCGGGCAGGTAGGTTAAAAAATTTAAAAAGAGAAATGGATAGGTTGAAGTTAGATATAGTGGGAGTTAGTAAAGTTCGGTGGCAGGAGGAACAAGACTTTTGGTCAGGTGAATACAGGGTTATAAATACAAAATCAAACAGGGGTGATGCAGGAGTAGGTCTAATAATGAATAAAAAATAGGAGTGCGGGTAAGCTACTACCAACAGCATAGTGAACGCATTATTGTGGCCAAGATAGACACGAAGCCCATGCCTACTAGAGTATCAGTTTATATGCCAACTAGCTCTGCAGATGATGAAGAAATTGATGAAATGTATGATGAGATAAAAGAAATTATTCAGGTAGTGAAGGGAGACAATAATTTAATAGTCATAGGTGACTGGAAATCGAGAGTAGAAAAAGGGAGAGAAGGAAAAATAGTGGATGAATATGGATTGGGGCTAAGAAATGAAAAAGGAAGCCGTCTGGTAGAATTTTGCACAGAGCATTACTTAATCATAGCTAACACTTTGTTCAAGACTCCTTAAAGAAGGTTGTACACATGGATGAATCCTGCAGATACTAGAAGGTATCAGATAGATTATATAATGGTAAGACAGAAATTTAGGAACCAGGTTTTAAATTGTAAGACATTTCCAGGGGCAGATGTGGAATCTGACCACTATCTATTGGTTATGAACTGTAGATTAAAACTGAAGAAACTGTAAAAAGGTGTGAATTTAAGGAGATGGGACCTGGATAAACTGACTACACCAGAGGTTGTACAGAGTTTCAGGGAGAGCATAAGGGAACAATTGACAAGGATGGGGGAAAGAAATACAGTAGAAGAATGGGTAGCTCTGAGGGATGAAGTAGTGAAGGCAGCAGATGATCAAGTAGGTAAAGAGACGAGGACTAGTAGAAATCCTTGGGTAACAGAAGAAATATTGAATTTAATTGATGAAAGGAGAAAATATAAAAATGCAGTAAATGAAGCAGGCAAAAAGGAATACAGACGTCTCAAAAATGAGATCGACAGGAAGTGCAAAATGGTTAAGCAGTGATGGCTAGAGGACAAATGTAAGAATGTAGAAGCTTATCTCAGTAGGGTAAGATAGATACTGCCTACAGGAAAATTAAAGAAACCTTTGGAGAAAAGAGAGCCACCTGTATGAATATCAAGAGCTAAGATGGAAACCGAGTTCTACGCGAAGAAGGGAAAGCAGAAAGGTGTAAGGTGTATATAGAGGGTCTATACAAGGGCGATCTACTTTGATTGATTACACGGTGATGAAACGGATATTTCGGGATCAGACTTTAAATTGTGAGACATTTCCAGGGGCAGATGTGGATTCTGACCACAATGTGTGCTTTATATATTGTAGATTAAAGCTGCCTGGATAAAGAAATATGAAAAGCATACCAGGACACGTACACTTGGTGCAGTGAACCCGAGCAGTACCGTGGTGGAGGTGTACAAGACGCGATGTGCTACCAACGAGCGCAGAGCATGGAGTAGCGGACGCGAAGGAGGAAGCAAACTGGTAAACCAGAGTGTCAAAAGTACTGTCACCTGTTGACGGGAAGAAGAATGCGGAGCCACTAGCCCCGTCGTTCACAATTTGAATTAGTGATTTAAGTTTAAAATGAAGAAAGAAAAAGAAAGTTAAAGTTAAACGAGAAGTGAAAAGTGCATTATGCGAGGTGAAGGAACATGTTGAACAGGGCAGTACAGAACTGTAGTAAAACTGAGTGGAAACTGTGACATAAACTTTATGTATGTACCATAAAACGTAATAAAACTTTTGCCTTTACACGAGAGGCATGCAAGTTTTAATTTAGTGGGGAGGTCTGTACACTCGTTATAATACATTGAGCGTTCAGGTATCACTGCGCGAGTGTGATCCACGAAGAGAAAAGGTTCTATGTTAGCAGCAATCTCATTGGCTGCATTACATATTAATACGCGGATCGGTGGAAGCAGAATTTGGTCCGTCTCTAAGACAGCGTCATCTCGTAGTGTGGAGACGGACGAGCGCTGCGCCTGCGCTGTTGTGCTTAGTGGGGCGCGCTCTAATGGGAAAGTTGTGTACGCGCTGACTGCGCGGAACTATGTACATAACACTATGTAAAATGAAATGGGTGGATCTTGCAGACCTCACTATAGGACATGGGCATACGCTGTACATTCGTTAAGCATAATTGAGGGCCACAAAAATAGTGGTGAAAACAGTGAGCCACTTGTATGGCGTACAATAATCAGAAACGAGAAAGAGAAGGAAATGAGGCTCGACGCTAATTTTTTAAAAAAAAAAAGTTTTTTTGGAGTACTGCGGATCTAAGTGCAGTTTGCTCGTTCAAAATGCCAGACAGAACACATCAAATGCTCCTGATGATTTTTATTTCTTCTAAAATGTTTCAAAATGGTTAAAATAACTCTGAGCACTGTGGGACTTAACTTCTGAGGTCATCAGTCCCCTAGAACTTAGAACTACTTAAACCTAACTAACCTAAGGACATTACACACATCCATGCCCGAGGCAGGATTCGAACCTGCGACCGTAGCGGTCGCGCGGTTCCAGACTGAAGCGCCTAGAACCACTCGGCCACTCCAGCCGGCTAAAATGTTTAAAACTGGGCCCTTACACTGAATATATAGAATCCTGCAATTTGTGTTTATATCTGAAATGGAGTGGTTGTGATCTTTCAGGTGGTTAGTGAGAGCGAATTTGGCATTTCTAAGATCCTGATGCTCGCTAAGTCATATGTTAAAGGAGCAGCCAGTTTGGCCTATGTATGTGGAAGGACACTGATTGCACTGGATGCGATAGATGCCCACTTGGGCGTAGCGATTGTCTTCTCTGGTTTCGTGGTGTTTCAATAGGGGTGAAGAAGACGGGTATAACACACTATTCTCTAAGCCATTTACCAATCCTGTCATTGGTTACCGAGAGACTGAAATCCCTCCACTCGTTAACCACTGCAAAATTAGCACACAAAATTTTGAACACTGTATACCTCAAAACTATGTACTAATTTACTCATATATCAGACTGTATATCAGACACGGCAACCTTTGGTGACCTGATTCACATGCATACTTAAGCCTGCGGACGGCTGGTCACGTGACGCGACACCAGCGTTCCTAGCGCTAAGACGAAAAACTACAGCGCCCGTGACGTTATATTTATGGCGTAACGCACCTATTAGAAGAGTACACTTTTTCCGGCACGCCACGCCACTGTATTAAGACTCAAAATACGCGTTTTTGAAAGTACATACATTTTATGTCGTGGCTATCATCAGATGTTTTTATTTACGAGTTGTGAAGATTGTTTCATAATAGTGGCCTTACGAACTTTTCCGTTGAAGAATTCTGCTGCGCCGTAACTGAAGAGACTCTGTCCACGACAAGTGAATCAAAGTAAACATCTGAAGATGGGATGCCAGGTATCTTGAAATATAATTGGGGAAACATAGATTCCTACAAAAGCAATGGTTGCCGCTAATTCATTACTAATTAGCTTTAGTTTCAACAGTTTCAGGTGTGTAATACGTCCACAATATACAATAATTTTTTACTAAAATTAATACGAGAAATAACAGAAAAACAAAATAACGCACTGAATAGGTAATACTAATTGTCAAGCAGTTAGGAGTAATTTGCGATTTTTGGCCACAGGCAGATCATTACAGTGAAATTTACTACGTTAATACCCACAAATACAGTTAGAAAGGTTTTTTAAAAAGTTTGTTGAAAAATACTTTTAATGACTAATGGCATAGGCATGGGTGCTTCCGTAACATTAAATAAATAAAGCCATCATTTCTATCTTCATTATAAAAAGTTTAAAAGTCTAAATTACTTGAAATTAGCACATAGCGTCTGTGTTGTGCGAAGCTGGACTGGAATAATGCAAACAACATAATGGCAAATATCCGAACATGGGAACCCAGGCGGAGTGGAATCCAATGCAAGCACCTTGCTGTTTCCCTCACGAATTATTTCCGAGGGCCGGATTGAAACAAATCTCGGGTCGGACCCGGCCCGCTGGCCACCGGTTGCCTACTTCTGCTCTGTTTGCACAATAAGTAAAATTTCATTGTTTTCTGTTCTTCAAGACGTTGCAGTTTTGTTAACCAGCAGCGTAGTTTTCTTCTATTAGTTTCTGCTACTTCGCCCTAGTTCTTCCGGCAGTACGGTTAACAACTTTGACAACATAGTAAGCTATCGCTGGGGTTCCTTGTCTCAGCCCCTTCGACACAAATGTCATACTTGATGTAGACAGCGTTCATTAACGTAAATAACGTAGAATGCTGCTTTCCGTTACAGCACAGTCGAGGCGGAGAGCACCTGCCCATTGTGTGGCATTAGTACGGAAACACGGTCATTAAAGGCCGAGCCTGGTAAGGGGGGTGGACCAGAGAAGTGTCCCGGATGGGACGCAGGCGAGTCTAAATGTCTTAAGTGAGTCCTAATAGAGGCGATTACCGCGGGCGGGGGATGACGAACAGGGCCGCCGGGCGCGAGCAGCGCGGACGGCCGTTCGGGACACCTTGCTCTCTTTGTCCTCGTAAGGACCTCTAACGACACTCACCGCGTCCCCGCCCCACCGATCTTTACATAGCCGTTCGTACGCACCTTGTTTCTGGTTACACTGCCCTCAACGACAGCTACTCTTTGAAATACGAGGACATTCATCCCCTGTTTATCAGAAATTACTCAATCATTTCTTTCTCTTTGGAGAAGCACAAGCTTGCATTAGAATCTTAATAGTTATTTCCGATCGAAATCAAGAAGTGTACATTTCGCAGAGACGACCGATTAACATCAATAAATCGTAAATCAATCTGTGTAGGGAGGTCCAACTCACGCTACGAACTTCTGTTGTTCCGAAGACACTAAAACTTTCTTCTGGTATCTGCCTATGCGATCAACGTACATTTATAGTAGATGATAAAATATTTGCGAAGGAGCCTACAAACTTTTGTTGATTTCGGGGGCAGTCGACGTTCAGTGGCTAGTGGTTCAAAATAGATGAAGGGTGGACAGCGTAGCTCTCGAACTCGTGTTTCCGCAGTTGGACGTCACTTCTGTTTCACATTTGCTTTAAACACAACATGACGATAAAAAGGGCAGTGTTTAGTTACATTATACTAGCACTCTTCAAAGCCATATTTATTCGATAGGCTGTCTCTTTCCAGACAAGTACCAACTTGTTAAATGAGGCTGTAACACCACTGGCCCTTACCAAACAGGCAATCACCGATAGTGTTCACCTTCTGTGAAGGGTTTTAGCCTGACCGTGACTGTATCTAATGACAAAAAATCGGACTATAACATCGTAATCGCGAAGTAAGAGTAATAGTAACGACAGCAAAGGAAGCTGATTTTGAACTTACGTTCTACTAATACGAAAGTAAACTACAATTTTACGTACATGTGGCCTCCAGGCTAATTAGGCAGTGCGGTATCAAGTTTTATGGCAAAGCGGAAACAAACGTCACCTAAGAAAACTAATCTCACTTGATACCCTAACTAATCTCTTCTAACACAGATAATCTCAATATTATATGTTAACTTGCCCAAGCAAACAACGCAACAACTAACCTTACGTAGAACACAGCATGGCCAATAAATGCAGAAATACACATTGTCTCACAATAACATTGGCTACTGGCAAAAACTACTCTGCAGTGTCATGAACAAATGCAAAAGGACATATGAACCTGCTAGCAAAGTCTGACTGGCCACAGCATTTACTACTCTTATTTCCGCAGTTGGACGTCACTTATGTTTCACATTTGCTTTAAACGCAACAGGACAATAAAAAGCTCAGTGTTCAGTTACATTATACTAGCGCTCTCTTCAAAGCCATATTCATTCGAAAGTGGGCAGTAAAATTACTATTTATAGACAAGTTTTGGTGCAGAATAAATGATTTCAGTGGTTGCCGCACTTGCTCACAAAGAACCTTTAATTTCATTTATCACACAAGTTAAGTAGCTTATGGGATCCCTTAAACTTTATGTTTTGAAGAACCGTAATCAATTTTAAACGGTAACACACAAAATTAAGGAAATGACAAATACTTTTACTAACAAATTTAAGTGTAATGAATAATGAAAAATTAATGCAGCAATTAACAAGGGGAGCTAGCAACTAGTCTTCCATTGGAGTGAAACCGGCTTTGTAAATGACTGCACAATTAGAAGAACGGCTTTACAACAACATATATAGAGAAACAAGCAATTACAAGTTTACAAACATGTTCAAAGTGAAATACTTCTTTCTTTTTATAATTTTTACTTACAAACAGCTACTAGCACTTTATATTTTTGTCATTGATTATTTTAATGGCAGCTTCTTATTTAATGAAAAGCTTCCTATATGAACACACTTTAGGAAACTAAGATGAAAAAAAAGTAGAGTAAATCATTTACTGCTGTATAGCAAACTAACCAAACCTCATGCTCCACAACATTAATGAAACTGAATGATGTTTCACTGCCAAAATTGACAGTTTAATAAACACTGGAAACTCGGAATTTAGTATCGTGGGAAAGACCATGTCTAGGAATGTCACTGTGGATAATCACAGGTGTGCACACTTAATTTGGAAGTTCCACAAATTATTCAATACATAATACCTGGTCCATTGCATGTACATACTTCGACAACAATTCTGCTAAACACGGTAGCACTTGTGGCAAATTACAGTGGCTGTAAAACTGGCGGTAAGGCAACCATGGTTCTTGATGTTAGCCACGCCCAGATATAACCCTTTTTGGCGTCGTAAATTTAACGAAACCGAGCCAATAATGATACCACGGTCGATAGCTCACTTTACATTTCATCTGAAGCTAATTTACATACACAACTGACCAAGTATGCTGAGGACAACTCACCATCACAGTCAGAACTCGAATTTGCCACTCGCCACAAAGGAATCAAGCGCCTTGCGCACCAAGTCAACTTTTTCCAGTCCCGCCAAACTCCTGCCATAGCGGCGGTACTCTACTGCAGGTCTTACATTTACCTACCCTACTCGTTGTCTGTTGCTGTTGTGGTCTTCAGTCCAGATACTGGTTTGATGCAGCTCTCCATGCTATTCTATCCTGTGCAAGCTTCTTCATCTCCGAGTAAGTACTGCAACCTACATCCTTCTGAATGTTACGGGATACTGATAATTTTTACTTATGGACCGTCTGACAGCAACTGAATAAAACACAATTTTAGTGCCATACGCGTTTCGAATTTATTTTCTGCAAGGCATCATCAGTGGCCTGGAATATGTACATAAGTTAGCTATTTTATTTACATTTTTGTCACTGTGCCTACAGGTTATAAACAGTTCTGGTGGTTGTTATTTCCTGTTAAGCAGTAATGTTCTGAACTATATTTACAGGTTGCGTGGACAATTTCTTACATATTATGCTCCTGTTGCATTTTTGGTGTTGTTCTTCTTCTTATCAACGCCAATTTGTGTTTTTTTTTTCCACATTCCACAGCACCATGCACTGAACGCTTGTTTTAATGCAATGTTTTGGTTTGTGTTGCCGACTATCAAATGTTTTTGCCAAAGATGGAAACTTATGAGTGTAATTATCTGTGGTCTGTTCGTGTATGCATTTGTGTGTGCGCTTGTGCATGTGTTTGTGTTTGTGTGTTTTGGTGTGATATTATTTATTTCTTTATTTGTTTGTGTGTGTGTGTGTGTGTGTGTGTGTGTGTGTATTTTTTGGTGTGATATATATATATATATATATATATATATATATATATATATATATATTTATGCTGTGTGTGTGTGTGTGTGTGTCTGTATTTTGGTGTGGTATATTTTTTTTCCCTTGTATGTGTGTGTGTGTGTGTGTGTGCGCGCGCGCGCGTGTGTGTGTTTAATGTAATCATGCCTCGGTCTCCCTCTACGATTTTTGCCCTCCACGCTTCCCTCCAATACTAAATTGATGATCAGTTGATGCCCCAGAACGTGTCTAACTCACCTATCCCTTCTTCTAGTCACGTTGCGCCACAAATTCCTCTTCTCTCCAATTCTATTCAGTAGTTCTGTGATCTACCCATCTAATCTTCAGCACTCTTCTGTAGCACCACATTTCGAAAGCTTCTATTCTCTTCTTATCCAAACTATTTATCGTCTACGTTTCACTTCCATACACTCCACACAAATACTTACAGAAACGAACTCCTGACACATCTGTACTCGATGTTAACAAATTTCTCTTCTTCCGAAACGCTTTCCTTGCCTTGGCAGTCTACATTTTATATCCTCTCTGCTTCGACCATCATCAGTTAATTTTGCCACCCCCCCCCCCCCCCCCAATAGCAAGATTCATCTACTACTTTAAATGTCTCATTTCCTAATCTAATTCCCTCAGTATCACCGAATTTAATTCGACTAAGACACTGTCCACACCGTTCAGCTTCTCTTCCAGGTCCTTTGTTGTTTCTGACAGAATTACAATGTCATCGGCAAACCTCAAAGTATTTACTTTTTCTCCATGTATTTTAATTCCTACTCCAAATTTTTCTTTTATTTCCTTTACTGCTTGCTCAATATACAGACTGCATAACATCGGAGATAGGCCACAACCCTGTCTCACTCCCTTCCCAACCACTGCTTCCCTTTCGTGCCCCTCGACTCTTATAGTTGCCATCTGCTTTTTAAACAAATTGTACGTAGCCTCTGAACCCTGCCACCTTCAGAATTTGAAAGAGAGTATTCCAGTCAACATTGTCAAAAGTTTTCTCCATGTCTACAAATTCTAGAAATGTAGGTTTGCCTTTCTTTAATCTGTGTTGTAAGATACGTCGTAGGGTCAGTACTGCCTCACGTGTTCCAACATTTCTACTGAATCCAAACAGATGTCACCCAAGGTCGGCTTCTACCAGTTTCTCCATTCGTCTGTAAATAATTCGTGTTAGTATTCTGCAGCCGTGTCTTGTTAAACTGGTAGTTCGGTAATTTTCACACTTGTCAACACTTTCTTCCTTTGGGACTGGAGTTAATATATTCTTCTTGAAGTCTGAGGGTACTTCGCCCGTATCATACATCTTGCTCACCAGGTGGTAGAATTTTATCACCACTTGATCTCCCAAGGCTATCAGTTGTTCTAATGGAGTGTTGTCTACTCCTGGGGCCTTGTTACAACTTAGGTTTTTCAGTGCTCTGTCAAATTCTTCACGTAGTATCACATCTCCCATCTCATCTTTTTCTACGTCTTCTTCTATTTCATAATACTCACCTCAAGTATATCGCTCTTGTATAGACGCTCTATATATTCCTTCCACTTTTCTGCCTTCCTTTCTTTGCTTAGAACTGGTTTTACATCTGAGTTCCTGATATTCATACAAGTAGTTTTCTTTTCTCGAAAGGTCTCTTTAATTTTTCAGCAGGCAGTATCTATCTTATTCCTAGTGATATATTCTTCTACATCCTTTCTTTTGTTCAATAGCAATCCCTGTTCAGCAATTTTTCACTTCCTGTCGATTTCATTTTTGAGAAGTTTGTATTCATTTTTGTCTTCCTCATTTACTGTATTTTTGTATTTCATCTTTTCATCAATTAAATTCAGTATCTCTTCTGTTAGCCAAGGATTTGTAGTAGCCCTCGTCTTTTTACCAACTTGATATTCTGCTACCTTTACTATTTCGTCTCTCAATGCTACGCATTCTTCTTCTACTGTATTTCTTTCCCTGTTCTTGTCAATCGTTCCCTAATGCTCCCTCTGAAACTCTCTTCAACCTCTGGTTCTTTCAGTTTAACCCTATTCCATCTGCTTAAATATCCATCTTTTTGCAGTTGCTTCAGACTTAATCTACAGTTTGTAACTAATATATTGTGGTCAGAGTCCACATGTGCCCCTGGAAATGTCTTATAACTTAAAACATGCTTCCTAAATCTCTGTCTTTCTATTACATAATCTACCTGAAACCTTCTAGTGTTCCAGGCCTCTTCCACGTATACAACCGTCTTTCATGATTCTTAAACCATTTTGTTAGCTATGATTAAGCTATGCACTGTGCAAAATTCTGCCAGGCGGCTTCCTTTCTCGTTCCTTATCCCCTTTCCATATTCACCTACTACTTTACCTGCTCTTCCTTTTTCTACTGTCGAATTCCAGTCCCTATGACTATGAAGTTTTCATCTCCCTTTACTATCCGAAAATTTCTTTTATCTCATCATACACTTCTTCAATCTCTTCGTCATCTGCGGAGCTAGTTGGCATATAAACTTCTACTACTGTGGTAGGCCTGGTCTTCGTGTCTATCTTGATTACAATAATACATTCACTGAACTATTCATAGTAGCTTACCCTTGCTCCTAGTTTTTATTCATTATTAAACCTACTCCTGCATTACCTCTATTTGATTTTGTATTTATAACCCTGTATTCACCTGACCAATAGTCTTGTTCCTCCTGCCATCGAACTTCACTAATTCCCACTATATCTAGCTTTAACCCATCTATTTCCCTTTTTAAATTTTCTAACCTACTTGCCTGATTACGGGATCTGACATTCCACGCTCCGATCCGTAGAACGCCAGTTTTCTTTCACCTAATAAAGACTTCCTCCTGAGTAGTCCTCGCCCGGAGGTCTGGAATATTTTGCCCAAGAGGATGCCATCATCATTTAACTGTACAGTAAAGCTGCATGCCCTCGCGAAAAATTATGGCTATAGCTTCCCCTTGCTTTCAGCCGTTCGCAGTACCAGCATAGCAAGGCCGTTTTGGTTAATGTTACAAGGCCAGATCGTTCAGACTGATGCCCCTGCAACTACTGAAAAGGCTGCTGCCTCTCATCAGGAACCATACCTTTGTTTGGCCTCTCAACAGATACTCCGCCGTTGTGGTTGCACTTACTGCACGGCTATCTTCTGCATCGCTAAGGCACGCAAGTAGCCACACCAACGGCAAAGTCCGTGGTTCATGGGAGGAGGGTTCCCTGCTTACAAACCAGTGAAGTACACAGAGCTTTTACAAAGTATTACACTCACAGAGTATTGCATATGAAACCAGAGGTTCAGTTACAATACAATTTCTTAAAACGCCAAAATAATTAACATAATAACTACAGATTTACATAACCAAATATATTGACAATGCAGATACACTAGTGTACAATGTCAACACATAAGATATGCGGGTTATACCGATTATTGGCGTTACAAGGCCCCGTCCAGATACACTAAAAGCAGACGGTCAGGTCATCTTAAACTGGAGTATTATTTCCTGTTGATCTGGACCTGGAACAAGCTAATCGAGTGTTGTAATCTATTCGCGTTGCTAAGCGTTTCTAATCGTAGTCAGAACTTACATCGGCGACTCCAATGAGACATGTGGGAGCCTTCCTTTCTTTCCTTTTTTTTCATTCGCCGTCAATGAGCCTCACTTGCTTCTGTTTCCCTCCTTTTTACATCTGGAGAGTCAGCGATAAGTATACAGTGAATGACAAACAATTCCACTAAGCTTACTGTGACTACATAGCTAACACTTGGTTTAAGAATCATGAAAGAAGGTTGTATACAGGAAAGAACCCTGGAGATACTAAAAGGTATCAGATAGATTATATTGTGGTAAGACAGAGATTTAGGAACCAGGTTTTAAATTGTAAGACATTTCCAGGGGCAGATGTGGACTCTGACCACAATCTATTGGTTATGACCTGTAGATTAAAATTGAAGAAACTGCAAAAAGGTGGGAATTTAAGGAGATGGGACATGGATAAACTAAAAGAACCAGAGGTTGTACAGAGTTTCAGGGGAGCATAAGGGAGGAATTGACAGGAATGGGGGAAAGAAATACAGTAGAAGAAGAATGGGTAGCTTTGAGGGATGAAGTAGTGAAGGCAGCAGAGGATCAAGTAGGTAAAAAGACGAGGGCTAGTAGTAATCTTGGGTAACAGAAGAAATATTGAATTTAATTGGTGAAAGGAGAAAATATAAAAATGCAGTAAATAAAGCAGGCAAACAGGAATATAAACGTCTCAAAAATGAAATCTACAGGAAGTGCAAAATAGCTAAGCAGTGATGGCTAGAGAACAAATGTAAGGATGTAGAGGCTTATCTCACTAGGGGTAAGATAGAGACTGCCTACAGGAAAATTAAAGAAAGCTTTCGAGATAAGAGAACCACTTGTATGAAAATCAAGAGCTCAGATGGAAACCCAGTTCTATAAAAAGAAGGGAAAGCAGAAAGGTGAAGTAGTATATAGAGGATCTATACAAGGGCGATGTACTTGAGGACAATATTATGGAAATGGAAGAGGATGTAGATGAGGATGAAATTGGAGATACGATACTGGGCGAGGAGTCTGACAGAACACTGAAAGACCTGAGTCGAAACAAGGCCCACGGAGTAGACAACATTCCATTGGAACTACTGACGGCCTTGGGAGAGCCAGTCATGACAAAACTCTACCATCTGTATGAAACAGGCGAAATACCATCAGACTTCAAGAAGAATATAATAATTCCAATCCCAAAGAAAGGAGGTGTTGACATATGTGAAAATTACCGAACAATCAATTTAATAAGCCACAGTTGCAAAATACTAACACGAATTCTTTACAGACGAATGGAAAAACTAGTAGAAGCCGACCTCGGGGAAGATCAGTTTGGATTCCGTAGAAATACTGGAACACTGAGGCAATACTGACCTTTCGACTTACCTTAGAAGAAAGATTAAGGAAAGGCAAACCTAAGTTTCTAGCATTTGTAGACTTAGAGAAAGCTTTTGACAATGTTGACTGGAATACTCTCTTTCAAAATCTAAAGGTGGCAGGGGTAAAATACAGGGAGCGAAAGGCTATTTAGAATTTGTGCAGAAACCAGATGGCAGTTATAAGAGTCGAGGGACATGCAAGGGAAGCAGTGGTTGGGAAGGGAGTGAGACAGGTTTGTAGTCTCTCCCCGATGTTATTCAATCTGTATATTGAGCAAGCAGTAAAGGAAACAAACGAACAATTCGGAGTAGGTATTAAAATCCATGGAGAAGAAATAAAAACTTTGAGGTTCGCCGATGAGATCGTAATTCTGTCAGAGACAGCAAAGGACTTGGAAGAGCAATTGAATGTAATGGACAGTGTCTTGAAAGGAGGATATAAGATGAACATCAACAAAAGCAAAACGAGGATAATGGCATGTAGTCGAATTAAATCGGGTGATGCTGAGGGAATTAGATTAGGAAATGAGACACTTAAAGTAGTAAAGGAGTTTTGCTGTTTGGGGAGCAAAATAACTGATGATGGTCGAAGTAAAGAGGATATAAAATGTAGACTGGCAATGGGAAGGAAAGCGTTTCTGAAGAAGAGAAATTTGTTAACATCGAGTATAGATTTAAGTGTCAGGAAGTCATTTCTGAAAGTATTTGTATGGAGTGTAGCCATGTGTGGAAGTGAAACATGGACGATAAATAGTTTGGAAATGTGGTGCTACAGAAGAATGCTGATGATTAGATGGGTAGATCACATAACTAATGAGGAAGTATTGAATAGGATTGGGGAGAGGAGAAGTTTGTGGCACAACTTGACCAGAAGAAGGGATCGGTTGGTAGGACATGACCTGAGGCATCAAGCGATCACCAATTTAGTATTGGAGGGCAGCGTAGAGGGTAAAAATTGTAGAGGGAGACCAAGAGATGAATACACGAAGCAGATTCAGAAGGATGTAGGTTGCAGTAGGTACTGGTAGATGAAGAAGCTTGCACAGGATAGAGTAGCATGGAGAGCTGCATCAAACCAGTCTCAGGACTGAAGACCACAACAACAACAACAACAACACTCTGACTACCCACATATTATTTTGTTTGAAACGAGATTGTAGTGCCATAGGTGAGGAAGGTAGCTCAGAAAACATCGAAGTGGTGGCTTATATAAAGACCTTGAGCCAGCCGTGTGTTATATAAATGTACTTAGAGTATTCCTGGCACACATTTGACATTGTGAAATTGATCCACAATCGATTCGTATTGCACAACGACACGTGCTGTAAGAACTACCTTCTTGTTTTCGAAACCAGGATACGACTGACATAAGTTGATCGGACTCTCCTCCACTTCTGAAAAGCCTTCGGCGCAGTTCTTCACTGAGGAAAATACGCACCCATAGACAATCAGATGGGGATGTGATTATTTAAATTATTCTCAGTAATTAACGAGATTACGGACTTGAGTGAACCGCGCATGAAGGCTACCAGGTCAAATAACATTTAGTTTCAATCGTTTATTTTACTGCTTCCTTTAGACATACTCTCTCTTTTCATGTAAAGGGTCGTGTTTTTCCATATGTTTTGCAGTTGTTACTTCTTTTGTTTGCGTACGAAGTTGTGCCTCAGCACTTGTATGGTAATAATAATAATAATAATAATAATAATAACCACACTTAATATCCAAACAAATTCAAATAATATCACATCACAGCCAATACAGATTAAGCGTGGAATATACCAAGGAGACTCAATAAGTCCTTTCTGGTTCTGCCTTGGTCTGAACCCACTATCCAACATGCTAAATAATCTAAATTATGGATACAATATTACTGGAACATACCATCACAAAATCACACATTTGCTATACATGAATGACCTAAAACTACTCAACCAATTACTAAAGGTAGCAGAAGTATTCAGCAATGATATAAATATGGCTTTTGGAACAGACAAATGTAAGAAAAATAGCACAGTCAAGGGAAAACACACTAAACAACAAGATTACATATTAGATAACAACAGCGACTGCATAGAAGCGATGGAAAAAAACAGATGCCTATAAATATCTAGGATACAGACAAAAATATAGGAATAGATAATACAAATATTAAAGAAGAACTAAAAGAAAAGTATAGACAATGACTAACAAAAATACTGAAAACAGAATTGACAGCAAGAAACAAGACAAAAGCTATAAATACTTATGCTATACCAACACTGACCTACTCATTTGGAGTAGTGAAATGGAGTAACACAGACCTAGAAGCACTCAATACACTTACACAATCACAATGCCACAAATATAGAATACATCACATACATTCAGCAACAGAAAGATTCACATTAAGTAAAAAGGAAGGAGGAAGGGGATTTATCGACATAAAAAAACCTACATTATGGACAGGTAGACAATTTAAGAACATTCTTTATAGAACGAGCAGAAACTAGCAAAATACTCATATAAATACATCGGCTACACCACTGTAGTTTCATAACCACTTCTACAACCCTTTAGATCACATAACATCAACAGATACGAAGAAAGGAAATTGTAAAAAGAAAATACTACATGGCAACCCCCCGTATCATCTAACACAGCCACACATCGATGAAGACGTATCCAACACATGGCTAAGAAAAGGCGATATATACAGTGAGATGGAAGGCTTCATGACTGCAATACAGGATCAAACAATAAACACCAGATATTACAGCAAGCATATTATTAAAGAGCCCAATACCACAACAGATAAATGCAGACTTTGCAAACAACAAATAGAAACAGTAGATCACATTACAAGCGGATGTACAATACTAGCAAATACAGAATAGACCAGAAGACATGACAATGTAGCAAAAGTAATACATCAAAAACTTGCCATACAACATAAACTAATAAAACAACGCTTTCCCACATACAAGTATGCACCACAAAATGGACTGGAAAATGATGAATACAAATCATACTGGAACAGAACCATTATAACAGATAAAACAACACCACATAACAAACCTGACATAATACTCACCAGTAAAAAGCAGAAATTAACACAACTAATCGAAATATCCATACCCAATACAACAAATATATTGAAGAAAACAGGAGAAAAAATTGAAAAATACATCCAACTGGCTGAGTAAGTCAAGGACATGTGGCATCATGATAAAGTTGACATTATACCAGTCATACTATCAACTACAGGAGTCATACCACACAATATCCACCAGCACATCAACGCAATACAGCTACATCCAAACGTATATATACAACTACAGAAATCTGTAATTATTGGTACATGTTCAATTACCCGAAAGTTCCTAAATGCAGTGTAACATATACCGTACAGTTAAAAGAAAGTCACGCTTGATCAAGGTCCGTGTCACTTTTAATTTATAACCAGACATGACGTCTGAGAAAGGAAAGAATAATAACATTGACGATTAATCAAAAGTAAGAAAAGAAATGTATATGCATTTGTAAAAGTATCTTGTATAAGTAATAACCTTAGTTAGTGGCTATAAGCAGATGTATTTGCTAGAAGTTGAGAAAATGAAAGCTTAAAATAAAGAATGAATACCACACAGGCAATATTTAATGGGGTAAAAAAATTTTTACCCAATTTTTTTATTGCCTTGAAACATTCCTGTGAGAATCTATTTCTAGGATTCATTCACGCAATGTTTGCCGTAAATGTTAAAATATGTTAAAACCGCGATTTACTGCATGGTTGTCAGTGAGATGAGTACGCTCGAACACAATAGATGTAATACTGTAATAGGTACCGACGGAATAGGGGTCTGTTAGTTTCGGACAGTATCACAGAGGGCATTAGTAATAACTAAGATACTATTCTTAATAGATTTCTCTTCATAATAAGATTCGTTTCTGGTAAACTGAAACCATATGCTTATCTCGCATCTGCTTGACTTGTCACATCGCTTGGTTTCTATATGAGGCAACGAGAGTGCTTGAAAACGGCAAAGAAACGTATTTATATGGATATAAAAGGTTCGAAAAGTAATCTGAGTCGTGCAAAAAACTCTTCAATTGCTAAGCGGAAGCCATTTAATCGATACAATTTCGTCGCAATGAGAGTATTCCGATTTTGGCCAAAGAAAGCCAGCTGTATGGTGCTGTCATTGCTGATTAAAAGTTTGTTCAGTTTTATTATAAAAAACTCAAGACGAAACTTCAAATGCTTGTCTTTTTAAAATACGTTTTCTCAGGTTGGCGGAAGCTATAAAACATAAAATGTACATACAGTTACATCATACCTTTTTGTAACTCATGAGTCGGAGTTTTTCTTCTGTAGTAAGTAGAGTTTTTGAGATATATTTATTTTAAAGTCAGCACCGCGATTAGACTGATGTTTATTTTCAATGTTACATTTACACTTATGCAAACATGATTTCGGCTTCAGAGTGCCATTATCAAGTGTTTTCTGAAAGTAGGTTACACAATAACAGTGAAATACATAAGAAGTGATATACCATATAAGAATCCATATTTGTAATGCTTACTTACAAGTGTTATTAATTGCCTAAGATGGCATACCGTCGTATTAAAATACACCATTAGACACAGCAAATAAACGACAGCCTAATGGCGGTACTGCCTCTAAAGAAATATATTATGACTGTGGCCGCGAATTATGAAAAAATTATTAGATATATTTTTATTCCGATTTTTCTTGCACATTTTTATAACTACTTTTTATCGAAAAAATTATTGTTTTTAAGAATGCAGTCATTTTAATAAGAATTTTTAAGCATCCCTACGTATTACGTTAGTCAATGTCGTAAGGTTGAAAGCAATTTTTGAAATTTTGGTCTAGGTTGAAAACTTTATTGTCCAGAGCTCCTACCACTCCACAAAGATCTTTCGGTCGATGTCGTGTGGTCTAAAGTCAGTTTAGTAATTTGTTTGTTGTTTTATTGGAAAAAATCAGAAATATTAGTTCCAAAATTGAGCGTCACCCTGGCTTTGCGTATCATTTCAACAGTTGGTTGATGAAATGCTAAAAGAAGTCATGCTACAAAGCATGGGCACAAAGTGAATTGCATGAAAACACATTACTTAAAAGAAATACAGGCTGTTTGGATATCTGCTAAGCGATCCAGGGTTAGTTAATCTGGCATTACCGAGTACAGTAACGATGAAGTGGATTGTAGGAACGTGCTCGATACATTCCGAAGACAAGAAATACATTTAATTTCATTCATATCACTGATAAATTCCCGTGAGTCTTATCTCCACACATTTTTATTTAATTTGGTAAGGTATCCCTTGGAAGGAACCAAAATGAACATCACACGATTAACAAGATACTCGTCAAAATTGGAAGTGTATAACAAAACTGCAAGCTGCTATTGTCGAAACATCTTGCATACATATGAACCAAATTTTTTTTGAAGTATATTCACATAAAAGAAGTTATAAGAAAACAGCTGCAAAATACTAACGCGAGTTCTTTACAGACGAATGGGAAACCTAGTAGAAGCCGACCTCGGGGAAGATCAGTTTGGATTTCGTAGAAATGTTGGAACACGTGAGGCAATACTGACCCTACGACTTATCTTAGAAGTTAGATTAAGGAAGGGCAAACCTACGTTTCTAGCATTTGTAGACTTAGAGAAAGCTTATGACAATGTTGATTGGACTACTCTCTTTCAAATTCTAAAGGTTGCAGGGGTAAAATACAGGGAGCGAAAGGCTATTTCGAATTTGTGCAGAAACCAGATGGCAGTTATAAGAGTCGAGGGACATGCAAGGGAAGCAGTGGTTGGGAAGGGAGTGAGACAGGTTTGTAGTCTCTCCCCGATGTTATTCAATCTGTATATTGAGCAAGCAGTAAAGGAAACAAACGAACAATTCGGAGTAGGTATCAAAATCCATGGAGAAGAAATCAAAATGATGAGGTTCGCCGATGACATCGTAATTCTGTCAGAGACAGCAAAGGACTTGGAAGAGCAGTTGAACGGAATGGATAGTGTCTTGAAAGGAGGATTTAAGATGAACATCAAAAAAAGCAAAACGCGGATATCTTAATTTTATCCATTGTTTACCAGTGTTTCGTCCGCGACTGTTTTACTTTCTTAAAATAAAGAACAAACCGCCTTCAGTCACAAGTTGTATTTATTTATTGCACTATGCATTTCGAGCCCTGGAGGCTCATCTTCAGGTGCTTTTTAGTGATTTACTTCATGTGTTTTAGTTGTTTGCCTGTTGATATTACATTTTTGGTTACAACATGGTATATTGTAAATATAAGTTTAACAGCGTTAATAATATGAAAGTAACTTACAGTTAACATTGTATACTGTCTGCTTCTGTTGTCCAGTTGGTATACACAATACACATCTTTAATTTTACGGTACATACTGGTATATATAGATAGTCACACACTTTTTTGCACATTGTGTTAGCAGAATGTAAACATGCCAAAGATTCTCGTTCATACAGATATTCTACTTCTAAATATAATCGTCACAGAAGATAATATGATATAGTATTACAAGTACACAGGTAGTATTAAAATAATTATTTGGTACCATGTTGTAGGTTGTCAACTGTTTGTACTATTATAGATTTGATTCCTCAGGAAAAAATAAACTTTTGAAGGTGTAGAAAAAATTGTGGCTGTTAAACTCTGTTTGTTCATTCAACAAGTTTTGAGGATATTTTTCTTTGTGTAGCATTATTTCTAACTGTTCTAGTAGGCTAAGTTTTTTACTGTTGGGTTCTGTGTGAAGTACAGTTAGGCTGTTGTGGATGTTGTCAAGTCTGTGTTTATTAACATACATGTGGTTAGCTATTGTAGATTTTTCAAAATGGTTTAGTCGAAAGGCGTCGGTGTGTTCTTTATACCGTGTGTGGAAGGTTCTTCCAGTTTTTCCTATGTAAAATGCAGGGCAACTGTTACATTGTAATTTATATATTCCACTGTGTTGTGTTATTGGCTTGTTTGTGTTCACTGTGTGAGGTAAGTGGTATCCAAGTTTGCTGTTTGTGGAGAAAGATATTTTAATATTGGTTTTTTTGAATAGGTTAGCTATTTTTTGTGATACTGTGCCTAAGTATGGAATGCTTGTGAAGATTTGTTTTGTGTCGGTAGTTATCTTTTCAGTGTTTTTGTGGATGATGTTGGTCTGAATTTTTTTAGATAGTTTATCAATTGATTTTACAGAGTAACCATTATTTACTGCAATTGTTTTGATAGTATCTATTTCTTGTGTTAGTGCTTTGGGTTTTAAAGGTAATGTATGTGCCCTGTTCAATAATGATCTAAATGCAGCATACTTATGTGTGTTCGGGTGGTATGAAGATTCATGTATTGTGATGTCAGTGTAGGTTGGTTTTCGGTAAATGTACAAGTTATGTTCTTGTTGTTCATTCACAATTGTGAGGTCTAAGAAATTTATGGATTGATTAGTTTCATGTTCTATTGTGAACTTTATTTTATTGTGGAGTGAGTTGAATGATGTGAGGAGTTCTTCAAGTTCATCTTTAGTGCCATCAAATAAGAGTAGGGTGTCATCTACATATCTCTTGTAATATACAATTTTTTGAACAAGCTTATTTTCTCCTTTGAAGAACTTATTCTCTAAGTGGTTGATGAAAATGTCAGCTAGGAAACTTGACATGCAGTTACCCATAGCTAAGCCTTCTTTCTGTTGATAGATTTTATTATTAAATGAAAAGTAGTTGTGGGACAGTACTAGTTCAAGTAGATCTACCAACTCTGTAATCTCTGGTATGGTTAGTTTTTTGTGTGTGATGAGGTTTTTTCTAATAATTTCAATTGTGTCTTTAACAGGTATATTTGTGAACAGGTTGACAATGTCAAATGAGGCAAATCTAGCTTCTCCGGGGATTTTTATGTCTTTGATGAGTGTTGTTAACTCGTGTGCATTTTTTACTGTGTATGTGGTTTCAAAAGTGTAAAATTCTCTGAGGATATTATTTAACAACTGTGAAAGTTTATATGCAGGTGTGTTCTTGGAGTTAACAATTGGTCTAATTGGAGAGTTCTGTTTATGGATCTTTGGCTGTGCTCTGAGTTTGGGGGCAGTGGGATTCATTAATGTGCAAGCTTTTATTTGTTTATCAGACAGCAGGAAGTTACATTGGTTAAGCATTTTCTTCAATTTTTTCTGAAATTTAGTGGTTGGATCATGGTTCAGTTCAGTAATGTTATTTTCTGCAAAAAAAATTAAGAGTTTTAGTAATGTAATCATTTTTATAAAGGATGACTGTGGAATTTCCTTTATCTGATTTCACAACAAGAGCATCATGTTCATTGAGTTTGTGTTTCAGTTGTTTCAGCACTTTGTTTTCTTCAAAAGTTGGGTTGGAGTGTTGTTTTGCTTTCTTTTCTTCTTTCTGGATAATTTCATTAACTTTATGTGCTAAGACAATCTGTTCATTGTGGTTCAGGTTGGCCATATCTGCAGCTTTCTTTGTATCAACAATGAGGTTTTTTAAATTATGATGATTAAATTTCGGTTTAATATTGTGTTTAAGACCTTTGTTCAGTAAAGCTTGTTCTGTGTTTGTGAAGCTAATGTTGGTTTCGTTGATAACTCTTTCATAGAAAGTCTGTGTTTTAGAAGTTACACTATTATGGGCACTGTCATATTTTTCTTTAAGGGATTCAAGTTTTTTTGCATGTTTATCAGTTATAGTAGTTCTAACTTTTGTACACAGGGTTGTAACATATTCATCTACATAATACATTTCTAATGGATGGAGTATGCTAGTTAACTCTAAATGTAGGTGGTAAAGAGCTCTATTAAGTTCTTCTTTTTGCTTGTGCTGTAGTTTGATTTCTGTACGTAACCAGTTGTTCTCGAATTTTTTCGTAGCTATTCTGGCTGCTTGTGAACGCCACTTTCTCGTAATGTTAATGTAGTTTGGAATAAAACCATGAGATACACATTCTTTGTTAAATTTGACACTACAAATCACTTTTGTTAGCTTAAGTTTCGCATTTTTAAATGAGTACACTGTTCTTAGTGCCTGGCTAGGCAAATATAACTTAATTTTATCCATTGTTTACCAGTGTTTCGTCCGCGACTGTTTTACTTTCGTAAAATAAAGAACAAACCGCCTTCAGTCACAAGTTGTATTTATTTATTGCACTATGCATTTCGAGCCCTGGAGGCTCATCTTCAGGTGCTTTTTAGTGATTTACTTCATGTGTTTTAGTTGTTTGCCTGTTGATATTACATTTTTGGTTACAACATGGTATATTGTAAATATAAGTTTAACAGCGTTAATAATATGAAAGTAACTTACAGTTAACATTGTATACTGTCTGCTTCTGTTGTCCAGTTGGTATACACAATACACATCTTTAATTTTACGGTACATACTGGTATATATAGATAGTCACACACTTTTTTGCACATTGTGTTAGCAGAATGTAAACATGCCAAAGATTCTCGTTCATACAGATATTCTACTTTTAAATATAATCGTCACAGAAGATAATATGATATAGTATTACTAGTACACAGGTAGTATTAAAATAATTATTTGGTACCATGTTGTAGGTTGTCAACTGTTTGTACTATTATAGATTTGATTCCTCAGGAAAAAATAAACTTTTGAAGGTGTAGAAAAAATTGTGGCTGTTAAACTCTGTTTGTTCATTCAACAAGTTTTGAGGATATTTTTCTTTGTGTAGCATTATTTCTAACTGTTCTAGTAGGCTAAGTTTTTTACTGTTGGGTTCTGTGTGAAGTACAGTTAGGCTGTTGTGGATGTTGTCAAGTCTGTGTTTATTAACATACATGTGGTTAGCTATTGTAGATTTTTCAAAATGGTTTAGTCGAAAGGCGTCGGTGTGTTCTTTATACCGTGTGTGGAAGGTTCTTCCAGTTTTTCCTATGTAAAATGCAGGGCAACTGTTACATTGTAATTTATATATTCCACTGTGTTGTGTTATTGGCTTGTTTGTGTTCACTGTGTGAGGTAAGTGGTATCCAAGTTTGCTGTTTGTGGAGAAAGATATTTTAATATTGGTTTTTTTGAATAGGTTAGCTATTTTTTGTGATACTGTGCCTAAGTATGGAATGCTTGTGAAGATTTGTTTTGTGTCGGTAGTTATCTTTTCAGTGTTTTTGTGGATGATGTTGGTCTGAATTTTTTTAGATAGTTTATCAATTGATTTTACAGAGTAACCATTATTTACTGCAATTGTTTTGATAGTATCTATTTCTTGTGTTAGTGCTTTGGGTTTTAAAGGTAATGTATGTGCCCTGTTCAATAATGATCTAAATGCAGCATACTTATGTGTGTTCGGGTGGTATGAAGATTCATGTATTGTGATGTCAGTGTAGGTTGGTTTTCGGTAAATGTACAAGTTATGTTCTTGTTGTTCATTCACAATTGTGAGGTCTAAGAAATTTATGGATTGATTAGTTTCATGTTCTATTGTGAACTTTATTTTATTGTGGAGTGAGTTGAATGATGTGAGGAGTTCTTCAAGTTCATCTTTAGTGCCATCAAATAAGAGTAGTGTGTCATCTACATATCTCTTGTAATATACAATTTTTTGAACAAGCTTATTTTCTCCTTTGAAGAACTTATTCTCTAAGTGGTTGATGAAAATGTCAGCTAGGAAACTTGACATGCAGTTACCCATAGCTAAGCCTTCTTTCTGTTGATAGATTTTATTATTAAATGAAAAGTAGTTGTGGGACAGTACTAGTTCAAGTAGATCTACCAACTCTGTAATCTCTGGTATGGTTAGTTTTTTGTGTGTGATGAGGTTTTTTCTAATAATTTCAATTGTGTCTTTAACAGGTATATTTGTGAACAGGTTGACAATGTCAAATGAGGCAAATCTAGCTTCTCCGGGGATTTTTATGTCTTTGATGAGTGTTGTTAACTCGTGTGCATTTTTTACTGTGTATGTGGTTTCAAAAGTGTAAAATTCTCTGAGGATATTATTTAACAACTGTGAAAGTTTATATGCAGGTGTGTTCTTGGAGTTAACAATTGGTCTAATTGGAGAGTTCTGTTTATGGATCTTTGGCTGTGCTCTGAGTTTGGGGGCAGTGGGATTCATTAATGTGCAAGCTTTTATTTGTTTATCAGACAGCAGGAAGTTACATTGGTTAAGCATTTTCTTCAATTTTTTCTGAAATTTAGTGGTTGGATCATGGTTCAGTTCAGTAATGTTATTTTCTGCAAAAAAAATTAAGAGTTTTAGTAATGTAATCATTTTTATAAAGGATGACTGTGGAATTTCCTTTATCTGATTTCACAACAAGAGCATCATGTTCATTGAGTTTGTGTTTCAGTTGTTTCAGCACTTTGTTTTCTTCAAAAGTTGGGTTGGAGTGTTGTTTTGCTTTCTTTTCTTCTTTCTGGATAATTTCATTAACTTTATGTGCTAAGACAATCTGTTCATTGTGGTTCAGGTTGGCCATATCTGCAGCTTTCTTTGTATCAACAATGAGGTTTTTTAAATTATGATGATTAAATTTCGGTTTAATATTGTGTTTAAGACCTTTGTTCAGTAAAGCTTGTTCTGTGTTTGTGAAGCTAATGTTGGTTTCGTTGATAACTCTTTCATAGAAAGTCTGTGTTTTAGAAGTTACACTATTATGGGCACTGTCATATTTTTCTTTAAGGGATTCAAGTTTTTTTGCATGTTTATCAGTTATAGTAGTTCTAACTTTTGTACACAGGGTTGTAACATATTCATCTACATAATACATTTCTAATGGATGGAGTATGCTAGTTAACTCTAAATGTAGGTGGTAAAGAGCTCTATTAAGTTCTTCTTTTTGCTTGTGCTGTAGTTTGATTTCTGTACGTAACCAGTTGTTCTCGAATTTTTTCGTAGCTATTCTGGCTGCTTGTGAACGCCACTTTCTCGTAATGTTAATGTAGTTTGGAATAAAACCATGAGATACACATTCTTTGTTAAATTTGACACTACAAATCACTTTTGTTAGCTTAAGTTTCGCATTTTTAAATGAGTACACTGTTCTTAGTGCCTGGCTAGGCAAATATAACTTAATTTTATCCATTGTTTACCAGTGTTTCGTCCGCGACTGTTTTACTTTCGTAAAATAAAGAACAAACCGCCTTCAGTCACAAGTTGTATTTATTTATTGCACTATGCATTTCGAGCCCTGGAGGCTCATCTTCAGGTGCTTTTTAGTGATTTACTTCATGTGTTTTAGTTGTTTGCCTGTTGATATTACATTTTTGGTTACAACATGGTATATTGTAAATATAAGTTTAACAGCGTTAATAATATGAACGTAACTTACAGTTAACATTGTATACTGTCTGCTTCTGTTGTCCAGTTGGTATACACAATACACATCTTTAATTTTACGGTACATACTGGTATATATAGATAGTCACACACTTTTTTGCACATTGTGTTAGCAGAATGTAAACATGCCAAAGATTCTCGTTCATACAGATATTCTACTTCTAAATATAATCGTCACAGAAGATAATATGATATAGTATTACTAGTACACAGGTAGTATTAAAATAATTATTTGGTACCATGTTGTAGGTTGTCAACTGTTTGTACTATTATAGATTTCATTCCTCAGGAAAAAATAAACTTTTGAAGGTGTAGAAAAAATTGTGGCTGTTAAACTCTGTTTGTTCATTCAACAAGTTTTGAGGATATTTTTCTTTGTGTAGCATTATTTCTAACTGTTCTAGTAGGCTAAGTTTTTTACTGTTGGGTTCTGTGTGAAGTACAGTTAGGCTGTTGTGGATGTTGTCAAGTCTGTGTTTATTAACATACATGTGGTTAGCTATTGTAGATTTTTCAAAATGGTTTAGTCGAAAGGCGTCGGTGTGTTCTTTATACCGTGTGTGGAAGGTTCTTCCAGTTTTTCCTATGTAAAATGCAGGGCAACTGTTACATTGTAATTTATATATTCCATTGTGTTGTGTTATTGGCTTGTTTGTGTTCACTGTGTGAGGTAAGTGGTATCCAAGTTTGCTGTTTGTGGAGAAAGATATTTTAATATTGGTTTTTTTGAATAGGTTAGCTATTTTTTGTGATACTGTGCCTAAGTATGGAATGCTTGTGAAGATTTGTTTTGTGTCGGTAGTTATCTTTTCAGTGTTTTTGTGGATGATGTTGGTCTGAATTTTTTTAGATAGTTTATCAATTGATTTTACAGAGTAACCATTATTTACTGCAATTGTTTTGATAGTATCTATTTCTTGTGTTAGTGCTTTGGGTTTTAAAGGTAATGTATGTGCCCTGTTCAATAATGATCTAAATGCAGCATACTTATGTGTGTTCGGGTGGTATGAAGATTCATGTATTGTGATGTCAGTGTAGGTTGGTTTTCGGTAAATGTACAAGTTATGTTCTTGTTGTTCATTCACAATTGTGAGGTCTAAGAAATTTATGGATTGATTAGTTTCATGTTCTATTGTGAACTTTATTTTATTGTGGAGTGAGTTGAATGATGTGAGGAGTTCTTCAAGTTCATCTTTAGTGCCATCAAATAAGAGTAGTGTGTCATCTACATATCTCTTGTAATATACAATTTTTTGAACAAGCTTATTTTCTCCTTTGAAGAACTTGTTCTCTAAGTGGTTGATGAAAATGTCAGCTAGGAAACTTGACATGCAGTTACCCATAGCTAAGCCTTCTTTCTGTTGATAGATTTTATTATTAAATGAAAAGTAGTTGTGGGACAGTACTAGTTCAAGTAGATCTACCAACTCTGTAATCTCTGGTATGGTTAGTTTTTTGTGTGTGATGAGGTTTTTTCTAATAATTTCAATTGTGTCTTTAACAGGTATATTTGTGAACAGGTTGACAATGTCAAATGAGGCAAATCTAGCTTCTCCGGGGATTTTTATGTCTTTGATGAGTGTTGTTAACTCGTGTGCATTTTTTACTGTGTATGTGGTTTCAAAAGTGTAAAATTCTCTGTGGATATTATTTAACAACTGTGAAAGTTTATATGCAGGTGTGTTCTTGGAGTTAACAATTGGTCTAATTGGAGAGTTCTGTTTATGGATCTTTGGCTGTGCTCTGAGTTTGGGGGCAGTGGGATTCATTAATGTGCAAGCTTTTATTTGTTTATCAGACAGCAGGAAGTTACATTGGTTAAGCATTTTCTTCAATTTTTTCTGAAATTTAGTGGTTGGATCATGGTTCAGTTCAGTAATGTTATTTTCTGCAAAAAAATTAAGAGTTTTAGTAATGTAATCATTTTTATAAAGGATGACTGTGGAATTTCCTTTGTCTGATTTCACAACAAGAGCATCATGTTCATTGAGTTTGTGTTTCAGTTGTTTCAGCACTTTGTTTTCTTCAAAAGTTGGGTTGGAGTGTTGTTTTGCTTTCTTTTCTTCTTTCTGGATAATTTCATTAACTTTATGTGCTAAGACAATCTGTTCATTGTGGTTCAGGTTGGCCATATCTGCAGCTTTCTTTGTATCAACAATGAGGTTTTTTAAATTATGATGATTAAATTTCGGTTTAATATTGTGTTTAAGACCTTTGTTCAGTAAAGCTTGTTCTGTGTTTGTGAAGCTAATGTTGGTTTCGTTGATAACTCTTTCATAGAAAGTCTGTGTTTTAGAAGTTACACTATTATGGGCACTGTCATATTTTTCTTTAAGGGATTCAAGTTTTTTTGCATGTTTATCAGTTATAGTAGTTCTAACTTTTGTACACAGGGTTGTAACATATTCATCTACATAATACATTTCTAATGGATGGAGTATGCTAGTTAACTTTAAATGTAGGTGGTAAAGAGCTCTATTAAGTTCTTCTTTTTGCTTGTGCTGTAGTTTGATTTCTGTACGTAACCAGTTGTTCTCGAATTTTTTCGTAGCTGTTCTGGCTGCTTGTGAACGCCACTTTCTCGTAATGTTAATGTAGTTTGGAATAAAACCATGAGATACACATTCTTTGTTAAATTTGACACTACAAATCACTTTTGTTAGCTTAAGTTTCGCATTTTTAAATGAGTACACTGTTCTTAGTGCCTGGCTAGGCAAATATAACTTAATTTTATCCATTGTTTACCAGTGTTTCGTCCGCGACTGTTTTACTTTCGTAAAATAAAGAACAAACCGCCTTCAGTCACAAGTTGTATTTATTTATTGCACTATGCATTTCGAGCCCTGGAGGCTCATCTTCAGGTGCTTTTTAGTGATTTACTTCATGTGTTTTAGTTGTTTGCCTGTTGATATTACATTTTTGGTTACAACATGGTATATTGTAAATATAAGTTTAACAGCGTTAATAATATGAACGTAACTTACAGTTAACATTGTATACTGTCTGCTTCTGTTGTCCAGTTGGTATACACAATACACATCTTTAATTTTACGGTACATACTGGTATATATAGATAGTCACACACTTTTTTGCACATTGTGTTAGCAGAATGTAAACATGCCAAAGATTCTCGTTCATACAGATATTCTACTTCTAAATATAATCGTCACAGAAGATAATATGATATAGTATTACTAGTACACAGGTAGTATTAAAATAATTATTTGGTACCATGTTGTAGGTTGTCAACTGTTTGTACTATTATAGATTTCATTCCTCAGGAAAAAATAAACTTTTGAAGGTGTAGAAAAAATTGTGGCTGTTAAACTCTGTTTGTTCATTCAACAAGTTTTGAGGATATTTTTCTTTGTGTAGCATTATTTCTAACTGTTCTAGTAGGCTAAGTTTTTTACTGTTGGGTTCTGTGTGAAGTACAGTTAGGCTGTTGTGGATGTTGTCAAGTCTGTGTTTATTAACATACATGTGGTTAGCTATTGTAGATTTTTCAAAATGGTTTAGTCGAAAGGCGTCGGTGTGTTCTTTATACCGTGTGTGGAAGGTTCTTCCAGTTTTTCCTATGTAAAATGCAGGGCAACTGTTACATTGTAATTTATATATTCCATTGTGTTGTGTTATTGGCTTGTTTGTGTTCACTGTGTGAGGTAAGTGGTATCCAAGTTTGCTGTTTGTGGAGAAAGATATTTTAATATTGGTTTTTTTGAATAGGTTAGCTATTTTTTGTGATACTGTGCCTAAGTATGGAATGCTTGTGAAGATTTGTTTTGTGTCGGTAGTTATCTTTTCAGTGTTTTTGTGGATGATGTTGGTCTGAATTTTTTTAGATAGTTTATCAATTGATTTTACAGAGTAACCATTATTTACTGCAATTGTTTTGATAGTATCTATTTCTTGTGTTAGTGCTTTGGGTTTTAAAGGTAATGTATGTGCCCTGTTCAATAATGATCTAAATGCAGCATACTTATGTGTGTTCGGGTGGTATGAAGATTCATGTATTGTGATGTCAGTGTAGGTTGGTTTTCGGTAAATGTACAAGTTATGTTCTTGTTGTTCATTCACAATTGTGAGGTCTAAGAAATTTATGGATTGATTAGTTTCATGTTCTATTGTGAACTTTATTTTATTGTGGAGTGAGTTGAATGATGTGAGGAGTTCTTCAAGTTCATCTTTAGTGCCATCAAATAAGAGTAGTGTGTCATCTACATATCTCTTGTAATATACAATTTTTTGAACAAGCTTATTTTCTCCTTTGAAGAACTTGTTCTCTAAGTGGTTGATGAAAATGTCAGCTAGGAAACTTGACATGCAGTTACCCATAGCTAAGCCTTCTTTCTGTTGATAGATTTTATTATTAAATGAAAAGTAGTTGTGGGACAGTACTAGTTCAAGTAGATCTACCAACTCTGTAATCTCTGGTATGGTTAGTTTTTTGTGTGTGATGAGGTTTTTTCTAATAATTTCAATTGTGTCTTTAACAGGTATATTTGTGAACAGGTTGACAATGTCAAATGAGGCAAATCTAGCTTCTCCGGGGATTTTTATGTCTTTGATGAGTGTTGTTAACTCGTGTGCATTTTTTACTGTGTATGTGGTTTCAAAAGTGTAAAATTCTCTGAGGATATTATTTAACAACTGTGAAAGTTTATATGCAGGTGTGTTCTTGGAGTTAACAATTGGTCTAATTGGAGAGTTCTGTTTATGGATCTTTGGCTGTGCTCTGAGTTTGGGGGCAGTGGGATTCATTAATGTGCAAGCTTTTATTTGTTTATCAGACAGCAGGAAGTTACATTGGTTAAGCATTTTCTTCAATTTTTTCTGAAATTTAGTGGTTGGATCATGGTTCAGTTCAGTAATGTTATTTTCTGCAAAAAAATTAAGAGTTTTAGTAATGTAATCATTTTTATAAAGGATGACTGTGGAATTTCCTTTGTCTGATTTCACAACAAGAGCATCATGTTCATTGAGTTTGTGTTTCAGTTGTTTCAGCACTTTGTTTTCTTCAAAAGTTGGGTTGGAGTGTTGTTTTGCTTTCTTTTCTTCTTTCTGGATAATTTCATTAACTTTATGTGCTAAGACAATCTGTTCATTGTGGTTCAGGTTGGCCATATCTGCAGCTTTCTTTGTATCAACAATGAGGTTTTTTAAATTATGATGATTAAATTTCGGTTTAATATTGTGTTTAAGACCTTTGTTCAGTAAAGCTTGTTCTGTGTTTGTGAAGCTAATGTTGGTTTCGTTGATAACTCTTTCATAGAAAGTCTGTGTTTTAGAAGTTACACTATTATGGGCACTGTCATATTTTTCTTTAAGGGATTCAAGTTTTTTTGCATGTTTATCAGTTATAGTAGTTCTAACTTTTGTACACAGGGTTGTAACATATTCATCTACATAATACATTTCTAATGGATGGAGTATGCTAGTTAACTTTAAATGTAGGTGGTAAAGAGCTCTATTAAGTTCTTCTTTTTGCTTGTGCTGTAGTTTGATTTCTGTACGTAACCAGTTGTTCTCGAATTTTTTCGTAGCTATTCTGGCTGCTTGTGAACGCCACTTTCTCGTAATGTTAATGTAGTTTGGAATAAAACCATGAGATACACATTCTTTGTTAAATTTGACACTACAAATCACTTTTGTTAGCTTAAGTTTCGCATTTTTAAATGAGTACACTGTTCTTAGTGCCTGGCTAGGCAAATATAACTTAATTTTATCCATTGTTTACCAGTGTTTCGTCCGCGACTGTTTTACTTTCGTAAAATAAAGAACAAACCGCCTTCAGTCACAAGTTGTATTTATTTATTGCACTATGCATTTCGAGCCCTGGAGGCTCATCTTCAGGTGCTTTTTAGTGATTTACTTCATGTGTTTTAGTTGTTTGCCTGTTGATATTACATTTTTGGTTACAACGTGGTATATTGTAAATATAAGTTTAACAGCGTTAATAATATGAAAGTAACCTACAGTTAACATTGTATACTGTCTGCTTCTGTTGTCCAGTTGGTATACACAATACACATCTTTAATTTTACGGTACATACTGGTATATATAGATAGTCACACACTTTTTTGCACATTGTGTTAGCAGAATGTAAACATGCCAAAGATTCTCGTTCATACAGATATTCTACTTCTAAATATAATCGTCACAGAAGATAATATGATATAGTATTACTAGTACACAGGTAGTATTAAAATAATTATTTGGTACCATGTTGTAGGTTGTCAACTGTTTGTACTATTATAGATTTGATTCCTCAGGAAAAAATAAACTTTTGAAGGTGTAGAAAAAATTGTGGCTGTTAAACTCTGTTTGTTCATTCAACAAGTTTTGAGGATATTTTTCTTTGTGTAGCATTATTTCTAACTGTTCTAGTAGGCTAAGTTTTTTACTGTTGGGTTCTGTGTGAAGTACAGTTAGGCTGTTGTGGATGTTGTCAAGTCTGTGTTTATTAACATACATGTGGTTAGCTATTGTAGATTTTTCAAAATGGTTTAGTCGAAAGGCGTCAGTGTGTTCTTTATACCGTGTGTGGAAGGTTCTTCCAGTTTTTCCTATGTAAAATGCAGGGCAACTGTTACATTGTAATTTATATATTCCACTGTGTTGTGTTATTGGCT
Organism: Schistocerca gregaria; assembly: GCF_023897955.1. NCBI lineage: Eukaryota > Metazoa > Arthropoda > Insecta > Orthoptera > Acrididae > Schistocerca > Schistocerca gregaria. The sequence continues at coordinate 783,632,449 of NC_064922.1, forward strand.
TGTTTGTGTTCACTGTGTGAGGTAAGTGGTATCCAAGTTTGCTGTTTGTGGAGAAAGATATTTTAATATTGGTTTTTTTGAATAGGTTAGCTATTTTTTGTGATACTGTGCCTAAGTATGGAATGCTTGTGAAGATTTGTTTTGTGTCGGTAGTTATCTTTTCAGTGTTTTTGTGGATGATGTTGGTCTGAATTTTTTTAGATAGTTTATCAATTGATTTTACAGAGTAACCATTATTTACTGCAATTGTTTTGATAGTATCTATTTCTTGTGTTAGTGCTTTGGGTTTTAAAGGTAATGTATGTGCCCTGTTCAATAATGATCTAAATGCAGCATACTTATGTGTGTTCGGGTGGTATGAAGATTCATGTATTGTGATGTCAGTGTAGGTTGGTTTTCGGTAAATGTACAAGTTATGTTCTTGTTGTTCATTCACAATTGTGAGGTCTAAGAAATTTATGGATTGATTAGTTTCATGTTCTATTGTGAACTTTATTTTATTGTGGAGTGAGTTGAATGATGTGAGGAGTTCTTCAAGTTCATCTTTAGTGCCATCAAATAAGAGTAGTGTGTCATCTACATATCTCTTGTAATATACAATTTTTTGAACAAGCTTATTTTCTCCTTTGAAGAACTTATTCTCTAAGTGGTTGATGAAAATGTCAGCTAGGAAACTTGACATGCAGTTACCCATAGCTAAGCCTTCTTTCTGTTGATAGATTTTATTATTAAATGAAAAGTAGTTGTGGGACAGTACTAGTTCAAGTAGATCTACCAACTCTGTAATCTCTGGTATGGTTAGTTTTTTGTGTGTGATGAGGTTTTTTCTAATAATTTCAATTGTGTCTTTAACAGGTATATTTGTGAACAGGTTGACAATGTCAAATGAGGCAAATCTAGCTTCTCCGGGGATTTTTATGTCTTTGATGAGTGTTGTTAACTCGTGTGCATTTTTTACTGTGTATGTGGTTTCAAAAGTGTAAAATTCTCTGAGGATATTATTTAACAACTGTGAAAGTTTATATGCAGGTGTGTTCTTGGAGTTAACAATTGGTCTAATTGGAGAGTTCTGTTTATGGATCTTTGGCTGTGCTCTGAGTTTGGGGGCAGTGGGATTCATTAATGTGCAAGCTTTTATTTGTTTATCAGACAGCAGGAAGTTACATTGGTTAAGCATTTTCTTCAATTTTTTCTGAAATTTAGTGGTTGGATCATGGTTCAGTTCAGTAATGTTATTTTCTGCAAAAAAATTAAGAGTTTTAGTAATGTAATCATTTTTATAAAGGATGACTGTGGAATTTCCTTTATCTGATTTCACAACAAGAGCATCATGTTCATTGAGTTTGTGTTTCAGTTGTTTCAGCACTTTGTTTTCTTCAAAAGTTGGGTTGGAGTGTTGTTTTGCTTTCTTTTCTTCTTTCTGGATAATTTCATTAACTTTATGTGCTAAGACAATCTGTTCATTGTGGTTCAGGTTGGCCATATCTGCAGCTTTCTTTGTATCAACAATGAGGTTTTTTAAATTATGATGATTAAATTTCGGTTTAATATTGTGTTTAAGACCTTTGTTCAGTAAAGCTTGTTCTGTGTTTGTGAAGCTAATGTTGGTTTCGTTGATAACTCTTTCATAGAAAGTCTGTGTTTTAGAAGTTACACTATTATGGGCACTGTCATATTTTTCTTTAAGGGATTCAAGTTTTTTTGCATGTTTATCAGTTATAGTAGTTCTAACTTTTGTACACAGGGTTGTAACATATTCATCTACATAATACATTTCTAATGGATGGAGTATGCTAGTTAACTCTAAATGTAGGTGGTAAAGAGCTCTATTAAGTTCTTCTTTTTGCTTGTGCTGTAGTTTGATTTCTGTACGTAACCAGTTGTTCTCGAATTTTTTCGTAGCTATTCTGGCTGCTTGTGAACGCCACTTTCTCGTAATGTTAATGTAGTTTGGAATAAAACCATGAGATACACATTCTTTGTTAAATTTGACACTACAAATCACTTTTGTTAGCTTAAGTTTCGCATTTTTAAATGAGTACACTGTTCTTAGTGCCTGGCTAGGCAAATATAACTTAATTTTATCCATTGTTTACCAGTGTTTCGTCCGCGACTGTTTTACTTTCGTAAAATAAAGAACAAACCGCCTTCAGTCACAAGTTGTATTTATTTATTGCACTATGCATTTCGAGCCCTGGAGGCTCATCTTCAGGTGCTTTTTAGTGATTTACTTCATGTGTTTTAGTTGTTTGCCTGTTGATATTACATTTTTGGTTACAACATGGTATATTGTAAATATAAGTTTAACAGCGTTAATAATATGAAAGTAACTTACAGTTAACATTGTATACTGTCTGCTTCTGTTGTCCAGTTGGTATACACAATACACATCTTTAATTTTACGGTACATACTGGTATATATAGATAGTCACACACTTTTTTGCACATTGTGTTAGCAGAATGTAAACATGCCAAAGATTCTCGTTCATACAGATATTCTACTTCTAAATATAATCGTCACAGAAGATAATATGATATAGTATTACTAGTACACAGGTAGTATTAAAATAATTATTTGGTACCATGTTGTAGGTTGTCAACTGTTTGTACTATTATAGATTTGATTCCTCAGGAAAAAATAAACTTTTGAAGGTGTAGAAAAAATTGTGGCTGTTAAACTCTGTTTGTTCATTCAACAAGTTTTGAGGATATTTTTCTTTGTGTAGCATTATTTCTAACTGTTCTAGTAGGCTAAGTTTTTTACTGTTGGGTTCTGTGTGAAGTACAGTTAGGCTGTTGTGGATGTTGTCAAGTCTGTGTTTATTAACATACATGTGGTTAGCTATTGTAGATTTTTCAAAATGGTTTAGTCGAAAGGCGTCGGTGTGTTCTTTATACCGTGTGTGGAAGGTTCTTCCAGTTTTTCCTATGTAAAATGCAGGGCAACTGTTACATTGTAATTTATATATTCCACTGTGTTGTGTTATTGGCTTGTTTGTGTTCACTGTGTGAGGTAAGTGGTATCCAAGTTTGCTGTTTGTGGAGAAAGATATTTTAATATTGGTTTTTTTGAATAGGTTAGCTATTTTTTGTGATACTGTGCCTAAGTATGGAATGCTTGTGAAGATTTGTTTTGTGTCGGTAGTTATCTTTTCAGTGTTTTTGTGGATGATGTTGGTCTGAATTTTTTTAGATAGTTTATCAATTGATTTTACAGAGTAACCATTATTTACTGCAATTGTTATACCTGTTAAAGACACAATTGAAATTATTAGAAAAAACCTCATCACACACAAAAAACTAACCATACCAGAGATTACAGAGTTGGTAGATCTACTTGAACTAGTACTGTCCCACAACTACTTTTCATTTAATAATAAAATCTATCAACAGAAAGAAGGCTTAGCTATGGGTAACTGCATGTCAAGTTTCCTAGCTGACATTTTCATCAACCACTTAGAGAATAAGTTCTTCAAAGGAGAAAATAAGCTTGTTCAAAAAATTGTATATTACAAGAGATATGTAGATGACACACTACTCTTATTTGATGGCACTAAAGATGAACTTGAAGAACTCCTCACATCATTCAACTCACTCCACAATAAAATAAAGTTCACAATAGAACATGAAACTAATCAATCCATAAATTTCTTAGACCTCACAATTGTGAATGAACAACAAGAACATAACTTGTACATTTACCGAAAACCAACCTACACTGACATCACAATACATGAATCTTCATACCACCCGAACACACATAAGTATGCTGCATTTAGATCATTATTGAACAGGGCACATACATTACCTTTAAAACCCAAAGCACTAACACAAGAAATAGATACTATCAAAACAATTGCAGTAAATAATGGTTACTCTGTAAAATCAATTGATAAACTATCTAAAAAAATTCAGACCAACATCATCCACAAAAACACTGAAAAGATAACTACCGACACAAAACAAATCTTCACAAGCATTCCATACTTAGGCACAGTATCACAAAAAATAGCTAACCTATTCAAAAAAACCAATATTAAAATATCTTTCTCCACAAACAGCAAACTTGGATACCACTTACCTCACACAGTGAACACAAACAAGCCAATAACACAACACAGTGGAACATATAAATTACAATGCAACAGTTGCCCTGCATTTTACATAGGAAAAACTGGAAGAACCTTCCACACACGGTATAAAGAACACACCGACGCCTTTCGACTAAACCATTTTGAAAAATCTACAATAGCTAACCACATGTATGTTAATAAACACAGACTTGACAACATCCACAACAGCCTAACTGTACTTCACACAGAACCCAACAGTAAAAAACTTAGCCTACTAGAACAGTTAGAAATAATGCTACACAAAGAAAAATATCCTCAAAACTTGTTGAATGAACAAACAGAGTTTAACAGCCACAATTTTTTCTACACCTTCAAAAGTTTATTTTTTCCTGAGGAATCAAATCTATAATAGTACAAACAGTTGACAACCTACAACATGGTACCAAATAATTATTTTAATACTACCTGTGTACTAGTAATACTATATCATATTATCTTCTGTGACGATTATATTTAGAAGTAGAATATCTGTATGAACGAGAATCTTTGGCATGTTTACATTCTGCTAACACAATGTGCAAAAAAGTGTGTGACTATCTATATATACCAGTATGTACCGTAAAATTAAAGATGTGTATTGTGTATACCAACTGGACAACAGAAGCAGACAGTATACAATGTTAACTGTAAGTTACTTTCATATTATTAACGCTGTTAAACTTATATTTACAATATACCATGTTGTAACCAAAAATGTAATATCAACAGGCAAACAACTAAAACACATGAAGTAAATCACTAAAAAGCACCTGAAGATGAGCCTCCAGGGCTCGAAATGCATAGTGCAATAAATAAATACAACTTGTGACTGAAGGCGGTTTGTTCTTTATTTTACGAAAGTAAAACAGTCGCGGACGAAACACTGGTAAACAATGGATAAAATTAAGTTATATTTGCCTAGCCAGGCACTAAGAACAGTGTACTCATTTAAAAATGCGAAACTTAAGCTAACAAAAGTGATTTGTAGTGTCAAATTTAACAAAGAATGTGTATCTCGTGGTTTTATTCCAAACTACATTAACATTACGAGAAAGTGGCGTTCACAAGCAGCCAGAATAGCTACGAAAAAATTCGAGAACAACTGGTTACGTACAGAAATCAAACTACAGCACAAGCAAAAAGAAGAACTTAATAGAGCTCTTTACCACCTACATTTAGAGTTAACTAGCATACTCCATCCATTAGAAATGTATTATGTAGATGAATATGTTACAACCCTGTGTACAAAAGTTAGAACTACTATAACTGATAAACATGCAAAAAAACTTGAATCCCTTAAAGAAAAATATGACAGTGCCCATAATAGTGTAACTTCTAAAACACAGACTTTCTATGAAAGAGTTATCAACGAAACCATCATTAGCTTCACAAACACAGAACAAGCTTTACTGAACAAAGGTCTTAAACACAATATTAAACCGAAATTTATTCATCATAATTTAAAAAACCTCATTGTTGATACAAAGAAAGCTGCAGATATGGCCAACCTGAACCACAATGAACAGATTGTCTTAGCACATAAAGTTAATGAAATTATCCAGAAAGAAGAAAAGAAAGCAAAACAACACTCCAACCCAACTTTTGAAGAAAACAAAGTGCTGAAACAACTGAAACACAAACTCAATGAACATGATGCTCTTGTTGTGAAATCAGATAAAGGAAATTCCACAGTCATCCTTTATAAAAATGATTACATTACTAAAACTCTTAATTTTTTTGCAGAAAATAACATTACTGAACTGAACCATGATCCAACCACTAAATTTCAGAAAAAATTGAAGAAAATGCTTAACCAATGTAACTTCCTGCTGTCTGATAAACAAATAAAAGCTTGCTCATTAATGAATCCCACTGCCCCCAAACTCAGAGCACAGCCAAAGATCCATAAACAGAACTCTCCAATTAGACCAATTGTTAACTCCAAGAACACACCTGCATATAAACTTTCACAGTTGTTAAATAATATCCTCAGAGAATTTTACACTTTTGAAACCACATACACAGTAAAAAATGCACACGAGTTAACAACACTCATCAAAGACATAAAAATCCCCGGAGAAGCTAGATTTGCCTCATTTGACATTGTCAACCTGTTCACAAATATACCTGTTAAAGACACAATTGAAATTATTAGAAAAAACCTCATCACACACAAAAAACTAACCATACCAGAGATTACAGAGTTGGTAGATCTACTTGAACTAGTACTGTCCCACAACTACTTTTCATTTAATAATAAAATCTATCAACAGAAAGAAGGCTTAGCTATGGGTAACTGCATGTCAAGTTTCCTAGCTGACATTTTCATCAACCACTTAGAGAATAAGTTCTTCAAAGGAGAAAATAAGCTTGTTCAAAAAATTGTATATTACAAGAGATATGTAGATGACACACTACTCTTATTTGATGGCACTAAAGATGAACTTGAAGAACTCCTCACATCATTCAACTCACTCCACAATAAAATAAAGTTCACAATAGAACATGAAACTAATCAATCCATAAATTTCTTAGACCTCACAATTGTGAATGAACAACAAGAACATAACTTGTACATTTACCGAAAACCAACCTACACTGACATCACAATACATGAATCTTCATACCACCCGAACACACGTAAGTATGCTGCATTTAGATCATTATTGAACAGGGCACATACATTACCTTTAAAACCCAAAGCACTAACACAAGAAATAGATACTATCAAAACAATTGCAGTAAATAATGGTTACTCTGTAAAATCAATTGATAAACTATCTAAAAAAATTCAGACCAACATCATCCACAAAAACACTGAAAAGATAACTACTGACACAAAACAAATCTTCACAAGCATTCCATACTTAGGCACAGTATCACAAAAAATAGCTAACCTATTCAAAAAAACCAATATTAAAATATCTTTCTCCACAAACAGCAAACTTGGATACCACTTACCTCACACAGTGAACACAAACAAGCCAATAACACAACACAGTGGAACATATAAATTACAATGCAACAGTTGCCCTGCATTTTACATAGGAAAAACTGGAAGAACCTTCCACACACGGTATAAAGAAAACACCGACGCCTTTCGACTAAACCATTTTGAAAAATCTACAATAGCTAACCACATGTATGTTAATAAACACAGACTTGACAACATCCACAACAGCCTAACTGTACTTCACACAGAACCCAACAGTAAAAAACTTAGCCTACTAGAACAGTTAGAAATAATGCTACACAAAGAAAAATATCCTCAAAACTTGTTGAATGAACAAACAGAGTTTAACAGCCACAATTTTTTCTACACCTTCAAAAGTTTATTTTTTCCTGAGGAATCAAATCTATAATAGTACAAACAGTTGACAACCTACAACATGGTACCAAATAATTATTTTAATACTACCTGTGTACTAGTAATACTATATCATATTATCTTCTGTGACGATTATATTTAGAAGTAGAATATCTGTATGAACGAGAATCTTTGGCATGTTTACATTCTGCTAACACAATGTGCAAAAAAGTGTGTGACTATCTATATATACCAGTATGTACCGTAAAATTAAAGATGTGTATTGTGTATACCAACTGGACAACAGAAGCAGACAGTATACAATGTTAACTGTAAGTTACTTTCATATTATTAACGCTGTTAAACTTATATTTACAATATACCATGTTGTAACCAAAAATGTAATATCAACAGGCAAACAACTAAAACACATGAAGTAAATCACTAAGAAGCACCTGAAGATGAGCCTCCAGGGCTCGAAATGCATAGTGCAATAAATAAATACAACTTGTGACTGAAGGCGGTTTGTTCTTTATTTTACGAAAGTAAAACAGTCGCGGACGAAACACTGGTAAACAATGGATAAAATTAAGTTATATTTGCCTAGCCAGGCACTAAGAACAGTGTACTCATTTAAAAATGCGAAACTTAAGCTAACAAAAGTGATTTGTAGTGTCAAATTTAACAAAGAATGTGTATCTCGTGGTTTTATTCCAAACTACATTAACATTACGAGAAAGTGGCGTTCACAAGCAGCCAGAATAGCTACGAAAAAATTCGAGAACAACTGGTTACGTACAGAAATCAAACTACAGCACAAGCAAAAAGAAGAACTTAATAGAGCTCTTTACCACCTACATTTAGAGTTAACTAGCATACTCCATCCATTAGAAATGTATTATGTAGATGAATATGTTACAACCCTGTGTACAAAAGTTAGAACTACTATAACTGATAAACATGCAAAAAAACTTGAATCCCTTAAAGAAAAATATGACAGTGCCCATAATAGTGTAACTTCTAAAACACAGACTTTCTATGAAAGAGTTATCAACGAAACCAACATTAGCTTCACAAACACAGAACAAGCTTTACTGAACAAAGGTCTTAAACACAATATTAAACCGAAATTTAATCATCATAATTTAAAAAACCTCATTGTTGATACAAAGAAAGCTGCAGATATGGCCAACCTGAACCACAATGAACAGATTGTCTTAGCACATAAAGTTAATGAAATTATCCAGAAAGAAGAAAAGAAAGCAAAACAACACTCCAACCCAACTTTTGAAGAAAACAAAGTGCTGAAACAACTGAAACACAAACTCAATGAACATGATGCTCTTGTTGTGAAATCAGACAAAGGAAATTCCACAGTCATCCTTTATAAAAATGATTACATTACTAAAACTCTTAATTTTTTTGCAGAAAATAACATTACTGAACTGAACCATGATCCAACCACTAAATTTCAGAAAAAATTGAAGAAAATGCTTAACCAATGTAACTTCCTGCTGTCTGATAAACAAATAAAAGCTTGCACATTAATGAATCCCACTGCCCCCAAACTCAGAGCACAGCCAAAGATCCATAAACAGAACTCTCCAATTAGACCAATTGTTAACTCCAAGAACACACCTGCATATAAACTTTCACAGTTGTTAAATAATATCCTCAGAGAATTTTACACTTTTGAAACCACATACACAGTAAAAAATGCACACGAGTTAACAACACTCATCAAAGACATAAAAATCCCCGGAGAAGCTAGATTTGCCTCATTCGACATTGTCAACCTGTTCACAAATATACCTGTTAAAGACACAATTGAAATTATTAGAAAAAACCTCATCACACACAAAAAACTAACCATACCAGAGATTACAGAGTTGGTAGATCTACTTGAACTAGTACTGTCCCACAACTACTTTTCATTTAATAATAAAATCTATCAACAGAAAGAAGGCTTAGCTATGGGTAACTGCATGTCAAGTTTCCTAGCTGACATTTTCATCAACCACTTAGAGAATAAGTTCTTCAAAGGAGAAAATAAGCTTGTTCAAAAAATTGTATATTACAAGAGATATGTAGATGACACCCTACTCTTATTTGATGGCACTAAAGATGAACTTGAAGAACTCCTCACATCATTCAACTCACTCCACAATAAAATAAAGTTCACAATAGAACATGAAACTAATCAATCCATAAATTTCTTAGACCTCACAATTGTGAATGAACAACAAGAACATAACTTGTACATTTACCGAAAACCAACCTACACTGACATCACAATACATGAATCTTCATACCACCCGAACACACATAAGTATGCTGCATTTAGATCATTATTGAACAGGGCACATACATTACCTTTAAAACCCAAAGCACTAACACAAGAAATAGATACTATCAAAACAATTGCAGTAAATAATGGTTACTCTGTAAAATCAATTGATAAACTATCTAAAAAAATTCAGACCAACATCATCCACAAAAACACTGAAAAGATAACTACCGACACAAAACAAATCTTCACAAGCATTCCATACTTAGGCACAGTATCACAAAAAATAGCTAACCTATTCAAAAAAACCAATATTAAAATATCTTTCTCCACAAACAGCAAACTTGGATACCACTTACCTCACACAGTGAACACAAACAAGCCAATAACACAACACAGTGGAATATATAAATTACAATGTAACAGTTGCCCTGCATTTTACATAGGAAAAACTGGAAGAACCTTCCACACACGGTATAAAGAACACACCGACGCCTTTCGACTAAACCATTTTGAAAAATCTACAATAGCTAACCACATGTATGTTAATAAACACAGACTTGACAACATCCACAACAGCCTAACTGTACTTCACACAGAACCCAACAGTAAAAAACTTAGCCTACTAGAACAGTTAGAAATAATGCTACACAAAGAAAAATATCCTCAAAACTTGTTGAATGAACAAACAGAGTTTAACAGCCACAATTTTTTCTACACCTTCAAAAGTTTATTTTTTCCTGAGGAATCAAATCTATAATAGTACAAACAGTTGACAACCTACAACATGGTACCAAATAATTATTTTAATACTACCTGTGTACTAGTAATACTATATCATATTATCTTCTGTGACGATTATATTTAGAAGTAGAATATCTGTATGAACGAGAATCTTTGGCATGTTTACATTCTGCTAACACAATGTGCAAAAAAGTGTGTGACTATCTATATATACCAGTATGTACCGTAAAATTAAAGATGTGTATTGTGTATACCAACTGGACAACAGAAGCAGACAGTATACAATGTTAACTGTAAGTTACTTTCATATTATTAACGCTGTTAAACTTATATTTACAATATACCATGTTGTAACCAAAAATGTAATATCAACAGGCAAACAACTAAAACACATGAAGTAAATCACTAAAAAGCACCTGAAGATGAGCCTCCAGGGCTCGAAATGCATAGTGCAATAAATAAATACAACTTGTGACTGAAGGCGGTTTGTTCTTTATTTTACGAAAACGCGGATAATGGAATGTACTCGAATTAAATCGGGTGATGCTGAGGGAATTAGATTAGGAAATGAGACACTTAAAGTAGTAAAGGAGTTTTGCTGTTTGGGGAGCAATATAACTGATGATGGTCGAAGTAAAGAGGATATAAAATGTAGACTGGCAATGGGAAGGAAAGCGTTTCTGAAGAAGAGAAATTTGTTAACATCGAGTATAGATTTAAGTGTCAGGAAGTCATTTTTGAAAGTATTTGTATGGAGTGTAGCCATGTATGGAAGTGAAACTTGGACGATAAATAGTTTGGACAAGAAGAGAATAGAAGCTTTCGAAATGTGGTGCTACAGAAGAATGCTCAAGATTAAATGAGTAGATCATATAACAAATGAGGATGTATTGAACAGGATTGGGGAGAAGAGAAGTTTGTGGCACAACGTGACCAGAAGAACTGATCGGTTGGTAGGACATGTTCTGAGGCATCAAGGGATCACCAATTTAGTATTGGAGGTTAGCATGGAGGGTAAAAATCGTAGAGGGAGACCAAGAGATGACTAGACTAAACCGATTCAGAAGGATGTAGGTTGCAGTAGGTACTGGAAGATGAAGAAGCTTGCACAAGATAGAGTAGCATCTAGAGCTGCATGAAACCAGTCTCAGGACTGAAGACCACAACAACAACAACAAGAAAAGAGCTCATGAATTTCATGATTGGAGTCGTGATGTGTCTGGAAACCATGACCACTGGATCACCAACAAAAAAAAAGACTCCATCTGGATTAGTTGCTACATTTTATTTGGATAACCTGTTTCAGTTCCTTAACACAGGTCACCTATAGGTCAGCATAACTGAGGAACGAAGGAGAAAGGTGCCGTAGTAGGACACTGATGCTAATTATTAGGTTACAAAGATACAAAAAGTGGCACCTTCTTATATATGTCTCATTTTTGCAACCCTTTTCTTCATGTGTCAGTTATGTAGATTTAAAGATGAACTGTATTAAGCATCGAAATGGGCAATCCAAATAAAAAACTACCATGTGGCCAAGGGTATATGTTTTCAGTGAGAGCACGAATTTCAGTTCATAAAAGTGTTATGTCATACATTCACTCATGTATGTATCAAGGCGACGTAACTTCGTAACACGTGTGAGGCTAAAAGATCTATGATGTTAATATTCACAGATGCGTTGTAAATTTATGAAATTTGAAGCATTCGAATGGACAGTTATTGAAAAAAATTACGCAGCGGTGGGGAGAGAGGACTCGTATTGGAATAAATCATGTTCTGATTCTCGTCAAGACATTCACATTTATGCATTCTCCTATGGGAAGTGGGACAATATGAATGTGGAGAGTAACTTGATATGCAAAGCAATAAATTGGAACTGCATAGTATTTAAGAACGTGAAATAAAAAAGTGCCTTAGGGTTCTTCTAAGTGAATCAGTGCGTTGCAAGTTACCTTCTCTGGCCAGAGACTGAGCTAAGCGAACGGTACATTAAAGTACAGGTTACTGAAGCTAATGTGCCTGTAATTGGTGTTATCTTGTATTAGCGTTTGCTGTACAGCGCACTGGCACATTAGAGATCTATCAATAACAAATACTTTTGCCTGCAGTGTGTCATAATAAAGTAAATGCACATCGAACGTCGCATGTTAAAATGTACGGTTCAAAATACAAACCTCTATAGTAGAACAATCATCCGATTGCAGTCTGGATATCAACTGGTAATGTAAACATGGAAATTTTGTTTGATAGACTTGGAAGTTAAAGAGATAAACTAGTTTGAAGTACCAGCTTTAAGAAACATGTTTATGCTTGCACCAATTGTGTAATTGACAGCATCGTCCTTCTAAATTCAAATGTCCTTGTTGGATTCTTGGTTGAGTATATAATTGTAAATCACCCAAAATGCGAGTATCTTTGTTTGCTTGCTCAACGACCCTTTCAGTGAAATTTCATTTATGATGAAATTGAGTAGTTTTAAGGCTTCCTTTTCAGTGTGTTTAGCTTAGTAAATGTAGTAATAGTTGTTAAAGTGTGTAGCTAATAGTACGCATATTATAATAGGAGACGAAACGAACTATTAAGAATGAAGCACTATGCTGTAATCTACATCTTGTAATGGAACTGCTCAGCATATCCCTTTTCTCGTGAAGTATCCAAGGTTACGATGCACCAAATTCTAAAGTATTTACCTTTTTGATACATACTTATTGTTTCCTATAATCATTCCTTTTATGAAATGCTAAATATATTTGAATCTTTTTTTTTAAATAATTTCAGTCATATTGAGACCGTACACATATCATTCTAACATAAAAGGTCGATGTATTTCACAATCTCTGAAACGCGACTTTATGTATCGCTCCACTTGTTGATTTGTGCGTGTAAGAAGCAGTCATCAGTGTCAAGCTAGGCGAGATGTGGGTTAGTTGTAGTTGTGTGATGACGTTTTGAAAGCACTCTAGGATCTAGTATTGTATAGTTTCTGTGGAATGAGATACAAGCAGTCATAATGAGCGGTACTGGAAGTTAACTGTAAAAGTGTCCTCCATATTTGCTTTTAAACTCGCACTTATCAGTTCGCTTATTTTATTTTATCAGTGTTAAACTGGGTATATTTTTAGTTTAAGAGCCTGTTATGTCCCTTTGTCAGCCCACACAATCATGGGAAATTGAAATAAGATTAAAGAAAAATATAAATTTGAAAACAACACATGGAAATGAAGCATACTAGTAATCTCGTCTCCCCCCTCCTCCTCCCCGACACACACGCACACACACACACACACACACACACACACACACACACACACACCAGGGGGGGGGGGGGGGGGGAATCTGTGTACCTTTTCTGTCTCTGTCTAGAGAAAATTACATCTTCAACGGTGACAACGGTTATCTAAGCGTTTGCGTAGCGTCTGTATGAGATGGGACGTGGGTAGCAGCCCTGTATTTATCTAGTGGGATGTGGGAAACAACCTAAAAACGATGTCCAGGCCTACATCGTTAATCTCGCAGCTAAGGTGGCTTGCCTCTCCGAATCCAGGAACTTGAGTCATCAGTCTCCTGACTGGTTTGTTGAGGCTCGCCACGAATTCCTCTCATGTCTGATCCAATCTCTGTATTCTTCTACAGTTTTGACCGTCTATAGCTCCCTCTAGTACCATCGAAGTTATTCCATGATGTCTTAACAGATGTCCTGTCATCCTGTCCCTTCTTCTTCTCTGTGTTTTCCATATATTCCTTTCCTTACCGATTATGCGGAGAAACTTCTCATTCCTTATCTTATAAGTCTGCCTAATTTTCAACATTATTCTGTAGCATTACATCTCAAATGCTTCATTTCCTTCTTTTTCGATTTTCCCAGAGTCCATTTTTCACTACCATACAATGCTGTCTCCAAAAGTACACTCTAAGAAATGTATTTCTCAAATTCACGCCTATGTTTGATACTCGTGGACTTCTCTTGGCCGGAAATGCCCTTCTTGCCAGTCCAAGTCTGCTTTTGATGTTCTCCCTGCTCCTTCCGACGTGGTTATTTTACTGCCTAGATAGCATAATTCCGTAACTTCATCTACTTCTTGACCACCAATCCTGATGTTAAGCTTAGCGATGTTCGCATTTCTGTTACTTCTCATTTCTTTCGTCTTTGTCCTTTTTATTCTCAATCCACATTCTATACTTATTAGACCGTTCATTCCATTCAACAAATCCTGTAATTCTTCACTTTCACTGAGGACAACAATGCCAGCGAATCTTAAATTGATGTCCTTTCGGCCTGAATCTTAATCCCACTCTTGAATTTTTCTTTTATTTCCGTCATTGCTTCTTCGACGTATAGATTTAAGATTAGGGGCGAAAGACTGCATCCCTGTTCTTACGCCCTTTTTAATCCTAGCACTTCATTCTTGGCCTTCTATTCTTATTGTTCCCTCTTGGCTTGTGTAGGTACTGCATACTGCACATTACCACAATTTTCTCAGGATTTCGAACACCTAGCACCATCTAAACTGTAGAGCGCTTTTTTCAAGTCGATAGATCTTATAAACGTGCCCTGATTTTTCCTCAGTCTTGCTTCCATTATCAGGCGCAACGTTAGAACAGCCTATCTGGTGCATTTAACTTTCCTAAAGCCCAACTGATCGTCATGAGACAGATTCTCAATTTCCGTTTCCATTCTTCTACGTATTATTGTTACCAGATACTTGTAAGCATGAGGTGTTAACATCTACGTCTACATGGATACTCTGCAAATCACATTTAAGTGCCTGGCAGAGGGTTCATCGAACCACCTTCACAATGTTCTATTATTCCAGTCTCGTATAGCGCGCGGAAAGAATGAACACCTATATCTTTCCGTACGAATAATTGTCGAAGTTATTAATTTATGACATTTAGTTTGCACTCAGCGCATCGGTGTATTACGAGTAAGTACACTCTAGCCCCTAAACCTAGTTACAGAAATGCGAATAACACTCACTGACATATAATGAGGATTTGCGGCACTTGCCACCCGTAACTTTGCAACTTTGAGACGAAGCTATAGTCACTTCCGAGGTCACTCAGAGAACACATCAGCTGGTATCCTTCCTGGCAATATACCTGAAACTTGGCAATAGCGCTGAGTATGTTCGGCAATTCTTTGACGACGAGTTACTTCCTTGCTGGCACAGAACTATCCTGCTGAATTCACTTGATATTATCGTTTCATTTCAACTGAATAATGTGATTTTCTCTTGAGATGTGACATAGGGATATCAGTTAATCCTTTTGAGTCAACGAAAGTCGTTCCACGTGGGAAATACAACTACTCTCGCCTCTTATGTTGCGATTTATCTGCCACAGCGGCTACTGGGCCAATAACTAAGACAAAGGCACCGCACCTATTCGCTAGCACAGAGGTAACATGTCTGCCCGCCAGGGGATTGTGGGATAATTCTAGTACTAGTATTATACATGATTGGTTGTCCTCCACGTCTAATTGAAATTCTTCGAATATAGTGCAAATAAACGACAACCCTAACTTCTTCTTGTGGAGAAATTAATGTTGGTAAGCTCACGTGATACGAAGTAGAATAGGAGGTGCCGTTATACAGCCGGCGGGAATGTGACGCAAAGTGAAAAATAAAAAAAGGACGAGGGCTAATAACAGGAACGGCAAGTGGCAGCTGTCAACACAGCGCCGAGAAGGCCGCACTCTCGGCCCGGCAGGCGTGTTTACAGGGATGAGGAAACAAAGGCGGAGCGGAGTGGTAGGCGAGGCCCAGTCATGCAGTCATGCTGCGTCAGCGCCCGGAATTGGCTGGCTGGTCCTCGCTTTTGGGAAGACAATTGACGCACCTCGCACAATGCTCGTCACGACCCGACCTTTCGCGAAATGAGCCTCTTAGATGGTCTCTTTGCGGTCCTCTTATTTCGGAGCCTTTGATCGACCTTTCAGATGTTTCCAGAGCGGCGTGGCGGACCAGTCAAGCACGCCTTTCACCGATGGCTGTTGGAGTATATTCATCAATTGAAGAGCGGAAATGTTTAAAAGGTGCTAAGTGCCAAATCTCACGTTTGTCAGGAGAATCAAAACACAAAGTATGTCCTTCTGTGCATGACTTATATGTTTCCAAGAAATTAAGAAGGCGTTCAGATACCACAGGCTTGTACCGCCCGCCTCATTACTACAAATAATTTACGTTAGAAAATAAGAATTTACTACAAGGTGTGTGTGACAAAAACTGACCGCGAGACCACCGCGGCCGGCAGTTGTTATTGCAATGTATGTATTGCAATAAACATACATTTTCAGAAATTTTCTCAGATTTCACTATCAACGTCTGAAACCATTACAGTTCTTACTTTCAGGAAAGCTTTCTTCATCTGTGTCAGTCTACTTGCTGATATGTTCCTTTTTCTGGCCATCCCTTGTAATTTTTCATCATAGACAACAACAAAAAAATATTTCGCATTTTCCATTAATGTGTCACTGGACATTAAGAAAGTTGTTATTTTAATGTGTCATGTGATAGGCTTAACAATGATATCTTTTCCTGTGTTTTCTCCCATCACACTTCCATTCCTCTCCCTAAATTTAATTTTCGCTTTCTTCGTTGCTTCTTAGACGTATAAGTTGAATGATAGTGGTGACAAGCTGTAACCCTGTTTTACACTTTCCTTAACTCGCTCTTCTCTTCTTTTATCTTGCAGTTTAATATTCCCCCTCGTCTCACAGTTGTCACATTTCCCCACACATTCATTCTTTAGCAGAGTAAAGATAATACATTTCTGGATATCAGGTGCTAAGGTTGTTGGTAATACACAGAACACTATACCTTGTGTGTACTCCTGATCTGTCTGACCTTCGTTCTGCAACTCATAGTTTAATAGCTGCCAAACCATAGGCGCTTGAACAAGACAAAACAAAGCAGTCATTTGTTGTGGAATGGTCTTTACAACAATATTTGATGAATAATGCATGCTAAAACACTCGTCCTTCAATAAGCATTGTACTCTACTAAACTCGTACCACACATAATCATCGGAACCAGTTGTACGTTTCTTCAGACGACTGGAAAAGCAAAGCTTAAAAGCCGCGATTAGGTTTCGATGTAGTTCCTTTGCACTGGTAAGGACGCACCCTTGAAATAACGACGGGAGATCTTTATGACTGATAAACACTGGAGAGCAGTCCGAAACAGTTGCACGCTAATAAACACTTTCAAAGTGAACTTGATGCTAAGCCATCAGCTACAAACGGAATGCAGTTGTAACAGAAACGGCCGTCTGCATAGCCACATTTGTACTATTAATAATTTGTAAAGGCCGTGGAAGCCACAAGACACCGAACGATGTATGCTTCGTCCTTTAAGGACTTATGAGACGACAGCACTGGAAGTTAAATGGATAGAATGCAACTAGAGACCACTGTTTTTGGCTTTCGGAAACGGGTCCCTTCTCCTCCGTCAAGTTAAATTCTCGTTTGATCTTAAGAGGCGCGTTTACCTTCAGACCAGAGCATACGAGTTACGTTACGTGAAACGAAGCATTGCTAAGGCAATGACTGAGAAAGAGTGAGAAATGATTTCGCATCTTCCCATCTTTTTTGGTGCGAGATAGACATTTTACTCCTTCATTTGCGATTTATCGGCATTACTTTAATACGGTATCTATTTCGCTAGATCGCTTTGACAAGACGCTTCGTCAGCATCCGCAAGAATATGATGTCTTATACAAATATGGGGCATACATTCCGCATCTGCACCAACTTTAAAATTTAAATAAAATAATTAAATAAAAACCTTGATGTGCAGGATGCAAAAGACGTTTCTTTTAAACTACTGCAGTCTGTACTAGCTTTATTTAAAATCGTTGTCGCTATATCATCGGATAATTATCTTCAGACAAATGGTCAAATAACGACTATAATGTCACCTGAACAGAATCTCGGAATCTGTGAATCTAGTAACTCCTGCCGACCGATCATTGGAACCCATAGACACTGTGGGGTTTCTGAATCTTTATTACCGTATTTTGCTCTCTCTCTCTATAGTAAAATTTCGTCTTGGGGAGTTCGACAGTCTTGAGATACAACCAATCGACACGATTATAGCTCACTGTTTGACTCTGCATTAAATTATTTTTATGAACCTGAATCTTCTGATATTTTTTCCTGATATTATTTTAATTATACATTATAACTTAATAATTTGTACTTTATTTTCATCAGTCGCCAGGTAAATCGTACTAAAAAATATTTCTCACAGGCACACTACACGGGGCGACATGAAAAAATTACGTTACTTCCGCCGGCCGGTGTGGCCGAGCGGTTCTAGGCGCTTCAGTCTGGAACTGCGCGACCGCTACGGTCGCAGGTTCGA
Organism: Schistocerca gregaria; assembly: GCF_023897955.1. Lineage (NCBI taxonomy): Eukaryota > Metazoa > Arthropoda > Insecta > Orthoptera > Acrididae > Schistocerca > Schistocerca gregaria. The sequence continues at coordinate 783,651,265 of NC_064922.1, forward strand.
ATCCTGCCTTGGGCATGGATGTGTGTGATGTCCTTAGGTTAGTTAGGTTTAAGTAGTTCTAAGTTCTAAGAAACTGATGACCTCATATGTTAGGTCCCATAGTGCTCAGAGCCATTTGAAACATTTTGAACGTCACTTCCTTAGAAACGAATTATCCAGATGTGTCGCGTTCCACCGATGGGCGAATGTCAACATAGGCCCACTGGCCATCGTGTAAAGAGACCACCGCCATGCAGTCCGCCCCCGATAGCTGACTGGTTAGTGCGACAGACTGTCAATCCTAAGGACCCGGATTCGATTCCCGGCTGTGTCGGTTATTTTCCCCGCCCAGTGACTGGGTGTTGTGTTCTAATCATCATCATTTCATCCCCAGCGACGCGCAAGTCGCCGAAGTGGCGTCAAATCGAAAGGCTTGCACCAGGCGAGTGGTCTACTCGACGGGAGGCCCTCGTCACACGACGCTATTATTATTACCGCCATGCAATCGCTTTGCTACCTTGGAGCGTGAGACTGTGCTCCTTGCTATCCGGTTAAATGAAGCTGCAATTGTACCCACTGTTTGATGTGCGTCTCTTCTTGCCTGTTGCCATTGTCGCAGTCACCTGCTGCTATAGTTGACCATTGTTGACCACTTCGTCTCTTTCGGGCAACAGAGCCTGTGGTTCGGAACTCTTTTCATGCACGTGAAATAAAGCTGTGAGCTGCACCAAAGTTTGTGGCTACACTCATCACGCTTTGTACTTCTTATATTTTCCCAATGATTCATAGAAATGTACTCTCCGGGCCATTTTGTAATGAAGAACATACCACAGTGTACGGTAACTGATCACGGATTGTCACATACACACACACACACACACACACACACACACACACACACACACACACACAGACAAGCTGCGTTTTCATGTTTTCTTCAACTGCCTTGCATTACGTGACCAGCTCCATTTGGCGCCATAGTCACGCCCACCTCACTCCATGTGACGTCCAAGTTCCCGTGCACGGCTGGGAGACCTCTGGCACCGTGGTCCTTCACTTTCATTCATTTCCACGGAATTGTTAACGTGTCATGTCACTTTATCCATGTCTAGTTTTGCACAGCAGCGTACACGAAATGAGCTGCAATGAGTTTTCTCCTATCTACATTTATTACTACCTTACTATAAAAATTCGATGTAAATAGATACGGTTTGACAGACGAATACCTAAAAGAAGCTGCTATACAGATTTATACTAGTCCAATCACATTAATGTGACTGACACCTATATTAGAGGCCAATGTGGAATAACCACTCACAGACGGCAGGTGGCAGCATAAGCAGTGGAGAGTATATGAAGCATGTCGCGAGGGATGCGGATAATGTTGCAGTCGTTGTCGTAATGTGCGAATGGAGCTACATACCAGGTGATCAAAAAGTCAGTATAAATTTGAAAACTGAATACATCACGGAATAATGTAGATAGAGAGGTACTAATTGACACACATACTTGGAGTGACAGTTCAAAAAATGTCCGATAGATGGCGCTTCATCTGATCAGAATTGCAATAATTAGCATAACAAAGTAAGACGAAGCAAAGATGATGTTCTTTACAGGAAATGCTCAATATGTCCACCATAGTTCCTCAACAATAGCTGTAGTCGAGGAATAATGTTGTGGTTCAAATGGCTCTGAGCACTATGGGACTTAACTACTGTGGTCATCAGTCCCCTAGAACTTAGAACTACTTAAACCTAACTAACCTAAGGACATCACAAACATCCATGCCCGAGGCAGGATTCGAACCTGCGACCGTAGCAGTCGCTCGGTTCCGGACTGCACGCCTAGAACCGCTAGACCACCGCGGCCGGCAAGCATGACGAAAGTGGCGGCAGAGCACACGATCATCACCAAACGACGCGCGCAAGAGATCTTTCACGCGTCTTGCAATATCTGTGTTTTTTTTTTTTTTACTTTTAATAAAACCCATATAATTCCAAGCATGTGTGTCAATTTTTACCTCTCTATCTACATTATTCCGTGTTTATTAAGTTTTCAAGTTTATACTGACTTTTTTATCACCCGGTATCTGACGTTCAAAAGGACATGATTATTGGCTTCCGAGCTAAGGGTGTCAGAATTGCCAAAATGGCTAGTTTGTAAACTGTTCGCGTGCCGCCCTGGTTAAAATACGCTGAGCGTGGCAAAATGGCGCTATCCGAAACCGGCACTGAGCCAACTGTGATGCACTCGCTGGCTATAGATGACACGGCTGAACGACGGCTGCAGATGTGTGTTTGAGAGAATAGAAAAACAACTGTAGAGCAACTGACTGCACAGATGAACCACGGGACTACCAAAGATGCCTTCTTAATGACCATTCCGAGAACGTTGCTAGGTACAGGCTTCTGCAGGAGTCGCCTCGTTCGACGATCTGTTCTGATTGCTGGGCGAAGGATGGAGTCTGCACACTAGACCACAACTAGATGTCCACTGTGTGGCGACTGGTGGCCTTTTCAGATGAATAGTATTTGGTCTTCATCAGGTAGAGGGACGTCGACATGAACGGCCACGCAACAACCGTCGAAAGGGTGCAAGTCGGATCGTTGTGGTCTGGGATATATATTCGTGGCATCCCCTGGGTGGACTCGTCATTCTGGAAGACAATGAATCAACACAAGTATCCATCCATCCCAGGGGATCATGTCCGCCCCTACATGCAGTTTGTTATTTTTTCTCGGCATGATGGCATCTATCAGCAGGACAATGCAACGTGTCACACAGCTCGCAGTGTACGTGCGTGGTTCGACGACGATCATCATCAGGAGTTTACCGATTGCCCCTGGCCACCAAACTCCTTGAATCTAAACCCAATCGAGGCATCGTGGCATCCCCTGGGCGGACTCGTCATTCTGGAAGACAATGAATCAACACAAGTATCCATCCATCCCAGGGGATCATGTCCGCCCCTACATGCAGTTTGTTATTTTTTCTCGGCATGATGGCATCTATCAGCAGGACAATGCAACGTGTCACACAGCTCGCAGTGTACGTGCGTGGTTCGACGACGATCATCATCAGGAGTTTACCGATTGCCTCTGGCCACCAAACTCCTTGAATCTAAACCCAATCGAGGCATCGTGGCATCCCCTGGGCGGACTCGTCATTCTGGAAGACAATGAATCAACACAAGTATCCATCCATCCCAGGGGATCATGTCCGCCCCTACATGCAGTTTGTTATTTTTTCTCGGCATGATGGCATCTATCAGCAGGACAATGCAACGTGTCACACAGCTCGCAGTGTACGTGCGTGGTTCGACGACGACCATCATCAGGAGTTTATCGATTTCCCCTGGCCACCAAACTCCTTGAATCTAAACCCAATCGAGAAACTCTGGGACCACCTCGATCTGGCTGTTCTCGTCATGAATTCTCATCCGAAAAGCCTAGAGCAACTGGCCACTGCTCTGGGGTCGGCATGGCTCCACATCCCTGTAGCTCCCTTCCAAAACCTCACTGTCTTTGTTCCTGCAGGTCCGCGCTGCAAAACGGGGTTGTTCAGGGTTTTGACAGCTGGTGACATTAATGTGACTGGACGGTGTATAACTGCACATTACTCAAGTAATCTTATGGAGGCAGCCAGATTACTCTAAAGCTTTGTACCTTTGTACATAGGATAATTCCGTGTAGATATTGCACATTTTCAGAGATGACGGAGACGGTTAAATGCATCGATTTGAGGTAAGTTCAAAATGGTTCAAATGGCTCTGAGCACTATGGGACTTAACATCTCGGGTCATCAGTCCCGTAGAACTTAGAACTACTTAAACCTAACTAACCTAAGGACATCATACACATCCATGCCCGAGGGAGGATTCGAACCTGCGACCGTAGCAGCCCCGCGGTTCCGGACTGCAGCGCCTAGAACCTCAAGGCCACCGCGGCCGGCCTTTGAGGTAAGCAACACTGGTCCATAAACGACGTCGTCGAAGGTTATAAGTGTAAATCGTTCTGATATCTCTGACTGTGCAATACATGTACCGGTGCCGTTGCTGCAAATTTCAAAGGTGGTACAATGGATCAGTATATGAAAAGAATGTCTAGTAAACATGGACTCTAAAACGCTTACCTTACGAGCTATGAGCATTTGTTCCTTTTGGATACTATGAAATACTTCGACTGCAAGCTGTTTGATTTACATATTTTCGGAGGAGGTAGTACTGACCTAAACATGATAAAAAGTCCAGTAAATAAGAGCTCTAATGTTACGTAGAAGAAATTTATTCCACATTAGCGAAGATGAACAAGTGCTCATAGCGCTCAAGGAATGTCCCTCACAGACCGTGTTTACTAGACTTGTTTCAAGTCTTGTACAAACAACCACCTCTGCAAATTACTTACCGCACATTCTTAATAACAACAGTACTATTACATGTGTTCCACAGTCAGGTGTATCAAAACGACATTCGCTTATAATTTTCGACTTTATCGTTTCGGGACCAGGGCCCATTTACTCTAACTGATACATTTACCCCTCTTCATCGTCTCTCAAAGTTTCCAACAGCACCGCAGAACCATCCTGTACATATATTTTTAAACCATTAACTTATCTTTGTACATAAAGAGTCAAATTGTTGTTCCTTTCTATGTTTCTTCAGTTAACAACTTGTAGTGATACGTAGATTCCAGCTACATGGTCCAGACACAAAAAAGTGACTGCCGCCTGAGTTCGACGTCAACGTGCAAAAAGCCACTCAGAGACATGTGCGGACGTCTGCACGGGCGAATGGATGAGCAACTGTTGAGCAACTGACCGACCAGATGAACCAAGGGAGTACCGACAGCGTCTCCTCAACCACCTTTCAGGGAACACAGCTGTGTATGGCCTCCACAGCAAGTGCCTGGTTCAAGCACCCATGCTGAAGGCTGGAATTAGCAACTGGACGTCCAGCGAGAGGTGACTGGTGATATTTTCAGATGGTTAACGTTTTATGCTCCATCAGACAGCTGCCAAACACACTGCAGCAATGGTAGAAAGGGTGCATTCATTAACAGGGTGGGGGTGTGGGGGAGGCTTGGCGTCATTGTCAGGGAAATGTCTACGTAGCATTCTCTGAATGACCTCGTCATTCTCGAAGGTTGGTTGCCTGATTCGGGGGAGAGACCAAACAGCAGGTCACCGGTCCCATCGGAGTAGGGAAGGATGGGGAAGGACGTTGGCTGTGCCCTTTCAAAGGAACTGTCTAGGCATTTGCCTGAAGCGATTCAGAGAAATCACGGAAAACATAAATCAGGATAACCGGACGCGAGTTTCAACCGTCGCCTTCCGAATTCGGTGCCATTGTGCTAACCCCTGATACACCTCGCTCCGTCATTCTCGCACAGTGGATCAATACAAGTATCCTGCCTCGGGCATGGATGTGTGTGATGTCCTTAGGTTAGTTAGGTTTAAGTAGTTCTAGGGGACTGATGACTACAGATATTAAGTCCCATAGTGCTCAGAGCCATTTGAACCATTTGAAGAGACACGCACGAAATGTAATCTCATTATTTTGTACTACCCACAAATCTAAGCTTACTCGTCTCCTTTCTTTAACCTCAAAGTTTTTAGCTGACTCTGTATAGATGCAACTGCTGCTGGCTGTTCGATCAATGTTGGGTAAAGCCAAAATAAATAAAACTATAATGATTCGAAATTGAATTACCAGCTCGTAAACAACAACGGATGAGTGCGGGATAGGGCAGGGGAACTTCACCGAGTATCGTTAGCGACGGGAGACTGCCGGCTCCTTTTGTTACCAGCGAGCCGTGCCGGGCCTGGCGGCGGCACGCCCCCGGCTCTGTCGCAGGCGTATTGTTTATGAGCCGCTAATGCGCGGCTCCGCCCTGGCTGCCGCCACGTGGGCCGCATCTGTCATCGCGCCCGTCATGCTGCCTGACCTGTCAAAACGCTGTGCGCTCGCGGCACTGCGCTACACCGAACACGGTTATCAGCTAAAAGGGCCATTATTCTTATAGAGTTTTTCTCTCCACACTGACATACATTCGGATGACGCTTGAAGAAACAGTTTCTGAAGGGTTGTTTATTTGTTAACCACTCGGCCAGGTATGTCATTGACTGGATTAGAACTGTCTTCAGTAGTTGTGTCAGGCTTCGAATTGAGCCACGATAACCAGCAAAACTGTGTCCGGAGACGCCGCAGTTCAGCGGCGGGATGCCAACCTCATTCCCACCGCCATACCGGGTGTTACAAAAAGTTACGGCCAAACTTTCAGGAAACATTTGTCACACACAAATAAAGAAAAGATTTTATGTGGACATGGGTCCGGAAACGCTTAATTTCCATGTTAGAGCTCGTTTTAGTTTCGTCAGCGTCAGAGAAGTTGCTGCTGTACAAGGTAACGTTGACCACGTCACTGTATGGAGAGTGCTACGCGAGAACCAGTTGTTTCCGTACCATGTACAGCGTGTGCAGGCACTATCAGCAGCTGATTGGCCTCCACGGGTACACTTCTGCGAATGGTTCATCCAACAGTGTGTCAATCCTCATTTCAGTGCAAATGTTCTCTTTACGGATGAGGCTTCATTCCAACGTGATCAAATTGTAAATTTTCACAATCGACATGTGTGGGCTGACGAGAATCCGCACGCGGTTGTGCAATCACATTAGCAGCACAGATTTTCTGTGAACGTTTGGGCAGGCATTGTTGGTAATGTCTTGATTGGGCCCCATGTTCTTCCACCTACGCTCAATGGAGCACGTTATCATGATTTCATACGGGATACTCTAGCTGTGGTGCTAGAACATGTGCCTTTACAAGTACGACACAACATGTGGTTCATGGTCGATGGAGCTCCTGCACATTTCAGTTGAAGTGTTCGTATGCTTCTCAACAACAGATTCGGTGGCCGATGGATTGGTAGAGGCGGACCAATTCCATGGCCACCACGCTCTCCTGACCTCAACCGTCTTGACTTTTATTTATGGGGGCATTTGAAAGCTCTTGTCTACTCAACCCCAGTACCTAATGTAGAGACTCTTCGTGCTCGTATTGTGGACGGCTGTGATACAATACGCCATTCTCCAGGGCTGCATCAGCGCATCAGGGATTCCATGCGACGGAGGGTGGATGCATGTATCCTCGCTAACTGGGGACATTTTGAACATTTTCTGTAACAAAGTGTTTGAAGTCACGCTGGTACGTTCTGTTGCTGTGTGTTTCCATTCCATGATTAATGTTATTTGAAGAGAAGTAATAAAATGAGCTTTAACATGGAAAGTAAGCGTTTCCGGACACATGTCCACATAACATATTTTCTTTCTTTGTGTGTGAGGAATGTTTCCTGAAAGTTTGGCCGTACCTTTTTGTAACACCCTGTATAGCCCAATAAACAGGAGTGGTTGTCTGGGGTGCCATTTCTTTTCATAACAGCAAGGTCACCGTATCTCTCCCCAGCTGAGAACATTTCGAGCACTACTCTCTCTCACCAGCTCGTGCTTTTGATGATCTAACGTACAAACTGGACTAAATGTTGTGCGATATCCATCAGAAGGAAGCCCATCAACTCTATCATTCAATGTCAAGCGAAATAACTACTTGCATAAGACGAGACGTGGATCAATCCTTTATTGATTTTCTCAATTTGTGAAGCTCTATCTCTCGAAAAAATCACACCATTTTCCTGAAATTGTAATCACTTGTTTGTCTGTACATGTAAATCACATCCACCAATTTCCGTAAAATTCGAATAACCCCTTAATGGTGCTTCTTAGAGTATACAGGTGCATCCGTGCTTTCCACCATAATCACAGTAACTACTGCTTTACACCTCAGGAAGTGACATTACAATAGATCCCTTCTTTTAGACAAATTGTCCCATAAAAATCTCTTTCCACAGTTTGATTCAGTATCTCTTCATTCGTTATGCGATCTTCCCAAGACCGTAGTTTGATGGTTCAGATGGCTTTGAGCACTATGGGACTTAAACATCTGAGGTCATAAGCCCCTAGAACTTAGAACCACTTAAAACTAACTAACCTAAGGGCATCACACACATCCATGCCCGAGGCAGGATTCGAACCTGAGACCGTAGCGGTCGCGCAGTTCCAGACTGAAGCGTGTAGAACCGCTCGGTCACAACGGCCGGCATACGTAGTCTAAATCATTTTTTTGCACTACAGTTTTTCAAAAGCTCAGGTTCTCTTCTTGTGTGAACTGTCTATCATCCACGTCTAATTTCCCTAAAGGGCTACAATTTCCACCAACGCCTTCAGAAAATACTTCCTTAGAACCTAAATTTATATTCGATTGTCCCAAAGTGTTTTCCTTGCAGTTGCAAGTCTGGTTCTTATGTCCCCTGTACTTCCGTCATCGTCAGCTATTCTGCTCCGCGAATAGTAAAACACCTGTACTACGGTACTTTCAGTCTCATATCCTTATTTAATTCGCCACCATTGCCTGATTTAATTTAACAACTTTTCATTACACTTGTTTTACTTTTGTTGGTGATCATCTTACAGCCTCTTTTCAGAACATTATCGATTCCGTTCAACTGATTATCGAAGTTATTTGCTGTCTGCGACAGAATTACAGTGTTAGCTCTTAAAAGTTCTTGGTCCTTCTGCGTAAAATTAAATTGTTTCCAGTGTTTCTTCTTGATTCTTTACAAGGAGTATAGGTTGCAACGCTCTTTCACTCCGTAATTACTGCCTCTCTTTCGTCCTTTGCCCGCCTCCGTAGCTGAGTGATCGCCGGCACGCGAGTTCAGCTGGTTTGGGTCGCAGGTCTGGCTGTAATAAAACTCTGAGTAAAGTATCTGACGATGAACTTGAAGGGGTGCGAATGTAACGTCCACCCAGACCAAATGCCGAGATTAGTAACGAACTAAATAGAAAAAGAATGTGTTTATCGTCGACGGCTACCATGTGGAGGATCCTGGTATCATTTCCGGTATTGCCAAGGGTTTTTCGCTGTTGGTAGTACTGACAGCGTATGCACACTACCTTGTGATACCAGCTATTGGGCTACTGTACTGAAAAATAGTTGCTCTAAGATAAGGGAAGTCGGTAAAACGACCGAGAAGGCTGTGTAGTGACCATATCCTACTTCATAACACATTTGCATGACGTCGCAAGGCAGAGGATGATACGGCGGTCGGTCGCCATCCTTCGGCTTCACATTCAAGACCGGGACGAGGAGCTCTTCGTTTTCTTCATATCCTTCGAGTCTCATATTTACAGCATGGTTTCTGTATAAGCTGGAAAAGAGCTTTTCGCTCCCAGTATTTTATTCCTGACCCCTTGACAACTGCGAAGAACGTATAGTAGCCAATATTGTCAAAGGCTTTCTCCACATCCACAAAGACAATAACTACATATTATGCTATGGGACCAAGAAGCTGCAGTGTCCCATCATCTTTTTTTGTTACAGTAGCCCTATTTCGATGTGACTGCTATTTTCACGTTAAATCACGTAGTCTTGATACCCATGTGACATCGATGTCTCTGTTGCTGTCACTATTGTATATGTTTGCTCCTTTGCTGTTGGTGGAAGTATAGTAGGTGTCAAACTTTAGCTACAACAATTTTTCTGAAGTTGTCAATTTATGAAAATTTTTTTGCTCATGACTTACTTGATAGCTGTATTGATCGTTGAGTCAGCGATGTTACATTTAGGTTTGCCTTTTTTTCCGGCATATCTTCTGAGGTAAGTTTGGTGTCAGTATTGTTTCGCGTGTTCCTTTATTGTTTTATATTGACTCCTACCAGGCATTCCAAGACTCTGTAGACAATTCATGCTAGTAGTTTTCAACCATGACGTATAAAAGAAGCAGTTGGCTGATACCCTCACCAGTATTGTTTAGTATTGGGGTTATTACATTACATATAGAGAGTATATACAAGGGTGATGTACTTGAGGAGAATATTAGGAAATGGAAGAGCATGTAGATGAAGATGAAACGGGAGATATGATACTGCGTGAAGAGTTTGACAGAGCACTGAAAGACCTAACTTCAGACAAGGCCCCGGGAGTCGACAACATTCCATTAGAACTACTGATAGCCTTGGGAGAGGCAACCCTGACAAAACTCTGCCATTTGGCAGAGACAGAAATACCTTCAGACTTCAAAAAGAATATAATAACTCCAATCCCAAAGAACTCACATGTTGACAGGTGCGAAAATTACCGAACTATCAATTTAGCAAGTCACGGCTGAAAAATACTAACACGAATTCTTTACAGGTGAATGGAAAAACTAGTAGAAGCCGACCTCGGGAAGATCAGTTTGGATTCCGTAGAAATGTTGGAACACGTGAGGCAATACTGACCCTACGACTCATCTTAGAAGATAGATCAAGAAAAGGCAAACCTACGTTTCTAGCATTTGTAGACTTAGAGAAAGCTTTTGACAATGTTGACTGGAATACTGTGTTTCGAATTCTGAAGGTGGCAGGGACAAAATACAGGGAGCGAAAGGCTATTTACAATTTGTACAGAAACCAGATGGCAGTTATAAGAGTCGAGGGACATGAAAGGGAAGCAGTGGTTGGGAAGGGAGTGAGACAGGGTTGTAGTCTATCCCCGATGTTATTCAATCTGTATATTGAGCAGGCAGTAAAGGAATCAAAAGAAAAATTCATAGTAGGAATTAAAATCCATGGAGCAGAAATAAAAACTTTGAGGTTCGCCAATGGCATTGTAATTCTGTCAGAGACAGCAAAGGACCTGAAAGAGCAGTTGACTGGAATGGACAGTGTCTTGAAAGGAGGACATAAGATGAACATCAACAGAAGCAAAACGAGGATAGTGGAATGTAGACGAGTTAACTCAGATGATGCTGAGGGAATTAGATTAGGAAATGAGACACTTAAAGTAGTAAATGAGTTTTGCTATTTGGGGAGCAAAATAACTAATGTTAGTCGAAGTAGAGAGGATATAAAATGTAGACTGGCAATGGCAAGGAAAGCGTTTCTGAAGAAGAGAAATTGGTTAACATCGAGTACAGATTTAAGTCTCAGGAAGTCATTTCTGAAAGTATCTGTATGGAGTGTAGTCATGTATGGAAGTGAAATATGGACGATAAATAATTTGGATAAGAAGAGAATAGAAGCTTTCGAAATGTGGTGATACAGAAGAATGCTGAAGATTAGATGGGTAGACTACATAACTACTCAGGAGATATTAAAGAGAACTGGGGAAAAGAGAAATTTGTGGCACTACTTGACTAGAAGAAGGGATCTCTTGGTAGGACATGTTCTGATGCATCAAGGGATCACCAATTTAGTATTGGAGGGCAGGATGGAGGGTAAAAATTGTAGAGGGTGACCAAGAGATGAATACACTAAACAGATTGAGAAGGATGTAGGTTGCAGTAGGTACTGGGAGATGAAGAAGCTTGCACAAGATAGGGTAGCACGGAGAGCTGCATCAAACCAGTCTCTAGACTGAAGAGCATAACAACATCAACAACACATTCTTTTTAAAGGTTGATACAACAGGTGTTTCTCCCAAGGATCTGAATAATTCCGATGGGATACAGTTTTCTCCACGTGCCTTAAAGTGTGCTCTGTCACATTTTTCTCGCAGAATCGCATAGCCATCTCATATTCATTCTCTGTATCCATAATAGTGTGTTTAATTTGCTTTCCTTTATGTAGCCGTACTGTTTATTCTTTCCAACCTTCAGTCTTGTCTTCGTTGCTCAAGATATCGCCGTTAAAGCCAATCATGTCTTGAAGACAGCAACTCTGACTACAATCCACGCATAACTGTGTTGGTTTGATTCGCTACAAACAGTGCTTTGCTTACCACTGACTGTAACGTCTACCTTCGGACAACCAGAGTTTCATGATATGAGCTACAGACCAGGAATTGTCTCCGTTTCGTTGGTGTTAAATTGGTGTTTGAAATTGTGGTATAGTTTGTATTTTCTTCTAAGGAACTGTGATTTAATCTTCGGTGACTCTGTTGTTCTAGGCTTCGTATTGTACGGGTGCACGCACGCCGAAACACCACTGAAGAGTGTAAAAAAAGATTAGTGTAGCGTCGTACCGGATCTCTCGAACGAGGGGTAGTGGATGGCCGCAGTTACTTTCGCATCAAGACAGGGAGGGCAGCTCACCCACGGCCCGCTGCGCCCCGGGCAGAGAGGGTCCCGTTATCAGGGGCGGCGGCAGGTGCGGCTCCCCACGGGAAACAAAGGCCACTTGCCAGCGTACGAGGCCCCGTCCCCCACCTCCACCTTGTTGTGGCTGGCACGGCCGGCGCTGATGGCGTTATTGACACTTCAGATTGGCTGCACCCCGATTTCCAAACACAAGAGCCGGAAAAAAGGAAAAGAGTGGCGGGCGCGAAGAGCTGGTTATTAAGGCCACTGGGGGCTGGCTGCGCAACCCTGTCCGAGCCTGGAAGTGGCGGAGCGTAGAGGGCCCTCCCTGGCAGGTGCAGGGCCGGCCAGCTAGGACAATAACCCTCCCACCTAAGACGGTACTTAAGGTGAATCTCAGGAGGTAAGAACCAGTCTCTCACGTCGTTAACACCTTTCCCCTTATAGCGTAATGTGACTTTATTACGGGTTAATCGCAATATTTAATTTTCGTACACGGAGTAAGCACAATCACTGCAATTTTGATTTTGTTGAGAGAGCCATTTGTTGTAGAGGCGTTTTAGTGTTCTGGTAAGCAAACAAAATTCTCTATCGGGATGCATGCAAGAGAACAGCCAAAAATCAGTAGATCTGTAAGCTTTCCATAAAAATTAATCTATGAATAAAAATGCTGAATACTCTTTTCATAAACTTTCTCTTCGTGTAACGTGTACATTACATACCGTGTTCATCTGCTGACCGATAGTGAATGTTTTTTGTACTATGTACCGCATGTGAACAACGCCGTGAAACAAAACTTTAATCTCAATGAAAAACTGAATTTGAAATAATGAAAGTGCATCTAATTAAATGTCAAAAGAAGTACAAGACTAAGTCATCTGTGCACTGTTAAATCTTTCGACCAACTTTGTTGTATGGGAGCGAAAGCTGGGTGGATTCAGGTTACCTTATCAACAAGGTTGGGGTTACAGATATGAGAGTAGCTAGGATGATTGCAGGTATTAGTAGATGGAAACAATGGCAGGAGGGTGTCCACAATGAGGAAACCAAAAAAAGACTGGGAATGAACTCTGTAGTTGTAGCAGTCAGGGCGAACAGGCTTAGATGGTGGGGTCATGTTACACGCATGACAGAAGCAATGTTACCCAAGAGACTCATGGGTTCAGCAGTAGAGGGTAGGAGGAGTCGGGGCAGACCAAGGAGAAGGTACCTGGATTCGGTTAAGAATGATTTTGAAGTAATAGGTTTAACATTAGAAGAGGCGCTATTGTTATCACTGAATAGGGGATCTTGGAAGAATTTTATAAGGGGGCTATCCTCCAGACTGAACGCTGAAAGGCATAATCAGTCGTAAATAATGATCATGATGAAGAAACGATCACCACGATAAAATAAGGGAAATCAGAGCTCGTACGGAAAGATATAGGTGTTCATTCTTTCCGCGCGCTATGCGAGATTGCAGTAATAGAGAATTGTGAAGGTGGTTCAAAAAATGGTTCAAATGGCTCTGAGCACTATGAGACTTAACTTCTGAGTTCATCAGCCCCCTAGAACTTAGAACTACTTAAACCTAACTAACCTAAGGACATCACACACATCGATGCCCGAGGCAGGATTCGAACCTGCGACCGTAGCGTTCGCGCGGTTCCAGACTGAAGCGCCTAGAACCGATCGGCCACTCCGTCCGGCGTGAACGTGGTTCGATGAAGCCTCTGCCAGGCACTTAATTGTGATTTGCAGAGTATTCATGTAGATGTAGATGTAATTGTGTGTTCAGTTAACACTATTTAACTAAAGATCAAAACTGAAGACCATTATGAAAGTTGCATATCGTGAAGTGAAAAATCTTACTAGAAATATCCATAAAAATAAAGTACTGCTCTACTCAGAAGAATACCTACACTGTTCACAGTAAATTAATCTGTCTGCTTAGCACATCTCCTGATAATTTTGGCTAAGAACTGTTTCCTCATAAAATCTTAGAGTCAGATCTGCCCTGAAATGAAAGTAGTTTACCTCATGCTCACAATCTTGCTTTTATATGCGGTGTACTGACGTTGTCGAAAGAAAATAGAAATCAGCAGAGGCAGCAACTAAATAAAAAAATAAACTATTCACTGCAGAATTTGTTTTTTGCTTGTCAGGAACAACCTGTGGCTTCGTGTGGCGTCAGGTGCAATGCATATATGAAATAATCTTAACTTCGCTAAGAATGATGGAGAAGGGTTTTAATTTAAAGAAAGTCGTTCTCGAGAAATAAAATTCTGATTATTGTAAAAAATTCTCTACAACATAAGAAGACCCTAACAATTGCGAAATTCTCTCAATACAAATTTTACACACATTCCATCCAGTTGCATTATTTGCGACATAATCAAAAGAGAGAGATCAAATTAACACTATTCATGAATGTTATTAATTACCTCAGGAACAAAGATATTCTTTAGTTTATAGTTCCGACAAATAAACATTTCATTATTGCGCATGCATTAGTTATCTAGCAAAATTCCTCCACAAAATCTTCCGTATCAATGACGACTGCTTACGATTTAGTTTTTATCTCCATAACAAAGTATTCCAGGTAATTTTTCCCAGATTAACAAGCATCAAATCTACTCTATAAACTCATCTGCTTACTACTATGCCTCAAACAACAATTCCCTCGTGCTGCACAATTAACAGGCGACCAAGCGAACCACAGATAAACGTACACACAGAATCAAGGATCCTATTCACTACTCGTGCAGCGCGTAACAGTACAGTAAAGGTGAATTAGTTAGAATGGCGGAAAACGTATGAACGCCTCACAGAGTTTGTTACATATATACAAGGTCACGTCATATTATTGCAACCACCACCTATGATCGACGTCAACATGTGGTAACCACTCACATACGGTGAGTGCCAGCACTACCAATGGAGGGTACATAATGCGTTTCGGGGGAAGAGTGCTGACGTTTTCATATTGCAGAAATGGAGTAATTTATCTGGCGTCCAAAAGGGGATATTCATTGGCTTTCGGGCCAATACTGGAAAATTCTGTACTGAATAAAACGTCTCTATCTCAGATTCCAGGAGGAGAAAACTGCTCCCTGTTGCCCCCTCCCCCCCCCCCCCCCCCACTCTTACGGACGCTTATGAGAACAACAGCCGCGCGGGATTAGCCGAGCGGTCTGTGGCGTTGCAGTCATGGACAGTGCGGCTTGTCCCGGCGGAGGTTCGAGTCCTCCCTCGGGCATGGGTATTTGTCCTTAGCATAATTTAGGTTAAGTAGAGTGTAAGCTTAGGGACTGATGACCTAATCAGTTAAGTCCCATAAGATTTCGCACACATTTGAACATTTGAGAACAAGACGTTCCTTTTTCGGTCATTAGTGATCGTGCTGGTTTGATGTACCAAAACAAAACATCTCGGGGTTTATTACAATGGGGAAACAACTTAGTGAACCTGTTTAAAACCGTAATGTTTTGAGGCAAGAACACTGCATCTTTTCGACAATCTTCAAGATAAACGTACGACGACTTGTCCAATCGGAGTACGTTATACCTTGGCGTACAAATACCTGTTACAGAATCCATATAGGCTGCCGAAGGTAAGTGGATCCTAGAAACAAATTTATTTGCATTATATGCTTCAAAGAAGAACATGAGAATTGGGTTTGGTAATGAATGAAAACTTCAGTTTGATTTTCATTTATTATAATATTGTTCTACCAAGAAGCGACGGAAGATTCTGTTAACATGAATGAAAACTTGATAGCCTATGTCGTACGGAATTGGAATCACTTGCAAATAGGTCTCGAACTTAAATAGCGACAATTTATGCAGTTGCCTTGGAGTGGAAATAATAAGTGAAGAGCGCAAGAGACACTAATTGTTAACACAACGGGTCAATATAGCAATGCGATAAAAGAAAGAAAGACGTGCTGTGGAGTAAAATTATAAGTAATAGTACTAAGCGAGGAAAACATAAAACACAATTTGAAATCTAAGTTCACACCGACCAGAAGATTAGGAAATTATAATCACAAATGGAATGACAGTAAGAGCAATGGAAATGCATTACTGGCGACTCTAAATAACCACAAGTTAGAGTACTGTCAAGAAAGTCAACACTGGCGTCAGCTGCAGTACCAAACTCACTTCTTGATGACAGGTGATGGGAGAACATATGTGAAACTTAATGGACGCAAATAGGAAAGCAAAGGTTTTCTTAGTTTTGGTGTGACGTGTATTCGAACAGCTCAACTAAAATAAAAATTGAAGAAACGAACAGACAGCTTTAAAGGGTCATTAATGTTCTGTGGGAGTGAATAATAGGAAACTGCATATAAGGAAGTGGCGTAAGGCTGTTGTTAAACCAAAATAAAAGCTGAATACTTTCTTATCCAAGTCGTTGTGTAGGGTTTATGAGACTGGTTTATACCATCTGACTTTCAGAAGGATTTGATCCACAGAAACTCGAATACACCAGTCAGGTAAATGCGAGAGAACAATCACCTAAGAGCTCAGGTTGAAAAGGAATTAATTTATTTTCGATGTTACAAGTGCTACACTCATGCTCATAATTAAGGATAATGCTGATACATGGTGAAACAACGCTCTGGTGGGCGGTTTGCGGGTTTAAATCACCTCAGGGTATGACCATGCAGTGCATTTGACCTGCGGTCGTCGCACGGTGGCGCTGGCAGCAGTCCACATACGCAGAGGTGTGTTGGTGCATGTCAGAGTACGGTACAGCGAGTAAGGTGTGCAGACGTTTTCGGACGTACTAATAGTGACTGTGTGTTGAAAATGGCACAAATAACACATACTGGTGACGTTATAAGGGATAGAATACTATAGCGACTGGAAGCTAGTCAAACACAGCAGGTCGTAGGACGGGCCCTCCCAGTGCCACAAAGTGTGACCTCAAGATTATGGCAACGATTCCAGAAGATAGGAAACCTGTCCAGGCGCTTCAGTACTTGACGTCCACAGTGTACAACACCACAAGAAGACCGATATCTCACCATCAGTGCCTGCAGACGGCCACAGAGTACTGCAGGTAGCCTTGCTCGGGACCTTACCGCAGCGACTGGAACAGTTGTCTCCAGACACACAGTCTACAGACGATTGAACAGACATGTTTTATTCGCCCGGAGACCTGCAAGGTGCATTCTATTGACCCTGTTAACAGGAGAGCCCGTAAAGCCTGGTGTCAAGAACACAGTACATGGTCTTTAGAACAGTGGTTCCAGGTTATGTTCACGGACGAATCCAGGTATAGTCTGAACAGTGATTCTCGCCGGGTTTTCTTCTGGCGTGAACCAGGAATCACATACCAGCCCCTTAATGTCTTTGACAGGGACCTGTATGGAGGTCGTGGTTTGATGGTGTGGTGTGGTATTATGACTGGTGCACGTATACCCATGCATGTCTTTGATAGAGGAACTGTAACAGGTCAGGTGTATCAGGATGTCATTTTTCACTAGTATGTCCGCCTTTTGAGGGGTGCAGTGGGTCCCACCTTCCTCCTTATGGATGATAACGCAAGGCCCCAGCGATCTGCCACCGTGGAGGAGTACCTTGAAACAGAAGATATAAAGCTAATGGAGTGGCCTGCCTGTTCTCCAGACTTAAGCCCCATCGAGCACTTCTGGGACGCTCTCGGTCGACGTATCGCTGCACTTCTTCAAACCCCTAGGACACTTCAGGAGCACCGACAGGCACTGGAGCAAGAATGGGAGGCTATACCCAGGCATCTGCTCGAACACATGATCCAGAGTATGCCGGCTCGTTGATCGGCTTGTGTACGTGTGCATGTTGATCATATCCTTATTGATGTCGGGGTACATGCGCAGGAAACGGTGGCGTTTTGTAGCACATGTGTTTCGGGACGGTTTTCTCAACTTATCACCAATACCATGGACTTACAGATCTGTGTCGTGTGTGTTCCCTATGTACCTAGGCTATTAGCGCCAGTTTTGTGTACTGTCACGTTGTGTGGCACCACATTCTGCAATTATTCTTCATTTATGAGCATGAGTGCAGCTCTGAATGTACAGTTAAAATTATTTTTTAGAAACATTTGAAATTACGAATTGTCTGACACATTTAAAATTTGTATAATTAAATACGCAGTCTAGTACTGTTTACTTTGTTTATTTCTGGATTCATTTATGAAATAATAATCGAAATTAACAGAAATTCATTTCTCAAGAAAAATTATAAACCCTTTGGAGTATAGTTATTACCGCAGAATGAAATAGTAGTAAGCATGCCTCTGATGTGATCGGACGTATTTTTGTTTTTTGAGCAAGCAATGTAATTTCGGCTTTGATAATGTGAAAATTCGAAAGATCGTATGACATACTGAAATGAGACAAAATTTGTTAAGGTAACAACAAAAATTCTGCAACAACAGTTGGATCAATTCAACCATGAGGACCTAAATACGAGAATTTCAGCATCAAGAATCAGACACTTAGACAAGAAAAACTGGAGCCATCTCTACACGAAAAGCTAAGTAAACTAGAAAGTTTGTTATAAACTTCGCTCTTCTCAAATATTTCTTAAAAGACTTTTCTTATTGTAGACAATAACTGGAATTAGGAAGGAGGGAAGAAATTACAATGTATCCACATTTCTGCCAAGAATAATATACAGCTGAGTGAAAAAGAACTTGACGATCTGTTAGATAACGATCAGTTGTGTTTTAGGGAAGGTAAAGGCACCAGAGAGGCAGTTCTGATGCTGCGGTTGATAAGGGAAGCAAAGCTAAAGAAAAATCAAGACACGTTCATAGGATTTGTCGACCTGGAAAAAGCGTTCCACAATGTAACTTGCTGTAAGTTGTTGTTTAAAATTGTTAGGAAAATAAATATAAGTGAAAAAGCACAAGAACTAAGATGGAATGTAAAAGAACCTGAAAGGACCAACAAGAGCACCGTGACAGAAGTGCCCGGATTAAAAAGGATGAAATGTAGAGCTGCAGTCTTTCTGGTCTAATGTTCACCCTATACATCGAAGAAGAGAAGTTTCAGAAGCTATTTTAAAATTGAGGTTGAAAGAATATTAGTTATAACATTCTCTGATGACATTAATATTCTCAGTGACAGCGAATAAGACTTAGAGGATCAGTTTCATGTAATGAACAATCAAATGGTTACCGAAAAAGAATGTAAAGTAAACTGAATAAAGACGAAAATATTGATAAGTAGCAGAAATGAGACTAGCAATATAGCTAACATCATAGTTGGGGGACAAATCTGTAGACGAAATGAAGGATTGATGAAGCAAGGAAGTTAAGAAAATCAGACAGTCACAGGAAAGGAGAGCATTCGTCTTCTATAAGGAAGTGAACCATGAATGGTGGGAAAACTATTGCAGTGCACACCACAATTTACAGAAAAGGGTGGTTCAAGTACCTTCTGGAGGCCGAAAAACCCCAGGCGGACTCATATACCTATGACGAGGAATTTCGCGGTTTATTTCTTTTTCTTTATCAATATTGATTATTGTGACGATCTGTGTTTAATACTGTGAACTGAAACTGGAGTAAAGAGAATTGCTATTATTTGTAAGTTTTGTAAGTTTTAATCCAGAGTAACGCATGTGGTTTATTTACGGAAACGCTATCTGATAAACGAGTCACCAAAACTGAACTATATAATTGTCCTTTTTTAATTTACCATGCCAAAGCAACTAGAAGACCAAAACTGTAATCTCAATAAGGTATCTCGTCAAACTACGTACCGAGCATGTGTGAACAGTGCTACAACGCATGATGGTACAATACGCGAATTGCCATTGGAACACACAAAACTAACGGAATGAAAATGCTATGTAAAATTACAGATTGGATTCTGAGAGAATGAATCACCAAAAAGGTTCTGTAACATGCCCTGTGGTTCTTCACACTCAATCTGGTTAAAAAAACTTACAGAAACGAAATTAGAAACACGCAAATGTAACATTGTACTGTGGAAAGAAAACTGTCTGCATAAGAAATTTAATCTCAACTGGACCTTACCTAGTTTGAACCTGATAATTTTTCTGAAAAGCAATGCTGAACACTGAAAAATCTCGCTGTACCCTGACTGTAATGTAACTTGCAATAAAAAATTACGTGTACGTTACCAGTGGCAACGAAATCATAGTACTGTTCGAAGTGGTGAACATAACATATGCGGTGCATCAGCAAGCAGGCTACATAGGAAAGAAGAAACTTTACACCGTGCAATGCAACGATTCCAGCAGCTCATTCTTCAGCCACTTGTTCTGTAAACGGAATGCGACGATACAAATAATCAGAAAATACGAAATTCTTTCGTAAGAGGACGGTGATGAACTAGAACTTGCAAAATAAATAAATGGAAACAAAGTTTTGAAAAACTGTACCGCAAAAACTCGAACTCATTGCCTAATTATTACAATGATCTTGACAAAAATTATCTTTTATCATAAATATTACTCTGCCAAGTGATTAATTAATGAATATGGTAAAGGAGTGGTAGAAATATATAACCTCTGAGTCTAAGCCATGTATATACACTCCTGGAAATTGAAATAAGAACACCGTGAATTCATTGTCCCAGGAAGGGGAAACTTTATTGACACATTCCTGGGGTCAGATACATCACATGATCACACTGACAGAACCACAGGCACATAGACACAGGCAACAGAGCATGCACAATGTCGGCACTAGTACAGTGTATATCCACCTTTCGCAGCAATGCAGGCTGCTATTCTCCCATGGAGACGATCGTAGAGATGCTAGATGTAGTCCTGTGGAACGGCTTGCCATGCCATTTCCACCTGGCGCCTCAGTTGGACCAGCGTTCTTGCTGGACGTGCAAACCGCGTGAGACGACGCTTCATCCAGTCCCAAACATGCTCAATGGGGGACAGATCCGGAGATCTTGCTGGCCAGAGTAGTTGACTTACACCTTCTAGAGCACGTTTGGTGGCACGGGATACATGCGGACGTGCATTGTCCTGTTGGAACAGCAAGTTCCCTTGCTGGTCTAGGAATGGTAGAACGATGGGTTCGATGACGGTTTGGATGTACCGTGCACTATTCAGTGTCCCCTCGACGATCACCAGAGGTGTACGGCCAGTGTAGGAGATCGCTGCCCACACCATGATGCCGGGTGTTGGCCCTGTGTGCCTCGGTCGTATGCAGTCCTGATTGTGGCGCTCACCTGCACGGCGCCAAACACGCATACGACCATCATTGGCACCAAGGCAGAAGCGACTCTCATCGCTGAAGACGACACGTCTCCATTCGTCCCTCCATTCACGCCTGTCGCGACACCATTGGAGGCGGGCTGCACGATGTCGGGGCGTGAGCGGAAGACGGCCTAACGGTGTGCGGGACCGTAGCCCAGCTTCATGGAGACGGTTGCGAATGGTCCACGCCGATACCCCAGGAGCAACAGTGTCCCTAATTTGCAGGGAAGTGGCGGTGCGGTCCCCTACGGCACTGCGTAGGATCCTACGGTCTTGGCGTGCATCCGTGCGTCGCTGCGGTCCGGGCCCAGGTAGACGGGCACGTGCACCTTCCGCCGACCACTGGCGATAACATCGATGTACTGTGGAGACCTCACGCCCCACGTGTTGAGCAATTCGGCGGTACGTCCACCCGGCCTCCCGCATGCCCACTATACGCCCTCGCTCAAAGTCCGTCAACTGCACATACGGTTCACGTCCACGCTGTCGCGGCATGCTACCAGTGTTAAAGACTGCGATGGAGCTCCGTATGCCACGGCAAACTGGCTGACACTGACGGCGGCGGTGCACAAATGCTGCGCAGCTAGCGCCATTCGACGGCCAACACCGCGGTTCCTGGTGTGTCCGCTGTGCTGTGCGTATGATCATTGCTTGTACAGCCCTCTCGCAGTGTCCGGAGCAAGTATAGTGGGTCTGACACACCGGTGTCAATGTGTTCTTTTTTCCATTTCCAGGAGTGTAGAAAGCTTGACTTACTCTCGTTTGTACAATGAAACCAACTAACCCCAACCAATAAAAAGAAATTCTCCTAAAACCTTTCGTTGTTCAAACACATCATAAAATCAAGCAGAGCATTGGACATCTTCACTTCCGGAATTGCTCTTTACCAAACCATATTTCACAGTTCTTCATCCTCTGTAATTGTCTCTCGGTGCTCTGCAAGCTGTTCCAAGACCGTTCAATAGCGCAGCAACATCCGACTCTCCACCATCTTCTCATACAATGCCTATTGCAACGACAACCAAAGATCACACTGCTTTCACACAGACCATCTGTGGCGTAACAACTGCTTGAAAAATATTTAGGACACAGACATGAAGTATGACAAATCCAATGAAAATATACAGCTCACTTCACTTTCCTTGAATACAAAATAAACTAGAATCCTTGCCAGATGTGATACACGCGCTCTTCCATATTAGTGGTATCTAGTTCTCTGTAATTATTTAAGGTCCCAGCCTTGAGGATCATGAGACGCCCACCTGCGGCAGCCATATAGCGTCTTGTGGATGCAGTATGCAGGCCCATGTTCTCAGCAAACGTCTCTTCTCGCCCTTGTCAACTTTCTAGACGCCTCAGCCGCTACTTGTTATTCAAGTAGCTCCTCAATTGGCACCACAAGACTGAGTACACACCGCTCCAATCATTCCACGAAGAAGCATCCCTGGCAGTACGAGAGTTAGAGTCCTCCACAAGTCAGTCAGTCATGTTGAACGTTCACCTATGGAGGACCAGATAGACAGTGTCATCAACAGTTCAGACATTTATCTGGGGTATCTCTTAAATATCCACGTACACATGCAACGAGATCAGGTCATCCTTAGGCCAGGTCAGTTGCATTTCCAGTAGCAGAGACTCGATTCGACTAAGCTGAACAAACCTGCCGCAGGATGTGGAAAAGCTTCTTGACCTACTTCAGGGAATATTCACATTGCGAAATGGTACATTCGATTGGGATGGGATGTAGAGAGATCACGTTCGAGTTCATGGACATTTAATGTACGGCATATCTCATACTATTACCACGGGGAAAGTACGTCTGTGCTACTGATATGACTACTAGTGCAAACCAGATTACGTCACGAGGAGCACTGTGGTTAAAACTAGTGTAGCTAGCAAAAGAGAAGCTGATCCATGTAACACGCTTGCAGGAACTACACTACTGCACATTAAAATTGCTACACCACGAGGATGACGAGCTACAACAATGTAATTTAAACGCCAGGAAGAAGGTGCTGTGATATGAAATGATTAGCTTTTCAGAGCATTCACACAAGGTTGGCGCGGGTGGCGACACCTACAACTTGCTGACATGAGGAAAGTTTCCATCCGATTTCTCATACACAAACAGCAGTTGACCGGGGTTGCCTGGTGAAACGTTGTTGTGATGCCTCGTGTAAGGAGGAGAAATGCGTACCATCACGTTTCCGACGTTGATAAAGGTCAGATTGTAGCCTATCGCGATTGCGGTTTATCGTATCGCGACATTGTTGCTCGCGTTGGTCGAGATCCAATGACTGTTAGCAGAATATGGAATCGGTGGGTTCACAAGGGTAATACGGAACGCCGTGCTGGATGCGAACGGGCTTCGTATCACTAGCAGTTGAGATGACAGGAATCTTATCCGCATGGCTGTAACGGATCGTGCAGCCACGTATCGATCACTGAGTCAACAGATGGGGACGTTTGCAAGACAACAACCATCTGCACGAACAGTTCCATGACGTTTTACAGCAGCATGAACTATCAGCTTGGAGACCATGGCTGCGGTTACCCATGACGCTGCAACACAGACAGGAGCATCTGCGACGGTGTACTCAACGACGAACCTGGGTGCACGAATGGCAAAACGTAAGTTTTTCGTATGAATCCAGGTTCTTTTTACAGCATCAGGTTGGTCGCTTCCGTGTTTGGCGACATCGCGGTGAACGCACATTGGAAGCGTGTGTTCGTCATCGCCATACTGGCTATCACCCGGCGTGATGGTATGGGCTCTGAGCACTATGGGACTTAACATCTGAGGTCATCAGTCCCCTAGAACTTAGAACTACTTAAACCTAACTAACCTAAGGACATCACACAGCCTGCCGCGGTGGTCTCGCGGTTAAGGCGCTCAGTCCGGAACCGCGCGACTGCTACGGTCGCAGGTTCGAATCCTGCCTCGGGCATGGATGTGTGTGATGTCCTTAGATTAGTTAGGTTTAAGTAGTTCTAAGTTCTAGGGGACTGATGACCACAGATGTTAAGTCCCATAGTGCTCAGAGCCATTTGAACCATTTTTTGACATCACACACATACATGCCCGAGGCAGGATTCGAACCTGTGATCGCAGCGTCGCGCGGTTCCAGACTGTAGCGCCTAGAACCCCTCGGCCACTCCGACCGGTGATGGTATGGGGTGCCATTGGTTACACATCTTGGTCACCTCTTGTTCGCATTGACGGCACTTTGAACAGTGGACGTTACATTTCAGATGTGTTACGACCCGTGGCTCTACCCTTCATTCGATCCCTGCGAAACCCTACATTTCAGCAGGATAATGCACTACCGCAAGTTGCAGGTCCCGTACGGGCCTTTCTGGATACAGGAAATGTTCAACTGCTTCCCTGGCCAGCACATTCTCCAGATCTCTCACCAATTGAAAACGTCTGGTCAATGGTGACCAAGCAACTGGCTCGACACAATACGCCAATCCCTACTCTTGATGAACTGTGGTATCGTGTTGCAGCTACATGGGCAGGTCTACCTGTACACGCCATCCAAGCTCTGTTTGACTCAATGCCCAGGCGTATCAAGGCCGTTATTGCGGCCAGAAGTGGTTGTTCTGGGTACTGATTTCTCAGGATCTATGCACCCAAATGGCGTGAAAACGTAATCACATGTCAGTTCAAGTATAATATATTTGTCCATTGAATACCCGTTTATCATCTGCATTTCTTCTTGGTGTAGCAATTTCAATGCAAACTTTGCATGCAACCAAAAATGCATTTATATTGCAATGTTGCATCCATGGAGAACCTTCAAAACGACACATACAATTTAACTCCTCTAGATAGAATAAGATTCCAGCTGCGTCTAAACCAAGAGACTTCTAAAGTGGGCCCAGACATGTCCCTTGAACACTTCCTTCTTCTCATGTAACACCTTGGCGCACTGCAATGGATCAAGACTATAAAACTGAAAGGGTAGTCGATCCATTTACTGTACGAGGAGGTGGCTAGAGAAATTGCAAGACTACAGAAAGGTAAATCCGCTGGCCCTGACGACATTCATGCTGAAGTCCAACAGAAGATTGCACCACTTATAACTATTTCCTAACAGAGACCTTAAACGAGACATTACGGTCTGACAAAATACCCATAACATGGGAAACTGCCAGTACAATTATAATAAAGAATTCCATAGACGAAAATCCCAAGGACGCGAAAAGCTATCGTCCTATTGGTCTCTCAAACACTTTCGACAAAGTGATAAGCTCCAGACTCATAGAGAGTTAGTTGGATCGAGTCCCTATCAATATAGATTCCGTAAACAAAAGTCAGTTAATGACGCAATCAATTAAGCACTCAGTGTAGTCAGTGACACGGGACAAAAATACTCCATTACAATTATGATAGACATGGCAGGAGCATTTGATAATCTATGGTGGCCTGGGATATTTGCACGTCCCAGTGAACATCGGGTGCCAGCATCTCTGTACTGTAGCCTACAGGATTACTGTAGAGACAAGGTTGCTGAATGGCATGGATATCAGGGAAAGTGATACAAGCTCGTATGGGGATATAGGGATCCCAGAACACACCATTCTCTTTTGCCTTTTGCATACTATACACACATGCAAGAAAACTAGATTTGAGACGTTTTAATATTTACAACTCTAGCAGAGACCCAGCTGCATGGACGGACTTAGATAATCCAGGTAGAAGGTAGAACCGATAGAGGTACTCAGGGTACCCTCCGCCACACACGGTCAGGTGGCTTGCGGAGTATGGATGTAGATGTAGGTGTAATCAAGAGACTTACAGAAGGATGCCTACAAAGGCCAATTTGTGGTCCCATCTTCTGGGACCTGATAGTTGACCCTTCCTACATTTAGTGGAAACCCACGGGTGTGCTGATGGCATTGTGGCCTACGCTGAGGAAATGTTGGTAGTTGTGTCAGCAAATTCAAGAGCACAACTAGAAATGAGAGCAAGACGTAAACATGTTGGGTGACATGGGAAACTGCTGTACGAAGTAAAAATTGACAATCTCCACATAAAACATCATACATAATACTAAAGAGAACCCCTCCATTAAATTGGGAACATATCTAGAAAAAAGATTACACGGTATCTGGGTGTCAAGATTGATGAAAGGCTCTCTTTCAGAAAGCACATACGATTGACATCCGATAAGGCACAAAAATTACTACAGAAACTGGCTAGAATTAATACAGTGGAGTTATAACTACCATCAAGATATATGAGAGTGTATCATTGTGTGATTTTTGAATCTATCATATGTTTTGCAGCCAGAACATGGGCCCACAAACTGAGCCGCGCGGCCGGCCGTGGTGACCGAGCGGTTCTAGGCGCTACAGTTTGGGACCGCGTGACCACTACGGTTGCAGGTTCGAATCCTGCCTCGGGTATGGATGTGTGTGATTTCCTTAGGTTAGTTAGGTTTAAGTAGCTCTAAGTTCTAGGTTACTGATGACCTCAGAAGTTAAGTCCCATAGTGCTCAGAGTCATTTTTTTTTAGCCTTGCGGTAAACAAAACTATTGTTCGCCACAGGCAGAGAGGGGTGCTGCTGAGAGTGTGAGGCGCCTTTAAAACTTCAACACTGGATGCCCTCTCTGTGATTCTCGGTGTTTTCACGATCGAAATAACTACAAAATACCATTCCGCAGCATACTGGTTAAAGAAGGGCAATAAAGATCGTGTAAGGGCTATAACAGGAGAAGACATTCACGACAAACTACATTTAAAAAACTAGCGCCTAGATATTTGGCAGAGAGACTGGGACATGAGCGACAAGGGCCGAAGGTCCACGACTTCTTCCTGAATATCGAAAAGGGACTTAAAGTGAAATATATAGATCCGAATCGAGGCATGATACATTTTTTGCTAGGTCATGGGACTAACCCAGCACATCTACATCGCATGGATATCAACGAAAGTGATACATGCTCGTATGGGGATATAGGGACCCCAGAACACACGATTCTCTTTTGCCTTTTGCATGCTATACACACATGCAAGAAAACTAGATTTGAGACATTTTAATATTTACAACACTAGCAGAGACCCAGCTGCATGGACGGACTTAGATAATCCAGCACACAAAATCTCAAGACAATTACAAGAAGATTATAATCGAGAGAGACAATAGAGATACAGACAAAGGGAACATATTCAGTTAATAACAGTTGTACTGAAGATTTAGATGACGATATTATCGATAATGACGCAGACTCAGAATTGGATAACATAACCGAATCACACATATAATAAATGGTAGGAGAACTAGACATGAGGCTATGTCACGAACTGTAACGAGAAAATGTAATTAATCTAAATGTGACAATTGTTAAAGTATAAAAATGGTAAAGATGTAATAAATTAGAGTAGTTTTAAATATAGAAATAGGACAGAACGTTACTGGTGAGAGGGCCATAGCCCGACGACATCATTCCGAGAGTTGTCCCTCACACCAACACTTATCATATCTATGTAATGTAATACCACTGTGTCACAAAATGTCAGTGCATACTTACAGACATAGGATATACTTACATGGAATTTATGTATTACATCCAGCTAGAGGCCAAAAGCGGTATGGCTCAAGGAATTTTCAGAGGCCTTCCTCTTTAGGCCTTCTTGCTGAGGGAATGTTTGATTAATTATTCTTTCTTTCTTTTTGTTTCATAATAACATGTATCCTCTAACAATATTTATTAAGTTTAATTTAATATAATATGCATTTTTTTAAGTATTAAAATGCTGCTAAGAAATTGCAATACTGCCAAGACACTGCAAAGTGGTTCATCTCCATGGGGTGGGACACGGACAAAGCCACATCGGTCACTCAATTTGATTTAGTATGTGTCGGTTCCTGTGGATACATGTTGAGTATTGTGTCGATTCTCCGCTGTACTTGGTCTTGACTTAATCATGTGACCAATTGCAGTAATTCACAGCCCGCTTTATTATAAAATCAGCGGGGTTAACTGGCAAGTAGCAAGTGAAAAAAAAAGTCCTCTCCTAAAGCGCAAAAATATTTCTACTTATAGATTTGACAGCAAGACGCCATTTTTTGTTGAAAGTACAATACGTTGATGCTGTCTGGGCTGCTACCTAACGAGTCCTGCTCATTCCTAAGTGCTTAGTCACCACCAATGGGCCACTCTCTTCATCGTTATTTTCTTTAAACCTAACTTTAAAGTTCTTCCCCTTTTACCCCAACACGAAATACTTCATTTCACAGTCCTCACACTTCATTTCATAACTTGGACGAATGGAATTCCCAACTACGAGAGCTCCTTACCAAGTCTGTGGCCAGTGTGGGAGCACGTCGAACCGCATGAACTATAGTCCATGGTGATCATACATCCTATTAAGAACCATGTCCCGCCTTTTGTAATAATCAGGGGACCGTCACAATCGAGCTGACTTCAGTGTAATAATTGTTTTTCTGTCTTTTCTGTTCGTCTCTCTGAGTATTTCTTTCAGCTGCCTTCTGTACTATACAGTAACAGTTCTTTCTACGTATGGTCCAAGTTGCAGCGAGCTATGTTACGTGACAATGACATGCGAAACCCTCGTTCTTGCATTTTTCATATCTGCGTATTTGAAGACAGTCACTATGACTAAATATAAGACTTTTATTTGTTTCATATTGTCCGTCTTCAAATCTTAGAATTCAGAGAAGATAATTACACTGAAGCGCCAAAGTAAAAAGTATAGCCATGCGCATTCAAATACAGAAATATGTAAACAGGCAAAATATGGTACTGCCGTCGGCAACGCCTGTATAAGACAAGTGTCTAGCCCAATTGTTGAATCGGTTACTTCTGCTACAAAGGCAGGTTATTAAGATTTAAGTGAGTTTAGACGTGGTGTTCTAGTCGGCGCGCGATCGATGGGAGCCGGCCGGTGTGGCCGTGCGGTTCTAGGCGCTTCAGTCTGGAACCGCGTGACCGCTACGGTCGCAGGTTCGAATCCTGCCTCGGGCATGGATGTGTGTGCTGTCCTTAGGTTAGTTAGGTTTAAGTAGTTCTAAGTTCTATGGGACTGATGACCACAGATGTTAAGTCCCATAGTGGTCAGAGCCATTTGATCGGTGGGACACAGTATCTCCGAGGTACCGATGAAGTGGGGATTTTCCTGTACGACCATTTCACGAGCGTATCACGAATATCAGGAATCCTGTAAAACGTGAATTCTCCGACATCGCTGCGGCCAGGAAAAAGATTGTGCAAGAACGGGACCAACGACAACTGAGTAGAATCGTCCAGCGTGACAGAAGTGCAACCTTTCCGCAAACTGCAGCAGATTTTAGTGCTGGGCCATCAACAAGTGTCAGAATGCGAACCGTTCAACGAAACATCATCGATGTTGGCTTTCGAAGTCGTAGCCCACTCGTATGTCCTTGATGACTGCACGACGCAAAGCTTTGCGCCTCGCCTGGGCCCGTCAACACCGACATTGGACTGTTGATGACAGGAAACACGTTGCATGGTAGGACGAGTCTCGTTTCAAATTGAATAGAGCCGTTGGACGTGTACGAGTATGGAGACAACCCTATGAATCCATGGATCCTGCATGTCAGCAGGGCACTGTACAAGCTGGTGGAGGCTCTGTAATGGTGTGCCGCGTGTGCAGTTAGAGTGATATGGGACCCCTGATACGTCTAGCTAAGACTCTGACAGATGACTCGTACCTTAACATACTTTCTGACCCCCTGCACCCATTAATGTCCAATTTGCATTCCGACGGACGTGGGCAATTCCAGCAGGACAATGCGACAAGCCACACGTCCAGAATTGCTACAGAGTGGCTCCAGGAGCACTCTTACGAATTTAAACTGTTCCTCTGGCCACCAAAATCCCAGACATGAATATTATTGAGCATATCTGAGATGCCTTGCAACGTGCAGTTCACAAGAGATCTCCACCACCTCGTACTCTTACGGAATTATGAACAACCCTGCCGGATTCATAGTCTCAGTTCCTTCCATCACTACTTCAGACGTTAGTTGAGTCCATGCCACGTCGTTTTGTGGCACTTCTGCGTGCTCGCAGGGTCCCTACGCGATGTTAGGCAGGTTTACCAGTGTCCTTGGCTCTTCGGTGTACAATGTAAAGCTTACTTGCTTATGTTTAATCTGTTTCAGAGCAAAAACGCCGCCTTCGAACTCTAATTTACATTCGTAGCAGTTTCAGTTTATCCTGTACTAGTAAAGGAAAGATACTGGTTTTATTTAATTATATTTCCTGGTTTACACCATGAGTACTTCGAATAAAATTCTATATATAAATACATTCTGTGGGTTAATTGCAAATTTGTTTAGTTGTACATGATATTTCATCTCAGCCGTTGCCGTAAAAATAATAACCATGTCATTCTTGTGTTGTAATTTGATGATGAAAACTATTTCCGCCACTCGGATTTGAACTGGCCACTGCTGGACCGAGGGACCAGGTCGAGGAGGAATGGAATTTTTACTTGGTAACTATGCAGTTTTCATGCAACATAAAATTTACAGGCCTGTGGCTGGGTCAACACTGAAAGTGACTCGTGTTAAATGGGCACAGAAAGAAACCGATTCTAATACTAACAGCCGATCATGAGTATTTTAGTATTTTCTCCAGTAGACCAAATTTTCGACGCAAAATTAAAAATTATGTGTGTTCTTTACTGCTAAATGATGAACTGAAGTAGGTTGGTTGGTTGGTTGTCCGG